>NC_044383.1:99192382-99817382 GCF_006542625.1 Nomascus leucogenys | reverse complement strand
TCCACCACTAGCCAAACCAGTGCTTTGCTGAAATACAGTAGGTCCTCATTACATGTTTTTGTTTGTTTGGTTGGCTGCTTCTGTTTTTGAAATAAAATAAACTTTTTTTAAAAGTTAAATTTTACCATTTTTTTCGAATCATTAATAACCTGAACTGTAGCATCAATAAAATGCTTTGAGGCAAAAAAGAGTAAATGTCCTTTCAGGACTTTTATTTATTTATTTAATCTTCCATTGTTTCATCATTAGGTTACAGAATTCACAGAAAAGTCAGGAGTAAGGCATAAACTATCTGGATCATTAGAAAACCCATAAAAGTCTTCTCACGAACTAATAATCTAGTTAGTTTCCCAGGCGATTTTAGCAATTACAGAGATAAAATGGAATATTAGAAGGAAGTTCCCTATAAGCTATTAGTACCTGGCTTTTTAGAGATCTTTAGTGGTAGAAAGTTCCAGGACCATCTAAGTCAAGCCTGGGGAAAATAGGTTTATTTTAGTCAGCAATAATTACATCATGAAGAATATAAGTATTTACTTTTGTCAAATTTTGTCCAGACTTTGTAAGATATTTAATATATAAAACGACCATCATTATCTGTTTATGATTTGAAATTAGTTGGTTAATTAATAAAAAGCAGTTGAAGTAGAGTCACAGCCATACTACATATAATTCTTGAACATTTAGGGTAGATGGAAAGCCTAATTATTTGTTCTTAAATGATCAGTTTTTGAAGTGTAAATCTGTTATAAATCTCATATGTTTTAGTTTTTAAAACTAGTTGACAAACAACTAAATAAGCTAAATATCTCAGGGTAGTTACAGCAATAAATATGTACATTTAAATATATAATCAGATATATTATATATAAATATATAATAAGTCCCTTAAAAAAATAGGGACTGGAAAGGTTTGTCAAACCTGTAACCATTTTGGATTTACTTAAGCCAAATTTTAAATCTAGATATTCTCTGAGAGAATGATTTAAAGCAGGGATAAGTAGTTTTCTGTGAAGAGTCAGATATTAGATACAGGCTTTGTAGACAACAGAGTCTCTAGAGCAGCTATTTAACTCTGCCATTATAGCACATGGACAACCAGAAATTAGAAGTAAATGAATAGACCTGGCCGTATAAAAAAAAAACTTTATAAAAGCAGGTAGTAAACCTGATTTAAAGCATCGATACTGCTATACATCAGTATCACCTGTGGGAAATGACAGAAAGTAGGAGTGGACATCTGTTGTTTGATATGCCCAAAACAACAGTTCCCTTCTAGGAAATGCTCACTCCACACTCACACTATGATGCCGGAGTTTGAACATTTTCTTTCTCCTGATTAAGGGAGTCTTCCTTCCATTAGGCCTAAACTGCCATGAGTTGTATTTCTGTTTCTTGCTCCCAGGAGGTACTACCAGTATTAGTGAGAAGCTACCACTGAGTTAGCGATGAGGCTGGAAGGGATCAGGGGCACAGTGGTCACCCTTTTGACTTACTTGGTTTGACTCAGCTGAACACTCCAAATGTTTGTCTCAGGCCCTCGAATGAGGCTTTCTGAAGTTGCACAATGCATTGAGGCAGATGAGTCTCTCAAATGGAGGTGATTGTCAGTGGGCAATCATGTTCCCCAGGTAGAAGCCTTCAAAGGGCTATTCAGTTAACACCACCTTTAGGGAGATATTTGGTGTGCTTTGCCTATGTACAAACCATAGGCTGTGAACTGGGCTTGAACATGTCTCCACATTGTGCTGAAAGATACACCAGCTTGGCCATTCTCCAAGTGTTGTAAACATCCCCATTCCTCTGGGAGGCTTTTGTAAAGAAGAATATTTTGTTTCTCATAATAGTCACTGGTCCCCTTTCACAATTCTGAGAAGCATGGTCTTTGGAAAAAGTTCAGCAGAAATGAATGGGAGACATCCCAAATGGGCCTGTGTCTTCTTGTCACTTGGATCATTGTCTGCTCTTGACTGCTGTGAGACTCTTTCCCATCCTCTTTCCTGAAGCTGGTATATTGCCAGTGTATTTCTGTTTAAAATGGAGCATCGAGCAACTTGAATCTCTTCCTAATTTCAGAGGAATGCTATCAATGGGTTATGGGGACTGGGTGGGTCCCAAATAAGATATTACTGGTCAACATTTGCTGACTTCTAAGTGCATGCAGTTCAGCATGTTGCACATTTATTGAAACAACTCTGCAGCTTGTCAAGCTGCAATTAAGTTCATGTTAATTATTTCACTGGGCACTCCCACTGAAAACAAAACTGTGGGCTGATTGGACAGAAACAAGTGACTAATGTGCATCCAACATGAAGATAACTAAAGACAAGTCAAAAATAAAAGCTGGAAAGAGTCTAATTATTTGTAGGTTCTACTGTGTGGTTATTTAAACATGCTCTATTTAATGAGATCTGTCAGTCATAATTGGTTTAGTGGTTAAACAAAAGAAATGACATCTCTACTTCATTGAACCTGAATATGATTGCACCACATCATAACAGATGATGATTTATTAGGGAATTACCAAGTGTAAATATGAAGGTGTGCTATTTTATCTAATCCTTACAATAGTCCTCTTAGGTCAGCAATGACTCCATTTTGTGATGAGGAAAACTGAGGTTTAGAGAGGTCAAATAATAAGCCTATGGTTACACTGGTGGTGAGGGAGCCAGCACCAAAATCCAGGTCAGTCTGATTCCAAAGCCTATGTAGGCTGTAGACAATCTATAGAGGCACCAGAAATAATGCCTATTGCCTGAGAAGAATAGAAGTGTCACTAACTTACTGACCTTTTCTAATGGGGACCATCTAAGACCAAGTTTACCCTATTCTGGTGTCATGAAGTTTGCATGAATACATTTGCTGAATACATTTGTAAACATACGATACACAGCTTATCTGAGAACCGTAAATTTATGTTTTATTATCTAGAGCAATAAATGTAAAAAGCTCTCCTCAGTAAACTCTCTCATCTTTCCTTGATCCTCCCTGAGGACATCTGGCCATGTCTGGAGACACTTTTAGTTGTTACAAGTGGGTGGGGGCTGCTACTGGCATCTCGTGTGTAGAGGCCAGGATGCTGTTAAACATTCGACAACATACAGAACAGCCCTTTCCCAACAACGCATTTTCTCCCTAAAATGTCAATAGTGCCAACTTTGAGCAACTCTGTTCTAGACTGATCTGGGGATTCATGGCAAAACAGTGGAAAGACTGAGAACTGGACCAAGCAGAAGTACACATCTCATATCTATAGAGAACGTGATCCTACCTCTAGCAGCAATCACATATCACCCCTTTTAACACATGTCTCCAGCAGAACTGGTTTGTCATGAAAATATTGTTAAAAAGGTAAACTGGTATCAAAGTGGAGTTTCAGCCTTTCAGAGACGAGAACATTGGCAGCCATGTTCTCTTTCTTACTCTATGTTCTGGAACTGCCATTAGCAGCCATGATTGTTGTTGTTGTTGTTGTTGTTTTCTCTCTCTCTCTCTTTCACTGAACATTTCTTTTCCAAAAAATGGCAACTTTCAAACTATGTCTCTTCTTTTGAAACACAGCATATGCTTGTTTAAACGCTCCATGTGGCCAGAGCTCCAAACATAGGGCTTTTCACATTTGTTTCTCATCATTTTTGACAATTAGCCTCCCTTATTTCAATAAACATCTCACTCTTAAAGAGTAGTTCTTAAGTGCCATTTATCTTTTCCTGGGTGGAGTAAAGATTTCCCATGAATAAATATTTCACTTTTTTTTTTTTCCAAAATGTTTTTCCAAGTGTTTAGCTCTGTGAACAAACCTACAGGGCAGACAAAAAAGGATGTCGTGAGAGTTGAACGTCTAATTCTTTAGTTTCCACATTGAGGAAAGCCCCCTGCCTCTGAGAACGGTCATGACTTAACACTGAGGATACAGTTTAGGGTCAATGCAGGCAAATAACATTCTTGTTGGGCAGTTATCCAGAATACAGAATATTTTAACATATTTTTATGAATACTTGATTTTAGTAGCCTTTCACTGTATTAACAATTTCAGAACTGGAAGAAAAAATAAGAGAAAGTTGAAATAATTGTAAGTTTTATTGAAACAAACATTGACTGGTGTACTGTTTCTTGTAGGGACCAAGCAACTGAATTGAATAACATCATCATTACTAAAGCCAGAAAAAGTATAGAAACATATGATTATTTAACTGAGTTATAAAAGTCATGTTTTGGGTCACCTGGACATGGAAATTATGGAATTACATGAAGATTATGGAATTATCCAATTAGGGGACTCCTGCATTGGTGTTAGAGATACTGCTTATAAAGCAGAAGAAAATTGGTTTACCAAGAGACGTTAAAAATTCTTGAGGCCCACACACATAAGATCAAGCCGTAGTCTTCCTACTTCAGTCAACCTTCATCAAACCCAAACAAAACAATGAAATCCACTCTTTCTACTTCCTAATTCTTCACTGTTCCCATCACAGAAGCATCTTTTGTGTTTAATTTCCTTGACAAAAAAAAAGTCTTCAATTCAAAACATAATATTACCTTGACCTTATTATGAATGGGCACACAAAGCAAAATCTGCCTATGATTGGCCCCCAAGTTGGCCCTGACACTATCAAGTGAGTGAAATGCCTTTAAGTTTATTAGCTTGGAAGGCAATTGGTTTAGACTGAACAGTAATCATTTTTTGAGCCCATTGCCCTGGCTGGGAAACAGATTTTCTATAATTTGTATTGTTTTCCCCCACCAAATCAAAGAGTGTGTGTGTGTGTGTGTGTGTATAAATGTATAATCAATTATTATAAAACATGTAATCAATTATATGACATGTAGTTAAACACAGACAAGAAGTATAATATGTATCAAGGCTGAACTTACATATTCTCCAATATACTTCTCACTTCAAAACTGATTAACTTTCCCAATCTACCTTATAAAGTTTCATTCTTTTCCTGTTCATCTGCAATCAAAAGGAGGAGACTGAAGCACAAATCTAATCCTTTTACCTCTATTACACTGTGAATTTTACAAAGAGGTATTTTATAGTCTGGGTTTCTTGGGGTGTGATTTTAACGGTTTATACAGCAGCTGCTCCTCCCAGGAGAAATTAAGTCTTCAGACTTCTGGTTGGCAAAGTCTTTGAGTCCTCTGCTGTGCTCCCCTTGGGGGAGGGAATTGTCTCAGGTTGATCTACAGTGACTTCTGTCACTGAGCAGTGCACTATTGTTCCAGGAGAAACTTGCCAATTGGCAGCCAGACATGAGTGGTTTGGACAATTAGCAGGCTTCTGTTCAGCCCTTGGTCTTACTGCCTGTTGTAACTGCAGAGCAGTTGAGGTAGAAATTCAGGCATTTAAAGCAACTGACCAGGATCCAATGACAACATCATGGCGGGCCAGGGGCAGTGCTTTAGTCCTCTCGTTCAATCTCCATAAGGCCTCCAGACATACCAAATACACATAAAATTTAAGTCAAAACAAACAGTGGGCTCACTATGCTTACAAATCAAAACAAATATGTGTCCTCTTCCAAACAGATTTTTGCCTAGAAGCCCTTCTTACACAGGAGTGTGGAAATTGCCTGTGCCAATGGTCTAAGAGGGAATATTCCTCAGAATAAAAAATAAATAAATTATGGTTGGTTTTCAACTTGGTAATTGACATTTTTCTGGTAACACTGAGTCTTCTCGTATTGTATAGCTCCTGAACAAAACAGTTCACAAAAGTGAAAAATCTACAGAAGTTTTACAGTCTCTGGGATTATAAGAAGCTGAGCAAATACTTGTCTGGAGATATCTTGGATAATCAAAACGGGCAATTAGGGTTAAAATAAATTATTAATAGATGGTTGGTAAGTATGTAGAAAAAGAAGAAGTGATGTTTAGAAACTGCGTGGATTCACTGAAAACAAATCCCACCAGGAAAACATAATTTCTTATTTAAATAAAATGTGTAAAGTGATAGATAAAAATGCTACAGGTACAGTGTTTTATTTTAGTAGGACATTTGGTAGAGTTTCAGTTAAGGGGGTTGTTGTATAATGAAATGATCACTGCACTTAGAAAAGCTACCTACTCTCCCACTTACCCGTTCTAAAAGCATTGATAAGTCATATAGCTTTTCTGAAACTAAGTTTTGTTTTTACTATGAAACAGACATATTATTTATGTATTTTCAACCTTATTCCAAAATTAGTTAATGCTTGACAGCAATGTTACACACTGTGGCCAGGATGAAACTCCAGTTAGACGGACTCACAGTAAAATAAAGAACTAGGCTCAAGGACTAGTGGCCAATGGATCAATGTCAACTTTATGTGCAGGTTTTAGTGAATTTCCTATACAACTCTAGATTTTATGCTGTTTAATATATTATTGATACATTTTATAGAGATGTACCGGTGATAATTTTTAAAGCTGTACAAAAATATGGGAGGATAACTTCCAAATACAGAATCAAATTATCAAGTATTTTATAGCTATAAAGCTAGGCTTACAACACAATGCCAGTTTCATGACACATAGTCATACAGCTCTATCTTTAAATTACAAAATACCAGTAACATTATAACAGGATGGAAGCTGACAATAGCAGTTCAGAGGAAATAGCACTGAAGAATTTAACCAAATATAAGCCAAGTGGAAGAAAAATTCAGCTGATTTTAGGAGCTCTTTTCTTCCTCCACTTGTGCAAATATTCCACTAATTTCAATTAAACAAACTGTCATTTAATTTTAACAGTCTTTGCCCTTGAGATACTCACACCTAACTAGGAGTAACTACACTCCTATGTGAGCTGTGCTGTGATAAAGGTGTGTAAGAGGGAATGTTGGAGCTGAGAACAGAACACAACAAACAAGACTTTTACTCAGGTATATATAATGTGTAGGTGTGAGTGTACTGGTATAGGTCAGTGCAAACAAGATATTGAGGCAAGGCTATGCAAGGTTGAGTCCTGAGAAACTAACTGGAGGTATTCGGCTGAACCACATGGGGAAGAGCATCATAGAGAGAGAGAGAGAGAGAGAGAGTGAAGGAAAGAGGGAGAGGGAGAAAGTCATGGCATGAGAGTGCATGACGTGTGTTAGGAGTATTGAAAAGTTTTGTATGGCCAAAGCATAGATTTGTGTGTATGTCTGGGCTAGGTTATGAAAAACTCTTAATATAATCAACTGTTTGAACTCCATCTTGCAGGTGATGGAAAAAATATCACAGATTTTAAATTGGGGACATCATCGGGTTTGTGTTTGAGAGAAACAACTGTAAGGGCTCTGTGCTGCAATGACTGAAGTTGGAAACAGGGAAATCTGCTAAGAAATGGGTTAGTCTGGAGTCTTTGGTTGTAATCTAAAATGATCTATTTTGAGCATTGTAGAGAATTGATTGGCTCCTATAACCAAGAACAGGAGTAAAACTGGCCTTAATGACTGTAAGAAACCGTGCCATTTGGAGTTTCTTGTCCATTTCTTATTTCTATTTCTTTCTATGTTGGCTTCCTTTTCTGATGCAACATTCTTTATTAGGCAAAATCTGTAATTATAGGCAGCTGTCTAGCCAGAGTTTAAACAATTTCTTCTAAAGGCTCTGTTGGCAAGCCTTGGGTTGTATTTCAATCCATAAACAAATCCCAAGGTCAAAGGATGGGATGTTTTGTGTTTTGATAGGCTTGGGGCTTACCTGCCTTTTCAATACCATTTCCAACTTCCTTTTTTTTTTTTGAGTCTCAGCTCTGTTACCCAGGCTGGAGTGCAATGGCGTGATCTCGGCCCACTGCAACCTCTGCCTCCCGGGTTCACGCCATTCTCCTGCCTCAGCCTCCCGAGTAGCTGGGACTACAGGTGCCCGCCACCACGCACGGCTAATTTTTTGTATTTTTAGTAGAGACAGGGTTTCACCATGTTAGCCAGGATGGTCTCGATCTCCTGACTTCATGATCCGCCTGCCTGGGCCTCCCAAAGTGCTGGGATTACAGGCGTGAGCCACTGCGCCCGACCCCAACTTCTTGATTGATAACAAAACCCTGAGTTCATGTAGAGATGTTGGAAACCAAACTTCATACAATTGATCATGGTTAATTTTAGCTAAGCATTACAATCTGGTTCTTTATTTTCTCAGTTTTTTTTTTTTTTTTTTTTTTTTTTGCAACTGGAGCTGTCCTTGAAACCCACTTACTTCCAATGAGATTCTAAGGAAAATGTGTTGCAGAAGTTTCTAAGACACCATTTTCTCTCTAGATAGAGGAGGTTGGATTTGGTTGCAGGCCCTCTTTCCCCCTTCTCATTTTCTTCCTTCCATTAGAACACAGTTCTTTTTCTTGAGATGCAGAAGCCAATTAGTACCATGAGTTAATACATATGTAGGAAATTCCAAAGGAATTGCAAAGACATAGGTCCTAATTTTTTGAGCCACTATAGCCAATGTGAGCAACTACCTCAGTCTTGTTATATGACAAAATCTCTTTTTTGCTTAAGCTATTGTTAGACAGTTTTTGATTATTTTTTAGGTAAATATCTTTCTAAGGGTTATAATACTTCTAGCCAAAATAATATGGTCATGGAGATGAAATCAAGCATGAAATTGGCAACTACTATTCAGAGCATATGTCCAGTAGGATGGGGGAGAAGAATCAGCTTCCTTCAAAGGAGAAAGTGGGTGTAGCACAGAGACAGTCACGGTAGGAATCACTGTAAATGGGGCAAAACCCCAGTGTGAATTTACTGTAGACATATTTGGAAGAATCACTGCCTTAGCTCAAGAACTTTAAAAAGGGATGGTGGCAATGGGACTAGAGAGAAAAGAGAGTGTATGAGTGTCATAATAGAGGAAAAACTCAAAGGGACTTCATTCATTTTAGGTTTACAGTGGCTTAGTGCTAAAGAACAGCCTTAAGTAGAGAACAATAATGGCGAAAACCTATAAACAGGTGAAATTTTGGTCAGCAGTGATAGAAGTATAGAATCAAACTCAAGGAATTTTAAAGGACTAGCTATTTACTTATCTTTTTTTTCTATCATCATCATCATTTACCATCTAGCTTACTAGATATCAAGTTAATAATCTATTCTTTCTTCGAATCTTGCTTTTAACAAGATACAAATAATTCACAAAGAAGTGTACACAATAATTAGATAAAGGAAAAATAACTATGCACAAAACGTGCCTGTCATGAAGTTGGGTATACCTGCTTGGGTAGTCCACTGGACTGCTGGTCCAGTCATTGAATGAGGAATGAAGAAAAGGGGTTCCTCCTAAATGCTAGCAGATAAGTGGGAACTGAATCCCTTACAATGTTCACAGTATGTCTATGCTATAAAAGCAAACCAGATACCTACAAGAAGCACAACTATTTCTGATGTGCAACCAGAGAGATTTCTCCCAGGATCCTCAGAAAGGCTGTCATGTAAATGTACTTACAGTCAATCTGGGGACAGGTTTTATAGAAGTATTTCTCATAATATCCTTCAGTATTGGACAATGGTATAATATCAAGTAAAATTCAATGTAAGCTTTCCTCTGTGTTTGGAGCCAGGTAAATTAACAGTCTTGCTCTACCCCATCACGGTCAAGTATGTCTGGGATGCTATGTTCCCTTCTGGGAACTTGATTTTATAAAGGACAATAGCCAATTGTGCAGCAGTCTGTACAGACTATATTCTTAATAGGTGCTTGCTGAATAAATAAATGATTAAATAAATGCATGAATGGTTGCAGAAACTGGATGTATCTTATTGTACAAGAGAGACCTCTTGTTCCTTTCAAATAGCTTATAGTCTAGTTACGGCGACAAAGTACAAAACTCACAGGAAATAGGAACATCTACAAATAAAAATAGGAAAATGTACAACAATAAAAGCAATATCTTATGGTGGTAACATATTGTTTGGTAAATTCTACCCATCTATCTCTCTTTCTGTCATCTATCTATCTGTCTATCTATCATCTATCTATCTATCTAACAAAACAACGAGTTTTAGAAATAAATGTTTGCTAAATAAATTTGTGAAACATGTAAAACGTAACAGTATTTATTTTGATATTTCTTTTTTGTTATTATACTTGAGGTTTTAGGGTACATGTGCACATGTAAAAGCGTTCCATATTTTGATATTTCATTACAGTATGTGATAGAAGAGGAAACAACAGAAAAACCAAATGGGAAAAGCAGAACAGGCAAAGATGAAGCTAGACCTAAAGTCTCCAAATGTATGAAAAATTACAGATTATGCAGGTCATTAATAAATGAGTAAAACATAAAGCAAGCTTCCAGCATTTGTGAAGAATGACTCTTGGAAACAGATAGGATGCAAATGTGGTATGAGTTTACGTATGTATCTAATCCTGAGCCAGGAGCAGATTCCAAGCATAGCCACAGAGTTGGTTGCACATGTGAATGTCCTGGAAAATCCAGCCCTAATTCTATTTCCCCAAGTTTCTCAGCCTCTGACTGAAGTCTTCTTGGAAACATAAATATTCAGAATACTGCAGAAATCAGAGCAATTTATAGGATTGTTTTTCTAGAGAGAAATGTTTTAATCATTGTAGCATATCGGATTAGTGTTCCACAAGAATTTTTCACCATATTCTAAATAAAATTCTAATAGTATTAAGAATCATTTACCTTTCTTCTAAAGCATTTTAATAGTTTCTACCTTACTCAAAACCACAGTTTATTTTACAGGGAAAGAAAACAGAAAGAAAATGAAAAGAGCCAGGCATTAAGGGAGTTAAACTGAAGAGTCCAGCCACAGAATTCCAAGTATTTTAATGACTATTCTTGGTTTTCATTGGGTTTTGAAGAAAAATTTGCTACCTTTGCAATTTGAAATCACATTAGATTGCAGATTCTATTATATTTAGAATCAGAGATTCACAAAGCCTTTATGTGAGAGGAAGCTTTGGAAATCCCACCCGCAAAGAAATCTTTTTCACTGGCTGGCTGCCAGTCGCTTATCCAACCTCCAGCCAAGCCCTTCCAGTGATAAGTACCTCATTACTGCACAAGTTAGCCCACTCCACTGTTGAATGTATCTGATGGCAAAAAAAGTTCCTCTTTAAAAAATTCAAGTGCTATTCTCCTTTTCAGCCTGTGAATATTTGGAAGATTGTATTTCCATTAAAACTCAAATTATGATGGCTTTGAGTCCCTATGAACCCTTGAGAGAAAGTCTCTTTTCAGATCATTTCTCAGGTACTTTCCATCCTGCCCAGAGTGCGTTTTACACATGCTTCCCTGTGGATGTCACCCGGATCTTCACCCTGGCCCTCTTGTCAACCTGCCGTGATACTGGTTGGAACTCTGACGGTTCTCATAAGACAGCTGCTCTGCCAGGCACAGCTGGCTGTGACTTAGAGCCACACTTTAGAGCTTGTGAGCTTCCTTTTGCTTCTGTTGTTAGCAAAGAACAAAATCTTCATGACATTCTCTATAGCAAAGGCTGTAACTTTCACTGAGATTTGTCAAAGGCTTGAGATCTTTTGCTGTTAGATATGGTTTCCCTTGAAGCCTGCAGGCCATGGGACTCTCACATGGCACCCCCCTCTATAACCCCAAGCTTTTTCCATGAGGCAGGGTCCATTTACCCTCATTAAACAGTGTCCTTCAGTCACCAAATTGCAGGGAATTAAAAATACCGTTCACACCAATCTCAGGCCTGCATAGCTCTATCCACAAACCTGCCTTCTTCTAGATAATTATCCTGTGAGATCCAAGAACAATTATGGTAATATTTGCAGTAGCTCAGCATTAGTAATTATTTCCTATAGTATAGGTTGTTCAGTTTCAGATAATGTTAAGTAAAGGTCATTCTATTAGGAAAGGATCTTGTTGCAACTAGCAGAAATCAACTGTGGCAAACTTAAACAGGAAATAAATTTCTGTAGAAGGAAATCAGGTAGCTTCCAAAATCAGGCTCAGAAAATAGTGACCTGCAGAGGTTACACTGTATGGAGCAGCTCAGGCCCAGCTGCAGCAGTGGTCTGGTCAGGAAGCTGCACCTGGCACAGCCACCTCTGGACACTTATGCCAGTCATTACTGCCAGACTGTATGTTTCCTTTACCACCAAACCGTAAATGAAGGTTTGAAGTTTGCATGACAATGAAAGTATATTTTTGCTATCTTACACAGAAGCCACTAGCATGTGGTTACCGAGCACTTGAAATGTGGCTAGTGTGTCTGAAGAAAATAATTTCCAATTTTATTTAGTATTAATTTAAATGAATTTATATGGCCTCATGCAATTATTATTTATAATATGAGACAACTCAGCTCTAATCTATCAAGACTTTTGTTTTGGAATTTCAGTCAAAATTTTTCCAGGAAGCCACTTTTCCGGGTGTAAAAAGTGCCACCTATACTTACATTTCTTGTCTCCTAGATCTCTATATTTGGCCCGTGGGAGAGACAACACTATAGAGGTCATTGGTTCAGTATATATAGCATCCTCTCCAAAAGCATTACCCACCAACCACTGGACTAAGATGGCTTTAATAGGCCTTTCCTTTATTTGACAAGGCCAGAGCCCCTGAGTGGTGGAGTCATTATAAGATCAGTGGGTCCTTCCATGTCCATAGGGATTCAGGTGAGTTTTATGACACTGAAGCCAGACTTTTTAGGTTAGAATTTTGGCTCTGCTACTTGCTTAAGGTTCAGTGATCTTAAGTAAGTCATTTATGCCTCAGTGTTCTCATCTATAACAAGGTTATGATGAAAGTGCCCAACTCAAAATGTACACAAATTTATATAAAGCACAGAAGAGCATCTGGCATGTAGTAAGCTCTCAGTGAATATTGGCTTTTAATGCCATCACTGCTACTGGCACCCAGATGATTTTGCAATAGAAGATGCAATGCATACTCATCAGTTTTCCTGTGAAAACAGGAATAGGTATGTCTACAAAATTACTATGAGTCTTAATATAGACTTAAAAAGTTAAAGATGCCAAAAGACATTGTTAACTCCAATGACCTGACTCTAGGAAAAACAGCTGTTACCTTATTAGATAGTTGAGAATCTGTTTAAAAACCTCACCTTCTAGAAATAAGTAATAAGTTGTTTGATGATAAAACTTCTACTTCGTATGTGAAATAAGAAAAAAAATTGGAAGTCTTCAGATTTAGGGTAGAGAGTGGAAACACACACAATGATGGAAACAGTGCCAATGACAGTAATTTGTGCTGACTCTAAAAAGCACATTAGTGGCTTCAAAAATTATTCTTGTCATTATATTGAGGGTTTCTAGTTTTTATAAAAACAGAAACCAAAAATGCAGAAAAGAACTCCAGCACTCAGATTAATACATTGAACACTACAACGATGAAAGAAATGATGTTCGTCATGCGTTGAGACTTGTTTTCATTCTTGAACTTTACTTGGACCTCACTGTGGGCCTTCAGCAGCCAGCATGTAGCACTATACAGTCTTGTCTTCTGTTTTAGACAAGTTTCTTTTTTCCGCTTTGCAAAAAAAAAAAAAGAAGAAGAAGAAATGTAAAGAAAATGCACAACAATAACACTAATCCCTCAACAATAATTTCTTCTCTAAAAATAGTTCAAGAAGAAAAATAAAAAGATCTTGCTGTATATTTTTTGTATCTACATTGAATAATCTAGTCTTCATAATTTTCCACCTGGTTTTAAAAACAAACATCACAGATTTTAGTTCTCTATCATGTTATAAGCAACAAATGAAAGAGTTATGACTTATCCACAGGAAAAAAAAACCAACCTGGAGAACTCACTTCATATGAGATCAACAATGTTGCCCTCATGCACATGTGTATATAAATTTTGCAAGTCTTTTACGCAGATGTTTCTCAAATGCCAATAGCTCATAGAAAATAACAAATCCTCTAGTTTTCTAGTAACCAAAATCAATAAGACATGGAATCTTCATCAGTCAAGAGCCAAGTACTTTGAAGTTTGCATACATGTGTTTAAACCTAAACATGTGTATTGCATAGTATTACTACCAAATTGGATATATTAAGGTTTATAACTTCATTGATGCAACTAAACAATTTTATGCAATTTTGGGGGTGATAGAAAGCTAGTGATAAAAAGTGACATCTAAACTGAGCCTTTACTTTTTTGTTATGAATTTCCTAAAATAATATGATCTTTTATATATATTTTAAAATAGGATGTGTGTCTTGAGTTGACTTTCTGATAGTAAAGATGAGTTTTCCTCAACACATGTGCCTAAAGGTTCCATGAATGATAGCACACATTTGTGAGACAGCTGGCCAAGGTAAGAGAGATTTATATTCATGCAAAGGCAGTATGTTCAAATCAGGATGAACCTACAAGTTCACATTGGCACCATATTTTACCCAACCATATGGATAAATCTGAATCTGAAATGCTTATATTTACTTAGATTTTCCACGATCATTTTTTGAAATGAAAATCCAGAAAAATCTACCAATTCACCCAGAATTCTTTTCTTTGACATGGTAACTACTAGAATCAACAAGAAGTGCTATAGGTAGAGGTCAATTTGTCCTTGTCTGAGAAGACAAACAGTCAAGGGACATAGTGAAACTAAAGAAACTAAGGAGCCCTCATTTCTCTACCTTCTTATGCTGAAGTGCAACTTGATCTCTTCTCATTTCACTCTGTATTAGAGACATCACGTTGTTTATGTCATTAGGATGTCTTTCAAAGACAATGGGCAGTGAGGTGAGACCACAGCAACCAGTGGTTCTTCTTCCTATCAATTTCTTCAGATATAAACCCTAAACACAAACCTTACATAGAAATCTCTTGCTAACTTGCCCTTTCAATTTACTTACAAATCTCTGCTTCTTCCTTCCTCGATCCTGTTTTTCACTAACACTTCAAGAGCTAGAACAATCTCTTGCTACTGAGGGAAGAGATTGACATGCTATTCAAATGAGTTACTATTCACTGATGAATGAGCGATGATGCTGAGTTGCATGATGAACTCAGCAATCAGTGAAGGTTACTAGGCTCATTTCTTTTTGTTTTGGAAATAATAAGAATGCATTATCAAGGAGAATTACATAAACATATATTCTATTAAAACTCCAGGGGCCTGGTAGAGTTCCAACCAACAGAGAATTTTCTGAGTAAACCATAACCTTGGGGCCCGAGAGGACCAAGTTCAAGCTTTCAAAACCACACAATCAGGCTCTCTTTTAAAGAGATGTTTATGTAATGTTTTAACAATTATTTGGGGAGTAAAAGTTTTAGCTGGTTAAGTGGCTATTTGCTTTGTAACACTACCAATAGACTACTTACCTAAATGTCTTATTGACTAATTCCTCTTTTTTCATATCTCAAGATTTAGAGACACATACAAACACAAATACATGCCATGCACGCAATTTGGTATGGTATCAATGTCACATTTGAGTGTGAATAGCTAATTTTGGCAATTATTTTGCAATCTGATCATGAGTGATTTCTTAGGATTTTTTTTTTCTTTTTTGACAAGGTCTCACTTTGCTGCCCAGGCTGGAGTGCAGCGGCGCAATCTTGGCTCACTGGAGCCTCAACCTCCTGGGCTCAAGTGATCATCTCACCTCAGTCCCCCAAGTAGCTGGGACTATAGGCCTGCACCACCACTCCCAGCTAATTTTTTGTATTATTTTGTAGAGATGGGGTTTTACCATGTTGCTCAGGCTGGTCTTGAACTTCTAAGCTCAAGCAATCCACCCACCTCGGCCTTCCAAATTTCTAGGATTGCAAGCATGAGCCACCGTGCAGGCTGCATATGGATTTTTTATTTTTAACACAGGCATTTAATCTCCAGTTTAACAATTACCTATTCTTGGGTAGGAATGAACCCCCACTGTAGCCCTTCAAAACACAATTGTAAGTATCTGTGGTATTCCTATTCCAAAAATATCCTCCTATTCTAAAGGAAAATATGGTCGAAATATTAAATCGATTCTTTAGAAGGTCACCTGAAGTTTACTCTTCATTTACCTTCTCCTCCCGTGAAAACCCCCTGTGCCCACTACCCCATGCTGGGGACCTTTAGCCAAAACATGGTGGTGAATCAAACTTGCAGTTCAAACCCTGAAAGAGACTTTATTAAAATGGACAACAGATGTGAATAAGGAAAAGAAATAGATGAAAGATGTGAACTCCATTCATGAGGATATTTGCAAACACAAAGCATGCGGGTTTTTATTATTTTTAGCTTTCATCAATGCAACCTTCTGGGTGGAGGAGGAAATAACACTGAAAAATAAAAAAGGAGGGAGTATGCAATTATGGAAGAGAAAGTCTTGTATCTGTGGAGTGGAATGGATTTAAAAGAAGACAACTCCACATACATTTTGAGCATCTTATTTGTGTAGACACTGGTGGGGATGCTGATGGCACAGGAAGGAAAACATGCCATGATCTCCATCTTCAGAAGCCCAGCGTTCAGGGGAGAAATCCAAATTACAAAATAACTGTAATAAATGCCAAATGCAAAAATTCAGAAATACAAATTTTTCATTATATATGTTGATACAAACCATTGATATATACTTTTCAAGAAATATGAACTGTTTTCATAATTAAATAATAAACTGAGCAAACTGTAGCTGTTGCATAAGAATTGAAACAATTTGGAAACAAAACAAGTAATTGTTGGCTTTTATGATTTACGCTATCCTTGTGCTGGAGAATCTGAATGAAGCAGTTCTGCAGAAGAAGCAGAGGCAGCCACAGATAGTGAATTTGTAGCCTGTGATTTTCAGTACTTTGCTGGATTGCTACTTACAGTCATTTCTTACAACTTTAATCTTGGCCATGTCTCGTATTCCTTACTGACCAATTAACATTCACACCACAAGTTCTAATGCCTTTTATTTGCTATTTGGCATTCCCAAACCTCACACATTCGTACTGCTTAGTCCAAGCTTCACAATTCTTTCGGTACAATTTGGAGATTTCTATTTAAAAACATAGTGGGGTTACTGGGTACTTGTTTACATAGCTTTTATTTTTTAATAAAGTGTTAAGGTCAGGACAACTTTTAGCTAAGTCTCAACATAGCCTTATAACAATGGAGAATGAAGAGAATAACAGCACTTATTGTTTTCTGTTGGCTATTAAGCAGATATCTGGAAACTTCAGATGAAGAACTTTACCTTCAGTTTTCTATAAACTGAGATAGTAGAAGAAAATGGAGAAAATTATTGGGTTCTTCCTTACTTTAAAAGCTTACTTTTCATTTTAAGAAACATCAACTGGTTTAACAATAATAAGTACTATTTATTTTAGAACTCTGAAAACATTCTAAGATCTATGGGATAATTTTGAAGGTCTTTTCTTTTGTTGAGATTATTTATGAGAGGAAATATAAAGCTGTAGTTCTCCTTCCTGCACAATGATCTCAATTGGCAAGGACACCCAAAGCAGGCCCAAAAGCCATCCAAATTCTAAATTGGAAAACAAATGAATTAGCCTTAAATGTTTAGAAATAAACAGGTCCAAACAGGTCCAAAAGCTGCTCAAATTCTAAATCAGAAAACAAATGAATTAGCCTTCAATGTTTGGAAAACATATAAATTACAGTCAGTCTATTATTGTCAATAAAATTGTATTTTTATGCTCTAAATTTCTTTTTCCATCAATGAAACAAATCTAAAAGTTACTTCTAAAATTTTATTTGCCCAAAGTTAGGCCACGAAGTGGAAGACAATTTTATTTTTTATTTCTCTTATTTTGAGGAGCTAGGGCTAGTAAAAACATAACTAAATAAATATAAAGAACCCAAACCCAGCATTTTCTGATATTAAATTATTTCTATGAAAATGTAGATTCCATTTTTAGGATAATCTGCTTTGTAACATGGCTTCCAGGAATATATTGTGGTAAAAGTATGATGTGCCCTTCAGTAGTATTACTTCACAGATAAATACATTACTTAATTGGAAAGGGTAACATCCAGCTACCTACCCTGATGAAATGAAAAAGGACATAAAGTAAAAACAAATCAATAACACTTCAGAGTGATCAAATTATTTTCATAGTGAGTGAATGGATTCATATACAAAATGAATTTTAAAAGGAAGGTCAGAACACAAGAAAACAGGTAGCTATTTGGGGTCAGTAGGCTCACAAAAGGGAATTAGAGTTGGAATTCAGCCTAACAACCAAGTGGTTTTAATTGTTTATGACAGTGAGGAATAGAGTGAAGAAGAGCATATAAAAATGACAAATATAAAAAGAGCCCACTTTTTTTCCTAGTTACTTTTAACTTACATCTTCCCACCATACATTTTCTTAAATCCTGTTTGCTTACACGTAATAAAATTGTCTGAAGTGAGTGTAACCTGTTCTTTTCGTATTCTTAGTCTGACGAACATAGCAATATTCCCGAATAGTTATCCAGATTGATGAGCTAGGCTAGAAGGCAAATAATTCACTTTTCTCTCCATCAAGTAAGCCTTGCTATTAAAGTAAAAACACAGTTGAACTAAGCAGTGCCCCTAGCAATATAGTAAAAATTGTGAATTATGTAAATTCTAATGCATTAAATTAGAAATTGTTCTCTTTATTATGAGATATCATGGAAGCTGATTATAAACGACTGCTATTGAATGTTGCAGGGAGAAGATGAGATGATGTAAGAAGGTGAAATTTCTTTTAAGAATATTTAAATTATGAAACACAGTCTTCATGCTTCTACAAGATAAGAAATAGTTTGGTTCCAACTGCTTAAAGATGGGAATTGATCTGCTGGTCTTTCTTGTCTCTTTAGTATGTTTGATTTTTTTTGAATGATCTTAATACTTGCATGCATTGTTTTTCAGTGACAAATAAAACTGAAAGGCAAAAACAAAAGTTGAAAGTGAGAAAAAATAGATCTTCTATAAATTCTTGTGTTTCATAATGAAACAACAATTATCAATAAAATAAGTGAGAATTTTTATATTGCACATCTGTGAAAAGTAAGAACACCTTATAAGTTTAACAGAATGTTATTTTGTCTGTGATTATAATAGAAAAATGACATATATAGTTTTTATGCCTTCATTTCTCTCAATAACTTATTCTAATAATTTATTTGTATTGTATTTTATAAAAGTATAGGCAGTAAATACATTTAAAATCATAGACAGTTTGAGACGAACTGCTCTATATCTCTGATTTTCAGACTTTAAGCTACATATAAATCATCTTGGAATCTTGTTAAAATGCAGATTTTGATTCACCAGATCTTGGTGTAACCAGAGATTCTGCATTTGTAACAGGTGCTGTGTGACAAAGATATTGATGGTCTAAGGACTGTACATTAAATAGCAAGGCAACAGATCACTTCTGCTATTCTTTGGATAACATTTTTAGTTGTTGTAGTCACTAGACACTCATGCTTTATGGGCAAACAGTCTTTAATTTTATACAAAGCATGTAAAGAACACATAGAACTGTGTAGAAACTTCATAAGGTCAAGGCAATATCCCTGCAGTGACCACTCAGTCTCATGGGCAGGGTTGCTCCAACCACGTCTTCTGGGAAGTTCTGAGCTGGTAGAAGTGGACCCTGGTTTGAGTAATGAGCAATCTCGAGGATTGTTCAAAGAAAAAAAAGAGGCCAATGGAACTTTGAAATTTGTCAATAGTAGTTTCCCGAGGACTTAATCCATGAACATTTCCTCTGATTTTTGGATGCAGCTTGAGTTAATGGAAGCCTTTCCACCCAGCATTTCCACTGAAGGTAAACCAAATTATGTTATCTTTCTCTATAGAATTATTGGCATAAAATCTTTTAAGTATCAGTGCAAAATTATAGATTTATGGCATCGTTTTTTGATGTATTCCTTATATTTTGAGGCTAATTTGTGATAAAAGCCAGAAACATGACGATTTCTTTATGAAAAGCATACCATTTAATAAGTATGGATGAGACTATGGTGCTGAACTAATATAAATATGACCCATTAGTTCTAGGTGGTTTGCAGGCTATGCAATATTTGTATTATACTAAGTATGTTGAGTTAAATGCAGAAATACAACCAAGAGAATCTTAAATGAAAAGAAATAAAAACAGGAGTAAATGAAATTTGCAAAGTGATAGTTAAAGAGTAGCATTTCCGGATTGCAGACAGTATACATAAGCAGAAAGTGGCTAGATAATGGCTTTGAATATGAACAAAGAAGTGAATGCAAATATAAAACTTATTCTAACATACCATGATTCAGATAATTCCAAAGAAGCACATTTTCTGTGTTATAATGCAAAGTTCTGCATGCCATCTTGCTCTGTAAAATATATTATTTTCATTCCATCTTCATACTTATTTGCAATACTGTTTATTGTAGAAAGAAAACAGAAGGAAAACCCTAAACAAATACCAAACATTTAGGGAAAAAACCCTCAGTTTTATTTTGGATGTCATTTATAATATTTGAAGAAAAAAATGCTAATACTGTGAAGTAAAAAGGTTTTTCTTTTTATCTTTCCCAAAGAGCTTTCTTCACATTTGTATACATCATAAAACTAAACTTTAATAGTAATATTAATTGTGGCACACTACAATAATTCTCACTCTCAAACTAAACTTAAGAATCAATTATGGCCTAAACGTTTATTTAAATATGTGTGGCTAGAAATGGTGGCTCAAAACAGGCCCAAAACACACCTGTAATCCTAGCACTTTGGGAGGCCAAGGTGAGAGGATCACTTGAGGCCAGGAGTTTGAGATCAGCCTGGGTAATACAACAAGACACAGCACCCTCATCTCTACAAAAATTTCTATTTAATTGCCAGGCATGGTGATGTTCACCAGTAGTCCTAGCTACACAGGCGGCTGAGGCAGGAGGATCATTGAGCCCAGGACTTCACGCTTACAATGAGACACAATGGTGCCACTGCACTCCAGCCTGGGTGACAGAGTGAGACCCTGTCACTAGATAAATATGTGTAAGCATTGAAAAAACTTACTTTGCTTATAGAAATTATTTGCTGTTATTTGAAGAGTACTTTAAAAATAATTATGATAAAATAATAGTAGTAATAATAATGATAAAGAGCTTCTAGTACCTTTATTTCTCTGCTAACTATAAAGTACATCCTCATTTAGGGAGGCCGAGGCGGGCGGATCACGAGATCAGCAGACCGAGACCATCCTGGCTAACACGGTGAAACCCCATCTCCACTAAACATACAGAAAATTAGCCGGGCATGGTGGCAGGCACCTGTGGTTCCAGCTACTCGGGAGGCTGAGGCAGGAGAATGGCGTGAACCGGGGAGGCAGAGTTTGCAGTGAGCCGAGATCACGCCACTGCACTCCAGCCTGGGCGACAGAGCGAGACTCGGTCTCAAAAAAAAAAAAAAAAAAAAAAAAAGTACATCCTCTTTTAAGGAAGTAACACATTAACATTTCCAGGAAGGACGTACGGCATTATTCTTTCAGGTCTCCCTCAAAGTCAATTGGAGTTACATATTTTTACAAAATGTGTAAAATAAAATCTTTTTTTACTGCACATTATTGCCTATTCTTTCCAAGAGTAAATCAGTAAAATCTGATTATTAGCCAAAGTGATAGAGTGCTTTCTGGCAAGCCACTGTCACAGATTCACACTGGGAATTAGGGAACACACAGAGTTAGCAAATAAAGAAAACAATCAACTTCCTACCTGTGTCTGATATTTTCATAAGGTATTTTGAAATAGGGGAGGCCAGAAGAAATTGGAGGAATATTACAGTTTACTTGACCTAGGATTTTAAAATATCGGAGGAAAATAATACTTTTTTTGGATTGAATAATAATCCTTGTAATTTCATATAACCAACTATACACCTTCTGTGTGTGTGTGTGTGTGTGTGTGTGTGCGTGTGTGTGTGTATGTGTGTGTCTGTTCCTTCATATAGTTGAGTAATCACTGCCCTTACTTTTAGGTAGCCTATAGGTATTTTCATAATTAAATGTTAAGACATAACTTTCAAAATCTACTTTTATTGGAATTTATCCTTGATTTCTGAAAAAAATATGCTATTATTTACAGTGATCAAAGTCAGGTTGTTGTGCTTGTATCAATTTATATCTTTTGAAATCCACTGTTGGATTGTTAAGTCTTGCACACACAATCATTGTTTTAGAAAATGGTGGGATATCTTCTTAAGAATGTCATTCTGTAGTGACAAACTTAAAGTTTAATGATGTTTTCTTTTGACTCTTCTTCCAATCTGTCCTTCAATTCTCCATTTCTATTAACCTAGCACCGTGGGTGTTATAATTGCCATGAAAAAGATAGCTGAGGAAAAGACCACTGTGCATGATTAAGATAGATATTATTGTGGAAGAATAAGTGTCTCCTACAAAGTTTGAATACACCAACAGATGTTTTATTCACCAAATGACTAACCCTCAGTATGTGTAGATTTCTAGAAGTCAAGCCGAGGTTAACTGAGAATAGACTTTTAGACACAAGTTCTGCAAAGATAGTTCTTAAGCCCCAACTCTGCCAATTTTATCATCTTCCACAGTATTTGTGATAATTGGGAATAAATTCTACTCTATTGTTTATAAATCGTTGACATAAAACATGTACTCAGTGAATAAATTGGACCAATAATTATTATGCATTGTAATTTTTCTCCATGATTTGATATTTTTTTAGCTCCTGTGGTATGCATTGTAATGATATAAATCAGCATTCCACTTACATGAGACAGCCTTAATTTGACTCGATATCCATCTGTGGTAAACATTTACATTTTCAAACATACCCCAACATTTGAGAGGAGAAGACAAGAATAAAATTGTGTATTAGACATATGCTGTGTGTCTAAATATTTAAAAGATATAAACCAAGCTATTAAACTGGCAATTAAATTTGGTTCCATCCTCTTATTTTGTCAAATATACTTATTCAAAAAAGAATTTGTGCAAAGCTATTATTTTTATATATTGAAATTTGAGAAGATGTCAGACTACTGAGTTTGTTAATGCACATATGTGGATGCCCTCTTGATAAGCCGGGTATGTTCAGTGAGTAGTAATATAAATGCATAAATTACTTATTCCAGAACATTTCAGCTCTAGTTATTTTGCTATAATCAAAAGTTTTACATGATTTTTGTGTATTGACAGTAACGAGCTAAGGGATTAAAAGTATCCACAAAATGTAAATTAAAGTAAATGAAAAACAGTAAAATTAATTGTCATATATGTTTTCAAAGATTATATTTCTTAAAATATTAGGTTTATTTATCAAACATTACACAGCAAATGCAAATTTTAATTTATGTACACCAAAAGTTTTAAGAAAACTATTTGAATACTTTTCATGTCTGTAATCCCAACACTTGGGGAGGCTGAGGCAGGGTGATCGCTTGGAGCCAGGAGTTCTATACCAGTCTGCAATGTAGCGAGAACCTCTACAAAAATAAAAATATACCTAATGCTAAATGACGAGTTAATGGGTGTAGCACACCAACACGGCACATGGATACATATGTAACAAACCTGCACTTTGTGCACATGTACCCTAAAACTTAAAGTACAATAATACAAATAAAATAAAATAAAATAAAAAAATAAAAATAAAATAAATTATCCAGGCATGGTTGTGTGCAACTGAAGTCCTAGCTACTCAGGAGGCTGAAGTGAGAGGATCACTAGAGCCCAGGAGTTCGAGGCTGGAGTGAGTTATGATCATGCTACTGCACTCCAGCCTGGAGATTCTTTTATTTGTTTAAAAAATCAATCCAAACAAACATTTTGTTAAAAAAAATTCTAGCATTCTGTACGCATTTAGTTGCCACTATAAAGAACTGCTATCATACCTTAGGCATGTTATTTAGCCACCATATATACAAATGCAAGAGTAAAAGTATCTTTAGAAGTACGAATTGGGAAATAAAAAGAAGAAAAGAATAAAAATGATGCCATCAATTCTATTGGGAAACCATACTTCATTATGCAAAAATCTGTTGAATTCATGCTATCCTCTTTGGCAAGTTAATTCATTTTTCTTATCTCTTAATGCATTTGCCTCCCAAATCTTCTCTGCATTTTGAAGCGGTGTGTTTATATCTTCAATGTTGTTGCTACAGTTTGAATGTGTTATCTCCAAAATTCATGTGTTTCAACTTAATGGCCAATATGATGATGTTAAGAGGTGGGGCCTTTAAGAGATGATGAGGCCTTGAGGGCTCCTGCATCCTGAATGGGAAGGGAGGCTTCCTGTGCTGCCTTCCACCAGGTGAAGACACAGCCTTCCTCCCTTCTGGAAGATGCAGCAAGGAGACCCTCACAAGACACCAAATGCTGGTGCCTTGATCTTGGACTTTCGGCCTCCAGAAGTGTAAGAAAATAAATTTCTGTTCCTTGTAAGTATCGCAGTTTGTGGTATTTTGTTATAGAAGCACAAATAGACTAAACTAGAAGGCAGTGGCACAACCCATACACATTTGAGCACTGCTGCCTTCTGTTTTGAGAACACAGAGCAAGAGAGGTGGTGAAGTGTTTCCCTGGGGCCTGGATGGTATTAGTAAAGAAAGCACAAGCTTAGGGTGCAGGTGTAGCTGAGGTTCTAGAACTGAGCTCTGCACGCTGAGTGACATAGGCTCTCATGTTTTCTAACATGAATTACTTCTGTTTTTTGTTATATGCAGAGTTCTTTAAAATACAGGACCCAAGGCAAGAGGCCTTGTTGTCCAAGTTTCATGGCACGTTTTTTGTTTGTTGTTTGTTTGTTTTTACATATGATGCAGAGGGCTTAAGAAATCAGTTTGGGAATTCAAGATACAACCATATTTAGTCAAGACATATTTTAATGATGGATAGGTCAAAATCACTTAAACTTAAATTTCTGTAAAGGAAGAAAGAAAGTTTCCAGTTGCTTTGTAGTTATATATTAATTATCCCTTGATATCTGCAAGACATCGGTTCCAGGACTCCTGTGGATAACAAAAGTTGCAAAAGCTCAAGTCCCTTAAATAAAATGTGTAACATTTGCATGTAACTTGCACATATCCTCCTATATATTTTAAATCACATCTAGATTACTTATAATTCTTAATACATCTAAATGCTGTGTAAGTAGTTGTTATAGTGTGTTTTAAAATTTGCATTCTTTGTTGCATTATTATTATTTTATTTTCTAAAAATATATTTGATCCATGGTGTTGGTTGAATAATCTTCAGATGTGGAACCCGTGGATATGGAAGGCTGACTGTACATAATTTGCATTTTTAGGTATAATTTACACGCCTTGGAGGTAGATGGGGTTTGTGCAGAGAATGTAGACATTGACAATTAATATTTGCTGATCGATACCAATCAGTTACCTTCCCATTAGAAACGACACTATGTAATCTTGAGAAAATTCTTCTGAGAGAATTCCACAGGTTTTGCAAAATATTTTGTGAAGTCAGGTTTCCATTTAATTATTGATAGTTAACTTGATGCTCATTATAGTTATGAATTATAATTCTGCTGAGAACAAAAACATTTTTATGTAAGGGACAAGAAAGGGAAAGGAAGAAGAAAGAAACATTCTAGCGAGCCAAATGGCAAAAGTCTGGCAACATGTAATATAGATCTGCCAAATACATCCTGCTGCTTTTCAGTGTGGCCACCTGCCAAATAGCTCTGCATTGCATCCTCAATAGGTTTGACAAGAGGAAGTAAAAAGAGACTCCACTGTAATGCTATGGCTCAATTAATAAACACTCATTCTGGAAACCTTTAATTGTTTAAATTGGGTATCCTGTCTGATAGAATGTTCAGGCTTGCAGCCGAACAAGATTAGTGCTAATTCTCATTAGGCATTTAAAAATACTTGTCTTAAGGACGTCTCTTATTTATTAATTATGTGCTTAGCATCCATATTTTAGATAAAGGGCAAACAAAGTACAAGTCCCAGAGGGTTGAGTTAGTAATAAATAAAGCGTAAGAATAAACTCCTGTTCCACATTCAAAAATTCATTATTCTGGGTTTAAACCAAATTAATTTCTTAAGATTAATGTTTCCTTCAGAGTCCAGTACTCTTATTATTCCTTAAATCAGTTTCATATATGGTTGCCCACGTGGTCAAAGTAAAACATTCTGCTTTTTAAATATTCCTAAGTTAAGATAAATCTTAAATTAAGGGGGATAAAAGCTTTATAGAATTAGGCACTGTAGAAAAAAATCAAGAGAAATAGTACTTAGTATCCCAAAGAAATACACAGAATAATAGAAATGTTTAACTTAAAATCATAAACTAAGTATGATTATTTAATCCAACTATTAATTTTAGATATGAGGTAAATGAGGGCTTTGTGACTTCCAGTCCCATATTCCTCTTAGTAAACCTTGATGTTCATCAGAAACATCTAATGGATGATTCACGTGTTTAAAGTATGGTAGCAGAAAGCCATATTTTCAACAGATGACTAAGGTTATTTACAGGCATATGGTCCATGAATCTCACTTTCAGAACCCTGCAGGACCCAATGTTACTACCCTGGATAGAAGACAGTACTGAATGTTGTGAAGGTTAGAAGGGAGATGATTGACTAGTAAAATGATGGAAATGCAAGAAAATAAGAACGTTAAGATTTTTCAACGCCCACACCCTAAGAAACGGGATTGAAAAGCAGTGACTTTAAGTATAACACCAAAGTTTCCATTTGGATCCTTGAGGTAAGCCACTTCCATTCTCCATCGGCACCCAACATCATTCCTCCCTCCCTCCTTTATTTACCTCTTTGTGTGTATGTGTATGTTTGTTAATATCTGTCTCTCCCTCAATATCATGAACTCCTTTGAAAGGAAAAACTATCTTACTTTTGCGCCTCCTCAATTTTCTTATTTCTCAATGAACTATATGGTTCCTGTCTACTTTGCGCTTAATTATCTCATTTTTTCCTCAATTCCCCTCACATCAGTTAGTGCAACTTTAGGACTAACTTCTTTGTCAATTGCTTTGTGTCCAAGCAGACTTTAGGTTCCGAGTATAAAGTCCATATGTGATACATATCTTTATACCCACCAGAATCTAACAGAGTGCTTGGCACAGAGTAGGCAGTTTATACTGGAGAGCAGGCCTTTATTGACTGATGAGAATATGTGACAGGATTTGAAATCTTATCCAGCATACACCTTTTGATAGCAGTTACCGAAACAAGGGAATGTTGGAAGGGAACTTAGGATGACAGGAGGAGGGCAAAAGCCAAATTGAGAAAACAAGACTTTGACGTTTTGAATGAGTGAGAAGCAAAATAAAGGACTGGTTCAAATCCACAGGTTAAACTCAAGGAAATATATATATATATTGAATGTGATGCATATATATATATATCATATATATATATCATATATATATATATATATATATATGATATATATAATAGATTGTTAACCAGGAAATCATGTATAATTTTATTAAACTACAGTTTAAATCAGTTGTCTAGCAATAATGCATCAGAGATGCAGCAAGATATTTGAAAAGGATGAAGTGAAGGGAACTACTGTTTTATGTGAACATTAAGTGCCAGGGTCTGGAAAATATTTTATATAAACTCTCCTACTAAAGAGAAAAAAATGTGGTTTTCTGTTAAGCTATAGATAGTGCAAGGGTGAATACAGCTCTAATGATGATACTCAGATTTAAAAAGATGCGGCAGTTCTGGAATTTCAGTTTTATGGGACTTTTTTCTCCCTCAATCTTAGAAGATACAATAGAAGACAAGCATATTTGTTCACGTTCATTAAAAGAAAGCCTGACAATGCTGAAAAGAACAGGTAGTGACTGATTCCAGGAAATATTATCTGTGATACAGTTGTAAAAATTGCAGGGCATCTGTACAAACTACAATTTATAAGCAAACAGAGAAATCATGCTGGGTTCTTTTACTTTCTATTAAGGTCATGAAAGAAAGTAGAAAAAAATAAATTTAGAAGACTTTTTTAAGAAGTGATTAAGTAATGCAGAGAGAAAACAAAATGAATGTGTAGTTAAGAGCCATTATATTTTTTTGGTGGGGAAGTCAAATTAATAGTCTTTTTTTTTTTTTCCTAAGAAAAATTTGAACTGTAATGGACTTTTGACTACATATCACCTATCAGGGGATTTTTTTTTAAACTACATATCATTTATCAGGGGGATTTTTTGTATATGTGTGAAGCGATTGATAGAATGACATTTTTCTATTGTCTCTAGATAAAATATGCCAAAACTGTAATTGTTTTCAGAAGTTTAAAGTCATCGAAACATATTTCAGTAGAGAATTTTTTAAAAGTATATTTAAGCCAGGGAAAAAAGATAGAGAAGTGACATTTTCAAAGGGATGGGGATGTCATTAAAAGTTATTCCATGATAAAGGAAAATTGCATCAGTTTTCTTCTTATAGCAGATTCTCTCGCCTATCATAGTCAGTGTTATAACCGGGTTAGATAAAATGCAGGCAAATTCTTGCTGTCTTCATACTTTAGTTCCAGCCAATCTCAGGATTTGTTTTTACATGTACACTAAATCAGTAGAGTAAAAGACCAACATGAATAAATGACTTAACTTTCTTTTACTCCTCAAGATTTGAGCCAGCTTTAAAAAAATGCATAAGCCAGTCCAAACTTGGTAGATATCTCTTTTATTTCCTTAAGTAAATTTTCTCAACTGCCAAATTGAAAAATTTTAATTTATTAATGCTTGCATGAATAATTCACTCTCAGACACTGAACGATCCAAAACAAACAAGCCGGTCTGTGTATTCAGTTATGTGAACTTTTGAATCCACTGCCTCATAAATCCAGTACTTTATTGAACCTAAAAAAAAAAAAAAAGTGCTGACCCCTATGGGCCTCACCATTAATTATCTCCCACTGCAGACATCACATCTTTTCTTTCCTCTTTAGGATTGTTTCTTCCTTATTAAGTATTTTATATATTTTCCCCTATTATGTCTGTGGTGCTTCTCAATAGGCATTGATGGCTTTGGTATAATTTCAGTAATTTTTCCCAGGATATTCTGCTGTATTAGTAAAGATATTAGTTGTTATTTATTTTCTAATATAAATCTATGGGAGGTATTGATATATTCACCTCCACTAATGAGAAGATTGGGCCTCAGGCAGGTTGATACATGGTCAAGATCATTTCAATCCAAAGTGTTGCACCTTTTTTTTTTTTTTTTTTTGGCTTGTAAGTCAGGTTCTTTGCCTCTGATCACTCCTGTGCCCTGTGACTATCTAGCAGGCCTGATGATATTTTCCCTGGCTTCCGTCTTACAGATCCCTTGCCTGAGCCTCCAGTCTAAATTGGGTCCTCATTGGACAGTACTGTCTTCATCGCCTCATATTTGTATAACAATTTGGGATTGTAAACTTGTGTGATTGATCATATATGTGTCATGTGCTATCCTGTAAATCTCAGTGAGGGGACGGATTGTATCTATTTCGCTTCCACTGCTGCATCACTTCTGTACACCACAGAAACTGACATTTAGCAGGGCACACAGTAAATATCATTGAAAGAGTGAGTTAAAGTGAGATTTAAAACCAAGCCTGTACCATGGAAGTCACAGATGTACTACTGCAGGAGTGGTTGTGGTGTTTTCGTGAATGGTTCCTATACATGGATCCCAAGTCCTGGTGGCTACATATGCACTATCCTGTACCCTATATTCTATATTCTATACTGTCATACTGAAACTAGGTTGAAACCTCATTGAAAGCAGATCTTACGGTTTCTATTTAGACTAAATGAAACATGTAGTTAGTAGGTTAATCCTTCATAAGTACTTACTAATTGATTGGAAACTGATCTTAACATTTAATTTGTTACAGAGCATTCTTTATTTCACTAAAGCCATCTTCCTGACACTGTTCTCTAGCATGTTTTGTTCTTCTGTTATAATGACTGACGATCATAATCAGGAAAGGCTATGCCTGGCGTTAATGCTTCATTTTTTCCCTTTTATTCACAGACAGTTGGAGTGATCAAGCTTTCAAATCCCTGAAAACGTGAGCTGTGCTATGTCTGGGGCAGGCTCAATATTTTTATTATGTACCACACAACTCTAAAAGCAATACAGAAATTCAGGGCACTTAGATTGAAAAATGAACACTTTCCACATTTAAAGGAGAAAGACATACATATTTTTCGAGTTACATACATTCTTCATCCCATTTATAAAATCCAGAACCCATGGTTGGGCATAAAGCAGGAGATTTAATACTCTTCTGCTGGTGGGTTTTGTTGATTTTTACTGCCCCCTCCACCCACCCCTACCTTATCCCACTCCATCCCTCTGCTCTTTTTGTTCTTCATAGTTTTGTGCTAACTTCAGAGCTGCAGATGTGTCATTGATCACAGATTTATATATATGAGCTGAGAGCAGGAATGCTAAAATAATTTCTTTCTCAGGCCTTAAAGATAGATGATAGGTCAAGACGCTTTACTTCATAGCCAAACATACTAAGGCACAGAGCAACATGGCAGGAATTTGAATTGTGAGCGCCAGAAGTGCTTGTTCAGCACTAACAAGAAATAGGAGAACAGGATCAGTATAATCTCATATTCTTATTAAGTTAAAAAATGACAGAGAGTAATGCCAAGGTTATGACATAAACTGACAAGACCAAAAAAAAAAAAATCAGTTTTTCTGATGCTTCAGCCTTTGCAAGCATATGAAAGAATAAAAAAAAAAACCCGTGGCATGAGTTATAGATGAAGTATCTGCCTTTAGCTTGGAATTTCCTGGCATTTTTCAGCCTGTGACACAGACTTGATGTGATTAAACAAAGGCTTTTCTCCAAATTTAAAGCTCTTAAAAAAAAAGTTGAATCTAATACTCTAACTTGTTTTTAAGTGGGAGCAGATGCCTCTGTTCCTTGAGCTGACTTCCAGATTCTGAGAAATAAATGAAGAGTGGAGGCTTGTTTTGGTAGAGGCTGAGAAAAGGAGTTGGCCATATTTGCCCTTCAGAACTTCGTGTCATCCCCCAGCTCTCCAATGGCAGGGCCACATGCTTTCACAGGATGGGGCTGGGGCAGAGTATGGCTTCCTGTGGATTGGATTTCCCTTGGCTTCACTGATGGCAGTCCCCCGAGGAAGCACATCCTGGAGCCAAACTCACCCAATGAACCACAGCAACAGCTCCTAGGAGAATGAAGAGTGTGAATAGAGTAAGTACATGCGTATGGGTGGATGTGGTGGCCAACTTGGATAATCTCTGAGATTCTTTCTAGGCCTGACATCCTAGGATGCTCTAATAAAGGATGACCCCTGAGATGAGGCAGAACCCAAGAGCCTGGGGCTGGCAGGGGGTTTGGAAATGGCACTGAGCCTTAGCAAAACTCAGTTTTCTACTGAAAAAAAAAAAAAAAGCTCCTTGAATAATTATTTTTGATTGGAATCTATACTTATTTATCTATCAATCAGACATGTTCTTTTAGACTTATTATTTATAAGTATGTACCATCCACAGTTTGGCATGTGTTTACATTGTATGGGTGTGTTTGTGTATGTGTGTGTATTTGCTCAGTATCCTGTTGCAGCTCTTTCTAAAGCCTGCCCACTCATGATGTAAGTTTTTGTTGTTGTTGTTGTTGTTGTTTTTGAGATGGAGTCTCGCTCTGTCACCAGGCTGGAGTGTAGTGGCACCATCTCAACTCACTGCAACCTCTGACTCCCAGGTTCAAGCGATTCTCCTGCCTCAGCCTCCTGAGTAGCTGGGATTACAGGCATGCACCACCACGCCCAGCTAATTTTTGTAGTTTCAGTAAAGATGGGGTTTTACCAGGTTGGCCAGGATGGTCTCCATCTCCTGACTTTGTTATCCACCTGCCTCAGCCTCCCAAAGTCCTGGGATTACAGGTGTGAGCAAACCACGCCCGACCCATGATGTACATTTTTACCAATGAGTTTCTAGACTCTTGACTTCAGAGTCTGTAATGGTTATCATTACATATATTAAGGCACAGTTAAACCTTATGTTAAAAAAAAGCAAGAGGAATTGAAAATGGTTTTGCATTAAGACAAACTTTATTTTTTGTAATTTGTTTCACCACCTCTCACTTTTTTGAATACTTGTAAAGCATTCATTGAATAAAGAAATTGTGTACAAAAATGTTACATCGGGAGCTGTAGGGTGCTTTAAGAATTTAAGCACCAAAGATTATATGGTCCTAGACACTTATACTTTAAACAGAATAGTATTAAGGTTGTGTTAAAAGCTGCTACAATTTATTTAAGGCTGTGCTTTAGTATTTGATCTATAAAAGTATTTGAAAGCCTCTAAAACATAAAATCTGGAGGCCCATGGAAGAAGCTCGATCCAACAACCCTGTCACAGACAGTTTTGACTCCATTAAATGTTGATGACCTTGAAGAATTAGTCATGGAAAAATAATTTCAATTTCTTCTAGTGGCCTTTACAAAATGATGAGCCTGGAAGAGTTACAGACTCTCGCCCAAAAGAACCAAAGTTGAAGGTAGAGATGTTTTAAGGATGAGCAGAGCAGAACAGCTTAGCAGTGGGATATTAAAGGCAACATGAATCAAAGTAAGTAACTTCCTTTTAATGTTCCCAAAGTGCTTTCCTTGGGGCCTATTAGAGCAATTGCCAGAAAATGTTAACTAAAACATTTAGCTATGGTCATGTCTCTCTCTCCAGTGTTCTGTTAGCTCCTCAAGGAAGGGAATGTGGTTTATTTCTGCCCCCTCCATGACTATTGTCCCAAAGATGAAAATGCCGATCGTTGAAATCATTTTATCAGTCTCTGAACTGACTCTCTGGACTTGAAAGTTTTGCTCAGAAGTGTTTCTTCCCCATTTCAATACCAGTTTCTCAGTGCAAACCTCAAAAGCTATCCTTGATTCTTTTTGCCATTTACTCTGTCTTCCATTCTCCAGCATCACCTGCAAAACGTATTCTGAAATCACCAACTCTTCTTTATCTCGATGTTCACTTTAGTTCAAGCCAGGTTGACTGTTGGGATGGCATATCCCAGTTTCCACATTGGTCCCTGTCTCAACCCAGATCATTTCCACATAGCAGCCAGAGTGATCTTTAAAAAAAGTTTAAAAAAACTTAAATCTATGTATGTCACATCTGTGCTATACTTTCCACTGGATTTCTACCATACTTAGGATAAAATCCCAATTTATTTCCGAGGGAGTGAGGCCCTGCATCCCCTTGTTTGTCTTCTTTGACTTCATCCCGTACACTCTGCCCATTGCTCAGCATGTTACAGCTACATGGGCTTTCTCTCTGTTCTTTATATCCAAAGCCAGTCAGACACTTTCCCTTTCTTCAGCAGCGTATTCTCTGCTCCATGAACCCCTGGGGCTGGCTCCTTCACATCAGTCTGACGTCCATCTGAATGTTTATTTCTCGCAAGGTCTTACCAGGCCTCTTTGCCTACATTAGCACACACATCAACACTCCTTATTTTTACTACGTCATTCTGTTTTATTTTATTTGGAACATATATGGTTATTAAGCACTATCTCTTGTTCATTTTTTGTGCTCGCTTATTTTTTATTTTCTGCCATGTCAGCCACTCCCTGCTAGAACAGAAGATTCATGGGAGCAGGAACCTTGTTTGCTATGTTCCTTATTGCAATCCTAATGCCTGGAACTCTACCTAATACATAGGAGGATTCCACAATTCATTGATAACTGAAGAAATGAATTCACCTGGGTATTTCCAGTTCCATTCCTGAACTCTTCCTTTAGTGAGAAGCACATGATGACTTTGTTAATATGAAAATTGATAATGGGGTGAGAGAAGAAAAGAAAAGCATAAAATATACGCTCAGTTTCCTTACCTGTATAATCCATGCACCACCAGACACCAGAGCATGTGGGAAGTGGCCAAGAAGACGCTGCAGGGACGTCTGAGCCCACTTTCTTATTTGACTTTCCTAGGTACCGTGGCCTGGGAAATGATATTAGAAGTAATGCATTAGAAGTAGAAAACAAAACAGGAGGTTTAAGGTCAACATTCAGAGTCCACTGTGCTCTCTTACTTGGGCTCACCTGAGAGCATCTTGGTAGGCCGATGTTGTTTCAGGAGCTCTGAAATGGGATCCCCTTGAGAAATGACCTTGAGTTTCTCTGTTCCACACATATGGAACCCTAGCCTTTGGAGGACACTTAGGTCTATGTGCTTGGGATATAACAAGACTCTACTTTTGATCTTGAAAAGCTTGAACGATATTTAGGAAGGCATGATATATATACAAGGAAAATGAAACAATGTTTACGGTTTTTTGTTTTGGTTTGTTTTGTTTTGTTTTGAGATGGGGTCTCACCCTGTCAGCCAGGATGGAGTGCAGTGGTGCAATTTCAGAGGCTCACTGCAACCTCCGCCTCCCAAATTCCGGAGATTCTCCTGCCTCAGCCTCTCAGGTTGTTGGGATTACAGGCATGTGCCACCACACCTGGCTGATATTTGTATTTTTAGTAGAGACAGAGTTTCACCATGTTGGCCAGGATGGTCTTGAACTCCTGACCTCAAGTGATCTGCCTGCCTTGGCCTCCCAAAGTGTTGGGATTACAGGCATGAGCCACTGTGCCCTGACAGAAACAATTTATAAGAAAAATTACAAAGTAACAATGTGTGCAAAGTGTTAAATAAAGGATAACTTCAGAACTGATGACTTCAGAAGCACAGAGGGATGACTGTGAGTAAGAGTGGTTACGGAAGTGTTCACTCACATTTACCAAAAGATGTAAAACCACTGGAGTTTTAGTGAGGCTGGAACAAATGGTTTTCTGAATATAATGGAACTAAGTATTTATTTATTTATTTTTTGGCAAAGTATTGTGAGATCAAAAGTTGACCTCCATTCAATTAGCAACAATTAACATAACTAACATAGGCTTTAAATTTTAAGATAGTGAGCTATAGGATACAGTGTTTTTACATCATTGAATATTAAGATTTGTATAAGAAAAAAAATCATGCCCAGTCCTATGTTCAGTTTTACCTTCATCTTTTTCAAATTATTCATAGCTTGATTTTAGATACGGATTATCTAGTTCCTTTATTCTCCTTTTCACATACGTTGTCCTCTTTTTCCTTTTAGTAATTCAGATATGAAGAGAAGCTCAACTTAACCACTTAGATTATTTTATTATTTTACTTTTATTTTATTAGAACGTTTAGCAGCTCTAAAAAAAAGTCTTGGAAAGAGAGAAACTCAAAACCAATTATCCAAGCAATATTTTGAGGTTATCTGGTGATTTTTAGTATTTGTACTCCTGGTATCACCTGAGATCAACATAATTGTGCATTGAGTCCTGATTTACTACCGTTTATCAGGCAAGTTTTTGGAAGGTACCGTGGGCCTTTGTTCACAGCTCTTTAGTAAGATGCCCAGCCCTTTTCTAAGAGCTGCCTTTCAAAGCTATGTGGGCTCTTTCAGATGGTTATGAAATCTTCAAGCAGCACTATCAGACTCTGTTGGTCTAAACTAATAAAATTTCCAAAAGAGAAATCTCACGACTTGAGAGAATGCAAAGTAAATGCTGAACAAAGGGAGCTGGTTAATAAAAGCTTCTCTACTGAAAACGACAATGAAACCCTGGTCTTTGATTATTTAGACAAATTTGAGATGTTTCCATTTTCATTCATTTCCAATTCTTTAGTAGATAAATTTTTATCAATAATTTGTGAGCGGAGAGTTTCTAAAGTTGTCCCTGAAGAAGACATTTGTTGGTCGAGTAGCTGTTATAGCTGAATTCTTCATCAGAAAGCCTTCACTAGGCAGCTGAATACTTTATTGCCTTTTCTCAGTCTAGTTAACAAGGGAGAATAGTCCCCTGAGAAATGCATAAATACATATTCAACTTATACTGTAGCAATTTAAAAGTGTTCCTGGAAATGCCATGGGCGTTTTATGGATTATGAATTCTTTCAATTTTCAGTTTAAAATTTATATCATAACCACAATAGTGTTGAAGACCTTTAGAAAAGAAAACCTCACTTCTTCCTTAAAACCTATGTCTGAAACTGGTTAGCCTCTCCTTTATGGAGAGAAAGAAAATTACAAAATTTATGAGTTTGGAGTAGAATCAATGCCATGTATATCTTAAATCATATTTATTTATACCTGGCATATTTATCCTAGCTTAAAGAGCTCTATGACCCCCAAATAGTAAAGTGGTTAGTGTACAGAGGGAACTTCGGAGCACATCTAGTGTGTGTTTTTCCTGGCACATCGCTTCAGCTGATCCCCCCAGGGTAAAGGGTGGAGAAGTACTGGAGGTCGTTGTGGGATGTCTAACTCATTTATTCTAACAGCAGGCAGCATCTTAATATGACCACCAATATGCATCTTATTAACTTATCACAACTCAGGACAATTTACCAGTTTCCAATATTATTAATTCCCTATAATATAATTTGCTATATTTATTGACTTATAATATAATAATATAATAATTCAAGCAAATGCAAAATATTTGTTATATTTTATTTGTTTTATATATAATTATAAAATAATATAAAAATAATTCAAGCAAAATTTTATTCCTATAGCAAGAATATTGTTTCATCTTTATGAGAGTTTCTTTTCTTTTGTATGGTCTTTCATATACAAAGTGTACCTTGCAAATAAATAAAAAAGTAAGTTTGTACAACAAAGCCATTTACTTCAAAGGAAACCTCAAGAAAAGTACTGATCAACTGTAATGGGATTTTCTTTCTATCTTAATATAAATTGTGACTACCAGGACACACACCTACGTACACACACATATGTATGTGTATTACATATGTATCTGTGTATGTGTGTATATATATGCATGTATGTATATATATATATACACATACACACATGCATAACATACATATACACATACATACACATGTATAGTCTTTTTTTCCTCTGTCCTATAGTGGTAAAAATAAGATAGACTTAAATTCAGAATACAGAAAGGAATGCTTGTTAAGTTTTATTTTTATTTTATTTTATTTTTTTGAGATGGAGTCTTGCTCTGTCATCCAGGCTGGAGTGCAGTGGCATGATCTCAGTTCATTGCAACCTCCACTTCCCGGGTTCTAGTGATTCTCCTGCCTCTGCCTCCCCAGTAGTTGGGATTACAGGAGTTCGCCACCACGCCCAGCTGATTTATTCATTTTTTATTTTTAGTAGAGACAGGGTTTCGCTATGTAGGTCAGGCTGGTCTTGAACTCCTTTCCTCATGATCCGCCCGCCTCAGTCTTCCAAAGTGCTGGGATTACAGGCATGAGCCACTGCACTCAGCCTATGCTTAATTTAAAACTTCGCTTGCTAATCTGAAATTGAATTTATTTGCTAATCTTAAAATTGTTAAACATTATCCTAAAATGCAAGATCATTATATATTTTCACATAGATTCACATCGTGAAGCTACTAGAAGGTGGAGGGGAGGAACTATTTGGTGTAGGACAGTTGATTTGACAAATCTGAACATTTCCGTATTTCAAGACTCTGAGAAATCTTTCAGTTCAGGGGTTCCCACATAGTGATAGGCCTATGTTTGGGTGGAGGGTAGAGCATTTTCTCTATCATTTCTATAAAACAAGAATGTTAGTTCCCCTATTTTCCAAACTTCTAAAGTCAACATTCCTTTAATTGTGAGCAAGAATAAATGGGCTTCTATTATACACACGTAAAAAATTCCCATTGTTTCTTATATCTCTCATTAGATATTAGGCAACATGGAGAATCAAAAAAGTACATTTAATTTTCATCTCAGATGTGAGAAAACTGGAACTCAGAAAAGCAAAGTAAATGCTCATCGTCACACAACTGTTAAGATAAATCTGGGATTTAAAGGTAGGTCTCTCTGATTATAAAACTCATGTTCATTCTCTTGCAGGATGCTGCCAGTGACCCCAGAGCCTTTTGTTTTCCTCCAATATTCTCAGTGCTTTAAACATTTAATGGTCCTTCAACGTCTCTCTGAATGCACTCCAAATTTTGGAAGTCCTGGTTGAGAGTGGGGCCTGGAGCAGTTTAGAGCCCTCTAATCAAGGGCAGGTCCATCTCTGGAGGAAGTTTCTACCTGGGGCAGAGAACAACTTACAGCAGAGTGCTCCAAAATTTTCAGAGAACTGTGGGTAAGATGAATATCAAGGTTAGGCTTAAAGTGAAGCAACAAGGGAATGGATATCCCAGTTAGCAATGTGTGGCTCAGGGAGTGAGAGAACTTTAGCCTCAGCCATTGCATTTGTAACTGTTTGAGGATCCAGGAGGGAGGGTCCAGGTTGGGCCTAGAAGACACTGAGACGTATCTGGGCTCTCCTAATGAGGTTGAGAAGTTGGTGGGCCACCAGGCTTGCTTAACGGGAGGGTAGAGATGTTCACATTGGAGTTTTCATGTAGTGATGCGTTTCCTTAACCTCCCTGTTTTCTAGGATAGAGGGACTAAGGCATCGGGGTGAGATAGGAAAAGCTGGAAGGTCTCTGTGAGATCATGCGAGGCAGGGGTGAAGGGATCTGCAGTGAGTCAGTTGACACAGTGTGGAGCAGAATGATCTCTTTGCCTCTGTGGGGAGAAGAGCATGCCCTAGCACGCTGTGGCTGGTAGTGTTGGTGTGTCAAGGTCTGTTTCAGGTGGCACTGAAGGCTCTATGAGCATTGGTGGCAGAGGGTTGTGTTGGTGAAGAAGGAAAGCCCTAGAGCTCACAGCCATCGAAGGGAAACACCTAAGACAGCTCCTCAGACTCCCAGAAATGTCCTGGGGAGACTTTACAGGGGCTTCACTGGGATGTGTGTGGGGAGGGCAAATTTGGGTTATTATTTTAATTGTTAGCCTAACCACGTCTGCATCATGATGTCATAAGCCAGGGAAACAGTTGGGTCAAAATTAATGGAAATTGTTACTTTTCTCACGTGGTGGTGTTTTAAGTGCCTGCTGAACCCCATTTCAGGCCTGTAGACTCAGGCCATGTAGGAGTGCCTCATTTCTGACCTTACAGATGACTCAAGTAGGACCCTGAGAAACTGCTGAAAGCTTTCCTTCATTTTAACTAATTCAGCACATATTCTGTGGTTGCTTTCAGAGAGTAAGGCCTTGTACCAGGAACTTTCACTGTAGCCAAATAGAATCTGCAAGCATGCCATAAGAGAAAGCCTGGTGCAAGGGACAAAAGATAGTTCCAGAATCAAAAGACCTCTGTTTGTATTTCAGGACATGTTATTTTGGGCAAAAAATCTGATGTCTCTGGGCTCTAGTACTCTCAACTATGAGATGAGAAAATATTTTATGAATGCAAAATTGGGACATAGAGTCTGACCAAGTTTTCCTATGGGAGTTTCAGGTATGAGACTCAAACTAGCTCCTAGAGATTGGGTCTTATGATGCTTGACTTGGGGCTACAATTCAAGTGAATCTAATAGAAATGGTTTAGGATATTTAGAGCAAAGATTCCACTAGACAACTTTGAATGAATTTAGTATAGAACCTCCCTCATGGTGGAGTTCTGAGGATCAAATGAGGCAATGAAGGTGGAGGATATTTTTAAAATGTAAAGCACCAAATAAGTATTGACCATTTTAATTATTACATTTTACTACTCTGTATAAATCTAGAGTTTTGCTTTGTATTTTAACCCACATTGCTACCTTGCAGACTTGAGACCCCAGAACTGTCTCTCATGTTTATGGAAGAATCTGACTTTTTGCAGTTCCAAGCAAGCCACTTTTCCTGCTTCTTCAGGCACTCGTGATAAGCACTGAAGGGTAAAATTCTCCACCCACTTATGTGGGGGATCCCTTTCCATGAGGCTCCATCCTTTCTATTTCTTCAGTTCATATGAAATATAGCTCAAAGAAAAGTCTATCTCATTCATGGCCTTTCTCTTTTTTTAAGGTATGAGATTTGTTTGTATTATTTAAAATGTATTCCCTCATTGTTATATACCATGGGCCTGACCCAAATCAAATCAGCACTTTCTAGGCTTTCTTGCCCAAGACTCCCCAGATGCTCTTCCTCTGTATTTCGGTTCTGCTCCCTTTTGCCCTGCACTTCTTTCTGTTGCTGCACTCTGTGGAGTATCAGACACTATCCTGGCATGGCAATTAGGCTAATGGTTGGATTGTGATAGCCTGAGAAAGCAATCTGGGTGTCAGGGATGTCCATCTAGAAAAATGTAAGTAAGTGCAAGGAAGGAAGAAGGAAATGAAATTCACAGGCCAACCTTCACCATTATTTCTCCTTGCAAAGCAAATAAATAAGGCCTGATTTTGGGAACCCATGCTTCGGTCCAGGTTCATAGTAGGCTCGTGGGCAACTAGAGGGACAATACAGTTTTGGGACAAGGTAGCGTGTAAACTATGATTTAAAAAAAAATGTATCCTGTGGTTTTCCTCTGATTCCTCCACAATTAACCCTCTGAAAATAAAACCTTAGTGTTGAAAAAATTACTGGCTATAAAAGAGATAAGTTTATTGAGAATTCAAGTAGACCAGGGGATTTTAGGGTCATTGCTACATTGCAGAGGAATGATTCATCATTTTCTGGCCATAGGTTGACATTGGTGAAATTACAAGATCATGGGTCTTGGGAACACTCAGCTCCTTCTTCTCCTCTGTCTTCTGCAGTCCCTTCAGAGGACAGTTTCCACCTCTCATTTAGTGTTTTGAAGGCACTCAGATCATTAGCATTGTGTGCTTTCTGTCCTATGCCTTATATAACTAGAAGTTATTAGTATTCCAGAATACATTAATGAAGAAAGTACCACTGAGCCTAGAGTTCTTCCTTTTGTCTTTTTTTTTAATTAGAAATTCCACCTTCACAGTTTTTGTGTAGATGATCCCATTTTCTAATCATGTTTTAGGACTTAGATATTTAATAGAGTGTAGGTTTCAATTATCTCATTAGAAATTCCATTGATGTTTAAGATACTTATCCAGGCTATCTGTCCCGTTGCCCCACTATCAATGTAGCAAAAAAGTTGAAATGGGACAGGGTATGTGCGTGTGTGTGGAAGCCCAAGTTGTTTGCCACCCTTCTCAGTTCCAGACAGCAATGGGAATCCCCAGACACTTTTTTTTTTTTTTGAGATGGAGTCTCGCTCTGTCACCCAGGCTGGAGTGCAGTGGTGCTATCTTGGCTCACTGCAAGCTCCACCTCCCTGGGACTACAGGCGCCCGCCACCACGCCCGGCTAATTGTTTTGTATTTTTAGTAGAGACAGAGTTTCACTATATTAGCCAGGATGGTCTCGATCTCCTGACCTCATGATCTGCTCACCTCAGCCTCCCAAAGTGCTGGGATTATAGGTGTAAGCCACTGCACCCAGCCCCCAGACACATTTTTAAAGTCACATTTGAAACACACATTCCTCAAAACTGGACTAAAATGAGCGGTGTGTACTTACAGTACCTGAGATCACATCATCTGAAACGATAGTGAGAAACCTGTGGTTAGACAATGGAAAATGATTGTAGGATAAAAATGGAATAGTTTTTTATTTGTTATATTTTGTGTTGGAAAACAATTCATGTCTTTCCTTTTTTTTTTTTTTTTTTTTTGTAAGGCAAGATGCTTAACCCAGTGTGTACTAAAGTGTGTTCTGAGAAATGCCAATTTTTCTGGATGAAAACCAGAATCCACATTTTCAGTTTCATGGCCAAATAAGTTTGGAAGCACTGTTACACGAAGCCAATCACATTTCTGCACTGCTGAAAGACTTTACTAAGCTAACAGGTTCTGTGTATTCCTCAGTTGGGGGAGGTAGCTCATACACAGTCTTCTTTTCCTATGGGGTCATTTTTAGGGCCAGTGAAACCACTGTGAAAACTGGACCAGCTCATTGGAGAGCCACTTAATAAGAGTGACTCATCCAGGCAGATTACAGGATGAAGACAACTAACAGAAGAGCCACATTTACACATGGAAATCACTAAACAAACACCAATGGTACTCTTCATGGCAAAGTCTAAAAGTGATTTTGGTTTAAATTAAATGGTTTCCAAAAACTTATCTAGAACAAATGCCTCTTAAATATGAAATTCTTGTTTTGTGTTCATAACAGCTCCCTAGAAAATCAAGCTTTTAAGCCAAAACTGATATAATTGGTCTGAAGAACTTCCTGCCTCCTCCTTAAGAGATTTAGGGAACATAGAAGATGGCTTGAGGATATTTCCAGACAGTGACATCAGAAGAGAGGAATTAGCATGATGTTAGGTAGCTGTATTTAGGAATTATCTCTCTACATAGAAGTCAGTCTTTCTTCATGAGAACCCCTGACATTTCCAGCACTCCATGCTGGTGCATATACCTTCAGGGCTGAGATGTGGAATTTCTAAGTTCCTCTTGGCGCTTCGCTCGAAAGACTTTTCCACAGGTGCTCTCTGCCAGCCTGGGCTCAAGATTCACCTGCTGGGAAATTTCCAAGCACAGCTTTAGGCCTCAAAGGAGCAGAACTTGATGGTGTCAAAAGGCAAATGAAGTGGAAGTTTATTAAGAAATTTTAATGAAAAAGCAATGATGATTAAGGAGCCTAAAGAAAATCTGGCAAACGTGCTTTTTAAACTAATACAGGGGGGAGAATTCCACAGGCATCTTCATTGCCCATCTCTAAGGATGGGATTTTGAGAGGCATAAACACTGCTGGGTTTAAAGAAAGAGTGATAATTCCAGCTAGGGACACCAAGGGAGGCTGAGGAACCCTCTCCGTGGTCCCTTTAGCAAGAAGCCTCAGTTAAAGACAATGTTCCCCATTAGACAGTTTTAAAGGCCTTGGGTACACAACCAGAAATTCACTGGAGAACAAGCCAGGAAAATCACCTACATTTTCAACCTCTCTAGTTTCTCGTTATAGTTTTCTATTTTTTCCCCTTGAAGGTCATAAAACATAATGTAAAAACAAGGTGAATTATAGCAAAGCATGATCTAGGTATGTAACTAATTCCTATAATGTAAGAGACCTTTAGACTTCTTTGAAATAGGCCTTTCACTTTATTATGGGGAAAATTAAGGTAATACAAAAACTAGCCCTTACAGTTTTCAATTAGCTCAAGTTGTGACCATTTCCTACAATAATCGTATCTGAATAATGTCATTCTTAAAACCACTTAGGCTTTGTCTTATGCTTTTTCAGATGTTAGTGATATAAAAGATTGCAAGTAGTACATTTTAATTCTGAATCACCAAGAAGCATATTTTGGCTATGATACAATCATTATCTTTTTTTTTTTTTAAATTTAAGAACACTGGTTCCAAGAGAACATAAGACAAGGGGAAGGTGTTCAATTTTTGGCACTGAAAGTAATTGTAATAAATGCTATGACTAAATATTAGAATTTTATTTGATATATTTAAAAGAAATTGAAAAAACACTTTAATAATTTTGCTTATCATTTGCCATTGATCTTTCTAAACATAAGAACTTGAAAGGCTGTTGACATTTAAGAATAAATAATGTAAGCATGTTTAGTTTTCTATACATTTCATACTTTACCAAGTGAGTATATAGTTCATGTGATTACAGTTCTAGTCAAGGAATAAGGAATACTCACAGAAATGGACAATTTGATTTTAAATGTAAGCATAACATAGACATTTTTATCATTGTTTTTATATTACTCAGGAAGTCCTATAGCAGACTTGTGCAGGAGACAGAGAAAGACAAGCCTAGGGTCCATCCTTCAAGGACTTTATAGCCCAGTTCGGGAAAGAAACACGGGTCTATGGGCAGTAAAACTATTAACAAAAAGAGTAAGTGCAAAAAGCCAGATGAGTAATAAAGATATGATTAATTAATGAAGTTCAGAGGAAAGAGAGAAAGAGAACCTTTTAGCAGTGGCAGGATTTGAATCTGAAATTGAAGCATAGCTGAGATGATCTTCATTGGAGAAGTTGGAGAAGTTCTCTCCGACTAAGATAATCCCTCCAATTCATTGCATGTGAGGGACAGAAAGAATGGTTTGGGAAAAATTTCTGCAACAGAATATGATTACTTTAATTCTGGGCCAAATTAATAATATCATTTGTTTGAAGCCAAGAATTTCTGTGGGTCAAGGAATGAAGAGCTCTAGATCTAAAAAGGAAAATTGTAGCTGGACTGTGGAGGGCTTTCAGTGGCAGACCAAATCTGAATTTTCTAACATAAGATTTGAGATAGAGACATGATGATCTCAACTGTTTTCAGGAAGAGCGAGTGCTGTGTGGGAGAGGGAGTTGAGGGGCAGGAGGACACAGCCAGGAGACCATTGGTTTTAGCTGATAAGCCCCTGGACCAGTAAGCTAGGCAGTGATAGTGGGAGAGTGGGGGACAACCAGGGAGCAGAGTGTGGTGGAAAGTGAGAGTGAGAGAGTGGAATCTCTGCCGACTATTTCAGCGAATGCCAGGAGTGGTTTGCTTTTCTTATTTTTTTCCCCCCTTTCAGTTCATTTTTAGTCGTGAGTTGACACATTCACTGGATCTTAAAGCTGGAAGTGAAGTCAAGTGACATTTGATCAGATCCTCTGTTTTTAGTGAAGTTTGTTTATTCCTCGTTTACAGACATGGTAATTAGAAACCAGGAAGACTGAGAAAGAATCAAATTTGCAGCAGCTCAGTAAGTGGTAGACCGGGAACAAGAAGCCAGTTCTCTGGGCTCTTGAAGCAAGGCCCTGCCACGTTGTCTTTCCCCAGGAGAGGAGCTATGACAGATGTGAGCAAAGGTCTTAGGCTGATTTTTTAAAACTGTGTGACTATCAGTGTCTGGTATTTTATTACAATAACTTAAAACATAAAATTAAAATCACAGCATGCTCAGCCGCAGATTTCCCTTCCAATGCAATGCTTTTGCATACCAAAGGATCTGAGGACAGTTTTCTATTTCAAACTGTTTAATTTTTTTTAAAGCCACTATATGTATAGGCTCTAAATGTAGAAGTCCTTATTATTTGTAAGAGAATTTTTTCTTAAAAACCTGAAAGAAAAAAAATCAATTTTAAGAAATTAATATGTGAAATGACTTGAATTTCTCTAAGGGTTCTTTGCAATGCTTTCCCATTATTACAACTTCAATATCCTGTTTTAGCAACACTTATTTAACTAGTCACATTTTACTTTTATGGGGGAGCAATAAATGTAAAAGGCACATAAAAACCACAGCCAAATGTTTGACATCGGACCTTTAATCATCTCTTGGACTCTCCTTTAGCAACATACCACCTCCTCTTCTACATATACACAAATACACAGTGTGTTATCAACACACTTCCTAATTTACCACATATCATGATGTTGCTTAAGAAAAGAAATGACTTTCTTGACCCTGGTCTGCCTTTTGTTTCTCCTCACATTTTATTTAACCATTTTTATTATTTTCTGTTATTTGGCCTAACAAATTACCACTTTCTTTGTGATTAAAATTAAGACTGGAGCCGCAAAAAAGGTGGTAAAAGGTGATTTTTTAAACTATCACAAGACCAAGAATCAAGTAAAAAGTTTGTTTTGAATTTTGAAACTGCATTATTATAAACAAAATACTTCTTTATTTTTACCAATATATGAGTAGTTATCTAACCTAAACTATACATGCACACACACACACACACACACATATACATATTATATGTTGATTATAAACAACAGGAAATATAGATAGAACTAGTAATTAGTAGGAAGGGACCTGAGAAGAGGCCTGATCGCCAATCATTTGACAGATATCAAGGTTGAAAGACATGGCTAATGCCACATGGCTACTGAGGGCAGAACTAGAACAAAGACAGAACAGTCCCGGGCCTAGCCCTGTTCACTTACAACTATGCCCCCAAATATGACATCACTTGCAGAAAGAGAATGTTGTGCCCTGAACATACAAAGATTGAACCAGAATGTCTCAGTGTTCACAGCAAACCTAGAAAAAGATCCCATCCTTGAAGCAACTTTCTTGATGGCTGCCCCTATTTCAAAAACTTGAGATGACGGGCGTCCCCACAACACTCCTCCTCTGCCTTGTTTTGTCTTCATGGTATGAAAAAGGGCAGGAAAAATCTGGAAATCTGACCCAGCTCAGTCAATAAAAAGGCTTTTGTCTGTGAACCTGACCACAAGTGACTCATTAATAGCCGACTGAAAGATTTTTGTCGGGAACTCCCCCCATCTCTTAACAGAAATAAACAATTTGAAACAAAACTGAAGTATAAGGTGGAATCAATTCCCACTTCAAAATAGTGTTGTCTACTACGTGTAAAGGTGTTTATTTCTTCCTCACAAAACATTTGTTATGGATTTACTGCCCTTTGTATCCCTTTACCTAAATCCACCATTTGTTTTGTCAAAGATGGAGCATGAAAAATTCTTTACAAAATGTGTTAAAGTGCATCCTGAATTAATGGTCCAATTAATTTTTTAAAAAACCTTAACTTTTTGTTTCTAGCAGATGATTAGTTACCCTTAATTTCAAATGGTATTGTATTTTAATTTATTTTATTAAAGTTCAAAATAAATTAGTAATTCAATTTTGTATTTTTATCATTTATTTTTTAATGCTAAGTACTAACTTTTTTTTAAAAGGTGCTTACTATGTGTGTGTCATATTTCATTTCCACAGTATTCTTCCTTAAAACACATTAATAATTTTTGACCTTTTAATAATTGACTTCAAGTTAGAAAAAGTAGTGGCATTAAACTATATTCAGAATTTATTAATATAGCATTTAAACTCAAGGAAAATGCCAGACTCAAAAATTCTGACAATGCAAACTCATTCTAATCAGGCTTTGTCTCTGCCCTTTGTAAGAACTGCAAGAAAACTGGAATACCTTCTATGTTAAATATTCTGAAATATCGCCAGTAGCATCCATCTGTGAAGTTAAAAGACTTCATCATATTTACTTTTGATTTTTAAAAAGGGCATGGGCCCTCTGCCTCTCCAGCTTTGAGGTATGAGAGGATCCACAAATGAAAACACATTATCGTCATTAAAGACTTGGAATTCTAGAGACAATCTTATCCAGAGGGAATTAAAATAATGAATTACATTTGGTCCTGGTAGTTTTAGTGGTGTGATACTTTAAACTGGCTTGAAGTCACTCCTGTACAATCCCCATACATGTTTCAGTATTAATCGTCAACTCCCCTTTAATTGCCTATATTCCTTTAAGATTCTGCTATACTATCTCACTTGCTATGAGCAAGAGCTAAGCCTTCAGCCCTGGGCAAGCAGCATGAGCAAGTGATTCAGATGAAGGGCTTGATTAACAGACTCTTTGCAGTTCTGCTCTGACAAGTCCAGCATTTCCTGGAAACCTGCCCACAGATTGTGGGACAATTTTTAGTAGCTCACCTCCCAGTAAATGTAGCTATTAGATATCCAGATATCCTTGTCTCTTTCAGATGCAGTAAAATAGAACATAAAAGGATGTAATTGAATGATTACAGTTAAAGCCTGTAATCAGTAGCCATAGGGTCTCTCTCTTTCCCCTAACTGCTCTGGGACACAGACCCAGGAGGGCCTTGTCCCTCCCCACTGCCTGGGAAACACACATACCGTGCACAGGCCATGCTGGCGCTCTGCAGATGCAGCCTAATCTCAAAAGGTTGGGACTGTTTTCTGTTCATGTATGCAGGGTAGAAAGGAAAGGCAAAAGAATTCACATATTTGGACATCTACTTGTGTATTCATGTGATTTTCATAGCCATGTGAGGTAGGTAGGTACGACTATTTTCATTTTACTAATGAGCAAAATTTACTGCTATGGTCTGAATTTGTGTCTTCCCAAAATTCATATGTTGAAACCTAATCACCAATGTTAACGTATTAGGCAGTGGGATCTTTGGGAGGTGATGAGGTCATTAGGGCAGAGGTCCCATGAATGGGATTAGTGCCCTGATGAAAGAGGTTCCAGAAGGCCTTTCCTCTTCCACCATGTGAGGACATGGCTGGAAGATGCCATCTGTAAACCAGAAAGTGGACCCTCACCATCCCTCAATCTGCTGGCATTTTGATTTTGGGCTTCTCAGTCTCCAAAACTAACAGAAATAAATTTCTGTTTTTTGTAAGCCACTCGGTCTATGGTGTTTTGTTAGGGCAGCCTGAATGGACTAAGATATTTACCAATCAGCCAAATTCAGCAATTGCCCGAGGACCTGTGGCTAAGGAGCAGCAGCGTCAAAGCTGGGTTTAAGCTCAGCCCATGTTTCCCTTTTATACTCTGCTTGTTAATGCGGGACAGAATAGCAGACTCTATAACTAGGGTGGCTGAGTAATTTATTGTCCAAACCAAGACATGTCTAAGGAACAAGTGGAAGTGCTGTTAATAAAAACACTGGGACAACAAGCCTAACATGTAAGGGTCTTAGGCGAACTAGGATGTGTGCTTGTCCTATCCTTAACCCTGCCTTGCTCATGCCAGCAGAGCCAAGACTGAAGGTGGGTGCCCAGTAGAAAGTTTCTAGCCCACTGGTCAGGGTGGGGACGGCTTATACCAGAATCCTGCTATAGGTCCCTTGGGCAACAGGGAATGAAGCTTTAAAAAATATTATATTTAAGACGAGATTTTAGGCATGAAATTTCTATTTCATTTTATTTCACTCAGAGAGGATCCATCATGCAGAAAGGGTTACTTACAGCTGCACGCCTAACTCCTTAGAGGCAGCGAAACTGTATCATTAGACTGCCAGTCACTTGCATTAGATATGTTGAGATAATACAAAAATATCTAACATTTATTGACTTGCCATGTGCCAAACAGTGTGCAAAGCGCTTTACTTACATTATCTCATTTGATTTTCTCAAATCCTCTATGAGGTAGGTAAATTTATTGCCCCATTTTACAGATAAGAAAACTCAGGCACAGAGAAATTTGCTCGAGAACACACACATAGGAAGTGGCTCAGCTATATTCAGACGGAGGACTTCTGCCTCCAGAGTTTGCAGTCTTCATTATGACATGGGGCCATGTATGTTGTATTGATCTTGGAATGAGAAGGGTCACAGAGCTGTGTGACCTCACAAAGCTTGTATATTATTGAAGAGAGGCTTTTTTATATCACCACATCTCAGCTAACACCTCAGTGTTTGGTGGAAGACATCATGTATGTAGTTTTACAAATACTAAGTGTCAAATGAGTGACACAGAACACTCTGTCATATCACAGTGCTTTGTGGATAGAGACAAGGTGGCATATGCTGATGGAATATATTGATATTTATCTTCTTAAATATCCATCTCATTCTCCCTGATAGCATGGGAAGCCTTGCAAGGATTGTCCTGCCGTTCTTTCAAGCCCTAGCTCTTGGCACATTGTAGACACAGATAACTCTGTGCTTTATGACTGCAGTTGTCAATTCAACCACAGAGCATTCAGAGCAGAGAAAGTCTCTGGGGGTTACATGCAAGGGACTTGAGGTTGGGAAAAAGGCTTTGAAAAAATGAAGGAGAAAGATGAAAGGTATTCCAGGTGAGAGAAACAAATTAAATAAATGTACTCAGGTGGGAGTTTTGAGGGCAATGTAAAGAAACCAGGCTGTCTGTATTGAATTGTATTAAAAAAGAATGAATGAGAAAAGCAAGATTATGAGGTCTTTGATGTTAAGATGTCAGTTGGGCCATATTTCATAAAATAAGATCAGTCTCCTGACCTAGTACTACAGGGTGTTAATGCCCACAAAACAATACCCCAAAATGAAGGCCTCAGAAGCAAAAGTTTTTCTCTGACCTTCTTCTGCCCACTGTCTCAGTCCCATTCTCCTCCAAGGCTAGCCATAGGAACTAGCATCCCCGTTGTCCCCCAGGCAGGTCACAGAAACTAGAATCCCTTTTCTCCCCCAAAGACAGCCATAAAACCTAAAAATATTACTCCTTTCTGTGTAAAAACTGGCCATAAAGAAATTATTTTATGGATCTTGTTTAGTTCATAAGACATTCATTCCAGGGAGAGTCCTGCCCCACCTCCACCTGAAATTGTGGTGCTCACAGGCATTTAACGCCTCCTGAGAAGAGACAGTTACTCTATGATGAGTTCTTGAGACTAAGCCGTTTTAGAGCCAAAACTTTTTTATTTTACACGTAGTTTAAAAAACATACAAGTTATAATTGTTATAATTAATGACTCACCCACATGGAAAGCACCCTTCCATTTAAATCCTGAAATATGACCATGCTTCCAAAAGCAAATGAGAATAATCTGTAAGTGAGAAAACATTCTTACAAAACCTATGCATGTTTTTGTTTTGCATAGAGCCTTTTTCAGGATCCTAAGCCTGACACTGTATATGAAATGAAATCAGTTAAAAGAAGCATGTATATTAAAAGGATATGTTTAGAGATGATGCAACAGGAAGGAAGCAAAAATTATACCAGGCAAAGAGGTAGTTAGTGCTAAGGGAAAATGAATATCCACTTTTGTTCTCATAGAAATTGAATATATTTAAGGTGTACAACATAATATTTTGACATACATATATATACATAGTAAAATAGTTACTACAGAAGGCTGGGCGCAGTGGCTCATGCCTGTAATCCCAGCACTTTGGGAGGCTGAGGCAGGTGGATCACGAGGTCAAGAGATTGAGACCATCCTGGCCAACATAGTGAAACCCCGTCTCAACTAAAAATACAAAAATTAGCTGGACATGGTGGTGTGCACCTATAGTCCCAGCTACTTGGGAGGCTGACGCAGGAGAATCTCTTGAACCCGGGAGGCAGAGTTTGCAGTGAGCCGAGATCGCACCACTGCACTCCAGCCTGGCGACAGAGCGAGACTCTATCTCAAATAATAATAATAATAATAATAACAACTACAGAAAAGCAAATTGGAATATCCATCTTCTCACAGAGTTGACTTTCCTGTTTGTATATGTGGTAAGAACATCTGAGATCTAATCTTTTAGCAGATTTTCAGTATAAAACACAGTATTATTATTATCCTCATGCTTCTGGACATATTCATCCTATGTAACTGCAACTTTGTACCCTTTGATCCGCATTTCTCCTTTTTTCTCACCTCCTTGCCCATGGTAACCACTGTCCTACTCTCTGCTTCTATATATTGGACTTTTTTAGATTCTGCATATAAGTGAGATCATGTACTTTTTTTTTTTTTTTTTTTTTTGAGACAGAGGCTGGCTCTGTCACCTAGGCTGGAATGCAGTGGCATGATCTTGGCTCACTGCAACCTCCACCTCCCAGGTTCAAGAGATTCTCCTGCTTCAGCCTCCAGAGTAGCGAGGATTATAGGCACCCGCCACCATGCCCAGCTAATTTTTGCATCTTTAGTAGAGATGGGGTTTCACCATGTTGGACAGCCTGGTCTCAAACTCCTGACCTCTTGATCCACCTGCCTCGGCCTCTCTAAGTGCTGGGATTACAAGCATGAGAGACACCGCACCTGGCCTGAGATCATGTACTTCTTAATAACTCTTGAAGGCATCAGTATTATTGGAATCTGTATCAGTTAACATGGGCTAGATTATGCCATGGTTCCAAAATACCCCAATGTCTCAATGCCTTGAAACAGCAAAGGTTTATTTCTTGGTCACACTGCATGGCAGTTGTGGATTGACTGGGGTTCTGCTCTGCGTCATTGTGGCCCAAAACCTCAGGTAGAGCATCCCCTACCTGGAAACATGCTAGTTATGAGAGCATGGAAAATGCGGGGCAAAGAGCAAAAGGACTCTTAAGGCTTCTGTGTGGTGGTGGTCATATTGCTTCTGCTTACTATTAGCTGCTGTAAATCACATGCCAAGCCTTACTTCAAAGGTACATGAAAGTATAACCCTCTCCTAATGAAAGACAGTGGATATTGGTCATGAGTAATCCAGTGTTTCACAGAGCCTAGTAAATAATGGATGCTTTTAGAATTACTAAATATCTGAGTAATGAAGAAAATGTCAAATGATTCCTGTATATTTCATTCAGCAGCTATTTATTAGATGCTTTCAATATCAGGCAGTACATTAAATACCATATAATACGGCAAATAAATGGATAATATATTAACGTATCCAGGTGTTTGCATTGAAAAGAATATGTTTTATTTTTTTGAAGAAACTCGTATTTAAGTTAATTCATTTCCCAAAGGCAAAGCAAAGCTACCATGTTGCCTGTATTAGTTCCCTATTGCTGCCTGACAATTTATTGCAAGCTTAGTAGCTATAAAATATCACAAACTTATTATCTCATAGTTTGTGTTGGGCAGAATCTTGGCATGACGTAGCCAAATTCTCTGCTCAGGGTCTCAGCAGGCTGAATGAAGGTGTCAGCTCGGGCTGTGGTTCTCATTTGAGTCCTGGAGTCCTCTGCTAGATTCAGTAATTGTTGGACATATCCATTTCCATGTAGTTGCAGGACTGAGGCCCTATTTTCTTGCTAGTTGTTGGCCAAGGACCTCTCTCAGCTCCCAGAGCCCACCCTCAGTTCCTTACTACATGGCCTCCGTAGGCAGTTCATAGTATGGATGCCTGCTGTCTTCCAGGTCAGCCAGAGCATATACCTCTGACTTGCACTCCTTCGATCAGCTGGAGAAAACTCTCTGGCTTTGAAATGCTCATGGGATTAGATCAGGCTCACCAGATAATAGCTCTAATTTAAGGACAGCTTATTTGGGATCCTAGTCACATCTCCAAAATTCTTTCATAGCAGCAACTAGATTAGCATTCGATTAAATTACTGGGAAAAATGTGTGTGTGTCAGGGGCTGGGAAGCTTGGAGGTCTCTTAGAATTCTGTCTACCCCCTGACCTCACTGCAGAATGGCAGGTGTTAGTGTAGAAAAAAAAAGGTAATAGTTTTTCCTCATCCATCACAAGGTTTATGGCTGAGACCCCTATAACAAAAGACAGATTAACAAGAGAAAAGCATATATATTTATTTAATACAAATTTTATGTGACATGGTAGCCTTCAGAAGTAAAGACCCAAAGAAACAGGGAAAACTGTATTTTTATGGACAGTCACGCAGAGAGGTGTGATTACAGAACAAAAGAGTATGCTCTAATGGTAATAAACTGGGGGGACTTAAGAAGGCCTCTTTGTCCCAGTGCTTCTTAATATCTCTGTGACTTTCGTTTTTCCAGGAATACAGAGGACTCCTGGGGAATGAGAGTTTTATGACATATTTTCAGGGGAGGTTTTATGGCCTGCTTCAGGAAAAATGGTACAAGTGAAATTCTTTCTATATCCTACTTCTGCTGTTTCCTCACATGCTAGGGTGCCATATTTTGGTGTAGCATGTCCTGAACTCTGTTGTTATTTCAATTTGCCTATGGCAGGATTGATGAGGTAGGACCTGTTCTAGAATAAGTGGCTCTCCTAGGTAAGAACTGGAATTATTAGGAGGGTTATCTTTTGAGGACATTTGTGATGGGTTTGCTCAGTGACTGGTGAGACCCTAGTTGTATGCTCCCAAGCTGGATTCTCTATGAGTAACACTGAAATTATTGAATACCTTAAATTCCTAGAGGGTTATTGCATTAGTCAGAGTCCTGGCAAGAAGCAGACAAAATTTTCAAACTGGGTAACTGAAGAGAGTTTAATAAAGGGTTATTTTTTTATTTAGGTGTGGGCAGAGTGTAGGAAGCCAACAAAGGATCGTTATTTCTCCTAGGCTGAAAAGGGGAAGGGGAGAGTGGGACTGGGAATCTGGAGAGGGGAGTTGTGTGGAAAGGGCTCTGACAGGAACTATAGCCTTTGGTAGAAAGATGCCACCAGTCTATGGAAACTAGGCAGGAAAGTAGAGGGGAACAAATAGCCTAATCTCTTCCTTTAATCCTCTTATCTCTTGCCAAGAGGGCAAAAGAGCCCGTTGGTCCAGTCCTCAGAGGTCAGCTTCATGGGGCAAGAACAGGGTGGAGAAAGGTAGAGAGGAGATCTAGAAAGGCAAACAAAAAGATAGGTAGTATGATTACTAAAGACATATTTCTTGGCTGTGGTCAGGGTCACAGCTTCCGTTGTGACTCACAGATGAAGTCTCTTTATCTGTGCTTCATAGAGTGTTTTAGTTAGCTTGGTTATAACTCTATCCCATTATGCAACATCATTAAGATATATGTCTGTCATTCCGCTATTTTGTGGGCATCCTGAGAGCAAGGGCCATGCCTTATTCATCTTTATACATGCAGTGTCTATGTGCTTGGCCCACAGTAGACAATTAATGAATGCTTGTGGGATTATGAAGATACGAAGTCGATGGTGAACAATTATCAAAGTCCTATAAGTAAATTGGGTAATAGGGACATAAGCAAATGCACAACACTCTCACTGCTCTCTAAAATGTTCTATTACATATTGGCTGATAGAGTTAGAAGATACACTTACCATTGCTACAACAAATCTCCTGATACTATGAAAATTTGATGTTCTAGTTTCATTTTCTACTTAAAGTTCATTAGTTTCAGGTTGTACTACACGTTCCATTTAATGAGCACTAGAATCTATCAACAGAGAAGGAGGAACAGCAAATGCAGGGCAAATGAGACAGCTCAGAGCCACTAGTCATCAAACTCAGTTGGCTGTCTGCGGAGTGCAATGACTTTGGGATAATACGTGATGCTTTACCTTCCTGCCATTGTCACATGTGGTTCTCATTGCCAAACAGGGAGTAGAGTGTGCTAAGTCTATGAAAAAACTGTTTTCTTCTGTTTTACTTTTTGACATTTTCAAAGCACTAGATAAAGATAATTGTGGTCAGCTTGATGTATGATTGTTTTGGTTCACATAGAATCATATGCTGAAGAATCACAGGGACTGACAGGGGAAAAATGTAAATGTCAAAATTTTGTTAATTACTTTAGCATGTGTTTCTTCCACATGTCTGAAAGCAAATGTAATTGAGGGTTGTGGTTTCTGGGGCATGGCCAAAAGTACAATGTGACTAACAACTGAGGAAAATATCATGGTTTATCATGTGGTAGAGGATCTGTTATTGTTTTCTTTCCCCTCCCCCGCAAAGTAAAGATTTTCCAATATTTAAGGATGGTACTGGAGTATGACAGAAGAATTATAAAAATTGAATCCTGGGATTGGTATTTTTATCAGGTAAGAAAAAAACACATAAAATGCAGTTTTAAGTTCAGTGGCTGTTCCATTCCATCCTAGAGGTTTCTATTTCAAAAAGTGGATTTGCAAACAAGAAAACAGCTCTTTCAATTCTTTAAACATTTCAACATTAATAAGGGTCTTTCTCAAGCAAACAAATCTCAGGAAATTCAAATACTAGTATGAAACCATAATCTCCCTTCACCTTGTTGCTTCAAAGCCTAAAAACTATTGAGAACTCCTGAAAACCAGTGGGTGATCTGACCCCAAGGCTTCATATACTATTTCTTATTTTTATGACAGGAATTTCACAATTTCAAGGCAAGGTTAAAAAACAGTCTATTTTCTCTCTTAAGCAAGTGATCAGATTGCTTTATGAACAAAGCAAAAGGCTGAGCTCACATGGATCACTCTTGAAATCTTCCTGGTTTGGGATGGACTGCAAATGCTATTAGTATATTTCCTGGTATTTTAGATGCCTATGAATTGCACAGTAATGAAATCTTTGAATAGCAAGCATCTGGTAGCCAGAGCCCACAAGGACTTTCCTATATTATGCGGAACCTTCTGCTAGTTTTGAGGCTCTTCTCTCGTTCTTTTATACTATATGTTTTTCTCTTTATTTCCCCACATGTTTGGGAGTCACAAATATTTTTGTCACATTTATCACTGACTGTACATAGGTGACTAAACTGGTCACCTGCAGGTCCAGCAGGTTGTGAGAAGCAACTGGGTGATGTATATTCCCCTTTCTCTCCCATATCAAACACCACACCCCCATCCCTGCCCACTAGCCCTGTAACTGCTGACTGTAAGCTGCAGAAGCAAATGGAAAGTCTGTACTACCAGTGGATTGAGGGGTGTTGGGACTCAGAAAACAATACCCCAAACGAAGGCTTCAGAAGCAGCCTCAGAAGCAAAAGTTTTTCTCTGACCTTCTCCTGCCCTCTTGTTTCATAGTCCCACTCTCCCTGGAGGACTATCATAGAAACTAGAATCTCTTTTCTGCAAGGCAGTCATAGAAACCAGAACCCCTTTTTCCCAAAGTCAGCCATAAAAACCTAAAGATATTACTTTAACTCCCTCCTGACATCTTTCTGTGTAAAAACTGGCCATAATTTATCTGATATACCTTGTTTGACTGTAGGTCATAAGACCCCCATTCCAGAGAGGGTCCTGCCTCATACCTAGAAGGAAGGAATACATGCTCAAAGGGGCCAAGAAGAATACAGACAGACAGGCCTTGCTGGCTTTCCTCACTCAATCTATTAGCATGAGATCATACCCTTCTTGTCCAATCATATTTCTACACAATCATCCATACTTCATTTAACCTAAGCATAAAATGAACAATTTCTTCTGTATCTTTGGGTTTCTATTCTGAAGGCTCCTGCGTATGCACGTTAAATAAATTTGTAAACCTTTTCCCCAATTAATCTACCTTTTGCAGGTTGATTTTTCATAGAAACTTGAGAGGACCAAGGGGAAAGCTCTCCCTTGGCCCCAGAAAAGGAAAGGTTCTAATGTGTTATTGAGAGTAATGTCAGACAAGAAAATCCAACTAGAGAGCAGAGGAAAGGAGGAAAGCTGGAATAGGAGTTCTAGCTTCTTTAGGGAATTGAGTATGGGCTAGGAAGGGCCTGAAATATTATTCAGATACCTGCCTGTATTATCCCATATACTATTATATTTTTTTCCTGAAAAGAGAGTTAAAACTTACATTAAATTCCAAAAGGGTTTGGGCTACACAAACCTTTGTTGTCAAGAAATCTTATTGTCAGGAAAGTAAGTTTAGTTAATTGATTTACATTTTACAAATCCAGGAGAGAAGGAGGAATGGAAGGAAGTAAGAAATAATACAGGTAGGATAAATAAGAAGAAAATAGGCATTAGAGAGATACTAGCATTTTATTCATTTTATCAGTTACTTAATACTTGGTCTGGTGAAATGGGATCTGGGGATAGACACCATTTCTACCAGACAATATGCATCTGTTTTAGAGATGAGACAGTGAAGGCATAGAGAAGTTGAACAACGTGTGCCAGTTCACTTAGCTAGTCAGTATCAGACAGCCGGCTTTGGGGACTGCGTTGCTCTTCATTATTCCTGGAAACCAACAAGCTCTCTTTCTCTTTCTTGATGTATTTTACAAAATATATTTTTTAGAAACTGGAGGATAAAGTTGCATACCAAAATATTATCTTTGGGTGTTGCGATTATGGGTGACTTGACATTTTATTCTTGTCATCATTTTATCATAGTTATAATAAACATAACCGAACTGCATAATGAAATAATTTTAAATTGCTTTCACCTTTCTAAGAAATTAGCTATCATGTTGCTAACTCCCTCAGGAGCAACCACATTTCTACTGAACAAAGGGCATCATCAAATAAAGGCTATAAGAGAATTGGAAGAATTTTATATTAATTTATAATGTCCACTGCCATTATAATAAAATGCAGCTTGTTCATAGTAACTAGTGAGATTGCTTGATGAAATCAGTGCATAAAACACAATCATATAAAAGTAATTTCAATATAAAATTTTAATATTTATTCAACTAAATACATTTTATTCATCTAAATTAATATCCTTTAATATGTTTCCTGGCTGTGTCTCCATAGGCACAATGAACAGATGCTCATGGCAACTTCTGCTTTAGAAGCCTCCCAGGTAAAACTCATCATAGTGGTGATCTTCAGAGGCTGGGTCAGCCATTTGCTTATTTGCTACAAGAGAATAAATACAACTGTTTGAGAAAAATTTTTATTTTTCCATCAGTTTATCTGTTTAGTCACTCTCTGTAGAAGCTGAGCAGTTCTCCTTTGAGGCCAGGGTCTTGGTTAGGATTGTTTATTTCCAAACAAGGATGTGAAATTGAGTAAGTTTCCGCTTTCCCAAATCCCAAAGTGTAGGACGCTCCCTCAACCAACAAACTCAGGATAAGGATCTCAGGCCCTTCCTCTAGACTAAATTCTCCTTATAGATTCTGGACTCTTCGTAGAGAATGTAATCCTGGGTTGCCTCTAGGCTCTCTTCCTGAGGAAGTGACCATCTGGAGGATTTTTGGAAGGCAATTCCCTAGGCACTCAAAGTTTCATTTATGCATTAGTCCAGATCACTGAAAACATGGTACCACTTAGAATACATTATCTTGGCCTTATTTAGAAGTATTTTTCATCAGGCTCTAATGGCAGCCCTCAGTTCTTATCAAAGGATACTGTGAAAACCGCCAGCCCTCTGCCTGTGTTTCCAGGTGTCATCTACTACTTAAGCCAGAATATCCGATGCAAAATCTTACCTGATAAATTTCTTACAGAATTTGCACTACAAAAGACAACCTTGCTTGAAGTGATTTGTTTCTTTTTCTCTAATGATAAGAATAGTTGGGGATGGTGAGGATGGGGTTGGATGTCTCCAGGGGCAGGCAATATGTCTTTCTACTAAAATTATCACAGGGTCGTCAGCATTCCCAAGTTGATCAGACTCAGGGAGGCTGACTCACTCTTATCAAGCTCCTCAGAGTCTGACTCGTAATCTGGAATGCCAATGTCCTCCATCTGGGGTCTGCTTTTCCTGCCATATTTAGATTTGCTGAGGAAACATAAGAAGCAGAGCCAAGAGGGATGAATAATTTAAAGAGAATTTCTTACAGAACCTAGGACCCAGTACATTATTCCAGCCAGAAAACATGCATTTCTTTTTCATTCAAAAACAAATTTTTCTTTTTCTTCCCAGGACAGTGCTGGATAAAACTGCCAGCTTCAATGGTGTATATATATATAACATATATATGTATTATTTCTGTCACAACTGACAGATCACACTGTTATGGATTTTACCAATTTAAAACTCAGGGAGCAAAATTCTTTCAAGATTAGGGGGTTGGAAAGTACACATCAATATTTTCCTTATTATAAAAAAAGATGATGTAACATTTCATCTCTTGTTGCTTCCACTGCCAAAAAAAAAAAAAAACAAAAACAAAATACAACGAGAATGCTACAAGGAATTAAAATTTGACCATTAAACTACATAGACATTTAGAGCTCCCATATTTGTGAAATTTATCCCAATGTGGCCTTAAATATCCATTCTTAGATATATTTCTAGGACTATAATTTTATTTAGCCTTTTACCTTTTTTTGTTATAATTGTTCAGTCTTCTCAAATCCTCTCTGGACAGAGGTGAGGCAAAGAATCCAAGATTCAGACAAACAAGCAAACAAACCAGCCATTTTCCCAATCCCTCTCTTTCATATATAGGAGTTTTTTATGGTCTGTTGGGTAAAAACAGAAGTACCCACTTATTCAAGTTTTCTGCTGGTCAAGTGAGAGATACCATAAATCTTTCAGTAAAATATAATTTAAATTTGAAGAACATTATTAGAAGCCAAATTCTGTTCTCTAGAATGCTTAGTAAATGGAGTAGTATGGTTAACTAAATATTTTAACTGAGTTATCACTAATATTAGGTATAAATCATGTATATTACATGTAACATGCATAATGTATTTAATATATAATATATGTAGGGGTGTTTGTGTGTGTGTAGTATAAATAGATCTTAGGCTGAGATCTACACAGATTCTGCAGTTGTTCCAGATAATGAATCATTGGTGAGAGCTGGGAGAAAATTAATCCTTTGGACATTTACATTCTGATTTCAATTCTAAATAATTAGAGGTTTAAAATATTAAGCAGAGGTGCATATGATATGCTATGTTCTGTGTAAATTAAATAAAACAGTATGTGGTCTACATATATATAAATTCTTATTCTTCTTGTTTTGTTGCCAATTTGAAATAAAGAAGGATATATTTCTTACGGCCCATGCATATAAACGTTAACTTCCTCTTGCTGCTTCCATTTCTCTAAAAGTCTCAAGTCTCCATTTCTAGAAGCTTCCTGAAGAAAACATTAGGAATAGATAATTCATTACATCCTTTTCCAAGTATCAATCTGTGAAACAGGGAAGAGCTGATGACCTAATACTATTAACAAAAACAAAACACCACATGTTTGATCCCATTTTGTTTTCCTATCACAGGAAACTGGGGAGGGAATCATGTTCCAGCAGTGAAGAACAAAGGCAGTTTTTTGGGGATTTACATATGCCATCTCCTACAAAGTTAAAAAATTTTCTTTTCCTGAACGACTACAATCAAGATACAAACATATACAATGGGTGAAGTGGATTAACAAGTTTTTGTCATGTTAATTATATATTTCAATAAAGATAATTTTGGAACTAGTTTTACGAATGTAAAAAATAAATTATAAGTTAACTAAATTATATTGAGGATGCAAATAATTTTGGAAATAATTATAGGTGTAATCAGCCATTTGAAAATAAAATGAATACAATTAAACATGAATGACAAAACATGATGGCAGAAGGTCTCCATCTTGATGCTCTTTTCTTAATCCATTCAGACCACTGAGGACCCACGAACACTGGTCCAGTAACTGAAGATAATGCTGGACTCACTCTCCTGGAAAAATCATTCTATAATTTGACAGCTTCAATTAACGAAACAATAATATCAATGAAAAATATTACATTTATTTCTTTTCTCATGGTTAGGAGTAGTCAATATAGTAATTTAGAGGATTTTTCAGGGCTGGTGACTGTCCTTAGAAGCTTAGGACCCATCCATGCCCTTTGTGTTTTCCCTGCTGGCAAAATGCATACTTTGACTTGTGACCAACAAGGGCTGCCTGTTGGAAAAAAGGAGTGGTAGAATGGAGTGAAGACGTTGGTAGGAGAGGGTTATGTGTGGGCAGCATGGCCAACAATTGTCCATTTCTAAAATCAGATGGGCATGGATTTGCATTCCAACTCTGCCACTTATAAGTTGTGCAATTTTGACTAGGCTTAAAAAAAATGCTATCTCTATTCCTCCAAACTTTAGATATTTTAGATAGCAGAAGGGAGAATTATTTCTTCCTCCTGAATCATTGACCAACAACACTAACACTGATTCAGAATGTAGAATATGCTCGGTGTTTATCTGCTGCAGAAAATCTTCCCTGGTATGCTAGCTCCTTTACTGAAACTATTCAGGAAAGTATCACTAAGCAAAGGAAGTTAAGAAATCATTACCATACTGTCGTCATCAATGCGTTCAGGAGTTGATCTGCATTTGGTAAGGCATCTGTCTTTCCAGATTTAACACAAGCCACCCTGGCAGTGGAAAAAAATAGAAAACACCTGGATAACCAAAAGGGCCTAGGCAATCCTTTGTAATTCTTCAGACAGGGCCAACTGTATATTATTTTGCATACCCATAATAATATAATGAATAACTAGCACTGATTTAAAAAGTACGAGGAATCTTTCTGGAGCAATGCCTATAGAGGGATTGTGGAGTTTCCCCAGACTGATAGTTTGTGGTCTTCACCACTTCTGAGGAAGCCGGAGTTCACGAAGTGCTCCCACTATGCTCCACATTGACCCAGGAATTGAGCTGTGACAAAAAGTAAATTTTCTTCTAAAGAAAAAAGAGTTGGGCCGGGCGCAGTGGCTCACGCTTGTAATCCCAGCATTTTGGGAGGCCGAGGCGGGCGGATCACGAAGTCAAGAGATCGAGACCATGGTGAAACCCCGTCTCTACCAAAAATACAAAAAAAAATTAGCCGGGCGTGGTGGCGGGCGCCTGTAGTCCCAGCTACTCGGAGAGGCTGAGGCAGGAGAATGGCGTGAACCCAGGAGGCGGAGCTTGCAGTGAGCCGAGATTGCGCCACTGCACTCCAGCCTGGGCGACAGAGCGAGACTCCGTCTCAAAAAAAAAAAAGAAAAAAGAAAAAAGAGTTGAAGGATAAAAATATTTTTTCTTCCAATTCATAACTTTGAGCACTTACTATGTTCAAAGCACTATGTTAGACCACCTGGGAAGTATGGCATCGTATAAGACTCAATCTTTTTTCTCCAGGAACTTAACTAGTGGATGTGAAGGGGCCCAAAAGTAACTTGAATTCCAGGTAGAATGAGGGTAAGCAGTAGAGGTTGGTTAGAAGTTCAAAGGTGGGGCCAGGAGGTGACCTCTTAGAGTAAGAGCATAGGGAACCTTGAAGAAGTAAGTGGCATTTGAGCTAGACCTTGATAGATTATAAAATTTTGAGAGGGGAGTGGAAGAGGAAAGAAAAAGTAAGGACTTTCTTAGATGAAAGGAACAGTGTAAAAAAGGTAAGTTTTGCTCCCTTGAAGGGATATTGCCTCCATGGAGAATGCATGAGGTCAGAGACAGATGAGAGTGCAGAGAAGTCAGTGAGTTAAGAGTAATCAAGATAGATGCAGGTGACTTTCCCTTAGGCTCTCACCATTTCTGGGCAAGCAACCCCTACAATTTCCAAATGTAAGCTCTGAAATTCTGTGCCTGAGGCTTTCTGTAGTTGCCAGAATTTCTGCAGCCCATTGCAGGGAAGGCTAGAAAGATGGAAGAGTTAATGACTCTTGGAGACAGACCTAGGATAAAAATACTCTTGTTCCCTTCCCCATAGTTTGAATAATTTCGAAAAGTGTTTAGCACTGTATTCTAAGCTACAATGAGCCCTAATTACCCTTGAGGTACCCAACTTGACAACTCGTTTTTTTATTGGCTTTCTTCCCATCACTGTATCATCTCCATTCCCTTATTGACACTTCCTGAAATCATCTCCCAAATAAACTATTTTCATTCCCATCCCTGTCTCAGTGTCTGCTTCTGGAGGAATGCCTACTTGTGAATGTTCCATGCTTCAATTTTTTTTTCTCCATTTGATGTATAATGGAGATCTTACTCTGAATCAGATGTTCTAGAATGACTTTTCTGCCCAGGGGAAAGAAAATGTCCTAAGGGACATTTGGCAATTTCTGGAAACATTTTTATTTGTCACAACCAGGGGAGACAAAATACTACCTGCATTTAGTGGGTAGAGAGCAGGAATGCTGCTAAACATACTCCAATGAACAGGATAATTTCACACAACAAAGAATTATGTGACCCAAAATGTCAACAGTGCCAAGGTTGAGAAACCTTTCTTTAGATTTATCCAGTCTAGATGACAAATTTGCAATCTGAAAATCTTTATACTTCTCACTAGTTCTAAAATGCGGCAAACTACAAAGCTGTTCGTTAAGAAATATTTAATGATGGATCAATAAGGTACAAAGAGATAAAAAGATATAATCCCTAAGTTTCCACTTTATCAGAAAACAGCAATGTCTTATCACTCGAGAGCAAATATTTGACACATTTGCCTGATTATTTGACAGGTATCCTGTACAGTCATGTTCATTGAGAGGTGATCTATTACATCTTGTTTCCATCATTGGCAAAGATATTCTATTTTCTTATCTTCTTTAATTTCCTTCATAGTGTGTTTGAGCCTTGAGTAGCTGTTAAGATAAAGCAATCCAACATTATTAAGTCCTTGGTGAGCATTTATCATACAAGTAAATTTGCAGAAAGGTGCCTTTTCTAGTTTTGAACCCGATGAAGAGCTAGATAATGTTCGAATCAGATTTTTTTAAAAAATGGATTAACATTATCCACCTCAAAAATCACAACAAACAGCAGGTTGCAAGCATATTAAGAGCATTCTTACTGAAAAGAATAAAGATTTATTGCCAACTGTGAAGGGGCAGATTTGACGACTGATAGAAAAATCACACGGCTTTGTCAGTTCACGTAAATAATAATTCATCAAAGAAATGTGTTGATGAGTTCAGTCTGGTTTGAATTTAAATCATAGTGAATTCTTTGGAAAGAGCTGAAGTACCTGAGCCTCGTTATAAATCTTCAGTACCCTATCTAAGCATACAGACAATCCTTCTTAAGTTATATAATGAATCTTATCAAAAACAGCAAGAATATTCATGCTCAGAGATGAATAAAGGCTAACTACACTTACCTTGAGAAAAACACATCTGGGTGCTCATGAAAGTCTGATAAGTACTTCAGAAATTTGATCTGAGTTCACTTTTGCAGTAGATGCTCAACAAAGTGGATAAGGGGGTCAGATGAGTGTTTACCAGACACAAAAATAACAAGGGGTGGCTGATCAACTTTCTCTGATAATTGTTGTTCAGTGAGAAAAGATAAAATGTGATATTTTCTCTGGTAAGCATTACACCCTTGGGCCACCGGAATCCAAGACTCTCTGTGCTGCCAATAAACTGATGGAATTTGACAAGCCAGTGTGTGTATCTGGCAGCCAGGTGTCTTGGTGTGGGTGAGACAGGAGCTAACAGAGTTGATACAGGGAATATTACTCCCAGATGTCCTCCAAAGGGAAAGAACAACTTTCTTTCAACAAGGACAACCTGCCCTTTCAAGATGAGTCCTATGGCATATGCACAGCGGTTAGTTAGCTCTCTGAGAAGCAGCAAAGCATCATGGGTGCCATTTTTGTCAGAAAAACAAATAAGCATTTCTAATGGGTTCTGTCCTATTCCTCAGTAAAAACCAGTGGCCTGTGTCTGGAGGTCATTCAAGGCAAACGAAAGAAAGAAATTTTCTGATGTTGGGGAGATGAAGAAGAAAGAACACAGTGAAGATACATGGTGTTGATTTTAAACTGAAGAGAAACCTAACCAAGCTAAGCCTGTCACAGTCAGTTATAGCCCTTGCTATAAATGCCTCTATGGAAAAAATACAACCAACAGTTAATGTCCCTCTTGCCAGTGCTCTAATATCCATAGCCGGTCAGGTCTCAAGCTCTTTCATGTCAAATGGAAACAAGTATTAGTCTGACAATATTTTTGTTTATATTTAAGCAACTTTGGTTTTCAATATGAGTTGCATTAAGAAAGTTCTCTCAAGTTGTCAATTCCACAAATTTCTTAGCATTCTTTAGGTCTTCTGAATTCAGTAATGCAATATTTGTCTTCATAATTGATTTTATGTTTCTAGATTACACATCCTGAAAATGACACACACAATATGCCGAACTGCACTCACAAAATCTAAATCCATGGGTAATGGAACAATTTAGGGAAAACACAACAGATACTGAATAGGCATATTTTATTCTATATATATTTCAAGGGAATAAACCTAAGCTGTGATTCTATGGTCCCCTAGTACTCTATCCTGTAGACAGTATCTAATAGATAAGTTTGATTTATCTCTTTTTATGAACAAAATTTGTTTTATTCATTCTAGTAAATAAAATTATCATTGCTTAGCTGTCAAAAAATAAATAAATTGATATGTTTTTATTTTCCATTATTGTTTTTAGCCTTCTATCTTCTCCAGAGCAGAAGAAAGATATAACTTTCTTCTGTGAAAAAGTTTCTATTGCAGGTTCTGGCTAAGATAGTCTGGGAGAATCCTGACAGTATTTCAGTTACTTCAAACTCATCATTTCAGGTTGCATAAATCTACCTTTCTGTAAAATTTTTGATACTATAACTTTAAAAAATTAGGTTCAACTCCTGGGGTTTAAAAACCTGTAACCAATTTAACCCAGGCAGTATTACTTTTGCATTGTTATGTTTTAAAATTTTTGTTAACTTATAAAAATATCCAAAGGCATTTATAATTTTCTTTCAGGGATGAAATATGATAGATTAACTTTGCCCATATCAATCCTATTTATTTTTACATATATATATTTTTATATATATATATCTCTTAATTTTACACTGAAGCTTGTGTCAGTTTTAAATGTATTGTCTTTCAGCTCCAAATACGTGCTTTCCTGTTCTGCTTTATGAAAATGGAACTGGACCCTGTAAACTGTTCTCCTTTGTCAGTGGGCATGACATTTGGCTTCGTCAATAGAAGACTGGTTCTGGTTTCCTATTTTTTAAATCAACTTCCGCCGCATTTTCAGGTCAGGTTTTCCTCAATCACGTGCAGCTTCTGAGAAGCTCTAGGGTCTGTGGTAGCTTCGGTTGAGCCCTTGGACTGCACCCTCTTTGAAGAGATCTGAATCTCAGTCTTGGGGAGACCCTTTCCTAAGTCTCCGGTCTCTTTATTATGTACTTTCCTTAAGCCTGGAGGTAGTAGCTGATTTTTTTGCAGCTGCATATTCTTGGCTGCTTAGAGTTCTCTTTGAGTCTTTTTAAGTTGTTAACCACATTTTACTAGTCAAATTCAATTTTTTTTTTTTTGCAACAGGATCTCACTCTGTCACCCAGGCTAGAGGGCAGTGACACGAGCACAACTCATTGCAGCCTCGACCTCCTGGACTCCCTGAGGAGAAACCCTTGCTTCTACATTTTTAATTTTAAAAAATTCCCTTTGAAATTTTATACAGTGATCCATATTTACTAAATGCTTCTAACTGATGATGAAGAAGAGACAGACACTAAGAACCTCATTCTTAAAAAGAAGCTTTTTTGGGGAGAAAAAGACTTATAGACAAGTAAATTTTATTATTAGAGTATGATACATATATAAAGCAAAACAAGGCAAACTTGAGGAGTGCCAAGTAGTTCAGCACTGCTATAATCTACAAGATGCATGTGTGTGTGTGTGTGTGTGTGTGTGTGTGTGTGTGTGTGTGTGTGTTGTGGGATGGTAATGTAAGGAGGGGAGGTGGCAGCCTTGAAAACAGCGCAAAATGAGCCTGGAGGGGTAGGCTAGCTGCAGACCAGAAAGGACTTTGCATGTCATGCTAAAAAATTTGGATTTCATTTCACAGCAACTACAAACCCAAAAAATGCAAGGGAAATTACCATATACAAGAAAGTTAAAAGTCATTTGTTTTATGCACCTTCACTATGTGGAATCCACTATTGAAGGATTTAAATACATTCAAATACTCAGACTTGGCTTGAAGATAAAAGAGGGGAGATGATCATATATGAAATATTTAAGTATTAGGAAGTAACAAGAAGCACTAAATTGAATGGCAAAGACCAAAATGTGCACAGGGGTCTGAAGGTGGGAGAGGTTAGAGTAATTAGGGAGAGGGTAGAACTTGGGCAGTGTCCTAGAGCACTGGAGGGACGGCATTTTAGGAAAAGATCAGAACTAGCAGCCTTTTAAACCAGGGGAAGCATGACCATAGAATGCCTTGGCAGCAGGAGGGAGCCTGAGCTGAAAGGGGATGTTGAGAGAAAAGGTTAAGATTGTAAGACAGAGCTTCTGGAAAGACAAAACTATGGCACTGTGTCTCTACCTCCCCCTTCCACAACCATACCACCTCTCTATTCCCACTGAACCCAGAGGCAGCTCCAATTCTCTCTCAATCCATTGCTCAAGGAGTCATTTCAAATTAGGAGTTTATTCTCTAGGATACCATTATAAATTTTTGACTGCTGAATTGTTGATAATACAGATTTTTTTGATCGTATAGTTGTAGATGACCGATAGAAGGGAGGATCCCCAATGTGGAAGCCAGAAAATGTTGAAATGTCCTTTCATATGTAAGTTGCATTTCAGGTGTTGAGAGGTTACATGTTTCAGCTGTTAGTTTGGAAAACATAAGGCATATTTGCATTAAATTTACATTCATTCTGTCTCCAAAAGAAGCAATGCCATAACACACCAAATGTCATAAATCAGAATGTCATACTGAAAAAGTACTGTTTCACATATCTATTTCTCCCTTAGGATATGACTGACCTCAGACACAGGAATTCAGAAATTGCACTGCCTGCCTCTTTGACATTAGGAAAACAGATACTGGCTCCCCAAACCCATGATGAAGAAAGAAGCTGGAAGAACTCTGAGAAGAGTTTTCAAGACCATGAGTGCCCTTGCCAAAACCCAATGGAAAAGTCTCTAGAGAAACAGAGGTCGTAGAAGTGTAAAAGTTTGGTTATTTTTTAAAGTTTTTACTACCTTCCCAGTAAATATTGCCTTAATTCTTCATTCTCACTAGCAAATTGTCATTTAGCACCCAATAATTCTCTTATTAAAGCCTAGAGAGAAAGTTATTATTTTCAAGGATGGGTAAATTTAACTGCCTTGCTCTCTCCCACAACTTTGCAAAGTAGTTCAGGGGACAAAGTTCTTCTCATTTTTCCCCCTGAATATATTCCTCTTTTAATGTACAACATAAAACCTTAACTACCGAGAATCAAATGTACCATAAGAGAAAAATACCTCATGGCAAAGTAACTGCACAGTGGAAACAACCTTAGACATAAGCTCTAGGCTTGGCTCTATGAGGTTGTAATTAATTCTTTGACTCTCAGAAAGCTTTTTAACCTCTTTGTTTTCTCTTTAATTAGTAAATGCAGATAAAGGGCTTTATATATATTATATATATATATATATATGAATACTATCAAGGTAAAATGAGATGATAGATATTGAAAGTGGTTTTCAAACATGTTTTTTATAGGAACATAAGAAATTCTTCTCTGTTATTCTAATTTACAGTTTTCCTTATGTACCCTAACGATCAAGAAATCTAGATGATGGTGTCAGAAAATACTTCCCTAATGTAATGACATAGATGCACGGTGGTATTTTCAGTGGACTGTACATTTTAGTTGCATGTACAGTGATATACCAGCCAGAAGACCAGTGATTTTCTGCATGACTGCATCTTAATCTTCACTCATTCATTTAACAAATATTTATTGAATGCCTGCTATGTGCCAGGCATTGTTTTACGTACTGAAGATACTGCATAAAGAGATGATGTGTCTTCTTTCCTGTAGCTTATATTCTAATTAGAAAAGACATAAACAATAAACATACGTGTGCATGTGTCTTTATAGCAGCATGATTTATAGTCCTTTGGGTATATACCCAGTAATGGGATGGCTAGGTCAAATGGTATTTCTAGTTCTAGATCCCTGAGGAATCGCCACACTGACTTCCACAATGGTTGAACTAGTTTACAGTCCCACCAACAGTGTAAAAGTGTTCCTATTTCTCCACATCCTCTCCAGCACCTGTTGTTTCCTGATTTTTTAATGACGGCCATTCTAACTGGTGTGAGATGGTATCTCACTGTGGTTTTGATTTGCATTTCTCTAATGGCCAGTGATGATGAGCATTTCTTCATGTGTTTTTTGGCTGCATAAATGTCTTCTTTTGAGAAGTGTCTGTTCATGTCCTTTGCCCACCTTTTGATGGGGTTGTTTGTTTTTTTCTTGTAAATTTGTTTGAGTTCATTGTAGATTCTAGATAGCAAAGAGTTGGAACCAACCCAAATGTCCAACAACGATAGACTGGATTAAGAAAATGTGGCACATATACACCATGGAATACTATGCAGCCATAAAAAATGATGAGTTCATGTCCTTTGTGGGACATGGATGAAACTGGAAAACATCATTCTCAGTAAACTATCACAAGGACAAAAAACAAACACCGCATGTTCTCACTCATAGGTGGGAATTGAACAATGAGAACTCATGGACACAGGAAGGGGAACATCACATTCCAGGGACTGTTGTGGGGTGGGGGGAGGGGGGAGGGGGGAGGGACAGCATTGGAAGATATACCTAATGCTAAATGACGAGTTAATGGGTGCAGGAAATCAACATGGCACATGGATACATATGTAACAAACCTGCACATTGTGCACATGTACCCTAAAACCTAAAGTATAATAAAAAAAAAAAAAGAAAAGACATAAACAAGTAAATAAGCAGTATGCCAGGTGACATTAAGTGTAATGAAGAAAAATAAAGCAGGAAACGAGAATATTAAGCAGGAGTCAGCAAACTATGGCCAACTGACCACATCTGGCCTGTTGCCTGGTTTTATAAATAAAGTTTTATTGGAACATAGCCTCAGTCATTCATTTACACTTTTCTCATTAGCTGCTTTAAGTTAAATAGTTGAAACACAGACCATCTGGTCCACAAAGCCTGATATATTTACTCTCTGGCCCTTTACAAACAAATTTGAGGTTCCTGATGTTGGCCATCGAATGCTGTTTCAAGGACTTTAACTTTTATGCTGAGTGAAACGTAATGACAATGGTGAGAGTAACTTACTCTAACTTACGTTTTAGAAGCATTATCCTGGTGGCTGTGATGGGAATGGACTCAGAAGCAGGAGTGGAAGCTCAGGACAGTTTTGAATGTGGCCCAACACGAATTCATACACTTTCTTAAAATGTGAGATTTTTTTGTGATTTTTTTTTTTTTTAGCTCATCAGCTATTGTTAATGTTAGTGTATTTTATGTGTGGCCCAAGGCAAATCTTTTTCTTCCAATGTGGCCCAGGGAATCCAAAAGATTGGACACCTCTGATTTAGATAGTGATTACAGTGATGCAGAGGAGAGAGATCATCACAGAGTAGTAAGGATGAAAATGAGGTGATAACAATAAGGATTAGTTCCCTGGATATATTTTTGAAGTTAATGCAGTGAAGGATTATGGCTTAAAGAGCTAGAAGTTTGGAATTTCCATCAACTCAAATGGGGTGGCCACTGGAGAAGCATGTTTAGGGTTGGAAATTAGCAGTTTGGTTTGTACGTAGGAGGTTTGAGATGTCATGTGGCCATTGAACTAGACATGCCAACAAGGCAGGGGACTATATGAGCTCAGAATTCAGGGGTGGGGTCTAGGCCAGAGATAAAAATCTCATAGTTACCAACATACAAGTGAGGTTTAATGCCGTTAGATAGAACAAAATCATCAAGAGAACCTTTTTTTTTTTTTCTCTATCCCATCTGTCACTGCTCAGGTGGCTTCTTTATTTGCTGGACGGTTTTTGCTAGAAAGAGTTTTAGGTTGTGGGGCATATGCTTTTTGCATATTTCTTGATAGCATTTTGATCCATTGTCCTGATCCTACCTTTAGCTTGAAGTAATTAGGAAATGGAGAATTTTGTTAGTTAAAAATGATATCCTGGGCCTAGTTTTGAAAAGCAAAAATCCTGTAAAATGTGTGTCTGCTTCAAGAAGTCAGAATCATTTTACCCAGGCACATTTTTCTTGGAATGGGTAAAGCAAAGAGAATAAATTACATTTATTAAATACCTACTATGTGCCAGTGATTTTACAAACAATAGTTCATTCCAGGGCTCTGTTTCTGAATTTGCAAAATTGGGAGGGAGTTACTCTAGTATTTCTATTATTTTTTTACTTCCAGATGGAAATTCAATAAGGACAGTTTCTGTCTCTTGCTATTTCAACATCTCTCATATCAGAGAAAAATTGAAAATAAAATTCCAAATTAATGCAAACACATTCCTGACTTTCATGAGTTCACTTTTAGGTCACTTCTAAATCAGTGTTCTATTTATTGGAACAGGTTGGTTCATTCCACTAATTGGTGTTCTCTTTCCAAGGCTCAGTAAAATTCCACGAAGCATCAACCTGAAGAATAACAGCCATGCAAAAAAAGCTCATCATCACTGGTCATTAGAGAAATGCAAATTAAAACCACAGTGAGATACCATCTTACGACAGAATGGTGATTATTAAAAAGTCAGGAAACAACAGATGCTGGTGAAGCTGTGGAGAAATAAGAACACTTTTACACTGTTGGGAGTGTAAATTAGTTCAACCATTGTGGAAGACAGTGTGGCGATTCCTCAAGGATCTAGAACCAGAAATACCATTTGACTCAGCAATCCCATTACTGGGTATATACCCAAAGGATTATAAATCATTCTACTATAAAGACGCATGCACACATATGTTTATTGCAGCACTATTTACAATAGCAAAGACTTGGAATCAACCCAAATGCCCATCAATGATAGACTGGATAAATAAAATGCAGCACATATAAATCATGGAATACCATGTAGCCATAAAAAAGAATGAGTTCATGTCCTTTGCAGGGACATGGATGAAGGTGGAAACCGCCATTCTCAGCAAACTGACACAGGAACAGAAAACCAAACACTGCGTGTTCTCATTTATAAGTGGGAGTAGAACAGTGAGAACACATGGACACAGGGAGGGGAACATCACACACTGGGGCCTGTTGGCAGGTTGAGGGCAAGGGGAGGGAGAGCATTAGGACAAATACCTAATGTATGTGGGGCTTGAAACCTAGATGATGGGTTGATAGATACAGCAAACCACCATGGCACATGTATCAAATAGGCACATGTACCTATGTAACAAACCTGCACATTCTGCACATGTATCCCAGAACTTAAAGTAAAATAAAATAAAATAAAATAAAATAAAAAACAAAAAAAATGGACAGAACCCCCCCTCCCAAAAAAAAAGGAAATAGGCATATTTGTAGCCATGGACTATGCAAGAATGGAGAACACAGTGTAAATTGTTCAGCTCTCTTGATTAAAATGCACATATATTACACATAGCTGGGAATGCAAAGAAATGCAATCTGCTTGTGGATCATCAATCTGGAATCAGTCCTCATTACCTAGAGCCAGGTTTCTCAACCATAGCACTATTGGCACTCTGGGCCAGAAATTTTTTTTTTTTTTTTTTTTTTTTTTTGCTTTAGGGGGCTATGTAGGCTGTTTATTTAGCAGCGTCTTTGGTCTCTACCCCTAGGTGCCACAAGCAAACCCCTCTCATCTAGTTGTGACAAGCAAAAATATCTCCAGAGATTGCCAAATGCTTTCTGGGTGTGGGGGTTGGGGGTGGGGAAAGTTGATAACCTAGAGGTTAAGTTCTATTTCTTTCAGTCTAGCATTGAAAGTCCTCTATGGTTTGGCCGGGGCGGTGGCTCACGCCTGTAATCCCAGCACTTTGGGAGGCCTAGGTGGGCGGATCACGAGGTCAGGAGATGGAGATCATCCTGGCTAACACGGTGAAACTCCATCTCTACTAAAAATACAAAAAACTTAACCGGGCGTGGTGGCCGGCGTCTGTAGTCCCAGTTACTGGGGAGGCTGAAGCAAGAGAATGGCGTGAACCCGGGAGGTGGAGGTTGCAGTGAGCCGAGATCGCGCCGCTGCACTCCAGCCTGGGCGACAGAGCGAGACTCCATCTCAAAAAAAAACAACAACATGTTTTAATAAACAAAATAAAAAAGTATAGGTTTTATAGCATGGCCAAGATGGATTCTAGTCTTAGTAGTACCACTTGCATCAGCACTGTCCAATAGAAATATGAGATACATGTGCAAATTTAATAGTTTCTAGTAGCCACATTAAACAAGTAAAAATAAAAGGTGAATTTAATTTGATTAACATATATGGTTTAGCCCATTACATCCAAAATGTTACCATTTCCATATGTAATCACCATGAAAATGATAAAAGAAGTATTGTACATTCTTTTAATCTATATCAAGCCTTACAATTTGGTGTATATTTTACTCTTACACACATCTCAGCACAGGGTAGGCATATTTCAATGCTCAGTATGCTAGTGGCTGCCGACTTGCACAGCATGACTTTACATCTATTTTTCCATCTCATGGATGCTGTTGTGTTTAAACTGCTTTATCATCAAAACCAAACTCAGCCTTCTCCTCATACACCTGCTTCTCCTAGCTCCCCATCTGGACTAAGTCTAGCAGTGTCCATTTGAGCCAGAGGCCCCTGCAGCATCTTGGCTTGGTTCCCATCTTGGGTTTTGTTCACACACCCACATCCAAAAGATCTCCAACTTCTGTCAATTTTGACACATATTTTCTGAAAAGACTTCTTTTCGATAATCCCATGGTTACCACCTCACTTCAGGTTCCAAAGGACTTCCTACCCCACTTCCCTCACGCAGCCTCTTGCCTGTCCACCCGTCCTCCACACTGCTGTCCATGCAACACAGGAGCACGGACCCGACTGTGCCATTCCTCAAACCTCCCACAGATTTCAGGAATCAAATCTAACCCCTGGCCCTGTGTTCAAAGAAGCAACCAAGTACGTGCAATCATTCTTCCAGCCTTCTCCTTCCAGTTTCCCCATGCACACCTTGTTTCCAGTGTTGCAGGCCACTGTCTGTCTCCTAAGGACTCTGTACTTTCTTCACTTTTCCTTGGGGCTTTGTCCCTCTGTCTGGGAAGTTCTTTACCCTCTTTTCCCCTTCTTTGCTTGTTGAGCTCTTACTTTACTTTTATGACAAATGGAAACTCCTCTGAGAGGAGTTTTTACTTTTATGATAAATGGAAACTCCTCTAAGAGGCTCTGCAGGCTTGGTCTTCCTCTCTCCCTACCACATCCTTTGTGCCCGTGTGTGTGTGCGTGTGTGTGTGTGTGTGTGTGAAAAGAACATTGGTATTCAACTTCTGATGCACTAGGAAATTCATCTTCTGATCCTTTCTACACCCCCTTCTGCTCTGTTAATACTAGCAAAACAAATTATTTCTTTTCTTTAATGAATCAATTTAGAGAGAATTGTTCACTTATTCAGCAGACAAGTGTCCTTTAAAAATAAAAGGGCCCTCTAATCGCCTTAGTACGTGTCACTAAAACAAAAGTGTGTCAATTTCTTTTTGAGTAGAAGAGCAGATTGTATTAAAAATACATATATATGCATATTTGTTTTCAATAGGTTATAAACCTCATGAGAGCAGATTTTATGTTTTATTCATCTTTATGACCCAGGATTCAGAACCCAGAAGTAGGACTAGAGTATAATAGGAACTCTGCAAATGTATCTTTTGAGTTGACATCACTATTTCTGGCCTGTGAGATTCAAAATGAGTCATGGTCTATTGGGTTTACTCTTCATCCTTGAATCCAAAACACATCCTCCACTCTCAGAGTCAGGAGCCCAGACAAACCCACATGCTCTAACACCTACACAAGGACAGGTATAAGGACAGGCGCAGATACACAGATGCAGGTGCACAGGCATAGAGGGGGGTAACTTGGTAAAAACTAAACCCACCTTGAGCAATCTTTTCATAACTCTGGCTAGAAAGAAACTATTAAGCTCTCCAATACCCAGTTTATTATTAATTATTATTATTATACTTTAAGTTTTAGGGTACATGTGCACAATGTGCAGATGTGTTACATACGTATGTACATATGTAACACATGCAGATGTGTTACATACGTACATATGTACGTATGTAACATATGTATGTGCATTTGTATGTATGTACATTTGTATGTACTATGTAATATATGTATATAATAAATGTACATACGTATGTAATATATGTACATAATAAATGTACATATAAATACATGTATGTATGTAATATATGTACATAATAAATGTACGTACCTTTGTATGTATGTATGTAACATATGTACATTTGTACATATGTGCCATGTTGGTGTGCTGCCAATACCCAGTTTTATAAAATATTGTAAACTACTGTTTTAATCAAATTTTTAGAAAAGTGTTATTAATAAATTGAAATATTGACTCTTTGGAATTTTAACTTTTCCAATTTCCCAGGTTCAAAGTTTGGTGCTGACCAATGTTCAGTAAAATAACCAAGTCAACTAGGAGAAGAAGAAAAGGGGGTCAGTGAAAAATATCACATATAATTATAAATTTTAGTTATTTCTGTACCCAACTATTTGTATTATTTAATTATAGTTAGTGATATATTTAGAAATTGGGTTTGGGATCTGGCAGTATCCGGTAGTGTATTTTAAAAGAGAAATATGATTAAGTAACTTGCAACTTGCTTCCAGGTAGTTTGGTGATGGAATATGTTGATGATATTTAGTTGGGTTCCAGCTGGAGTGAAAACAAAACACAAAGGTAAAATTGTCATCTGAAAAGGATATTTTCATTCTTTGAAAACATTCCTGTGGGTAAGGCTAAAATGAATGCACTGGAGGTTTTCTTTAAATAGAAATTCTTCATAATATTTGAGCAGCTGGTGCAGTAGATGTCAATGCATAACTCTTATGATTTTATGTTATTTTTGAGGATTAGAATTAGCCCTTTATTAAAATATGAAAAAGAAAAGGGTATAATATTAAATTAATAGTGATTTTTTCCACACAGCATAAATTCACATTTTTGTAAAATTTAGAAATATATGTTAAATTTCAATCTCTTATGCTTGAAATTAGTAAAAGTCAGGAATGAATGTATAAAAGATATTTTCTTTTGGGTCTTGAATTCTCTTTTGCCATTAGCATTTTCAAGGCTTTTTTTGTTTGTTTGTTTGTTTCTTTTTTGTACACATCTACAACCCAGACGTAACATCTCACTTGACCCAAATTCAGGACCCAGTTCTTTCAAAAGAGCCAGGGAAGGTTGTTTCTTATCTGCGCATTGATGTAAGCACGGCTTCGTGTAAATGGTAATTACTTCTGTGTGGCACCAATTCCAGATAATTCTAGTTACTTGCTTTTGACTGGAGAACAAAGACACAAAAACACACAAAGGCACAATCTAGGTGGGGTTACTTGGTTCAAGGACTTTTTAAAAAATCAGGCCCAAAAGGGTATCATTATTTGGTTCCTTGGTTTGTTTGTTTTACCTCTAGACATTGTGAAGTCAAAAAAAGATTGGGAGAAATGGAGGATGGTACCAACATTACTGAATTCATGTCATGTAAAGCATCATGTCAGGTTTTTTAATGTATAAAAATTTTATGGGTTAAGTATTATTTTTAGCCCCAATCTTCAACTCTAACAATAAAGAAAATGAGCTTTGGAAATGTTGTCACTTGTCTAAGGTCCCAGAGCTAACATATCTCAGAGCTGGGATTCAGCTCATTGTCCCTACTGGAGCATATGACCTCCCACCATGCCAAGACTGAGTCACATAGTGGAATAAATTATGTGCAGTTCACAAACAGTTAATTTAAGCAAATGTAAGTAGACACACACAATAGGGGCTTGTACCAGCTTAGAAGAGCTGATAGTTAAATTTTCAAGTGCCAGTTGTTATACACAGACATTAATAAAAATTAAATTCTATAAACTTAAAATTTAATAAATTATATTTTTAAAAGGTAATAAAATTCAAAACTTATAAGTCTCCCATTATTTTTCTCCATGTTACCATTATTTGCGTTCTTGAGGTTATTAATGTCTATTGGGTGGAAAAACCATATAATGATGTGCAACTCTACATTTAATGGCTTTCCCTTGTTGCTTGAAATTGTCCCCCACCCCAGGAAAGCAAATTGTTCATATTTACCAGCACACCACTGTGCATAGCTCTGATAAATAATGTGCGTACTTCAATTGTTTTATGGTTTCTCTTTGTATGAATTCATGAACATTCAACACATATTTACTTAGCACTCACTGCGTGCCAGGTATTGCTGGACACACTTCCACAAGCATTATCTTGTTTATATCTCTTAAAATAGCTTAGAGGTAGATCTCACTGTTTTTATTTTACAGATCAAAAACTAGTATTTAAAGTAGTTCAGTAACTTTTCTAAGGTCACAGAGCTAGTAAGTAGTGGAGCACAGGCTTGACTCCACATTGTGTGAATCTGTACTTAACACCACAGCTGCAGTGACTTACTGTGTGAACAGTACAGGACAGGATTACAGTCAAGGGAAAACATTTTACTAAGACTCTGCTGCTTCTTTGCCTGTTTTACTACCACTATATTCATTTGAGTAAATAATCAACATATCCATTTGAATGCAACATGACAGTCTATAATGTTGAATAGAAAAATGAAGGCTAGAGTAGAGGATAAGACGAGCTGAGGGGGAAAAGGAAAAAACAAGTGGCCATTCAGACTAGTTGTCTCGTGCAAGGAAAATATTTGTAATGTCCTTGTACCACAAACTGGGTGATCCAGTTGCAACATTCTGAACACACAGTTTTCCCACTAAGAATTTTATTAAGAACAAAAAGAGCTGATGATGCTTTTTTTTTTTTTTTTTTTAACATGGTAAGGCAGATTTCATTCAGGACTTTCATGGTAGATATCGAGACCACTGCAATGGGATTTTGCAGTTGGGGAGAGATTGGGCTAGAATCTGATTATGGCTTGGGCAAAGTAGGAGTTTATAGCCAAGCAGTAAGGTAGGGGTCAGTGATGGAAAATTACTAAGAGGAAACATCAGGAGTAAGAATAATTCAGGTTAAACTAAACTAACAGGATTCTTGTTGAAGACAAGTCAAGGTGATTAGACATCACCTGGAGGATGACAGAGGATAAGAAGGCTGATTAAACACTGAGGATGATCAGATATTGAGGTTGGGGGAAGGATTCTTTCAAAATTGACAGAGTTCTTTGCTCATACTGAATTTTACAAAGAAGTACATAGATGAGCCTAGGAAAGATTCAGGAGTTTGGCCAAGCAGAGAATCTTTGTCAGTCTCATGCTGTTGTCCTTTGAACACTGTAAGTCCATTTCCTCATTTGGTTGACTTGTGGTTCAATATAGTACCTATTCTAGAGTTGATTATGCTATGGAATGCTCACCTGTTACTTGGTAATACAGAGTCAAAGTCAAAGTGTATATGCGTGTATATAATATATATATTTTCTAATATATCTTCCAAAGTAGAAAATTTGGAGGGGCTTAAATGGAAAATCTTAGTTTTTATAATTTCCAGAAAGCAATTTCATAGGTCAGAAACACTAACCCCGGAATCTCAGTAGCTTAATATAACACCACTGAGTGAACAAGCTTTTCTACTTGCTCACATCATAATCTGATGCAGGTCAGGTGTTAGTGGTTTGGTGGTTCTCCAGTGATGTCTCAGGAATCCAGCTGCCTCAGTTTTCCAATGACTCCATTTCAGAGTTCTTCACTTCCAGCCAAGGTGTCAGTGGAGAATTTGCATCTGTTCTTAGCTGCTTCAGATCAGACTCCCATTCACATTCTTATCATTGAGCTTCAGCTAACTGCACATCTAACTACAAGGGAGACTGGGAAATGTCAGGAAGCACATGGACAATTAGTGCCAGGGATGGTCTCTTCCGTGTTCCTATAGGATACAAAGCTTTCTTTTGTTCCATCCACTCTTATTTTACTCTCTAGTCAAAGTAGATTTCTCTCTGCCAAACACAGCAGAAGAAATGAAGTGTGACTCATTAAGAATATATCTATTCTTTTTCCTAATGGCAAGATTTTGACAATACAATTTGAAATCAAGTTGACAGAGAATAGTCAGCATCGTTGAGCTGCTTCGCTTGCAGAGCATTCTCTAAAAAGAAGGCTCTCAGATTTTTCATTGTTTGCTCCTTAGCATTAAAATCAGAGAACTCTAAAAGAACCTTAGAGAAATTTGTCGTGGTATTTTTATATATCAGTCAATAAACCATGCCATTTACTAAAGCTTAACTTTCTTCTTTGTGTATTTTATGTAAATTTCTTGCTTCTTTAATTGGCAACATTAAAAAATATTATATGAGAGTACTTAATATTTATTCATTTTAGTGGGCTCTTGGACATGGTCTTTTTAGAATTCCCGAGGCCCAGTGTAAAATTTGGCATTGTAAATTAATGTGCGGTCTTAAACAACCACCCCTCCAGAGTAGCTAAAACATCATCAAATATTAATACAGGGTTTATGTGACCCATTTCTGATTTTTGTTTCAAATCTCACACCAAGCACAGTTCAAAGATAGAGAATGATTTGCCAGGGACTAAGAAGGTTCCTGGAACTCAGTACTTTCAAAGCTAAAACCAGGAAAATTCTAGATAAACCACAATGAGTTGGTCACACTCAGTATTCTTCCTTGAACACAGTTTTAGTTTCTTGTAATTGACTTTGTATTTTTATCTCAGGTTCTATTCCCTGTTCTATGAATGAGAAAGAGACACTATAATGTAGTATTCAGGCATCTACAAGAAAAAGAAAACAGACCATCCAAATGGATTTCTGATAAGTATATTTGGGAAAATGAAGGTTTCATCTTGGAAAAGAAAATTCACCATAAATCTCAGTCTCAGTGGTGGAAGTATTCCGTTTACACAATCAGGTCTTTATACCTAAATATTTTCTCACTTGATTTTAAATTAATTTTAAATTTCAAATTAATTTGGCATAGCAATGAAAACAAATAACAACACAAAGAGAGGAACTTTTGACCTGGCAGCCCAAGCTCATACCATCCAAACTCTCCATTTACCTTTTGATGACAGCTAGCTTGCTGCAATTTTCTTTTTTAGTACCCTCAACAGATGAGCTGAAAAGGTAAAACTGCTGGTGTGACATTTAAAAGTTATGATTTTGGCAAGTTTGCTTAAGAAAAACGTGCTTTGCTTTGAAAATGACCTCTTCTTCCCTTTTTAGTAAACATTTGCGGCCGGGTGTGGTGGCTCACACCTGTAATCCTAACACTTTGGGAGGCTGACACAGGTGGATCACCTGAGGTCAGGGGTTCAAGACCAGCCTAGCCAACATGGCGAAACCCCATCTCTACTAAAAATACAAAAATTAGCTGGACGTGGTGGTGGGCACCTATAATCCCAGCTACTTGGGAGACTAAAGCAGTAGAATTGCTTGAACCTGGGGGGCAGAGGTTGTAGTGAGCTGAGATCGCAGCACTGCACTCCAGCCTGGGTGACAGAGCAAGACTCCACCTCAAAACAAAACAAAATGAAAATTGCATTTCTCTTAATATTCTGTTTCTTATATGGAACTTAAAGTTTTGCTGTTGTTTTATCGTCCTTCCCTGGCACTGCTCTGTAGAAATTCACTGACATGTTATTCTCCCTCTGCAAACACATGCCACCGAGATAGAAAGATAAAATGTAAAATGAAGTCACAAGAAAGTCGAATTCACTTCCAAACAGTGAAGAGAGGAAAGAAAAGTTAGATTTTAGAAAGTGGCTTGTGATCCTTAGGTACAATTAAGTAAGACTGAGAATGAAGTCAAGCTGGGGAAAAGTAGAGTTGAGACATGGAAAGAAAGAGAATATGAACTACTGACGGCATGTGGTGGTGGTGATGCGGGGAGGACAGCGAGAGAGATCAAGTCAGGATTATATCCTTTGTGACCTTGGATCTAGCCGTGACTAATGTATCCTCTGGAACTTTTCAGATAATGCGAATCCATATCCCCTTTTTTCTTACGTCAGTTTATTTTCAAACAGAAGATCTCCAACTGAAGGAAAGGTAGCATCTTAATAATTGTATTTTTTATGGCTCCTCAGGACTGTGAGCTCTGTTAAGTGACACCATCTCAATTTTGTTCCCTTGAAATGCAAATATTTATTTATTTAGTCATTCAACAAGTGTTGATTGAGTGCTTCCAAGAGGTGGGGAGAAAGGGGGAGGGGGATGAAGGGCACAGGCTCTGGGGTGGAAGTTCCTCCACTTCTATAATGTCCTGACCTTCCCATTCTTCTGTCCCTTAACTCATAAGAAGATTGTTTTGAAGATTAAATCAAGTTTACGCCTTCAAAATTTAAATGTTAAAAATAGCAGGTACTTTATAACTTTTAGCAATCATTACAATTGATATCACTACTATTGATACTATCTTTCCAATGTACAAAGCCTTTTGCAAGGTGCTCTATGATGTAAGTGGGGAAGAGTAGGAGAAGGTAACTTAACAACAAGAAATTGCCAGAGTGGGTTGTAAATAAACACACACTTACTTGATGTATCATAGTAACGAGTATTTAAAAAATATTTAGGTTTTTACAAAAATAGAATTTTTCAAAATGTATTCAAATATGAATTATATAAATAAAAAGATTTTAAAAAGCGATGTGTAGTGCTTGTCATTTTAAAATAATCATACGACTTTATTTTCCTTCTTATTTTATGTAAAAGATAGCAAATTATACCCATTGTTCCATAGCTTTCATTTTCATTTAGTATCGATGACATGACAGAAACTTGCCTTGCTTTTTATTTTACAGCTGCTTTGTATTTAATTGATTGGAAGCAACCTAACCTGTATAACCTATGTGCTGTGGATGGCCATTTGGGTTGTACCTGAACTTAGGCTATAATGAGTCATCTTTTATGCATGTCATTTGCACATGTACAAATATAGCTTCGGAAAATGGTATTGCTTTGTCTAAGAGTATATGCATTTGTAATATGGATAATTATTGCCTACTTGTCCTCCATAGGATATCCGACCAGTAATGAATGAGGATGTTTATTTGCTGATAGCATTTCCAAAAGTGCTAATCAAAATTTCAAATGCTTTCCCTCTTGACAGGTGAAAAGGGTACCACATTGTAGATTTTGCCTTTATTTCTTTAATTGCAGCTAAAGTTGAGCATCTTTTTGTATGTTTAAGAGTCACTGTAGTTCCTTTTCTGTAAATTAGTCTACTCTGACCAGTTTCTACTGGGCTAATGGTCTTTACTTTTTCAAGAAGGTGTTTGTTTGTTTGTTTGTTTTTTTTTTTTTTTTTTGGAGATTAACACAGTCTGTGATAGAACAGCAAACAGATTTTGTTTGTTTGGTTTGTTTGACTTTTTTGGTCCATAAAGTAGATTTTTCTTGCGTAATACAAAATTTAATATAATTTATAAATTTTTCCTTTTGCAGTTTATGGGTTATTTCCAGTCAATTTGAATGGTCCTTACCTCTGTAGAGGTATAAAGAGGTAAAATTTCTTTTAGTATTCTTGTGCTTTAATATTTTTCACATTCAAGTTATGGTGTGTTAGGTATTGAACCTGATGTACAGTGGGAAGGACATAACCATCTCAGTATCATTTATTGAATTGCTACATTTAGCATAAAATTAATTACTATTTGTGTTTCAGTCTATTTCAGGACCTTCTATTTTGGTTGCATTTTTTTTTAATAGCTCAGAGGAGCATGGTGTTTAATAGTAAAGCTTAAAACACCCCAACACCGGGCATGGCCTGGCGTTGAAGTAGCAAGAATGGGTAAGTGACCTCCATGAAGCTTCACATGGCAAAGTGGATGAGGAAGGTGACCACCAAACAGAAAGGACCCATGGCCTCAGTCAGAGCAAACTCCAGAATGGCACAGGAAAAGAGCTGCTGCTTTGGAGATGGGTCCTGGCATAGCCAATCATCCAGCAACCAAACACTGTTCCAATGCTATACCCTGAACCAGCCACACCAACTATGGTGGCCTCAGCACCAGTAAACTTGCCACTGTGTTAATGCCCCAGGAGACAACGCGAGTCTAGCCACCTGGAGTGGGGAGCTGCTGTAGGAAGGCTGTTGAGATGATCATCAGCCTACTCAGGAAGTGGGCAGATAGAGGCCTGATTAGACCTCTGGTAAAAGAGTGGATCAGAGCTGGAGAAATGAGTAGCATCTCGGTGTTTGCATCGGTTCAACATGCACTCCCACTGCCCTGCTGCCCTGTGCGGCCCCCAGCGCTTACCACTCTCCCATTAGTCTTTCTTAGCCCATGTGTCAGTATGCAGCTGTTTAAAATAGTAACTCTTTCTAACCTATTTAAATATTTAGTTGGCTTAGTATCTGCTCATCGTTTTTCACTTTCAGAGTTTTACTGGCCACTCGTCTAACTTTTTATGTAAACTTTAAAATCATCGTGTCTAGTCACACTCTCCCCACAAAAATGGTGATATTTTTATTAGTATGTCATTAAATTCAGAAATTAACTTTTGGAGAATCCGTATCTTTACAATGCAAGAGTGTCCTGTCCAAGAACACAGCGTGTCTTTCTATTTGCTTAAATCTACCTTGGGGTCTTTCAAAGCTTTAAAACATTGATTCACATAGGTGTTATTAAGTCTTGTTAGGTTTATTTCTGAGCATTTTTCTTTTTCTGTTGCTTTTGTAAATGAGGGATAGTGTCATTTTGGGTTTTCCAAGCATACAGTCATGTATCTACAAATAGATATTGTATTAGATTCTTTGTATGTTGAAAACCAAATTATTTTAAAAATTGTATACTTGTAAATTCTTTCTCTTCTCAGTAATGATTAGTGCCTCTAGTACAATATTAAATAATAGGAAATCTTTGTCTTATTTCTAACCTGTAGTAGATTATACACAAATGAGCTGGTTAAATAGTCTTTAAGAATGCCTTTGCGTCTGATGCTGGAGTTAGAAGCCCACAAAGAAGGAAGTTAGGAAGGGAAGATGGATGTAAAGAAGAGAGCGAGGACAAGCCAGAACTAACAAGCATGATCTGGGACTCATGAGGATGGATTAAAACACATGCCAATTCACAGGAGGTGCTGGAAGCCGTCACCTCACAGCTAAACAGATCACTGCCCAGGAGTCAGAGAAGCTGAAGGGCAATCAGGGGAAGGTGGAGCAGTTACAGTATTGGCTACTGTCCCATGCCAATGCGATGAGCTAGCATACCAGTACAACATGTATGAACTACAGAATGGCTGCTGCTCCATTTCTGCCCTCCAAATCTTACACAAGAATCTCTCTGTGACCCACCTTAACTGGAAACCTACAGGGAAGAGAATTTTGGGAAATCAGTTCATTTAGACAAAGCTAGTAGCACATTATAAAGTGACTATACTAGTTTAATGGGCCTGTTCTAACATTTTGTTTCATTAAGCATGCCACTTCCTACTTCCTACTTTTTAAAAAAAAGGTAAGAATTGTTCTTTTTTTGTTCAAATGTGTATTTAGCATTTATTGAGATAATAATAAGCTATTTATCTTTGATCTTTTAATGTGGTGAAAATACATAAATAGATTTCAGATATTGAATCATTCTTAGATTCTTGGAATAAACTTCATTTATCATGTCAATTATTCTTTTAAATGTACTGCTGCATTCTGTTTGCTGATATTTTACTTAGAAGTTTTCATTTACGAAGCTAACAAATGAAATTTTTCTATAGATTTTCTATTTTTCTGGGGTACATTTTAGTAAATTTTATTTAGGTTTCCAAAACTTTTATATAGAGTTTGCCAAAGGAATCTTATATTTATCTCCTAATATTCTCATTTCTACAGTTATTTTCCTCTTATTTCTTATTTTATTTGTAGTTTTGCCCCTCCGCATCTTTTTTTGACTTAAGTTATCTGGGAGTTTTTGTTGTTTTCCTCCATTTTTGGTTGATTTTCCAGTAAGCCTGCTTGAGATTTACCTGTTAGTTCCATGATTTTTATATTTTCTGTTTTTTGTTACTTCCTGTATCTTTCATAACTTAGTCCCTCCTCTGCTTTCTTTCCATTTTTTTCAAGCTTTATAGATTGAATTTTTCTTGACTTTTTATTATTTTATTTTTAATTTTTATTTTAGGTGTGGGGGTACGTGTGACGGTTTGTTACATAGGTAAACAATGTGTCACAGGGGTGTGTTGTACATATTATTTCATCACCCAAGTATGAAGCCCACCCTCAACTGGACCCCAGCATTTGTTGTTTCTTTTGTGTTTATAAGTTCTCATCACTTAGCTCCCACTTATAGGTGAGAATATATGGTGTTTGGTTTTCTTTTCCTATGGTAGTTTGCTAAGGATGATAGCCTCCAGGTCCATCCATGTTCCTGCAAAAGACATGATCTTGTTCTTTTTTATGGCTGCGTAACATTCCATGGTGGATATGTACCACATTTTCTTTATCCAGTCTATCATCGATGGGCATTTAGGTCGATTCCATGTCTTTGCTATTGTGACTAGTGCTGCAATGAACATTAGCATGTATGTGTCTTTATGGTAGAATGCTTTATATTCCTCTGGGTGTGTATAGCCAGTACTGGGATTACTGGGTAGAATGGTAGTTCTTCTTTTAACTCTTTGAAGAATTGCCATACTGCTTTCCACAATGGTTAAACTTATTTACACTCCCACCAACAGTGTGTAAGTTTTCCCTTTTCTCTGCAACCTCGCTAGCATCTTTTGACTTTTTAGTAGTAGCCATTGGGATTGGTATGAGATGATATCTCCTGGTTTTGATTTGCATTTCTGTAATGATCAGTGATATTGAGCTTTTCTCATATGGTTGGTCAGATGTATGTCTTCTTTTGAGAAGTGTCTGTTCATGTCCTTTGCCCACTTTTTAATGGGGTTGTTTGTTTTTCTCTTGTAAATTTGTTTAAGTTCTTCATAGATGCTGGATATTAGACCTTTGTCAGATACATAGTTTGAGAGATTTTTTTCCCATTCTGTAGGTTGTCTGTTTACTATGTTGATAGTTTCTTTTGCTGTGCAGATTCAGAAGCTCTTAAGTTTAATTAGATCCCACTTGTTAATTTTTGCTTTTGTTATGATTGCTTTTGGGGTCTTTTTCATGAAATCTTTGCCCATGCCTATGTTCAGGATAGTATTACCTAGGTTGTCTTCCAGAGTTTTTATAGTTTTGGGTTTTACATTTAAGTCTTTAATCCATCTTGAATTGATTTTTGTAGATGGTGTAAGGAAGGGGTCCAGCTTCAATTATTTGCATATGGCTAGCCAGTTATCCCAGCACCATTTATTGAATAGGGAGTCTTTTCCCCATTGCTTGTTTTTGTCAGCTTTGTCAAGGATGAGATGGTTGTAGATGGCAGCCTTATTTCTGGGCTCTCTGTTCTGTTCTATTGGCTTGACTTTGTTTTAATTCTTTCTTTTTTCTTGAGGTATCATCTAGGTCCATAAGTTTCCCTTTGAGTGTTTCTTTGTTGTTTCCCATAGTTCTGTTATGTAGTGTTTTACTTGTCATGTTTCCTAAAAATGCTGAGATTTCGGTTTATATTTTTTCTGAGAGAAATTTTTTCAATGTCCAGGTGAAAGGGCCTTTTGGTTTTCAGTTTTGTTATTTGTGTCTTTTTGTGTGCATTGTAATTGAGGAATATTGTCTATATTATTTATCCTTTTGTAAATTATTGATGTTTTCATATGTTCTGATTTTTATTCATTTTATAATTGTTTCATGTACTCTTAAAAAACATTCTCCATTTTCAGGATGGTGTTTGAATTTTATCAATAAGATAAACTATTTCAATTATGAAATTTAGGTTTTCTATAAATATTCTTATATTTTCTTAAGGTGATTGCTAGAGACTTAAAGCAGGTAAACTAAAGATCTCTTCTATTAGTTTTTAAAAGTCTGTTTTTCCAGTTTTTCCTGTAATTTATGTTTCATGAATATTGATGATATATTACATGGTGGAATGTCATATCTCCACCTTCAATTATGCTCTTTAGCATTTTGAAGTGCCATTATTTACTTTGTTAATTCTTTTTTAGCTTACATTCTACTATTAAGATTTTAATCCTTGCATCTTTAGTTCTCACTTGTCAAAGTTTGTCTATTCTTTTGTTTTTCACCTTTCCAAATCACTTTGTTTTAGGTACATTTCTTTCTAATTACTTAAATGGACATACCTTCTTGATTCTGCTAACAAATAAATAGTAAGTCAATTATAAGTACAATTTGTTTTTAATGGAAATATACACCAAAAATGCCTCACTTCTCAGCTCCAGATGTTGTATGTGCGATACAGTGCTTCTAAAGCCTTATCATGCATTGGAATCATCTGGGGGCATGTTAAAACATAGATTGCTGGGCCCCACCGCTAGAGGTTCGGATTCAGTAGGACTGGGGCAGGTCTAACAAGTTCACAGGTGATGCTAATGTTGCTGTTACGAGGATCAGATTTTGAGAACCACTGGTACGATAAAGTGGAAAGACTAATCCTACTGATCTATACCAAATTCAAAGCTACTTTTGCTCTTCAAAACATCAGTCGCTCGAGGAAATAAGAGTCAGAGTTAGTTTTGATAATATCTACTTTGATAAGAGGAAGAGAGACAAAAAGTTAATAAGGAAGGGGTGTGTTTTCGATAACCTCTAAGTTTTTATTTTAAGAGCTTACAGTCTTCTTGTTTCTGAGGGTCTTTAGCTCAGCTAGATTATAGATGTTATACTGGCAGGCAGGGCCAGTTTCATGGCCATGGGACCTGTGCAGTCGCACTTGGTTTAATGCTCTTCTATCTCTGTCTTACAATTCTTACTATCTGAACAAGAGGTCCTCACATTTTTGTTTTGCACTAGACCTCACAAATTATGTAGAAATGTCCTGTTGACAGTAACTGTATTTCACTGATGTATTCCCAGTGCCTGGAAGACTGCCTGGCATGTATTAGGTGCTAGATAAAAATGTCTGTTCATTGGATGGATGAATACTGTACCCATGGTCTCCTAAGAAATTGGATAAATTATTTAGATATAGAACTGTGGTTCTTAAACTTTAATATGTATAAAAATCCTCTAGGCTAATTTGGTTTTGTTAGAGTACAGATTCTAGGCCCCAGCCCCAAGGATCCAAAATTCAGGTGGTATGAAGTGAGACCTGATAAAGTTATATTTTAAAATAATTATCTTCCATGATATAGATGCTGGCAGTCTTTGATCCACAGTTAAAGGAAAACCCATATCGAAACAGAACTAAATGATTTTAATCTTGGTGACCTCACCTGGTGGTTTGCACCTACCTTTCACCTCTGGGGTAAGGACAGGAGCACATTCATCTAGCTTACTCTTCCTTGTCCTCCAAAATTCAGCTCAGTAATTATTTTATCAATAAAATTTTTCTTGACATTGTATTTGCTACTTCTCTTAGTTATTCTTTGTCTCTGTTTCTCTCGCTTAGCGGACATTCATCTTTTATTATGCCTCTCAGCAGTTTTTTCCCCTTCTGGCTGTAACTGCACCCTGAATTTCATCTGGGTACCATCTTTTCTCTCTCTCACAGTCGCGGTGCTCTAAGCAGAGTTGGTTGCTCCCCTGAATCAGAGTCCAAACATGGCTATGTTTGGTCAATTAGAGCATCACGTTCCCCTCATGATGGCAATTTGTTAAAGATGAGCAAATGGCCCAATAAGAACTAATGAAAAGTAATAACATTTTATTGGAAGTTCATGAAGAATAAACTTTCAGTTTCAATGGAAATAAAACAGAGAAAAAATGAATTCATCTTGCCTCCATCTGGAACCTGAAAACGAGGCCAACCATTGAAAGACAGAAGATCCCAGAGATGAAAAGATCTGGCTCTTTTGATATTACTTGAGCCCCAAATCCAGCTATGAATGAAGTTAGCTCCACCCATGAGCTTGTTAGTTATAGAGGTCAATACATTTCTACTTTCCACAATCTATTTTGAGTTAGGTTTTTTATAGCCAAAAAAATCCTAAGTAACATACGTAGGAAAGAGTAATTGAGAAATACTCTGGAACTCATTCCACTGAATTATAACTGTGGATTCCCTTTTCCATTTTCAGACCTACTCCATATAAACCACCTCTGCCCTTACTATGTGTGAGCAACTTTATAGCAAGAAGTATATTCATTTAATTCCATATTCCCAGAAAGTATCAAAATATATTACAGATATTTGGTACAGAAATAATATTTGTTGAATGAAAGAAAAAATAAGTTAAATGTTCTATTTGCCAGTGAGCTCTCTGAGCATGGAGAGGAATTAAGATGCTTGCCATTTTTATGACTGAGCTGTGTTCTCATCCTTTCTTCTTGGATATGTTTTTCTTTATAGTGTATTTTTTTATCATTCTCATTTTAAGCAAATCTCTTGACACTTTGTCCTTTAATTTTTATTTTTAGGGAATAGCCCCTTTCTCTTTGGGTTGTGTCACACAACCACCTGTTTTATTACTTATTCAGTTTTTTTGTCTCTGATTACATTATATAGTGTTTTTATTTAGCGGTTCAGAGTCATTCAGGCTGTTTTCTATAAGCATTTCCACCCACTTATGAGATCTCACACTGAATTAACTTCCTGACACTTGGTAATAGATATTTACTACCCATTCTTTAATGTGCATCCAAGACTGTTTATCTACCAAACCCAGAGCACAACTGAGCAATACTCTTTCCTAAACTCTTTCCACAGATTAGAAAAATAAACAGACAATCTGCCATTCTGCAATCATTTAATGAGCAAAAATATATCAAATTGGCGTTACATGTATGATTCTAAGCTAGGTGCTGTAAAGGATACCAAGAGGAAAAGCACAGGGCTCTGTCCTTTGGGAACTATGGTGGAGGAGACCAAAGTAAACATACTGCAAGGCAAAGTAAAAAATATGCTACTTAATTGTGCAAGAACTCAATGAAAAAGAAATGAAGGAGGAGTGATTATATTTGGCTTGGGACCCAGAGATGATTCAGTCTGGACTGTGAATAATGGGTGATCGCTTTAAAGGCGGGGACTTGGTGCCAGTAGAGGGAACAGTAAGAGTAAAGGTATGGAAATCTTTGTCTTGATTCAATGTTCCATGCTTTTGGGGGACAAATATAGCTATTAGAATAAAATGCAGAGAGGGACATGGTGGGAAGTGAGATCAGAACAGGTAGAATATTAGTTTTTCTATTGCTGCTGTAACAAATAACCACAAACTGAGTGCCATGAAACAACCAAAATTTGTTATCTTACAGTTTTGTAGGTCAGAAATGTGATATTGGTCTTATTGAGCTAATATCAAGGTGCCAGCAGGGCTGTGCTTCCTTCTGGAACCTGGAGGGAGAGCCATTTCCCTGTCTTTTCTTGAGGCCCCCTTTCCCTTCTTCTACTTTCAAATCTCTCTGACCACTTGTATTAGTCTGATCTCACGCTGCTAATAAAGCATACCCAAGACTGGGTAATTTATAAAGGAAAGAGGTTTAATGGATTCACAGTTCAGCATGGCTGGGGAGGCCTCACAATCATGGCGGAAGGCAAATGAGGAGCAAAGTCACATTTTACATGGAGGCAGTCAAGAGAGCTTGTGCAGGAGAACTCTCATTTATAAAACCATCAGATTTCGTGAGACTTATTCACCATCATGAGAACAGTATGGGGGAGACTGCCCCCATGATTCAATTTTCTCCACCTAGCCCCACCCTTGACATGTGGGGATTATTACAATTCAAGGTGAGATTTGGGTAGGGATACAGCCAAACCATATCACCACTCTTTCATTGTTGCATTTCCCTCTGATCAGGACCGGGAAAGGTCTTCACTTTTCATATGATTAGACTCAGCCTACCTGGAAAATCCAGGATAATCCAGGATAATCCTCCCATTTCAAAATCCTTAATCATATCCACAAACTCCCTTTTTCCCATGCAAGGTGACATTCACAAGGTCTCAAGAATTAGAAGATGGATGTCTTTGCAGGGGGTTGAGGGGGGCATTTCTCCGCCTACCACAGGTGTTTGAAATCATGAAGAACTTTGCTACAATTGCTTCAACAATGTATTTCAGGCTTGGTAATATGAAGTATTACTCTAAAAACAGTAAATGCAATTAAAACAGGTCAAAGCTGAGGGTTCAAAATAATCCAACCTAAATGTTATTGGAAGCTGTGAACCCATGGACAATCAAATTGTGTTTAAACACTTGCTCAATTCTTGTATTCACCTCTGTATTTACTATGGCTGTTTGCAACCAAATCAATAAGAAAGATTTATAATTTGCATATTAATTTGAGTCTTTGTTTTCCTTTCAGCTAATGCCATTAGTGATATAGATGCCACACTGAGAATTTCTGAAGTAGTTAAAGTTAATAATACTTCTTTTTTTTTTTTTTTTTTTTTTTTTTTTTTCTGAGACGGATTCTCTGTTGCCCAGGCTGAAGGGCAGTGGTGCGATCTTGGCTGACTACAACTTCCGCCTCCCTGGTTCAAGCAATTCTCCTGTCTCAGCCTCCCGAGTAGCTAGGACTACAGGCACGTGCCACCACGCCTGGATAATTTTTTTTTTATTTTTAGTAGAGATGGGGTTTCACTGTGTTAGCTGGGTTGGTCTTGACCTCCTGACCTCGTGATCTGCCCGCCTAAGCCTCCCAAAGTGCTGGGATTACAGGCGTGAGCCACCACACGTGGCCAATAATACTTCTTTTTAAACATATAGGTATGAAAACTCTAGCAGACATAATGTTACTAAACATGTAACTTATCAAAGAACTTCCACCAATACATGAAAATTTTTGTTGAATTTAATTTGGTTTATTCATTCAGCCAAGTCACTTTTAAGCAAACAATTTTTAAACAACGACAATATACAAAGAATTTACATGCTTCTGTTCTTTAATTAATTAGCTAAGCAGATATTTATCAAGAGCCTACTATATACCAGGCACTATTTAGCCACTCTGAATAAAGTAGGAAACAGAATAGGCAGAATTCCCTGCCACCATATAATGGAGTGAGTGGACAATGTACAAGAAAACTGAGCAAACTAAATAGTATTTCAGACTGTGTTAAGTACAAAAGAAAAAAATCTAAAATAGGGGAGGGCAATATAAAATATTAGGGGTGTTGAAATTTCTGATGGTGAAGTTCATGGAGAAAGTGATTTTCAAATAAAGACCTACAGTAAATGGGTTGATCTTATGGCTCCAGTTTTCATGATAGAAATCTGAAGCTTAAAAGGCTCCAATTGACTGGTCCCAGTTCTCCTGGCCCCTGGGGTCCTTTCTCCCCCAGCTGCCACCTACTCTCAGGAACACCAGGAAGGGTGGGGGACAAAGCAAACATGAGTCAGATGCAGACTGTCTCCTGGAGGAGCTCCTGGGGCTGGGGAGGAAGGCAGTACACAGATCATTGTAATCTATGATACAAAATTATTTGTAAAGCACCATGACGGATCAGTGGGAACTGAGAAGTGCTTAAACAGGAGTTCTGTTTATCACCAAGAATGGCAAAGAGCCAGAAAAGCATTCAATCTATAGAATTCTCAGAACAGTTATTCAGAAAACAAGCTGTTCACAGCTGCCTTTTGATTTTTTTCTTTCTGTTCTTGTGATATGAAGCAAAAACACAAAGCAAATGAGAGAAAAGACAAGTTTCCGTGTAGCATCTTGTAATACCTGCATTATTTGAAACTTATGAGTGAAGAAGGGTCAGGGTTTTGGCCACTTTTGGTTAGCGTTCCTCCAAACGCAGCAGGCTCCACACGTACGCTGGCAGCCAGAAGCTGCCATTTGGAAACACAGAGGCCTTGTCTGGCATCTTATTCCTTATGTGCTTGCCTGTCAGTCAGCCTTCAGCCACCTGTGTTCTTTCTATTATGTTTTTGTTTCTTGTAATAAAGTAGATTTTCTTTCTTTGAGAATGAGCATAAAGGTACACAGAAAATAAAACCAGGTGCCTCTTCGCAAGGCTCCGGCAAGCAAGCACACAGATGAGGCATCTCAGCCTCTCCCGTAGGTTTCCCGAGAGGAAAATGCTGCTGCTGACATGAATAGCAGAGGCCAGACAATGATTCTTAGAGAAAATAAACAGCCTGTGATTCCCTCCTGACGGCTCCCGCTCCTTTCCTCGATGACTGATCCTGGAGCAAAAGGTCACGGGGATAATTCTGCACCTGCAGCCTGGGAGGACCATACTCAGTCCTCAGAAAGAGCTCTCCCATAATGGATGCTAATTATTATTGAGTCAAATGCATCCTTTCATTGAGGGGCAGGTGGGAGACTTTGTCACTGTCAAGGCCATTATATCAAAAGCAAGTTTAGAATTCTTTGCACAGATGTGCCTATGCCCAAGAAGTCCCAAGTGTTGTATGTAGGTGGTTCATAAAGAATATATAATCAAAAATTTCTTCAATTCTATAATGACAGGTTTGGACTCAGGTGAATGACAAATGCTACCCAGTACCCAGGGCCAGAATATTGAGTGGAGGAGCATGATTTATTCATAAGAGCTTGAACTCTACTGCTGGGCCTTGGGTTTCATGTGAGAGTTTGCACCCAGCCATCTGCACTCTGAGCAAGGGTAACAACAGCTATCGGGACCTTGGAACCCTCTGGGAATTTGCTTCTATGGATATTCATCTGCTTTCTGGTGACTTTTATGAGAGGATAGACCCAGCGAGGAAAATGAAGAGAAGAGAGAAAATGAAAGGAAATGCATCCAGCTCCAGGTAGAGCATGACTGGATTTAGCTGAATGCCAGAGTGTATATAGGGACTTTCACTTGATATTAACCACACTTTGTTTAAGAGAAGAATTTAAAAAACGTTATTTTTTCTTGCTTTAATCCATCATTTCTACTTTTCTCCCTATAGATAATAAATTTAATGGTTTTTAAAGATTTCTCATATATCAAAATACCATTGCAGAAGTGTACAGTGATACATGGTATTCACATTTACAATTTTATTCTGAATTTTGATTGTTATATTTGTAAAAACACAACTCTACCCCTTCAACTAACCATTGATTGGAGAAAAAAAGGCCTACATATTCACTTATTTATCGAGAACTATTATACTCAGACTGTTTTCTGGACATGTATTCTGGGCTCTGACACAAAGATAGGGAAGGCCTTATCCTTCTCATTATTTTTATTACAGTACTTTAAAGATGCTGCCCCACTATTTTCTAATTCATATTATTTCTAATGAGAGCTCCAATCATGCCATCCTTATATTTATATCTTGGCAAGTAATACGTCTTTTTTTCTCTGGCTGCATTAAAAATTTTTCTCTTTATTACAGTCTATAGGCAATTTAATTTATGTTTAGGCCTTCCGTGTAAATTTCTTCAAGTTCTTTGTGTTTGAGTTCATTGAGCTTTTTGGATCATTTTCATCTAATTTAGAAATTTTTTATTCATAATTCTTCAATTATATTTCTTTCCTCTTTTTTCAACCCAGGGACTGCAAACCACATAAATGCTCAAAGTTGGGCTGCAGTTTGCTGATGATGTGTTCATATTTTTTTTTTCTCTTTTCTCTCTATATTTTACTTTTTGATCATTTACATTGCTAGGACTTTAAATTCACTAATATTTTTTTCTAGTGTTTAATCCATTGTTAATCTCAGTCTTTAGATATTGTTTTTAGCTCTGGAAGTCCTATTTGTCTTTTTAATACTTCTACATCTCTTTTAACATGTTCATGCTTTCTTCTACCTTTTTGAGTATATGGACTATAATTATAATAACTGTTTTTATGTCCTTATCTACTAATTTTATCACATGTAATTTCTGGATCTGTTTCTACTAGTTAACTTTTCTCATTACAGTCCTTTGTGAATAAGGAATATTTCTTTAAATATCCTTGAGTTCTGCTTTAGGTTGTAGTTAAATTACTCAGAAAGATGTTGATCCTTCCAAGGCTTGCTTTTTTGCTTTGTCAGATGTACATGACCGCTCTTTGAGTTAGGGCTAATTTGGCTTCACTAGTGAGGCAATACTTTTCTGAGTACTCTATTAGTGCCCTTTGTATTACAAAAATATTTCACTCTGGCAAGTGTGACATGAACTACTTCTGGTCTTGGGTAATCTCCAGAAATTGTTCCAATTGCTTCAGCATTTTTTTCCCTAAGACTGCAGTCATTTGCTCACAATCATGTGCTGACAGTTTTTAGCTGAAGACTTAAGGGAAACTCTATGTCTTCAGAACTCTCTCTCCTTTCTGGCCCTCCATCCTGGGAATTCTAGCCACCTTGACCTCTCCAAATCCTCCACTCTGTGCTTTCATTTCTGAACTTGCTTCTGAATTATCTGGGGTATCTATTAAACTGGAGATTCTGAGGCCATCTACACTACCTGAATTGTAATTTCTGAAGATTAGGCCCAGAATTCAGCAGGTTCGTAAGTTCTCAATAAAGCTACTGACTTACGAGAACCACAGCCCTGATAAAACCTTTCTGAAAGTTTGTCAGTTGCCAAATCCAGCAGCCTTCTCTGGGCTTCAGCCTCCTTAACTTTGCCCGATACAGCATCTTGATGCTCTCCTTTTGGATGTCCTAGTACTATGATGTAAAAAACAGGAATTTACTGGTTATCTGAGCTCAATAGTCATTCACATACTGTCAAAGACAGAAAGAACTTGGCCTGGGGCTTAAGAGACTCAAATCCTAGACTGAGCCGTACTATTGACTTGCTCTAGGATACTGTGTGACACTGCAACACTGTTTCCCCCATCTGCCAAGTGAGCATTAGTAATTTAATCCACCTTACCAGGTGGCTATAATGATCAAATGAAAATAGATATAAATGCATATACATAGTGTAAAGATCTCTCAACTTTTCTTACATGTGTTTCATTTCTTTGTCCTTTGCTCATGCATTCCAACTATATCCCTCAGGGAGATATTCTAGCTTATTCATTCTGTCTTCTGCTATTCCCAATGTACCACTCAGCACATTTATTGAATTGCTTTTATTTTTAACTTCTGTGAGCATGTTTTTCCAAGATCTCTGCTTCTTTTTCATGAAATCCTTTTCTTGTCTTATAAATGCACTGTCACCTAAAACCTGTCTGAGATAGAAATTGTACCTGTATGTTAGTTGTCTTCTGTTTGTTCTTCTCACTCCACTGCATTGGGCATTCCGTTATTTGGTGAATATGGGGCCTCTTTGATCTGGTGCTGCTTTTACTCAAATCCTCAGTGATTGTTGATGGTTCATATTTGCATACGATAATCAATGTTTAATTGTTTGTGAACATATGTTCTGATTAAAGTAGGCTTCTCTGAAAATTGTATGGAAGGACAAGAATGTGGTCTGCCAGCTTGTGAAGATTCTTTCAGAGTGTGGGAGCTCTCTGCTAATTCAGTAGTCTTAAATTATTTGGGGTACTTTCCTACTTTTCAAAGCCTAATATTTATTCTGGGAGCCTTTTATGCCAAAAATACACACTTCAGGAAGTAACGTAGTTATGGCTTTAGCATGCGCAAGCTGAAGTCCGTTGCTCCTTTCTTTCTTTCTCTCTTTCTTCTTTCTTTCTCTCTTTCTTCTTTCTTTCTTTCTTTCTTTCTTCTTTCTTTCTTTCTTTCTTTCTCTTTCTTTCTTTTTCTCTTCTTCTTCCCCTTCTCCTTCTCCTTCTTCTTCTTCTTTCTTCTTTCTTCTTCCTCTTTTCTCTCCCTCTCTGTCTCTCTCTTTCTTTCTCCAGTTTCCTTATGGAGGGTGAAGTTTTTTTTAGGCCTTACTCTGTTTTTCTCTATACTGCCATCGGTAGTGTGAAGAACCTTATTTTTGAAGATCACTCACATTATTAAAGACCTAGGTTTTCTTTGGAGATAGTTTTAAAAAAGGATATTTGGGAGACTCATAGCTACTGCCTGTTGTTTAACATAAGTGGGCACAAGATGGGTGAAATTGGCCTGGTTAATCAAAATATGGTACTTCAGTTACCCTACTTCCTAAGCTCCTCTTGATTTTTGATTCCAAGTTTTGATTATAAGTGAAATTGCCTTTAAAAGTAGTTTTCTCATCTGTGTGTTTTGGCTGTTGTTTTCTCTGCTTTTGCTTCTCTGACATTCTGACTCCATCTGCTCCCATCTTTCAAGAATTCCTCAAAATTTCCGAGGAACTGGTGGTATTCTTTCTGCTTGTAACTGCTGTTCTGGATTTGTTCCTCTAAAAAATTTAAGTAGTAGACTGGGTGTGGTGGCTCATGCCTGTAATCTCAGCACTTTGGGAGGCCAAGGCAGGAGGATCTCTGGAGCCCAGCAGTTTGAGACCAGCCTGGGCAACATGACAAAACCCCATCTCTACAAAAAAAATGCCAAAATTAACTGAGTATGGTGGCACACACCTGTAATTCCAGCTACTCGGGAGGCTGAGGTGGGAGGATCACTTGAGCCCAGTAGGTTGAAGCTGCAGTGAGCCTTGATAGCACCACTGCACTCTAGCCTGACCAACAGAGCAGGACCCTGTCTCAAAAAAGAAAATAAAAATAAATTAGGTAGTAGGAAAGATGGATGTATGTGCTCTGTCCTCATGTTAATATAATCTTTACCCTAGTACCTCTAATTTTAATAATCAAAGGGGAAAAAAGTTAAATGATTTAAATAAATTCTTGGCGAATAGTTTTCTAAATGTGTTCCCAAATTTTGAATGTGTGCTTATTTAGAACCTGTGACTCCCTTTACGCAGTTGCCTTACAGATGGTCTCTTATCCGATCTCATAATTAATTAGTAAATTGCAAAAGTTGATTAAAACAAGGAATCATAAAAATCATAAAAATGATTATAATAATGACACATACATACATGTTCTTTCAATGTGTGTGGGTATATATGTGTACATGTATGTGTGTGTGTATATATATATATATTCTTGTGTCAATCTTTTGATTAGAGGCCATTATTTTGGGATGCAGATACCTTGTTTATAATTGTAATTCACCTGAATTACATAGAACATGTCCGTTGAGACATCATCTGTGTTTTCCAGTTTTGGTTACTCTCAGGTGGACAAGAATGTAAAGCCATCTAAGTGAAGCATTCTTCTGTATCTTTATTATTTACATCCTTTTGTCCCAATCATTCACAGTTGCCTAGTCCACACCTCTTTCGCAATAATCATTTAACAATTCTCCTTTTTGCAATACTTCAAAAATAGCTTTTATTGAAACAACCCCCGCTTTTCACTCCCATTTCATTTGTTTATGTAATATTTAAATTGTATAGTTACAATAAGTACAGTGGGCATAAACACTTTGGGAACTAAGATACCTAATGCTTATAAGAATACAGTTTGGGCTGGGCACGGTGGCTCACGCCTGTAATCCCAGCACTTGGGAGGCTGAGGCAGGTGGATCACGAGGTCAAGAGACTGAGACGATCCTGGTCAACATGGTGAAACCCAGTCTGTACTAAAAATACAAAAATTAGCTGGGCATGGTGGCACGTGCCTGTAGTCCCAGCTACTCAGGAGGCTGAGGCAGGAGAATCGTGTGAACCCAGGAGGCAGAGGTTGCAGCGAGCAGAGATCGTGCCACTGCACTCCATCCTGGTGACAGAGTGAGACTCTTTCTCAGAAAAAAAAAAAAAAAAATTCGAAAGAAAGAAAGAATACAATTTGGCTGGTGGATACGAAAATTCAAGAGCAAGTGAGATTTCAGCGGTGAGTGTTTAGAGACTATGAGCATCAGGCTATGTTTAAAGTGGGAAGAGAGCTCTGTTTGATTTGACAATTATGTTAAGTGAACACTGGTTAAAAAGGCTTTAGTATAAATAGGTCATTGTCATTTATTCTACACAATAATTCTAGGCATTCTATCAGATTCCCAGGATATAGAGATTGACATGATGAATAATAACAGTTAAGACACACACACACACAATAAGATATTATAAAAAGCTTGCACAGGTTTACGTATGTTCTTATAATAAACAAGGCACCATAAATAATGGGAAAAAACTAGTCGTTTAGAAAATGACCTTGGGAAAATTGATTCACTATATGGAGAAAAAAATAAAACTGGATTCCTACCTATTGCCACATATAATGGTAGAGTCCAGATGAATTAAATACCAAAATATGAAAGACAAATCTGGAAGTTGGTAAAATAAAAATATAAGAGAATATCTTTTTGATTAAGAGATGAGGTGGGGAAGAACTTTGTAAACAAAGCTTCAAAAAGTACAAACTATAAGGTAAACTTGATTGTTTTATATCAAAATAAGTATTTCTGTTCAGTAAGGGACTTAATGGATTAGGTAATGGACATGTGGCAAAATGGGAGAATATATTACAAATGTCTAACTCTGGAAATTTCTTCATATATAAGGTACACAAGGAACTCCTGAAAATCATCAACATTAACAAAAAACAGCAATCCAATAAGAATGCACAGTGATGCAGAAAAGAAGAACGCCCAAAAGGCTGAGAAGTATGTAAAGTGATTCTTAAATATATCAGTAATCAGAGAAATGCAAAATAAAAAACAAAATACCATTTTACATGGCTAGACAGCTAAAAATTTGGAAGGTAAGTAATGCCAAGTGTTGGTGAGGACATTGGCATATAGATATTCTCATATGCTTCTGGTAGGAGAGGAGATAGGTTCAGCTATTTTGGAGAGCATTTGTGCACTACTTAGTCAAATTAAACATGTGAGTTTCCTGTGACCCAGCAATACAGCTTTTAGGAGATAGTTATATTTATACACACATGTATGTATATATAACACATGTATGCATAAAAACATACATTATACACATATGTGTATGTATTTATATGTATAAACATTGTACACACACACATACAAATTCTCACAATCTAAAGGGATTTGCAAATGAATGCTTGTTATTTAGTTATTGTGGTGATGGGAATTTGGAAGCAACCAGTAAAATATCCTTGTGAGAATAAATAGGCAAATTGTGGCAGCTGTATTAAAGAGAACATGATGCTCCAGTTAGATATAATTGATTAAATATATACAGGGCACCATGAAGGGATCTTAAAAATATAGTATTGAATAAGCAAATCAAAACACAGAATATGTTTAATTAACAAATTAAAACACAGACTATGCATAATACCTTTAATAAAAAATTTAAATACCTGCGTGTGAAACAAAACAATTTACAAGGGCATGTATGAATATGAGGGTGCACATGAACACATTACTCAGGTTGCCTATGGGATAACAGAGAGAAATCGGAGTGTATATAGAGATAAAAGGGTTTAAGTAAGTGAGTAAACAAATTAGTACTAGGTGTTGGATGGTTCTGTGAGAACAAAGTGAGATAATATGCAATGAACTCAGAAGTAAAACTAACTTTGCCCTCCTCACATGAGGCCCCAAATATTTAGAAGAAAAGAAGCCTCAATAAAACATCCATTCTCTGAGAATTCATCAGATGACTAAGTACTTCAAATAACAGAAGGTAGCAAGTGCAGCATGCTAATGGAGAACTTGGGAGAAATACCTCACATCTGGAAAACTCCCTGGAAGGGTTGACACATAATTCTGAAAGATGAATGTGAATTATCCAGGTGAGATGAATGGAAAGTAACATAAAAGAAAGAAAACTAGGATTTTTTCAGTAAGAAAGAATTTTTATAACATAATATGGTTTAATTTACGGATTATAGCCATATAAATTAGTTTAGTAAAGATTTTGCCCTGATCTTAGATATCAACATTAGAATGTATTTGCTGAGCATTTCTTATGTGAAATGATGTTTGAAATTCTAAAATATTTGTGGGAAATTCAGATATTCCTATGTGGCTGTAGTCACTATATCAGTTAGAAATTGCATTTGGCTGCAAGAGGTCTGTAAAACAGTGGGTTAAACAAGGTAGAGATTTATTCCTCTTTCACATAGAGGAAATGTAGAAGCACACTGTTCAGGGCTGCTGTGTCATATCCCTATAATGGTTAGTTTTATGTGTCCACTTGACTAGGCTATGGATGGCCTAGATATTTGGTCAAACATTATTCTGGGTGTGCTATAAGGGTGTTTGTGATGAGATTAACAATTAAATTGGTAGACTGAGTAAAGTAGATTGTCCTCCCTAAAGTTTCTGGGCCTTAGTCAATCAGTTGAAGGTCTGAATAGAACCAAAAGGCTAAATAAGAGAGAAATTCCTGCTGCCTGATTGCCTTCAAGCGGAGACATCAGTCTTCTCCTCTCTTTCCACTTAAACTGAAACATCAGTTCTTCCTGGGACTTCAGCCTACTGGACTTCAGACTGGAACTACACAATTGGCTCTCCTGGATCCCCAGCCTGTTGACTGCCCATCTTGGGAGTTGTCAGCCCTCCTACCCTCATGAGACAATTGTTTATAGTAAATCTCCTTCTCTCTCTCTCTTTTTCTCTTTATTCTCCCTTCCTTCCCCTCCCCTTTTTGTTCCCTCCTCTCCCCTTCTCCTTTCCTCCCTCTCTCCCTCATTCTCTCTCTCTCTCCCTCTCTTTTGAATGCTGGTTTTTGTCATGGAACTCCAGCCCTCAATTTTTTGTTCCAAGCAACAAGCTGAAGAAAGATGGAAGGGCTAACATCTGGCCAAATCAGCTCACTGTACACCTTCTGCTACAACTTACTGGCCAGATCTTCGTCATGTGTCCTCTTTATCTGAAAAGAAAGCTGGGAAATGCGTTTTCTCAGTTGGATACACTGCCATTCCCACACCCAACAGAAAACAGAGTTCTGCTCAGGAAGAAGTAAAGATTGAACATTGGATAGACATCTTTCAGTCTTTGTCATAGCAACTAATGCCTTTTGGCACATAGTAAACATTCCATAAATATGAGTTGAATCAAAAATTTTAAATTTTCATAAAATTATGCATTTCTCATAGAATTATAAAGAAACAAAATATTGAGCTCTGAGTTCTATTACTCTACTCTGTTCACAAATTCATGTAGAACATAAATTCTAAAGAAATGTTGAATGACTTTTAAGTGCCGAGAATGTTTCAAACTATGTTAATGAATTATTGAAGAATAATCTTCTTAGAGAGCAACAGATAAAATTTTATCAGACAGATAATAATCATATAAATACATAAATTATTTAAATGTAAATCAATTTTTCTAAATTGTTCTTGCATATTTGAAGAGTTATCTATTTTTAATAAGTTCAAACATTCCTCTTTGGTCTTATGATATTATTAATCTGAGAAAAATGTTCTTTATTGGAAGTAAAACCTAAATTTCAGCCAGGGCTCTGAGTAATCATAAAACATAAATGGACGAATGCTAGCTCATGGAAGTTTTGCCTAGCTAGATAGACTCACTCTTACCCTAAAATATAAAATATATATATTTCAGGCATTTAAAATATAATATATGCTTTCAGTATTAATTGGTGATTAATTATGTTGAATATTTTAGTTTTGTTTTTTTTCAGTTTTTTCTGAGCAAGGCAGTATAGCAGAGCTTAATGATATTCATCTTGATATTCTGTGCTCAGAGAAAAAATGAGTCAATCCAGTAATTCGTTTGTCATATTGATATATTAGAAGTCAGTTAAACACACACACAGACACAGACACATACAGCTCTTAGTGACATCAGGTTAAAAGCAAAAATGATCAAGCTATGCTCATTCATGGAAAAGAGATAACTCAGTCATTGAAAAAATGACACTTTCTGATTTTGAAAAGTTCGCAGGTAGTTCGCCTCTGCTTCTTCCCTGAGAGAGTTCCCAGTGCGAGTGATGCACGTTTCTGGTGCTACAGGTGCCAGTACAAGGATCTCCAGGGCAGTAAAATCCCATGGCAACACGGCAGATAAAATTGACTCAGCCCTCTGCTGCCAAAGGTCTTTGCCAGTCTGTGAAGAGCAAGGATGTCAGTTGTGATTCAGTCCTTGGTGTTAATAGAGGGGAATTGTGTTGTTCATCAGTAAATGCCATTCATCCATCCTGCATATTCATTGGTCCGTATTCTTTTTCCCTATTTAACCAACCATTGCCATCCTTTACCACCCATCCCACAGTGAGTCTGAAAATCTGTGGTGTAAGAACTAGTCATTGCTATTAGATTATTGCTGCGATCACGTAATATGGCATGTCATACTTCAGAAAGAAGTGATAGAGTTACTAAAAAGTTCTTAATTTCTCAGATTTTGGTGGAACAACTTTCTGATTTAAACATCAAATGTACCCAAAAACTAGTATATGGGTGCAGCACACCAACATGGCACACGTGTACATACGTAACAAACCTGCACGTTGTGCACATGTACCCTAAAACTTAAAGTATAATAAAATAAATAAATAAATAAACATCAAATGTAAAATGTAGATATTATCTTTTGAAAACAACAGGAAATGTAGTTTTCTACCTTGTAATGCATTTCACATTGGTGACAATATTTGACTGTATGTAAAATGCCAGTGTTTCAGCTTGGATTACTTCGGTTCAAATATCGGACTTTATTTATAAAACAGCATATGTTAATAGTACTCCCTTTGTCCCTATTGCTCCTTTTGATGCCCTTGTCATCAACTGGCATGACCAACGCTACCTTTAAGTGACAAAATTGAACCAAGTGCTCAGTACCTTACCATTCTGTAATTCAGATCAAAATGATTACACTATTTTTGATACTAGCTTTAAACATATTTTGTGGCAGAAACCTGATTTGAGATAATAAAACAAATGTAACAAAACTACTATCTGGTATTTTCTTTCACCATTTTGTCCTGAATTTTGAATATGAAATGATAACCAAAATTAAACTTCGTGAGTCAATTTGGCTAAAGTTTAGAGCAAAGTTTCAGGGTTTCCTATTATTTTTTTCATGAGAAAGTGACATATTCCACATCACTCTCATATCAATATCCTAGCAAAGGAGGTAAAATTTAGTGTTGCCGTTCACAGTCAAGTTCGACAAGGGAGTATATGAACAGAAATGGAAGAGACTCACATAGAGAAGTTGAAACATATTTTTTGCCAAATGATATCCCTGACAACTGGGCTTTTAAGCTGTGAGATTTTTCACTGCCTCCTTTGGGATCCTCCATAACCAATATATGACTTGGCCGTGTGAGTATTCCAGGCCTGAGGATCGACCCCAAAATATTTACCTTGCAATTGATCACTCAAAACAGCTATGTTAAAGAATCACTACTTAACCTTACTTAAACAGTGAATCATTTTGGATTCTTGTCATGCAATTAAGTCAGGTGAAATTAGAACAATAGCTCTGTCCACACTTGGAGTGCCTATTATTTCTTGCACTGCCCTCTGCTGGCAGGCTTCGTTCACCCAGTCTCACAGGTATGGTTGGTTGCTCCTTTGTCAAGGTCAGTTGAGCCAGCCTCCACTCAAAGCTGTTAAAAAGTCTCCTCTGAATTAGTGTCCTCATTCAATAGTTCATTCTCTTGGGTAGTGGTTCTTAAAGTGTGGGCCCCAGATTAGCAGCATCAGCACCACCTGCAACTTGTTAGAAATGCACATTTTGGGGCCCACCACAGACCCTCTGCATCATGAATTTTGGAGGTGAGGAGCAGGAATCTCAATCTCATTGTAATAAGCCCATCACATGGTTCTGGTGCTCACCAACTTTATAGAGCTATTGTTGTCTTGTGGCCAGTGGTTAGAATTCTTCGGAAACATCCGTACCTCTAACAGTGATTTGCTAGAGTCTGACTTCCTTCTCTGTAGGTACAGCTTCTACAAACACCAGGATCATTGTTCTTCAAAAGCGACACCACAGTTGATCTTTTATTTGCAGTTAGTCCCTTATCACTCAAATTAACTTATATATTCTTCTGTTATTAGGATATAAAACAGAAAATAATCCTTATCGAAAGTATGAAAAGTAGAATAGGCTCTTTATGAAAACTCAAACAATACAGTAGTGTATGAAGCAGAAAGTATTTTCATCTTTCTCAGCCTTTCTCATGTAAATATAACTGTCACAGCCTACCATGTCAATGCATATAGTCATCTCTCCTCTTGTTAAGAGTTGCACAACCCATTCTGTTTACAGCAAAATCAATCCCACCACTTGCTATTGGTAAATATATATATATATATATTGTTTCCAAGTTTTAGCAGCGTTGCATTGAGCATTTGTGTTACACATCTCTGCTTACGCCTGGATTTCTATAGTATAAATCCCTAGATAGTAAATTAGTGAGTCAAAGAGAATACATACATGCATTAGCATATTTTCTTATTTTCTCTATTCTTGATGCTCTGGCATCTGGAGTGTTTCTGACTCTGGACAGATTGCCGCTCCCAAGGTTAGATTATTCCTAGACATAGCAAAAAACCAACCATTGGTTGGTTTGTATATCAAAAGCACACTTTTTTTTTTCTTGGCCTAAAAGTGTGCTTTTGATATACAAATCAACCAATCCCAAGTCCATACTCTGAACCACCTATTCTATCTGGTTCTTACACTCCAGGAGGCAATATTCCTCTGTCCAAATTATCCCAGGGCTAGGTATCTGGCAACTAGAGATAACCCCTGTATCTCTGAGCCCACTGAAATTATTCAAACTACCCAGTCCTAAGACTGCGCAGCTTGCTTCCCTTGCCTTGTCCATTCCTTCCTGTGAAGACCATAACAAAGGCTGTGGCCCATGCTTTCTTCTTGCTTCTTCTGCCACCTGCCTGACCTGGGTGCTGCCCAGGTGGCCCTGTGTGGTTTAGTATGTCCCTTCTCTTGGGAACTGTGAGCAACAAACTGTCTTTTTGATAACCCTGTCTCTTGATCTGTTAGCCTCGCCATCCTTGAATAAAAATAAAATCTTGGGCACATTTAAAAACAATATATGAAACACTATAGGGTTGTATTACTGAAAAGTGAAGGCCACAAACTTTGGTGCCAGAGTATATGGGTTTAAATTCCACTGTCTCTGCTTCCTAGTTGTATAATTTTTCTTTTTTAACTAGGTAAGCTATTGGACCTCTTCATGACTCAGTTTTCTCCTCTGTAAAGTAGGGAATAATAATAACAGTATCTACCTCACAGAGTCCTTGTAAAAACCAAATGCTAATAAACATAAAGTATTTATGGCATAAATACTTATGCAATATATAATGCATAATAAATACTTGTTATCATCATTCTTATTGATAAGAATGCCTACTTGACCTCAAAAAAGTTGAATCAATTTATTATTTATAAAGAACATTCATGAGAAACTATTTACCTATACTCTTGAGAACACTTTATAGTTGGATAATATAAATATTTTAAATTATTTTCTGTCTAATAGATGAAAATATTGATACTATTGGCATTGTTTTACTACAGGAGTAATAAAAATTTTAGTTAATATTTGAATCTTTAATCTTTTGTTGTGAGGTATGTATTTATTCTCTTCTCATGGTTTGGTTATCATTTGACTAGAGATTCTTACTTCAATATTTAAAATGGAAAGCATTTTTGTGACTGTGGCTCAACATTTTTATGTCATCTTTAGTCAAATAAACATTTACAATTTTATATGGCTAGCTGGTTGTTGTTTTTCCTTTATGGTTTCTGTCCTTTATTTAAAAATTCTCATTTTTTTAGTATTCTTATAGTAACATTCCTTTGCTTATAATTCAATCCCTCTGAGTTTTGAGCATCTTAAGACAGGAACTTATTCATATTTGGGCAAACCAATGTCAGTACAGTCAGACAAATTCCCTGAAATATTCCTAGTTTAATTGTCCCCAGCATCACCCCACCCCCTTTTTGGCACTCTCCCATATACAAAATGTGGAACAGAAACCCTTACCACAGGAATTTCTCAATAGAAAGTTCATATTTATGGGATATACGCATCTTGAGCATGAACACAGTAAATTCATTTGAAATTTGAATGATCCATGGTGACAAAGGAAGGCCAAGTTGGTTTTCGTTCTGGCCCTCATTTGGCTAACTAATAGATAGTGTCCTCTCTGGATCTTTTCCAAAAGTCCCAGTCATGCTAACCATTTCCACAGACCACAGGTAACCAGCTTACCAATGGGGCCTTCCAGCTTGGTCTTGTTTTTTCTTTCCTTTTTAAAATTAATATTAAAACTATTGCTCTACTGCAAAATCATTTCTAGACTCACTGGGGATTCTTTCTAATCACTATTGAAGTCTCTTTTTCTACTGCATATTTGTATTAATTTATTCATTAACTTAGAAATTATATTACTAATTAATTATAAAGGGCCTTAGTAGGCACTAGAGATACATCAACAACACAACTCCCAGTGGCAGAGATTTTTGACCTCATGAAGCATTTCTTTCAAGACTTTTTATGGTGTCTGGAACACTGTGTGTGTGTGTGTGTGTGTGTGGTGTATGTAAAATAATGCAATGTGCATATAGATAATTGATTGGAAATGTTCACTGATTTGGATGCAGCAATTTCTTCTCTTAGCATACTACTACTATTATTTATGTTTTTAAAAATATGCCTTATTTTTTAGAACAGTTTTAAGTTTGCAGATAAATTGGACAGATAGGACAGAAGGGTTCTCATATATCTCTTTTCCATCTCCACTCCCCTATACACAATTTCCCCTACTATTAACATCTTGCATTGCACTTGTTATAATTAATGAACCAGTATATTATTACCAATTATCACTAACTAAAGTTTATAGTTTACATTAGGATTCACTCTTTGTGATGTACTATTCTATGGGTTTTGATAAATGCATACTTTGATATATCTATGATTACAGCATTATACAGAATTGTTTCACTGCTCTAAAAATCTCTTTTGCTTCATCCCCCTGGCAACCACAGATATTTTTTAGTGACTCTATAGTTTTGCTTTTTCCAGTGTACCATAAAATTGGAATTATATCATATATAGGTGTTTCAAACAGACTTCTTTCACTTGTGTTTCAAACAGACTGGTTTTATTTAGCAATATGCATTTAAAGATTTTCCAGGTCTTTTTGTGGCTTGACAGCTCATTTCTTCGTATTTCTAAATAATATCCCTTTTATGGATGTACTACAGTTTGTTTGCCCATTCACCTATTGAAGGACTTCTTAGTTACTTCTGGTTTTTCACAATTATGAATAAAGATGCTGTAACTACCCACAGGAAGGTTTTCTGTGTATATGTAAGTTTTTTATCTCATATGGGAAAGTATGATTGCTGAATTGCATGATATGTTAAATGGTTAAGAAACTGCCTGTCTTCTAAAGTGGCTGTATCATTTTGCACTCTCACTAACAAATAATGAGACTTCCTGCTGCTTCACGTTTTTGCCAGCATTTGGCATTGTAAGTTTTTAAAATTTTAGCGATTCTACTAAATATGTAGTGGAATCTCTTTGTTGTTGTAACTTTGCAATTCCCTAGTTACATAACATATTCTTTTAAAATGCAAAAGTTATAGAAAAGATGATGTATTAAGCTGATATTAAACATTAACATCACATTGTCAATTAAGGAGCCAAATATTATGTCTTTCCCTCTCTTCCCTATTCAAATGTTTTCAATGAATCCCATCATCTATAAGAAGATATTAATTTTTTAATATAAATTTATTTATTTATTATGAACTAGTTTTAAAAAAATTCTTTTTTTAGGTTCAGGGGTACATGTGCAGGTTTGTTATATAGGTAAACTCTATGTCATGGGGGCTTGATATACAGGTTATTTCATTACCCAGGTAATAAACATAGTACTTGATGGGTAATTTTTTGATCCCCTCCTTTCTCCCACTCTTCACCCTCAAGTAGGCCTCAGTGTCTGTTACTCCCTTCTTTCTGCCCATGTGTATTAATGTTTAGCTCCCCCTCATAAGTGAGAACACGTGGTATTTGGTTTTCTGTTCCTCTGCTAGTTCGCTTAGGATTATGGCCTCAGCTCCATTCACATTGCTGCAAAGGACATGATCTAATTCTTTTTTATGGCTGTGTAGTATTTCTTGGTGTATGTGTACCATTAATATGAATTTTAAAACCTTTAGTTGTCTGACCTGAATTCTGTAACCAAGGTTCCTACCCCTTCCTCTTTGATTCTGCTGAAAAGAATACTTTACTCTTTTACATTTAAAAAATGTGGACTATATTCTCTCAAAACTCTATCTCTTTGCACAGATGAATCATTCAGCTACAAATTCCCCCTTGCCTCAGTTTGCTCACCCTGGCAAAATGTCTACATTTGGCTTGGGATTTCCTCTCTGTGATCCTTCCTTGACTCACACAAATGGGCCAGCACCCTGCAAAATTCTGCATGTTCTTCCAGGTTGGTATCTGCTGACTATATGGTAAATGACATCCTGAATGCAGAAAAAAATATTTGAAGGGGAAAATTACTTATTATTCACAATTTCTAAAGAAGTTTATTTGCTGACTAAATGGGGTAACGAGAGTCAGAATGCAAATCAGAGAAGCTAGTGTCAGAAGAGGTTTTAGGAAGGTGAAGATTAGATGTGCGGGTGGATGAGGCTAGAGACAAATAAGCAGATTACTAGATTGTGTGTGCTTATGGGGAAAGGCAGTGGCAGGAAAATTGGATGCCAAGAGAAAAATACCCAGCCATTGGCAACTACATAGAAACTTGGCAGAAAAAACAACCTCATAAAAGTGATTGTAGCACAGGGGTGGGTAGCTTATTATGATTTTAATTTGTGTATCTAGTTACACTCAGGTAGACAGACACATTGTTTTTAAAGGACTAATAGGGAATGGAGGGATTGGTAAAAAAAATCCTGTTCTATTTGTTCACATGGAATTGTGACTGCAACTGGAGAGGGAGCCAAATCTTAGAGGAGATGGCGGCATGTGGTGCATATGGAGGCTGGGCCTGGGGCTCCCAGCTTTGGCAAAGATTTTTGTGCCCCCAGCATGGTACAAAAGAAGCAAAGCCATCACACCTGAAAGAGTTCTGTGGTTTTAAACATGAAAAGTCTTATATCAGCAATAACTACATGCATCTGTAACGGTTGACCCATGTAGCCCCTCCTGACTTACTGGTGATGTATAAGACCCTGGGCCCATGGACATAACCTTGGGTTTATGCGTATGAGTGAGCAATGACCTATAATAACTGGGGTAGCATTTCCCACCAGTCCATCAGGATGAGATCCCAGAATCATATTTAAGTCAATCTGAAGAAGAAAAGGAAATGCAAAATAAAGTTGTCACTATCTGCTGATGATATACTTAGGCAGAAAGAAAATCCTAGATTCACCAAGCATGAACTTTCAGTTGTCTTCTCTCAGTGGAGTTGTATTTATTTATTTCTCCTAGCAGTAATGCATGAAAATACACATGAAGTAGAGGCTGAGTATCCCTAATCTGAAAATCAGAAATTTAAAATGTTCCCAAATCCAGAGTTTTTTTTTTCAGCTACAACATGGTGGTAAAAGGAAATGCTCATTGAGACATTTTGCGTTTTGGATCTTTGGCTTAGGGATGCTCACTCAATAAATATAATGCAAATATTCCAAAATCTGGGAAAAAAAATGTGAAATTTGAAACACTTCTGGTCGCAAGCATTTCAGATAAAAGATACTCAACTTATATTGTCACCTAACGAAGCTTACCTGAGCCTTAGTATCTAAGCTGATACTGCATGGCCCAAAATGTCCACCATTGTTAGCATAGAAGACTTGGCATCACCCAAGGTCCCCAGGGAAACAAGAACACCTTTATTAGGGAAGAAACTACAAGGACTTCAAGGTTACCTCCCAGGAGCTAGGTAAGGGCCAAATCTTTCTTTGGAATGGTAACCCAGACTTGCTGAGTTATTCCTTTGCTGCATAGTACATAAATAAGTTGTGCTACATTCATACAGAGGATAAACCACATCTACAAGCATCAGTACGTTTAAATCTTAAAAACCTAGTGCTACTAGAAAAAGCAAGCTGGAAGAAAATAGGTACAATGCAAACCTATTTACATAAAGTTTAAAACATGTAAAACATTGTGAACTATAGAAAGAGTATTAAAATTTGAGGACAATTCTGAAAGAAATTGGTTGATTTGGGCCTATATTCTCTGAGTCTCACTGTTGCAGATGAAGGCGATGTTTAGGCTCTGGAGGAAGGGCTTGTTATTAACTACAGAAATATGTACTAGAATGGAGGTAAAGAGGGAGACTTTTAAACAAATTTCACCAATCACACAAGTAGTATGGAGCTAGTCCTGGCCTATGCTGAAAGTGAAAAGGCTAATAAATGACACATTTTCACTGGTGTTGCCAAATCACAGAAATTAAAGAAATATTACATGGTGATAATTGTCCTAGGATTAAATTTAAAATCCATTTAGAACCCTCTAGACTGAAACCCCCCAGTGAAATACAATTGGCTCAAAGCCTAGTTGGCAGATGCACAGAAGGAAAACTTCCATTCTGCAATGGAGCCTTGGGGAATGCTTTTCTAGTTTGAAGTACTGGCAAAGAGATCACTCCATGTCTACTAATACCTGAGAAGGGGACGATAAAGTATAAATTGGGGGTGACTAGGAAGGCAGAGATATATAGCACCCATTAACCATGGAAAAAGAAATCCGACTTTCTCTTGAACGATGAAGTCAGAGAGAACATATCCCTGGCCAGTCACACAAGGGACAGTGTAAATAAATCTCGGGCTAGTCTACCAAGGAGGTATGGCACTATTCCCCATACTAAGCAATGGCATGCTATAATTTTAAACAATTTGGCACTGATGAAAAATGATGGATTATAAAGTCATACGTACTAATATCTGGAATATCTAAATCCCAATTCTTAAGCTGTATTTGTGTGTGTGTGTGTGCCTGTGTGTGTGTGTGTGTGCGCACATGAACTCAATTTCAACTTTTCTATGACTAAGGTTGTGATTGTTATATGGTGCTAGGAAAAGGCTAGTTAAATTTTCTAAGTCCAGGTTGTGTTAGCATTACAACTGGGGAGAATACAGAATGCTACCTGGTAATAACAATGATAAGAGCTAAGACATATTGGACACTGACCATGTGCCAGGCACCTTTGCATGTGTTTTGTAATTTGCCGCTCACAATAGCCTAATGAGTTAGTTAGTATTGTTAACTCAGTTTTGTAGATAAGGAAACACAGGGAAGTTGAATAAGATAACCAAAGTCATACAGGTTGTGGAGCTTTGCACTCATGTTTGTCTGATTCTAAATCTCAGGCTGCTCTTAATCACCATATGTAACATTATCTCTTGTTAGCCAACTTTGCTATTTGCATACAAAACAATCTCAGTTTGTTAAAAGTGCCTATTGGAAAATAAGATTATTCACACTGGGCCGGACGTGATGGCTGACGCCTGTAATACCAGCACGTTGGAAGGCCAAGGCGGGTGGATCACCTGAGGTCAGGAGTTTGAGATGAACCTGGCCAACACGGTGAAACCCCATCTCTACTAAAAATACAGATTGGCCGGGTGTGGTGGCATGTGCCTGTAGTCCCAGCTACTGGGGAAGCTGAGACAGGAGAATCACTTGAACCTGGGACGTGGAGGTTGCAGTGAGCCAAGATTGTGCCACTGCACCCCAGCCTGGGTGATAGAGCAAGACTCTGTTTCAAAAAAAGAAAAAAGAAAAGAAAGAATATTCACACAGGATGATCTACTTCATAAAATTCTATGAGACTGAATTAGATCAGGACATATCATAATTTTTTCAGGAAAAAGCAACAATAATGGGAGAAATATGACTGTTATCATTACTCTCCAGTCTAGTGAGCCCCTGCCCCCACACCCTATCGGGTTCAGAGCAGAGCTCATGAGTGCTGGAAAGGTAACTATCTCTTGCAGCACTGGCTTTCAAAGTACAAAATATAAATGGCTAATGATACAGAGTTTCTAGAATTTTACATTAGAATGAAGAGAAAGAAGGTTGAGAGTACTGACCTGTAAGACTGACAATGAATCTACCACTCTAAGGGCTAACCTCTCTGGTCAGTGTTGTTCATGAATTTTCATGTCTAATCCTCACTGTAACACTATTGGGTAGCATTGTTGCTTTAACTTTACCCCTGATAAAATTGAGACACAGTGAGGAAAAGTAATATACCCAAGGTCATGTCCCAGCAGTACGACTTGGGAAGGCAGGATCCTACCCATGTGCAACATGCCCTCTGCTTAATCATGATCACCAAACTAGGAAACATTCTCCTCCTGTGAATGCGACTTGACTTTTCAGGATAAAGATGAGGGATGAAGAAGACTCATCGGTAAAGGTATAAATGTAATCATTCAAAAAGTCCCATATTAAAAGGAAAAACTCAGTGAATTTTTTGGTGATATATTGAATTAATCTCATTGTAACGTAGTCAAAATTAATAAGAACCACACTTATTTCAGAAGCTGGGGAGCCAGGCAAAGGACTCTCCACATCACAAGAGAGTCCAGTGAAGTAGCTACTGGTAGAAAAATAGACAGCAGCACCTGAGCCCTTAGGTTCCTTAGGGAGGGACCATGGGGGACCCTGGGATTAATTAACTAAGAAAGGAAACAAGTGTGTTGGAAAAGGCCTTTCCCTGACTTCTCGAATGATCTATTCAACATACCCTCAATGTTTTTATTTTCCTTCATTCCTAGGGCTGCCTTGCTACCCTGACTTGCTCGATGATAATGGTTTGACACAGAAATGATAGTTTTAAAAAAGTAAAACTCCTTTTTCTGCCATGATTATAGTTTCTACATTTATTGATTCATTGAACTATTTGTTAAATCTTTAACGTGTGCCAAGCAGTCCTCAGCACTCAGAGTATGAAAATGAACAAGACAAAGTTTCTGCCCACACTGGGTGCATGTCTAATGGGAGAAGACACGAAATACATAAGAGGAGATGGAGCCCTAGATAGTGACAAGTGCTATGAAGGGAATAAAGCACTTCTCTGTGAAGGGAAAATGTGAGCAGAGGCTGCATGATGTGTGGAATTGAGTAATAGGGTAAAAGCTGGGAGAAGCTTACAGGCGGAAAGACTAGCCCAGGTACAATGCAAGGCAGGAATGAACTTGAAGAGTTTGCTGTATAAAAAGATTATGGTGTTTTTTTAGATTATGTTGTGATTTTTTTTTTCTTTTAAATAACTTTTATTTTAAGTTTAGGGGTACATGTGCAGGTTTGTTACATAGGTAAACTTGTGTAATGGGGGTATGTTGTACAGAATATTTCATCACACAGGAGTTAAGCCTAGTACTCAACAGGTATTTCTCCTGATCCTCTCCTTCCTCCCACCCTCTACCCTCTGATAGGCTTCAGTGTGTGTTGTTCCCCTCTACGTGTCCATGTGTCCTCATCATTTAGCTCCTGCTTAAATGTTATAATATATGGTATTTGGTTTTCTGTTCCTCCATAGTTTGCTAAGGATAATGGCCTCCAACTCCATCAATGTCCCTACAAAGGATATGATCTCATTCTTTTTTTATGGCCATATAGTATTCCATGAGGTATATGTACTACATTTTCTTTATCCAGTCTATTGTTGATGGTAATTTATGTTGATTCCATGTCTTTGCTATTGTGAATAGTGCTGCAATGAACATTTGCATGTATGTGTCTTTATAATAGAACTATTTCTTTTCTTTTTTTTTTTTTTTTTTTTTTTGAGTTGGAGTCTGGCTCTGTCGCCCAGGCTGGAGTGCAGTGGTGCAATCTCGGCTCACTGCAAGCTCCGCCTCCTGGGTTCACGCCATTCTCCTGCCTCAGCCTCTCTGAGTAGCTGGGACTACAGGCGCCCGCCACCACGCCCAGCTAATTTTTTTGTATTTTTAGTAGAGACGGGGTTTCACAGTGGTCTCGATCTCCTGACCTCGTGATCCGCCCACCTCAGCCTCCCAAAGTGCTGGAATTACAAGCGTGAGCCACCGCACCCGGCCTATAATAGAACTATTTCTATTCCTTTGGGTATATATTCAGTAATAGGATTGCTGGGTCAAATACTATTTCTGTCTTCAGGTCTTTGAGCAATTGCCACACTGTCTTCCTCAATGGTTGAACTAATTTACACACCCACTAACAGTGTATGAGCATCCCTTTTTCTCCACAATCCTGCTAGCATCTTTTATTTTTTTTTGACTTTTTAATTATAGCCATTGGGACCAGTGTGAGATGATATCTCATTGTGGTTTTGATTTGCATTTTCCTAATAATCAGTGATGTTGAACTTTTCTTCATATGATTGTTGGCTGCATGTATGTCTTCTTTTGAAGTGTTTGTTCATGTCCTTTACCCACTTATAAATGAGATTGTTTATTTTTTGTTAATTTGTTTTAGCTCCTTATAGATGCTGAATATTAGACCTTTGTCAGATGCACAGTTTGCAAAAATTATCTACCATTCTGTAGGTTGTCTGTTTACCCTGTTGATAGTTTCTTTTGCTGTGCGGAAGCTCTTTAGTTTAATTAGATCCCATTTGTCCATTTTTGATTTTGTTGCAATTGCTTTTGGAGTCTTTGTCATGAAATCTTTACCTGTGCCTATGTCCTGAATGGTATTTCCTAGGTTGTCTTCCAGGGTTTTTATAGTTTTTGGTTTTACATTTAAATCTTTAATCTATCTTGAGTTGGTTTTTGTATAAGGTGTAAGGAAGAGGTCCAGTTTGAATCTTCTGTGTATGGCTAGCCATTTATGCCAGCACCATTTATTGAATAAGATGTCCTTTCCCCATTGCTTATTTTTGTCAGCTTTGTTGAAGATCAGTTCGTCGTAGGTGTCTGGTCTCATTTCTGGGTTCTCTCTTCTGTTCCATCGATCTGTGTGTCTGTTTTTGTACCAGTACCATGTGGTTTTGGTTACTGTATCTCTGTAATATAGTTTGAAGTTGGGTAACACGATGCCTTCAGCTTTGTTCTTTTTTTGCTTAGGTTTTCCCTAGCTATTTGAATTCTTGTTAAGTTTCATATGACTTTTAAAATAGCTTTTTTTCTAGTTCTGTGAAGAGTGCCATTGGTTGTTTGATAGAAATAACACTGAATCTATAAATTGCTTTGGGCAGTTTGGCCATTTTAATGATATTGATTCTTCCTAATCATGATCATGGAATGTTTTTTCATTTGTTTTTTGTCATCTCTGATTTCTTTGAACTGTGGTTTGTAGTTGACCTTGCAGAGTTCTTTCACATTCCTGGTTAGCTGTATTCCTAGGGTTTTTATTCCTTAAGTGGCAATTGTGAATGGGAGTTTGTTCTTGATTTGCCTCTCAGCTTGACTATTGTTAGTGTATAGGAATGCTAGTGATTTTTGCACATTGATTTTGTATTCTGAGACTTCGCTGAAGTTGGTAATTAGCTTAAGAAGCTTTTGGGCTGAGACTATGGGGTTTCCTGGTTATAAGATAATGTCCTATAGTTTGACTTTCTCTTTTCCTATTTGGATGCCATTTATTTCATTCTCATGCCTGGTTGCCCTGACCAGAACTTCCAATACTGTGTTGAATAGGAATGGTGAGAGAGGGTACCCTTGTCTTGGGCTGGTTTTTAAGGGGGAATGCTTCCAGCTTTTGCCCATTTAGTATGATGTTGGTTGTGGGTTTGCAGAGATGGCTCTTATTATTTTTAGGTATATTTCTTCAATGCCTCAATTCCTTATTGAGACTTTTCAACATGAATGGATGTTGAATTTTATCTAAAGCTTTTTCTGAATCTATTGAGATAATCATGTGGTTTAGTCTTTAGTTCTGTTTATGTGATGAATCACATTTATTGATTTGCATATGTTCAATTAACCTTGCATCTCAGGGATAACAACTACTTGATTATGGTGGATGAATTTTTTGATGTGCTGCTGGAGTTGGTTTGCCAGTAGTTTGTTGAGAATTTTTGAATCAGTGTTCATCAAGGATATTGGCCTAAAGTTTTCTTTTTCTTTCTTATGTCTGCCAGGTTTTGGCATCAGGATTATACTGGCCTCATAGAATGAATTAGAGAGGAATACTTCTTCCTGAATTTTTTTTTTGGAATAGTTGTAGTAGAAATGATACAGGCTCTTCTTTGTACATCTGGTAGAATTCAGCTGTGAATCTGTCTAGGTCTTGGGCCTTTTTTTTTTTGGTTGGTAGGTTATTTATTACTGCCTCAATTTCAGGGTTTGCTGTTGGTCTATTCAGAGATTCATTTTCTTCCTGATTCAGTTTTATCATGATTCTTTACTTACATGGCTGTCTTAAGAAGCAGAATGTTATGACATAGTTCTTGTTCATCTTTTATTCTTAGGTACCAGCACAGAGTCTGCGATACCTTGGTATGCAACATATATTTAACAAATGAATAAGTAAATTGGAACTATTTTTTTCTAGAAGATGTAGTCATGATCAAATAAATAAAATCTCCTTACCCAGAACTCAGGATGTGTATTAAGATACATTACATTGTCAACATTTTTTGGTCTTCTTTGTTCAACATATGAAAGTTATAAATGTGTCTATGTTCACTGAGACAAAATTATGACAATATTTTGTTACATGTTTTTCATTTATTAGATAAGCCCAAGGTGTTAAATCTACTTCATTAAGAAGTATTATTAAATACCATATTAGCATCATTTATACTTACTAATAAAATTTTCTGGAGTTTAGATCCCATGATTAATTTGAATAAAATGACCCTGTAAAAATGAATCTTTATATCTGATTACATAGCATATTATAGAACACCAGTACTCTTCAGAATGATGATAAAATAAATTTGGAAAACATGAAAGCTTATAGTGTTTTACAATGTACTGTTTGGGATTTTAAAAGTGGGTGGGTCTGGTCCAATAGCCTTGTGTGCTGATAGTTTCCACATGGAAACACAAATTCTAAGAATTCCAGAGCAACAACATTGGTATTATATTAGTAAAAAATAAAAATAAAAATCCCACTGGAATTGAGCAGATCTCTATGAGATACATGTTTATTGATTGATGACTAACAGAAATCCTTATTTATTTTGCCTTGCCTTTGTGATACTGCATAGTGGCTGCCTTGTCAAGTACTCAGCAATTTGAACAAGTCTGTCGTTTTGGTTTTTAGTCAGTGTAATGATTTTTCTTCTGTTTTCTAAGTCAGTCTTTGGTAATTGCCTACTGAAATCTTTGCTTTATGGGCCTCCATATTTCAAAAATCCTGACAGCATGAATGTCTGTAATCATCCTTCCCAAGGGGAGCTCTTTCTTCTAGAACCAGAACCCAAAAGAGGAGATTCTGCTTCCCATTTTCTTCCTCACTACTTCTCACTCTTTTAGCAGAGACTGACAATAAGAAGGAAGCCAATCACAGGGATACCATTTCTACTCTAAACAGATTCAAATCTCAAAAGAGAGAGCCTCATTCAAACCATTAATTTTATTTTTTTCCCTAATCTTCCCTTTCCCATTAAAAAATATGAATAGATACCAATCAGACTGAATTTCAGGGAAACATTTTTGCTGTAGAATCCCAGCCAGATGACTGACACTCAAATGGCTTTTAGAAACCCTTTAGATCGATCTTGGAGTAACAAGCTCCTTAGGGAGCATCCTCAGAGTTAAATTCCATTCCTTTGCTTAAGTTCTGCATTGTTTCCACCCATCTACATGCAGAACTTTATGGTCCCAAATTCCACTGGGCCTAAGACTCTATTTTTATCCATTCTACAATATGGCATATGGAAAATTCATTATTTTATTTCTTTTTTTTACAGGATCCTGCTGCTAGTAATTACTTGAGTGGTTTTATAGATAAAGATTCAGGGACACAATTCTCTTTATATATAAAATATCTTTTCATATTCCCAAATTTCCAGGAAGATTGATTTGTATTATTTGTTTTTTGGTATGTGATTATAGTTCAACTGCTCAGGATTCTTGAAAACAAAACGAAATGAAACAGAACAAAACATTGTCTTTATTGACAGTAACTTGGAAGGAAATTTTCATGTTTGTTACATTTTTTTGCAGAACTAAATAAATTTGTAAGCCAAAGTCATAAAATAAGGTTAATAAACCCTTATATTGATGCAAAGTTGACATTGGTCACTTGGCAATCGGATAAAAATTCAGCTCACAAAACAGCATTTTGGCTGCAATGAATGCTTATGAAAACCATGAGCAGTTTGTGTAAACCCTGCTGGATTTGGCAGCGCTGGGAGTCAGCTGTGATTCCTGAGCATAATAAATGCATTGGTTTGAATTCTCCTGTCTGTTGTATGTAAGGTTTGTCTGGAGCTCATTCAGATTCAAGATGCACTTTAAGGCAGAATTAAGAGAGGAACTGAAGGAAACAAGCTATTCTTCCATTTCATATCTTTTTATTGGAGTATGGACCTACTGGGTGATTGATGCACTGGACATAGATAATTTTCAGAAATGAAAATACCATTGCTTGCATCTGATCAGATTTCACCCACAAAAATGACTAAGGCCTTACCAGAGTTGGCATCGGATGAAACCTTAGTCCTTTATGGAAAGAGATTCATCTGGCCTTCTATTTCTGAAATAGACTAAAGATTACTCATTTATTCTTTGCAATTACAGCCATCAGATCCTTTGAAATCTTGGAAGGCGTGAGATGATAACATGACTGTAACACAAATCCATATTGAAGAGCCAAGTATTAAAAAATTCCCCATGTTCCCATACCAAAAGGTCACTTATGAGCTGATTCATATCACTGATAACCATATGATTGTCACCTTAATGTCTGGGCAGAGTGAAAACAGAAAATGCATTCTACTCTTCACTTCTTGGTTTTAAATATAAGAAGCGTTTTATATATATATATATTTAAAAACTGTACTCCTTAGTAATGGTAACAATAGAACATATGCAACTGGAATGAGGATCCCCTTAAGGAGGTCTTTCTTGTTAGATGAAAAGGTCGTTATTTTTTACAATCGAGTGTTACAAAATTCAAGGTAAACTGGCCAGATTTTAGCCTGAAGCTCTGAAGACAAGGAATACCACTAGTCCTTCTTCAGTTTCCCCCACTCCTGAACACCCGTCCTGGCCTCTCTAGTCTCCCCTTAGCTGCAAAGTTTCAGCATGGAAGCAGAGGATGCTGGAAATACTTGAAAGAGCTCAAACCACCGCTGAGATACTTCTCTTCTAAAGGCATCTAAAATGTCATTTCAGATACTCTTACCTTTTGAAAAAAAATTATATAAATGTATGGAACAGTAAAAGGCATTGGATTAGGATTTAGAAAGCTGAAGTTCCAATATTTCCTTTGCTGTATACTTACCACTAAGCATTTTCGTGAGTATTAGTTTTTTTTCTGAAAGTTAAAGACACTTCCTGGCCTCATGTCACAAAGTCGTTAAATGAGTCAATATGAGACAAGTACCCTGTGAATTGTAAGGGTACCCTGTGAATAAAATAAAATGCATTTTTATTATTGTCTGCATCTAACCAGTAGAGCAGCAAACGTGTCATATGATTCAACAATATTATTCTTTCGTGCTTTTATTTTCTGCTTCCTGAAATAGCCTTACCAATTCTCCCCTTCTCCAGTTCCTGCAACATTTTTTCTCAATTCACTTACCCTGTATGTGTCATCTAACTTTTAAAAATTGTTTCATCCCATACTGATCACTCTTACCTCTTTTGTGCTTCATGATTTACCACTGGATTAAATGTGGCCTTGCAGTACTCAAAAGGTTCCTTGATCTTAAATGTACTTTCTCAAGTAATTTTGTAAACTTTCAGCTACTTCGTTTCTATGATGATGATACGCATGTGTACTTAAAATGGCACTGGGCAAATTTGGCTTGTCTAGCAGGATGGTTTGCACAGGTTGAGTTTGGCTACTGTGATCTGGAACCTTGTGGGTTGACCTCCATATACTATGCTCCATAATGCTATGTTTGGTTCACCATGACCCGAATGTCTTTCCTCCTTGGCTAGCCATATCCTTAGATACTTTATTTCTGCCTCTAGAACCTTGAATCTTTTACTTCGTTCAACAAAAATGAATTCGAATAAGAATAACTATCTTATGGTGTGTAAGCAAAACAAGCTGGAATATCAAGAAAGATGTTCTTGAGTGGTGTATTAGTCTGTTCTCACGCTGCTAATAAAGACATACATGAGACTAGGTAATTTATAAAGAGAAGAGGTTTAATTGACTCAGTTCCATATGGCTGGGGAGGACTCAGGAAACTTACAATCATGGCAGAAGGCACCTCTTCACAGGGTAGCAGGAGAGAGAATGAGAATCAAGCAAAGGAAGAAATCTCTATAAAACCATCAGATCTCATGAGAACTCACTCACTATCACGAGAAGAGTATGAGTAAAACTGCCCCCTTGATTCAATTATCTCCACTTGGTCCCACCCTTGACATGTAGGGATTATTACAATTCAAGGTAAGATTTGGGTAGGGAAATGGTGCCAAACCATATTAAGTGGGAAGGAGCTTATAAAGAGAGAAGGACAAGAATGCCTACCTCTTTTATTTTTTATTCACACTGAAACGGATGGGAAAGGGAATAACATTGGATGGGAGGGGGAATTGTCTTCAGTTGTAAAAACAAGTTACTAAATCAAAAAATCAAAATAAAAAATAAATGTGCCCTGAGTTCATTAAGCAGCAAAATGCTCCATGAAGAGCAATATTCTAGGAAAGAATGCCCTGAGAATATTTTGTTGTATTTCTCGGTGTTGCATTTATCAGTGTTGCAATCCTATCTATTTCTGATGAATGTGGTTGTGGTTACCCAGAGGTCTAGATTCAAATGGTTCCCTGAAAATCAAAAATGTTAAACTGAAATTACCGTTTTCAGCAGAATCCCCAGGCACAAATTCTGTTATTGCCATCTAGCAGCCTGTGTTCCCGTTCACGCTCTGTGCAAATGTACAAACACCATACAGTTGCCTTCTTGGGTAATTATAGTGCCTCAAAGTACTGGAAAGAGGTGGCACTTAATAACACACATTAAAAAAGCATGGTAACTTAGGAAGTAAAAACATTGCTTAAGGGATACCATTGTAATGGGAGCTGCACAGTGGGGTGTCCATAATAATCAGAATACATTTAATGTATGTACTTATGCCAACTGTAAAAAGGTTGCAAACAACAGCAGGCGAAGCAATATGTTACACCGAGTGGAAAAACAGAAATAGAGGACAAAACACATTCTTGACTTATTAAGCCACAATTTTTTCTCTTAAAAGATGATCTAACATCATGAGTCTATCCACAGAATCAATTATTTGTTTTCGATTCTAGTGTATTTTGGCTATAAACCATGAAATTATCCTATTCAAACTCAGTTTTAGTTGAATTCTAAAACATCAGTATGGTTGAATATATAAAACCCATTCCAACTGTTTAACTTTCTTGTCCATATAGAATCAATTTGTGCTTTTTAAAAAGCACATTTATTCCTCTTATCCAAAGAACTGTTCAAGATAATACTCCCTTTAAGTAAAATGCATGTAAGCTTTAAATATTATTGCAAGATGTGGGTGTGAATTTTGATGGTAGGGAATTTTCTGATACAGTGTAGTACCACCGACAGTGCAGTTTTGTAGTGGTGAAAAAATAGAAATATTCAATTTTCTTTGAAAAAAAACCCACAAGCTGACTGTGAATGCAGAGTAGTTTAGTAATTTCTTGATGTTATATGAAACAAGAGTTTGAAATAGTAACAGAAATGTATGCAAAGAAAAGATTTATTTCAGTAGTACCTTGGTATTCATTTAATAAAATTAGATTCTTCAGAAGGTCTCCAAAATTAGCTAAATTGTGGTTTCTAAGTGTCTTTTCTTAAACAGAGCAACTGTATCTTATAGCTATGAGAGCTATAGCTTCTGCTATAGCTAGCTCTTGCTTCTTTGTCATATTTAAAAACTTTTAATAATTGTATAATGTTCAATTCTTGCCTACTCCAGTCATCAGCAATAGGAATTTCATTTCACAACCCAATAACACCAAACCATATTCTCTCCCTTCAAAAATCCCCAGCAATGTTAACATGTTCTACAAATAAATATTGGTGCTATTCTCATCCCACCAGCTAAAATTTCCATACTACTTCTATTGCAAAGTTTTGAAGTCATATTTTGTTGTCTTCCCAGAGGGTTATTCAGGTAGCAACTTGTCCATCCCATAATGCTTTACCCCAAATGTAGGCACAAGTTCTTCCTTAATTTTCTAAAGCATGATTAACTACGGGATGTAACTTTTTAAAAAAATACTTAATTGAGATATAATTTATATGCCATAAAATTCATCCATCTTAAGTATGCAATTCAATGAATTTTAGAACACTTACAGAGTTGTACAATCATCTTCACAATTTTAGAACGTTTTCATTATCCTAAAGAAGACCCTTTTTGCATATTTATAGATATTCCCCATTCACACCCCCAGCCCTAAGCAAATGCTAATCTACTTTTTGTTTCTCTATGTTTTTATTTTCTGGACATTTTATATAAATGGAATAATACAATTTATGTTTGTATGTCTCTGGTTTCTTACACTTAGCTTAATGTTTTTAAGGTTCATTGGTGTTGTAACAAGTGTCAGTACTTTGTTCTTTACATTGCTGAATAGCATTTTACTATATTAATATACTGAATCTTATTTATCAATTCACAGGATTCAACATTTTCAAAACTTCAATGAATGGGGAATTCCACTTGTGGCATGCTAGAATAACAGTGTAAAAATTGCCTCACCCCTGCAAGCAATTGGAAAATAAGGCAAAACTGAAACTACTGTTTTCAAAAAACAGGCTCCCAGGACTGCCATAATCAAGAGAGAAGAGAAAGTAATGAAGTCAGCTCTGTGATGGTCCTGTCTTTCTATGTGAAGGAACTTTTCATATTGTGCTCAAATTGGGGGAACTCAAACTTAGCACGGTAGTCTCTGAGTTGAAGAGATAGAGATCATAGGAAAGGGAGGCTGATGGAGCTGGTATTTAAAAGAAAGAGTACTGGAATAAAAAGACTACGTAGAAAAAGAGCTACAGTAACTGGTATGGTTTGGCTCTGTGTCCCCAACTAAATCTCATGTTGAACGGTAATTCCCAATTACAGTTGGGAATTGGTGGGGACCTGGTGGGAGGTGATTGGATCATGGGGGCAGATTTCCCCCTTGCTGTTCTCGTGATAGTGAGTGAGTTCTCACAAGTTGTGTTTGTTTAAAAGTGTGTAGCAATTCTCCCCTTAGCTCTCTCTCTCCTGTCACCACGTGAAGACATGATTGCTTCCCATTCAGCGTTCTGCCATGATTGTAAGTTTCCTGAGGCCTCCCCAGTCATGCTTCCTGTACAGCCTGCAGAACTGTGAGTCAATTAAACCTCTTTTCTGTATAAATTATCCAGTCTCAGGTAGTTCTTTATAGCAGTGTGAGAATGGACTAATACAGTTATCTTCCTAAAGACTCCTTTGAATATTTTGCTAAAGGGTAAACACTAGAGATCTATGAGGTAAGGCAAAAAAGTACCTGGGAGCTGTAAATGGAACATTTCTCAGAGTTTTTACAGGGCTGGGATATGTTTAAATTTTTACCAGCCAGAGTTGAGAGAACTCACCAAACAGCATATACTAAGTAAAGACCCCAAAAGCCATGTATTCGGAATAGGGCTAAACTAGCCCTCATGTAAAGACTATTCTGGACCCTCCCTAACAATGCTTAGAAACAAACCTCAAAAGGATCACTTTGATGTTAAAGTGTATTAACACCAGCCCAAACAAAATTCAACATTCTTTGAGGGAGTATAACTGAATCTAGACACTCAGCAATGTAATTCACAATGATAAACATCCAATTAATAATTACAGTGAATAATTACTAGACACACAAAAGAAGCAAAAAGATGACTCATAATCAAAAGAAAAATTAGTCAATAGAAACAGAAACTAGGAATGTGAGATATGATACAATTATTAAATAAGAACTTTAAAATGGTTATTGGAAAAATGCTCATTGATTTAGAGAAAACTCAAAATAATGAGGGAAAATGGGAAATAGAAAGTAGAAATAAATGGATCCTGTAAGGCTGAAAAATAGAACACCAGAAAATAAAAATTCATGGATGAACTACATAGCACATTAGACACTACAGAAAAAAATTATTGGTGAATTTAAGGTATAGAAATAAAACATATGCAATTAAAAAAATCTAATAAAATTGCTTCAGTGATCAACGGGACAGTATTAAATCATCTAAAAACTGTGTTGTTGCAATCTTTCCAGAAGGAGAGAGCAAAAATACATTTGAAGAAACATCAAAAATTTTCAAATTCAATGAAAATTATAAACCACAGATCAAAGCAGCTCAATGGAGCCCAAGCATGATAAACACAAAGAAAACAGACCAAAGTATATGATAATGAAATTGCTGAAAACCAGCAATAAAGAGAAAGCTTCAAAAGCAGCCAGAGACAAACGGCACAGGACAGGAGGTGAAAGACAATGTCCTCGTGAGAAACCTTGAATGAAATAGTGTGACATTTGAGAAGAAACACTGTCAGCCAGAAGACAGTGGAACAATCTTCAAAGTTGTAGGGAAAAAAATTAGCCTAGAAATCTATAGCCAGCAAAACTATCTTTCAAAGTGAAAAAAAGACATATTTAAACAAACGAAAATTGTGAGAATTTCTCACCAGGAGACCTGTACTACAAGAAAATAAATGATTCAGATGGAAGAAATGACATCAAACGAAAACTTGAATTTACACAGAATAATGAAGAGTGAAGAGTTGCTGAAAATGGTTAACATATGAATTATTATAAAATATTTTTCCTCACTAAAAAATATTTTAGGAGATAATTGAGTGTTTAAAGCAATAGTAACAAGGGACTTAAAGTTTTAAGGTACAGTTAGAAGAATAACATGACAACACTAGCAATAAATAGGAAAGCATGTAAGATTCTTATATGTGCAGTATCAAAATGCAATATGAAGGCAGGCTGTGAAAGTTGAAGATGCATATTATAAACCCTACAGCAATTACAAATCAACCAATCAATTAAACATATTCTAATAAGCCATTACTGGAGGTAAAATGAAATCCAAAAAATGCTCAGTCAAAAGAAGTCAGGAAAGAGAAAAGAAGAGCAAGAGATAAAGCAGATAACAAACATCTGGCAAGATGGTGGAGTTATCCAAACATATTAATGATCATATCAAATGTAAATGGTTTAACTATTCAAATTAAAAGGCATCGTTTATCAAACTGAATATAAAATACAATCCACTTATATGCTGTGTATAAGAAATCTACTTTAAATATAAAGCTATAGATAAGTTAAAAATAAAAGAATGGGAAAAGGTACACCATGCAAACACTGATTAAAAGAAAGGTGGGAAGTGATTATACTAATATCAGACAAAGGAGACTTCAAAACAAGGAATATGTTCAATAATGAAAGAAATTCTTAACGATAAAAGTTAACTGCCAAAAACCATAGCAACCCTAAATATGTATTCACCTAATTACAGATCTTCAAAATTCATGTGGCAAAACTGACAAAGTTAAAAGAATGAATAAATTTATTATTGTTCTTTAATGATAAATTAAATTATTTTATTATTTAATAATAAATTAAAGATTTTCACATTCTCTCTCAAAAAATGATAAAATACAATTCTTACTGAAAATCAGTAAGAATACTGTGAAAAATACTATTAACCAACTTGACCTAATTGACCTTTCTAGAATGCCAAACGGTATAGCACACGTTCTTTTCTAGTGCTCAAGGAAAATTTACCAAAGTAGCTGATGTCTTGAAACATAAAACAAGTCTCAATGAATTCAAAATGTCTGATAATATAAAGCATGTTCTCTAATCGTAGTGGAATTAAATTGGAAATATCTAACAGGCATATAGATTGGAAAGGAAAAAGTATGATGTCTTTATAAATCAACAGAAGTTAAGAAACACTCTTCTAAATAACCCGTAGGGGAAAAAGAAAATAAAATGGAAAATTTAAAAGATTTTAAAATTAATAAGAGAGAAAACATAAGACATCAAAGTATGTGGGGGAAAGCTAAAGCAATCCTTGAATTTTATAGATTTAGATACTTGTCATGCTTGTGTTGGAAAAGAAGATAGATCCAAAAATCAGTGACCTAAGTTTCCGCTTCAAGAAACTAGAAGAAGAATAAATTAAACCCAAATTAAATTTTTAAAAATAAATAAAAGGATAAGAGCAGAAATTAGTAAAATAGAAAGTAAACAAATAATGAATAATATAAATACAACCAACATCTAGTTACTTTGAAAGATCAATAATGTTTGTTGTTGTTTTTACTTCTGGGATACATGTGCAGAATGTGCAGGTTTGTTACATAGGTACATGTGTGCCATGGTGGTTTGCTGCACCTATTGACCCATCCTCTAAGTTCCCTCCCATCACCCCCCACCCCCCAGCTGGCCCTGGTGTGTGTTGTTCCCCTCCCTGTGTCCATGTGTTCTCACTGTTCAACTCCCATTTATGAGTGAGAACATGCGGTGTTAGGTTTTCTGTTTCTGTGTTAGTTTGCTGAGAATGATGGCTTCCAGCTTCATCCATGTCCCTGCAAAGGACATGACCTCTTTCCTTTTTATGGCTGTGTAGTATATCATTGTGTATATATACCACATTTTCCAGTCTATCACTGATGGACATTTGGGTTAGTTCCATGACTTTGCTATGGTAAATGGTGCCTCACTAAACATATGTGTGCATGTGTCTTTACAGCAGAATAATTTATATTCCTTTGGGTATATACCCAGTAATGGGATTGCTGGGTCAAATGGTATTTCTGGTTCTACATCCTTGAGGAATCTCCATACTGTCTTCCACAATGGTTGAACTAGTTTACCTTCTCACCAACAGTGTAAAAGCATTCCTATTTCTCCACACCCTCACAAGCATCTGTTGTTACTTGACCTCTAATAATCACCATTCTGATTGTCATGAGATGATATCTCACTGTGGTTTTGATTTTCATTTCTCTAATGATTAGTGGTGTTGAGTTTTTTTTCACATGTTTGTTGGCCACATAAATGTCTGAAAGATCAGAAATGTTGACAAATATCTTGCCCAACTCAGAGAGACAGAGAGAGGGGATATATAAATGACCAAGATCAGGTATGAAAGATGGGACATACATATTAATTTTCCATATATTTAAAGAATGATAAATACTATGAATAACTTTATACTAATAAGTTTGACAGCTTATGTGAAATTAACAAACGCCTTTAAAGACACAAAATTACAAAAGCTATTAAAACATAGAAAAATGAATAGTGTTTACCAACTAAACATTTTCAATTTTGTTTTAAAAATCTTTCCCGAAGAACATCCCAGGAACAGATAATCTTACTGCTGAATTTTATCTAATATTAAAGAAAAAAACAACTGAACAACTGAAATTCTATATATTTTTTTAAATAGAAGGATAATACTTCCTAACTCTTTATCTGAGGCTAGCAATTCTCTTATACCAAGGTCAGACCTGCACATTATAAGAAAGCAAGCAACAAATTAATATTCCTCAGGAATGCAGAGGAAAAGTCTTTGATAGTAACAAATCCAGCAACATTTAAAAATAATAAATTGTGACAAAGTCTGGTTAATCCCTAGATTATAAGGTTGATTTAGCATTTAAAAATCACTCAGTAATTAATCAATTAACAAAGTAAAGGGGAAAATCATGATTATCTTTATAGATGCAGAAAAGGACATCTGACAACATTCAATACTCATTCACGATAATAAAAATTTATGAACAAGTTAGGAATAAAATGTAGTTTTCTCACTCTGATAAAGGGTGCTTTAAAAATGTCAGCTAACATACATAATGATGAAAGCTTGAATGCTTTCTCCCCCAAAATTGGGACCAAGTAAAAGTATATCTGGCCTTACCACTTCCATATAACACGTTGCTTGCTTTCCTAGCCAGAACAATAAGATAAGTAAAATAAAAGACATACCGATTGGAAAGGAAAGAGTAACATTTTCTCTATTCACAGACAACAGGGTCACATAGAAACAAAATCCTAAGGAACCTACAAAAAACCTGCCGGAATTAGTAAGGGAATTTAGCAAAATCTTAGAATACAAGGTCAATAAACCAAACATAAAAATCAATTGAACTCATAAATATTTGCATTGAACAATTGAAAAATAAATTTTAAAATATGTCATTATTAATAACATCAAAACATGAGATATCTAGTGATAAGTTTAATAAAGTGGGTGATAAACCTGTACACTGAAAACTACAAAAGATTACTGAGAGAAATTAATGAAAACCTAAATAAATGAAAAGATATAACATGTTCATCACTAAGAGGACTCAATGTTAAAATGTTAATTTTCCCTAAACTCATCTATAGACTTAACACAATTGCAATCAAAACTCCAGCAGACTTTTTTTTTTAAAGAAATTGACAAACTGTTTCAAAAATTTATTTGGAACTGCATTGTTAATAGTTTTGCTATGTGGTTTTCCTGATGTTTCCTGCACATGCCAAAGAACTGCTCCCCATCCTCAATTAGGTATTAACCAGGCGGGAATCCTCTATGGAATTAATCCATGTGAATTGTGAAAGAGATTCACAAAGATGCCAAATATATTTACATTTCATAATGAGATAAATTGGTGGAATTTTAAGAATGTGACAGACTGACTTAAAAATTTTGGTGGTATGCATATGATCTGTTTACCCAGGGGGATGCCACCATCTACTAAGGTTGTGGTAGATTGAGAATGTGCCACAAGGGCAACCCCTCTGCCTGCATTTCTCAGCAATTTAGTTTTCTCATGAGACCACAGATGCTCTAAAAATGTTTTTTAAATGTTGTTTGTTTGTTTATTTTCTCATAATGCTTCCCTTAGCGCTAGTGGCTGTTTCCAAGAATTGTAAGAGGGATATTTGTAAGAGCAAGAACTGCTTACATTACAAAAAAATTCTCTACAATATTTCATCATTAATAACTGTGGTTTCTTTCTATAACAACAACTGCTTATAAAAGGCAGACTTCATTAACATTCCTCAGTCCTGCTGAGTCTCCCCTGCAGCTCTCAGCAGTCACTCACATTTCCAAAAAGCAAGAAGGTCAAAATTCTGCATCTCCATGTGTCAGAATCACTTCATGACTTCTACTTACATTCAGACCACATGGGTCTCCATTCTTGCTTCTGAAACAGAAACCCGGCAAGAATGCACTCTCTGGTTAGAACAGCAATGTTGGTAAAGCAATGAATACTAAATCTTCAGCCATTCAACCAAACTAAAAGTATTTGTGACCAGAAGAACGAAACCAGCAAAGTACCACGATGTGATTGTGAGCATGACTTAATTATTTAACTTAATTTATGATACATATTCAACCTAACTCAAAAGGGATTCTAGACAAATTATGTTAAGTAAACTTAAGGAAATGCAAGTGAATATATAAATGAAAGGGAAAATCTCAAAATGGCCCCAATTATTTTAAATTTAAAGAAATTGTAGACTAATTTGTATTGACAGAAAAATTATGGAGAGTACAGAGTTCCCATATATCTTGTACTCAGTTTCCCTTATTATTAGCATCTTCTACTAGTATGGTACATTTGTTACAATTAGTGAACCTTACTATTAACTAAAATCTATACTTTATTCAGATTCCTTTGTTGTTATCTAACACCCTTTTTCTGTTCCAGGATTTTATGCAGAATACCATGTTGCATTTAGTTGTCATGTCATCTTAGCTCCTCTAGACCAGGGGTCCCCAACCTCCAGGCTGCAGACTGGTAGCAATCTGTAGCCTGTTAGGAACTGGGTTGCACAGCAGGAGGTGAGCCATGGGCAAGTAAGCATTACCTCCTGAGCTCTGCCTCCTGTCAGATCAGCAGCAGCATCAGATTCTCATAAGAGGGCAAACTACTGGAAACTACGCATGTGAGGGATCTAGGTTGCATGCTCTTTAAGAGACTCTAACGAATGCCTGATGATCGGAGGTGGAACAGTTTCACTCCCAAACCATCCCCCGGCACTCGTGGAAAAATTGCCTTCCACAAAACTGAGAAACCAGTCCCTGGTGCCAAAAGGGTTGGAGATCGCTGCTTTAGACTATGACAGTTTCTAGACTTTTATTGTTTTTGATGGTCTTGACAGTTTTGAGGAATATTGGTTGGGTATTTTGTAGACTCTCTCCCAGTTGGGATCTGATATGTTTTTTTTTCTTGGATGGGGTTTTGGGTCTGCGAAAGAAGACTACAGAGATAAAGTGCAACTTTCACCACATCATATCAAGGGTACATGTTATCCTCATGACTTATCATGGTTGACTTTACCCTTGATCACCTGGCTCAGGCAATGTTTGTCAGGTTTCTCTACTGCAAAGTTAGTCTATACTGTACTTGTTGGAAGAAGTACTTTCACACTGTACTCTTTTCTAAGAGGTGACTATGTACAGCCCACATGTAAGGAATAGGGAGTTCTGCTCTACTCCTTGAGGACAGAATATCTACATTTTATTTGGAATTCTTCTGCACAGGAGATTTGTCTCTTCTCTCCCACTTATTTATTTGTTTAGTCATTGATTTATTTCAGTATGAATTCCTGATTATTTATTTTATACTTTGGGTTAAAATTGAGTACTACATTGTTTATTTTGTTGCTTAAATTGTTCCAGCTTTGAGCATACAAAGCTCTTTCATTTGCCCCCCTCCCCCATGCCCCTTTGGCATATCCATGTCCCTATTGTTTGTTTCTGTTTTTATTTCATCTTGTATATTGCCTGCTCCAGTCCTAGAAGTAGCCATTTCTCCAAGAAGCTCTGGTTCCTTTTATTACAGAATGTTATCAAAAACTAAGATCTGGGTACTGAGAAGACTGCTCCAATTTTTGTAATACTAATTTTCTCCATGTGACTGAAATGACTATACAGTTCTGTTTCACTGGTGGATTTCCAGGATCATTTAAAAATGCTTTGAATATAGCACTTAAAGGAGAGTGCCAGACTAGCAATATCCCATTATTTCCACTGAATAATAAATGTATCCAATATCAGCCTGTTTTAGTCACATTTTTATTCTTTTTTTTTTTTTTTTTGAGACGGAGTCTCGCTCTGTCGCCCAGGCTGGAGTGCAGTGGCGCAGTCTCAGCTCACTGCAAGCTCCGCCTCCCGGGTTCACGCCATTCTCCTGCCTCAGCCTCTCCGAGTAGCTGGGACTACAGGCGCTCGCCACCACGCCCGGCTAATTTTTTTGTATTTGTAGTAGAGACGGGGTTTCACCGTGGTCTCGATCTCTTGACCTCGTGATCCGCCCGCCTCGGCCTCCCAAAGTGCTGGGATTACAAGCGTGAGCCACTGCACCCGGCCCCACATTTTTATTCTTACACGATTGATGCAAACAATACAACATGAAGTTTAAATTTATAAACATTATATAAATTAGAATTGATCAACACCAAGAGTAGAGCTTCTCGGATTCTAATGTGCATACACTAATCACCTGGAGTTCATTTAATATATAGTTTCTCATTCAGTGGATGCTGGGTAGGGCCGGAGACACTTTTCATAGCAAAATCTCAGAGCAAGAGTTGGCAGATTTTATTCTGTAAGGGGCCAGATAATACATATTTTAGGGCTGTGGGACACATGGTCTCTGTGACAATTATTCAGCTCCACTGTGGTAGCAAGCTGTAGGCAATACATAAAGAATAAGCATAGCTGTGTTCTCAAAAGACTTTATTTCTGAAAACCAACATTCGATTTTCATATGATTTTTCAAGTGTCCCTAAGTACTAAGGTAAAAGCCTTTCTTAGCTCTGGGGCTACACAACACCAGTGGCAAGCCATAGTTTGCTGACCTGTTGGAACAATGGTTCCAAAACCTGGTCATGTGTCATAATCTCCTATAAGGAAGTTTAAAATACAATTGTGCAGGTTTTGTTCCAGAGGTTGCCATGTTGTCTGTATTTTCCAACGCTCTGTAGATGATTCTGAGTTGCAGCCAGGTTTGAGAGCCACTGTTGCAGAGGGCCTTGCCTAGCTTCTCACTGGTTGTGGTCATCCTCTCTGCTTGCACACTTCTGGTGAAAGAAAGCCCAATGCCTGGCAAAATAACCACTCCATTTATGGACACTTCTAATAATTATGAGTTTTTTCCCCCTACCATTATCCCTAAATTTGTCTTCTTGTAGCTTCTACTTAATTGTTCCCTTTTCCTTCCAAAGCCATAGGGAGCACATCTAATCCTACTTTTTTACAATGCTTTTAAAGTATTTGAAGTGTGCTATTTTCATACTATCTTCAAATCTTAAATCCTCTCTTTTGCAGAGTGAACATCCTCATGTCCTTCAAAGAATTTGTATGCAATGTATTTCCAGCTTCCTGTCGCTCAGGTTGCACTCCTCTGGACATCCTTTATGTTCCATTTTCCCTTGTCATTTACTGTACCCAGAACAGGTTTGGCATGACCCCTGAAAAATCCCAGGACTATTGGTTCCATTGGTTTGACTTTTCTACTTTCAATAAGGTGACCTAAGATTACATTAGTCCTCTCTCTTTTGGATGTCAGTTCACATTGCCGATGTATATTGAGCTTGTTACCAACCAAAGTTCCTAAGAATTTCTCAGGGAACTGAAATTAAATCAGGTATCCTTGATCCTCTACCTACTAAAGTGTGTTCTGAATGCCAGTGCTACATTCTATATTTATCCCTGTGAGATTTCTCCTTGTACTTTTGGTCCACCATTCTTGCCATTTAAAAAAACTTTTATAATCATCTGTGTTAAATTGTTGTAATATTGGCTTCCAATTATTTTATACTCTACCCCTAAACTTTTCTAGTCCCTTTCATACTGACTCTGGGCTTGGCCATGTGAGTCACTTTTGCCGACGGAACAAAAGTAAATTTAACACAGCAGAGACTGGAGAAGTGATTGCAGTACGAGTTTTTAGCTGCTCTTGGAACCATGAAAGTGCAGGACAAGCCCATGCTAGCCTGCTGGAGGATAAAACATCATGTGGAAAACTGGGGCACGTCATCCCACAGTCAGTCAGCTCAAACCAACCCACAGTTCACTGTAGACACCTAGGGGAGCCTCAGTCAAGATATGTTAAGCCCAGGCCAGGTGAGTAGAATTTCCCAGACAAACCCAACCCAAAACATTGATCTATAAAACTATGAGCTAATATATGCCTGTTGTTGTGTGCCACGAAGTTTGGGAGTATTTTTTGTATAGCAAAAGCTAATTTATACAACATATCACATAGTAGCTATTCTTTTGGACATCACTCACAATTTTGATGTGTTCCTATGCCCAAATTATTGAATAGATTGTGAACAAATAAGAAACTCTGAGACATAATTCTAATGTTGACATCGGCCAAGCCTCTTTGTTCAGCCAGCTACTAAATACTCTACATGCAGCCCATAATTTGCAAAGGAAAAATTGCATTGGAATAAAAGAGTTAAATTGTAATTTTAATGTATTTATGCCTCCGATTAGTTTGGAAGGTTATGCTCCATTTTTTAGTGTCACGGTTTTATTTTTATTCAGAATGTTTAAAATATCTGTAAATAAACTGTCTTTATTAAAAGGTTAAAATATTTCTGAGAAAGGTAGTCAAATTGTTTCATATACTGAAAGTAAAAAGAGAGAAACTATTGGGCAGTAGAAAAATTTCTTCAAATCTTCTTTTCATATTGATGGTTGTTGCATTTCTAAATGCAATGTGGAAGCTTTCATTTTTTTTTTTCATTTTAAAACCATACATTTGCTTTCCTCCCAAGACCCCTAACCATTGTGTTTAGTCTGAAACAGAAGTGGTACAATCATGAGTGTAAGGGTTGGGAAAAGAATAAAAAAGACATTTCCTGCATGACTAGTAGCAGGAAATACCAGAAATCTCATTCAAAATATTCATTTCCCTACAGATTTCTTTTTGTTCCACTTACTATTTTTATTTTTGTTTTTAAAAATCAATATCTTATCTGCTGAGTAAGGAATGAATACATTTCTTTTCTACTCAGTATACTTGCTACAAAAAAGTAATTAAAACCTTTGAGGAACTGTGGGATAATCAGAAACAGAAAACCAATAATGTTATGACAAGACAGAATAATGTAGTGGACAGAAGACTCAGTAGGCGATCAGACATACTGGTGGGATAGCCCCATGTATCAATTACTAGCTTCATGACTTTGGGAAACTTATCTTTTGGGATTTTTGTTTCTTTCTAAACAGTGAAGACGATAATACCTAACTTACTGGATTATTGTGAGGACTAAGTAAGATATGCATAATGTGTCTAGTATATTGTAGTCAATTAACAAATAATACTGTTACAAAATTAATAGAAATAGAAAATACCTAATGAGTACTTATTTTGGGCTAGGTGGTGTACTAAGTGGTTGGCTTGAATGTTGTGGTACCTCATGGCATCAGGAATCAAGGGTCCTTCCATTTTTTATTCTGCCATATGCAGCTTCCATTTTGGGTCTAAGATGGCAACTCAGAATTCAATTACAACATCCTTGTTCATAATAGCAGCTAAATAAGGGAATACGTTTTTCCCTCTTTAAGAACACTTCCATTTTCCTCATGTAGCCACATCTAGCTATAAAGGATACTGGAAAACATACTCTTTATTTTGACTGCTGTTAAAAACTGGGAATTTTGTTATTGAGAGGAGAATGGGTATTGGGCTAAACCAGAAGTCTCTACTACACATATTTGACATATTAATTCTTCAATGTTTTGGTCCGAATAAGTTTTTAAAAACACATTATTTTATTTCAGTAGGTGAGGTAGAAGCAAAAGTAAGGAAAAACACCAGTTAAAAATTTGATCTAATTCCACACTTTGTCTCAGGCTAGCCCAGAGAAGATGTCTGATTAGAAAATGAGTTTCTTGAAGCCTGAATATTAACACATTATAGTTGTTCTTTCTTCCTCCCTCCCTCCTTCCCTCTTCCTTCATTCCTTCCTTCCTTCCTTCCTTCCTTCCTCCCTTCCTTCCTTCCTCCCTTCCTTCTCTCCTTTGCTCTCACTTTCTCTCTGCTCTTTTTTTCTAAATAAGAACAAGAATTAACTTCTAAAAATACTAATACTTGAATGAAGTCCAAGTATAATTTATTTTTCCAATCTAGAGCCTACAAAAATTTGGCTTTAAATAAAAGCATGTTATCCATCTGTAAAAAGCAAAACTAAATTAAACCTTCTCTCATGGTGGATCAGGTAAATAGATTCAAAAGGCAGCCTCAGAGAAGACTGGAGAAAAATAACATAACAACTAATTTCTACTTTCATTAAAAGCCATGTGTAAAATATCTTAATTCATTTTTACATTTGTTTTTTCTTCCCATATCTTCATATTTTGTATTCTGGAAGTTTCTAATTTCCTGATTTCAGGATTTAATTTTCCCATCTTGGTTTATTTTCTTTGTAATATTGGGTAGTAAATACTATAGATATAGTATTCTAGTAGCAAGAATTCATATATTAATTTATGAGAAGAATGACTGTCTTAAGAAATCATATCAGGTGCTATAAATATCTCTATTAGTTTTCAAGGGCTGCCATAACAAATTATCACACACTTGTTGGCCTAAAACAACAGCAATTTCTTCTCTCATAGTTCTGGAGGCTAGAAGTTCAAAATCAAGGTGTTGGCAGAGTTCTTATTTGTTTTTTTCTGGACATTATGGGGAAGAATCCATTTCATGCCTCTCTCCTAGCTTTTAGCAGCTGCTAGGAATCCTTGGAGTTCCTTGGTTTGTGGCTATATCACTCCAGTCTCTGTTTCTATCTTTACATTGACTTTTTCCTTTTGAATTCATGGCATTTGTGATGGCATTTTGGACTTACATGGTTAATCTAGTCTATTCTCATCTCAACATCCTTAATTTAATTACATTTCCAAAGACCATTTTTCAAAATAAGGTAACATTTGCAAGTTTCAGGGATGATGAGGACTGGATGTCTTTGGGTGGGCATTATTCAACCTACTACAATACTTTTTAAATGTTGTTTAACCCTTAATGGATGATATTAAAATAATCAATAGTACTAGATGCCAGCTCTTTATACTGAATGTAACATGGTTTACATTTAGTAGACTTTGTCACTTTATAAAAATGTTAATAAAATATATTTTTCACAAAATAAGTAAAATTCTTGAGCCACCTTATATGTATATCACTTGACAGCTAGTTTCAGGAGTAGAAAAAGACTTCTGAGTAACTAATCTGCAAGACCATAATCTCTCATCACTCTGAATGTCCTTTATCTTCTCTCACAAGTACTTTAGCAAAAAATAGGGCATTATAAATAACAGAAAGTGGTAAAGATCATAATGCCAAGGACTTCATAGTCTTCACTAGACATTCACCAACCTTGGGTAGAATACTCCGCTTCTCTCTTTCACTAAAACTGTGAACCTCCCTAACTGGACTCAAGAACACTTTGGTTTTCTGGAGGAGGCTAGTATTTATTTATAAACATGTGTGTTATCAATATCTAGTAAATAAATCCTTCTGCAGACTGTCCGAAATAGGATGGGGTAAAAGATGGTATAGTTGGCAGATTCTCTGAAGTAATCATGTGTTTTGACACAAAATAAACAAATACAACTTAAATTCAATTGTAATTGTCTTTAAATCGCAGGCTATTTGTTCAAATTTGCTTTTTTTCCTATTAGTTTATATGCATATATTCAGCTGATGCATAATTCTATACTGGCAAATATTTAGACTAGAAAAGCACTGAGACGTGGCAGGGAAGATTCTTCTTATACACAGTATATTTAATTGCACTGGTATAGTTTGGATATTTGTCCCCTCCAAATCTCATGTTGAAATGTGATCCTCAATGTTGGAGGTGGAGTCTAATGGAAGGTGTTTAGGGCATGGGGGCAGATCCCTCATGAATACCTTGGTGACTTCCCCACCCCATGGTAATGAGCGAGTTCTTGTTCTACTGGTTCTGGAGATCTGGTTGTTAAAAAGAGTCTGGTGCCTTTCTTCTCTCTCTTGCTCTCTCTTTTGCCATGTGACATCATGTTTCTCCTTCACCTTTCACTATGATAGAAAGATTCCTGAGGCCCTCACTAGAAGCAGATGTTGGTGCCATGCTTCTTATACGGCCTGCAGAATCATAAGCCAAATGAACCTCTTTCTAAAATAAATGACCCAGCCTCAGGTATTCATTTATAGCAACGCAAAGTAGGCTAACACATACACTTCTTTCAATTAAATAATTTATTAATTTTTCTATAGCTCTTCTTTTGAAATGCTTCTATTTCCTGTGAGAGATGATGGTTAAAATACAGTTTTTGAACAGAAATTATTATTTTGTTGTAGCAATTTTGATTGATTAGACAGAGGAAGAAGAAGAAAAAGAAGAAGAAGAAGAAGAAGAAGAAGAAGAAGAAGAAGAAGAAGAAGAAGAAGAACTAGAAGAAGAAGAAGAAGAAGAAGAAGAAGAACTAGAAGAAGAAGAAGAAGAAGAAGAACTAGAAGAAGAAGAAGAAAAAGAAGAAGAAGGAGAAGAAGAAGAAGAAAGAAGAAGAAGGAAGAAGAAGAAGGAAGAAGAAGGAGAAGGAGAAGGAGAAAAGAAAGAAGAAGAAGAAGAAGAAGAAGAAGAAGAAGAAGAAGAAGAAGAAGGAGAAGAAGAAGAAGAAAGAAGAAGAAGAAGAAAAGAAGAAGAAGAGGATGAGGAGGAGGAGGAAGAAGAGGAGGAGGAGGAGGAGGAAGAAGAGGAGGAGGAGGAAGAAGAAGAAATGAGTTCAGTGAGAAAGATAATTCAGGCAAAAGATAGCCTGGGATGCACCAGTCTTTTCATTATAGATTGTGGGTGAAGGGCACACTTTAGAGAGAAAGTGGAGGAAGAAAAAGGAAACATGCTGAATACCTGTGATAAGGGTAAAGAAAAATTACATGGTGGAAGGAATAAATTAATATGGATTTTTTTTAGTTCATTTGTCCACATCACAGGCCAAACTTGGTATTTGTCTCTCTTCTGCCAATAGTTTGAATCAGTTGAAGCTACCAGGCTCGGAATACTCAAACTTTATTGGTGTTTATATTATCATTTTTCCTTCCAAACAATGTAGTGGAAATAACTCACTCTACTGATAACTGATAAAAGAAGCAACCAACAGTATCATCACTTAAGAATTAAATACAGCAATATTTACTACTTCAATGACACCTTATAAATAGATTTCCTTAAAGATCATAAAAGAAAGATAATAATGGGTAAGTCTGAATCAGTAATATGTTGCTGATTTTTACCCTTGAAGGATGATTTTCTGCAATTCAGATTTAAAGTGAAACCAGTGTTATTACTCACAAAGGATTTGGGGTATCCACTTGGCAATGGGACCCATGTCTCATAGAATATGGCCTGAAAGAAGATAGCAAGATATAAGGAATATTTGAGGCTGGGTAATTTATTTATAAAGGAGATTTATTTGGCTTATGATTCTGCCACTTATTTTCACACATTCCATATTTCTCATCATAAAACAAGAAATTCAAATTTCTGGTTTGCCTTTATGTTAAAGGAAGGCCTGGATAATTGATTTAGTTATTTTGTTAACAACCTCCTTTCAGAAGCCCTGTTGGAAAATCGAATTCCCAGATACAGCAATTCACCAAACTGGGCTGGACATTGATAATTATCTTTACTTCCAAAGGATAGGTGGAAGTGATCTATGTAGAAAGCTTCTTGTTTTATATGCTGTCCTTTGGCAATCAACATGCCATCAGATTGAAGAAGAACTATATTCCCTCTTGGAGCAGCAAATTCTTCTAAAGTACAGAGCTCAGAGCACTAAAATAAGAACCTAGAATTTTGGATTTCAATTCTAACTGTCACCAGTCAATTGTGATCCTAAGCAAATTGTTTTCTTTGTTATATTGTATTTACAAACTGGGGATAATAATTAATATGTCTTAATTACTTTATAGAATATCTAGGAAGATCATATATGTATATTTATATCTGTGTGTATGAGTGTTTTGAAAATCATAATTATATAAGAAACAAATTTTTAAGTATTAATGAGACTAGTTCACTACTTACTTGGGGAGAAATGCATATGTGCATGTGTATGTGTGTATATATACACACATATACGTATATGTGTGTATATATACACACATATACGTATATGTGTGTATGAAGACATACATATATGGGAATAGCTGTTTGTATTTCTTTTTCTTGGCCTCTGCTCCATGTATACAAGGCTATGACTTCATTTAAGTAGTTCCATCTGGATCAAAAAGTAAAGTTGAGGAAGTAATGTGCCTTCTCAAACTTCCAGACCACATTTCCCTAGAGTTCAAGGTCTGGCATGCCTTGGAAGAGTTTACAACATTTTATACAAAAAAAAAAAAAAAAAAAATCTTCCTGTAACAACACCAATTCATTTGGAAAAGGCATCTCGAGCCAATATTCAGCATGTTTCAAAAAACACCTAATGTGAATCTCTACTATTGCAGCAGCAACTCTGCTTTGCTAGAACACTTATGGGAAACACATGCAAAGAAGATGATAATTGCAAAGCACTTGCAGAGTGGTTAATTTTGAATTTATTTCCTCCAGATTAGAGACTGAGAAGCAGTAGAATAAGTGTAACTCATGGGCCCCCAAGGCAGAAATTTTACCTGTATCAGTGCATGGTAAATTTCCAGCAGAAATGGACTCTCTCCTTTGGTGGTCTCCTTTAATGAGTAAAGTTTGTTTTGCTGCACTCTGAGCTATGTTATAGTCCATTGAAGGCTCTTTTCTGAACATTATTTGTATCTATAGTACTTTAAAACATTTTTAATGTAAAGTGAGACTTTTGTCAATCATTTAGATGTGTGATCTACATGACATTAGGTGTTGTTTTTAAGTTTGTAAATGATGCAAACATTTACATATGTACACGTGAACACATCTATACATATGTATACATGAACACATCTATAGCTTGATAAAGAGGAGAGAAAAAAACAGATCGAAGAAAGAAAATGAGAGGAAGGAAAGGAGAAAGTTTTGAGTCATCACCAAGTACCCCAAAATGGCTCTCTCCCTTGCATGGTAGATTTATCTGTAGCATATAATGCTGTTTGATAGCATTTTACCCACTTTAGAACTTCTTTCAAAAGTAGAGTCAGTTATCTCAAACCCTGACATTGCTTTATCAACTAAGTTTATGTAATAGTCTAAATTGTTTGTTGTCATTACAATAATGTTCACAGCATCTTCACAAGGAGTAGATTCCATCTCAGGAACACTTTGCTCATCCATAAGAAGTAACTCTTCATTTGTTCAAGTTCGATCACGAGATTGTAGCAATTCAGTCACTTCAGGCTCCATTTCCAGTTTTAGTTCTCTTGCTATTTCCATCACATCTGCAGTGATTTCCTCCACTGAAGTCCTAAACCCCTCAAAGTCATCCTTGAGGGTTGAAATTAATTTCTTCTAAACTCCTGTTAATGTTGGTATCTTGACAACCTTTTGTAAATCACAAATGTTTTTAATGTCATCTAGAATGGTAAATCCTTTCCAGAAGGCTTTCAGTTTACTTTGCCCAGATCCATCAGTGGAATCACTATCTATGGTAGCCAGAGCCTTACAAAATGTATTTCTTAAATCAGTGTGGTCCAATCTTTTGACTTCCCTGGGAAACATTGGAAGAAGAAGAATTTTCTTAGGTCACACATAAAATACTAATAATAATGATAGCTGATGAGCTAAAAAAAAAATCACAAAAATATCTCATAATGTTTTAAGAAAGTTTACAGATTTGTGTTGGGCTGCATTCAAAGCTGTCCTGTGCTGCATGTGGCCCAAAGGCCATGGATTGGACAAGCTTGTCTTAAATAATGAGACTTGAAAATTAAAATTATGACTGATGTATGGGCTACAGAATGAATATTGTGTCACCAGGCATGAAAACATCATTAATCTCCTTGTGTATCTCCATCAGAGCTCTTAGTTGCCCAGGTGCATTATTATTAAACAGTAATTTTTTGAAAGGGATATATTTTGAAAGGAAGCAGCAGTTTGGGCAGACAGCAGGATGGCTGGTGTGTGGTCATGGGGGCTGCCCCCCTGGAGCTCTCCATTGGTCAGGCATGGTCCACAAGTGCAGGAGCTAGACGCAGGCCCCTAGGGCACCCGAGGCTGTGCTGCAAGCAGGCATGGCCAGGCCGGGGCCCCTGGAGAGGCTGGAAGACCAAGGGGTGCTCAGGTTAGACCAGTCTTGTCAGATGGGCCAGAATTCCCTGCAGAGTTCAGGTCTGAGTTTCTCTAGGTTGAAGTCTCCTATGGGAGGAAGTCAAAGCTGGGGAGATGGGCATCCCTGACCATGCTTTGCCATAGACCCTTCAGCTCCAAACCCTATGGGCTCTGCTTTGTCTGGTGCACTGCCCCTACCACTTCTCTAAGCAGTTCTCCTTGACAACTCCAGTGCCCACGCTGGTCAAGGGGTCTCCTCCTGCTGGGATTCCAGAGGCCCATGGTGAGAGTGGTTTGCTCTTTGTCAGCTAAACTTAACCATTTCCCTGGCGTCACTGGGGGCCAGGAATGAGTCCCAGTCCATTGTAGCAATGTGTGGGGTTCCCTGCTTCTTCCCCCTTCAGCCCAGCTTTTGTGTCTTCCCTCTGTCCACTCTCGGTGCCTTCCCTCTGAAGATCTGTTAGGAGTTCTCCAGTCATCCTGGTCCCTCTGTGGCAGCTGTTCCACCTGGCTGCATCTAGTTAGCCATCTTACCCAAATCCCAATACCTTTATTTCAAAGGGAAACAGTTCAGCAGATTCAGGGAAAGAGCACTAGGTTGTAGGTAGCAGCAGCAAGTGAGTATCTAGCCTCCTGTTTTGTGCCCTGGGTGAACATGAAAGTAAACCTACTAAAGAAAAGCTTTCATAAACTTGTGCTTCTTCCTAAGTAACACTTTAATTGCTTGAAAATACAATTTTGTGCCATTCAAACATTCTCTAATCCTCAAAACTCGAAAGTATCTTTCTCAGGTTCTTAAAGGAAGAAAAAACAAATTGAGTTAGGAAGTCTTATAGTAGCTAGCTTCCAAGATGAACAATGAATTTCACTGGTTCAATGAATCCAGTGAATCTTGCTTCTTGGTATTCATACCTTTCTTTACTCCTCGTTCACATTAAAAAGAGCCGAGTTGTATAACAAATAAGATATTGCAGAAATAAAGATATATGATGTGTGACTTCCAAGCTAGATTATAAAAGACATGTGGCTTCCACTTTACTCTGTCTTATAACACTTGCTCTAAGTGAAGCCAGTCACTGCATGATAAGGCTGCTCAAGTAACTGTATAGGGAAGTTCATGTAGTAAGGAACTGAGGCCTCCTGCCCATAGCCAGTATTAACCTGCCAACCACATGAGTGAACCATGCAGTAAGTGACTCCTCCAGTTCCCATCAAGCCATTAGATAATGCAGCTCTAGTTGGCATCTTGACTGTGACATCATGAGACTCTGAGCCAGAACCACTCAGATAAGCTGCTCTCAGATTGCAGCCCCACAAAAACTGAATGAGGTAATAAGCGTATCTTGTTTTAAACTGCTCTGTTTTAGAATAATTTGATATGCAGCAATAAATAACTCTCGCCTTCAAATAATCACTACTTAATTTGATGTGAAAAGTATTACAGAACATTAGTGTTTATTCCAGGAAAAATAATTTGGGAAGTAACAGCAAGTTTCCTTTTTAAAAAAGTCCAGCAAGAGGCAGTTGTTTATGATCTTGGAATACAAAGGACAATGGTAGTGGCACCAAGGCAATGCCAGGAGTCAAAAGAAGCATCCACAGACTAAGGCTTCCAGGAGGGAGTGAGGAAATTACAATTGAAAATATAATTAGGAAAATAAGAGAGTTATATTGGTCTTCAAAGAAAGAAGGTCAATTCCCATTACTTTGTCATAGAAAGAAAAAAGTTTGAAGAAACTGGAGGGGAACTCAGCATCAAATAAAATAATCTTTACCATTTCAGGTATTACCAATAACGCTTGATTTTAACTGTCTTACAGTGATAGCATTCATGAGCCATAGTAAATAATACAATATGAACAGACATGTTACTTTTGCCCAGAAAAATAAGCAACATACATGTCAACAGAAAGATATTTACCAGTTGATAAGCCATTTGATTACAAACAAGGGCATGCATTTTGGCAAAGATTATTATGTGATGATTTGGTTTGCCCAGAGCCGATAAAGCCATATTCTACTCAGAGGCCAACTCTCAAGTAAGTTTAGTTTTATCAAGTTAACCTAGCAACGTTAAAGTAGATCATAAGATATTCAAAAGCAATTGATATGATATATTTTTAATTCCCTGGAAGCTTCCTCCCACTCAAAAGGTCACATGTCACCTTGGAACTATCCTATTGCACTGGAGGTATTCTAGAAACTTATATCCTAGTTTAGCATACCGAAGAACCCAGACAAATGTATTTCATCAGCACAGGGCTAACTATTGGTTAAACTGAAACTAACACTTTATATCACCCAATACAGAACAATTTAATACTTAAAACACAAAGTTCACTCCCCTGATTACAAAAAACATGTGCTTCACCCTAGAAAGATACTTATAACGTCACAGGTTAGAGTAAAGATGAAAAAGCATAATGTTACCATAAAAATCAACTAAAATAGATTTCTTTGTGGGAAATTTTAACAACAGCAGTTTAAAAGCAGCAACTCCTCTAAAGCTATTCAGTAGCAACAATTTTGATTGCATATAAATACCCCTCAGAGTGACAAAAATGAAGAAAATAGACTTTCCTCCCCTGCTAGGGCAAATGTTGCAATAGGCTTACGTGATATTTCTATGGTCAATGGGAAAATAGAAAAACAGCCTCAATAAATGACATTTCTGTTTTGGACAAAGGATTTGAGAGATGTGGCCAATGTAATTCAGTATTTGTACTGAGTTTTCAGAGTTCTATTTAGTATTTTGTCCCCCTTTGTGTTCTCGCAGTTGTTAGCTGCTGCAATGATTAAAGGCTGAGTTTACCTGGAACAGAGTTCACCTGGAACAGAGTTAGTATCTCATAAACAGCTTTATTTGAAGGCTTGTTCATCTTCAATCAGTTTCTCGTGATTATTTCAAGTAAACACCAATTTACAGAGAAAACCAATTTGATGAAGGGACATTGTATAGCATACCCACTTAAGGGAATTGGGAGAAGTGTGAGCCTAGAGCAGTGGCTCTAACTTTAGTGTGTATCAGAATTATCCGTGAGCTTGTTAAAATATAGATGCTAAGACCTTCCCAGGCTTATTCAATCAGGCTCACTCCTGGGAGGCATCCTGGCATATATATTTTTTAATGAGCTCCCATATAATTTTAAAATGCAACAAGGTTTGAAAACAAGTAGCCAGTGTGAAGAGAAGAGGTCAGAGCCCATTGGTCAGGGTACTTCACTTCCTATATTTATGTCCCAGGATAGGGCTTCTCTGCTCGCTGGGTACCAAGCATTTGATGCCACAGGAGGCCTGAACAGTCTTCCTTATTCAATCCTAGAATGAAGCTAGTCCTCCCAAAAAGGAATGAAAATCAATCCCCACAGAGAAGTACCTCTTACCCTTGACTTAACTTTAGCATCTTTCAAAGAAGGAACAAAACTGTTAATGACAGTCATCAGATTTCATAAAATTTAAAACTGATCTATTCTGGCAGTAAGACTCCTGACCTTCCAAAAATATAGTTAAATCCTCCGGATGGCAAATTTCTCTTAATAGATTCTATAGTGGAACAAGCAGTAATAGACACAGTACAACATGGAAGGAACAATTTCTTCATCTAGTCCTGCAAATTTCCTCTTCCTCACAGTCATTCCGTGATTTCAATTGGATGAGCTGCCATCTTTTAGATTGTGGTTTGAAGGAGGCTTAAGACAGACTATTTTGTAAAACACAAGAAATCAATGAATTCTCTACAACCCTCCTCTTGACCTTCCGTCTCTCTTTCCTTCTTCTCTCTCTCCCTAACTTTTTGTCTCATTCTAACTTTGACTCTCCCTCATTCACTGACTGTAACTTTGCTGTCTAGTGGTTGACCAGACACTGAAAAGAGAATAACTCCAATCTCACATTTGGAAACACGTAGGACTTGGTTGAAGGAACAACTAAAACCCATGCAGTAAGGCCTCCACCGTCCTCTGACAGGGTTGGGTGTATAGCATCAAGATGCTTGTGATGACGGTACAAGCCACAGCAGGGAAATGATTGCTGGTCTGAGCACTGACACTAGTTTAGCTCTCTGCAAATGTAGTGGCTGTAAATGTTTTTTTTATTATTTTTATTTTTTAGTGTTTTTGTATTATTATTGCATGAAAAGCACAGCTCCCAGGCAGCTGCTTCATAATAACCTGGATCATAGATGAAATAACAAAGCTCTGCTGGAATGAGCACAGGAGCTTCTACAGTGTGAGGCCTTTGAGTGTATGCATTATTGTTTCTGAGCAAGTATTGCCACTAGAGGTTTACAAGCTATGAAGACAGCATCAAGAAAGGTATCTCCAGATATTTGCAAGTGCCTCAGCATGCAAATTAGATTTTGTTCTTTGTTTCAGGAATTCTGCGCAGGTTGCCTGTTGTCTCAAACAAACTAACATGAGGCATATTTGCATTTTCCAAATTAAAACTCAGTCAATAATAGCTTTTTCCAGGCACTGGCACAAGAGGGCTAGTCAGATACCAAATCTAGGGGGTAGCCATGCCAGGTTGGTAATAGGAATGTGAGGCCAGGAGTTAGGAGTTAGGTTGTTTCCAAGGCCCTGGAGGAGAGGTAAAATTGTATGGCATCGGGGAGGGAAGAATAAAGAATAAGGAGCAGGGTCAGTACCAGCTTTCCTCAGAGAGCAGCAGAAATTATTGCCAATACTGTAGGAATACAAAGTCTGGATGCTGGGTCAGAGATAAGAGGAAAGGGTCAGGTGGGAAAGAGAAGACAAATTTTACTGAATGATTAGCTTGTTGCCTCTACTAGCTTTCCCTCGGCCAGCTGTGAATCATGATGCTCTGGTTCTGTCTGACATCTAAAAGGCACCATATGATTCTCTGGCATAGCTTTAACATGTCAACAGAGACATGGATATTAAAACCTAGAGTGTGGATTCAGACCAGTTACCGTCTTTTAAATTTTACTTTCTAAACTGGCTGTTCACTTCAGATACAAGCAGAAGGATTAATTCAAGCTACACAAAGCTCTCGGAAAGGTAGACAATAGATAATATTCTACTTTGCCTTAGCCATTATAGAAACCAGTTTTATATAAAAATACCATCGTATGGTTGAAAGGTTTTATTTTTTTTTCTAATGTGAACAGTCAAAAAAATAAGGTGGGAAGTAGGAGTTAGCTGGAGTAGGAGTTAGAAGACAGGGATTGTAATCCTGGCTCAAACACAGGTGTAAACATAGGCAAATATTTAACCTTTTTAGACCTCAGTTTCCTCATTACTAAGAGAGGCAAATAATTTTTTCATTTCCTAATAGACAGTGAGAAGCAAATGTGATAATACATGTAAATAGCTTTACATTTTTTTCCAAAGTCAATAGAATAGTCTAATTTTAAGTTATTATGATTGTAAAGAGGCTGGGCTGATTTTTAAATCATCTTTATAAGTATCCTTATATCATCATTTTATAAATAAAGAACCCTAAGTCACCACTTAGATGGATGATTGTAACATATCGCTGCCCTACCTTCTGGTAGGAAAATAACAATCATGTCACGTGGATATCTCCTAATTGTCTCCCCAGCATTCATTTCTCCTTGTCCTTTCATAACATGGCTCTGAATTTCCCAGTGAATGGGTTTGAGTGAAATTAATGCCCCCATTAATTTTTATAATTGGCTTAGGTTTATCACAGGTCTAAAAATTGGTTTTAGGAGAAAGGATTTGGTAACCATATCAAGGCTAATCAGAGTGAATCTCAGACATACTCTGAATGTCGAAAGTAGATTCTTTGTGCTAGGATTAATGCTATAAGGATGAGAGGCTTGTTGGTGCAGCCACAGCCACAAAGAGGGTGCCAGGAGCTGTTTGCAATCACCCAAGAGGAAGTAGAACCTATATATGGATCCTGGTGATATAATTTAGGTCCATGATAAAATAGTCACTCCTACCCTCCCAATTTCCCCCTATATCCCTGGATATTCTAATATAACAAGCCTGTGGTCTGGGACCCGAACGCAGTTTTAACCATCCCTGCCCCCCTCCCCCAGCCTCCATAATCCTCACTTGCACTGATTTTGAGCATCTCTAGTCCTGTAGATTATTTAGGGAGAGAACCAAGAGCGCTAGTGTAGAGATAATCTCATAATGAAAGGTTCCTTCTGAACATGCACTTCTACTAACCACATTTATCCATGTCTTTATTTAGAAATTTTTCTTTTGATACAGTACACTTATATGTTATTTACAATTCATTTGTTGACTCATTTCATTATTTTTCTAGTATTAATTAAATACCTATTTAGTGCTAAGTGTGACCATGAGTAGTGGCAGGAGCGGGTAAAGGAAGAGGGAATGGGCATATTCTCTATTAAATTCTGATAGGTAGAGCTATGTAACTTATCTCACAGAGCAGGCACTTTATCAGGGCTAGGTGGGACTGGTTATAAATCCCATTTACCACACAAAATGTGATGGATGTAAATATAATAGGTAAACTTCTCTTGATGTCTTTATGAGGTATATGAGGCTATCTATGTTGAAAGAGAAAGAGATTGATTCCAATTGAGGGAGTGGTCTGGGAAGGCTTCCCCGAGGAAGAGGGACTTGCATTTGACCTTGACAAATATTTACAATTTGGATATGGAGAGAAAGCCATAAAAAAGGCAAAGTGTCTGTAGAGAAAAGCATGTCTGGGGCACAAAGAATAGACTGGCTAAACTGTTTCAGCTGAAGGTGTAAATCTAGGAATAGCAATGTTTATCTTCTTATTACAGAATGCTGATACACAATTCCACACTTGTTCTTTCATGAAAAGGAAGTCTGTAAAAAGATTTTTATAAGCCATTTACACCTCATCTGTTCACATGGGCAACAGGCTTCGATCTGAATGTAATGTGGGTATAATGTAGCAGTGTTGGTCCTTGCTAAGTTTGTTGAAAAGGCACTCTACCTGTCATGTAGTCAGCCCATTTCGGCCAGCTCTTAAATCAGTATATAAATAAGGAAATCAAGCGACCCAAGGGGACAGAAAGTTTTTGCCATGATGTATATCTAAAGGTTCACCTTAAAGAAGTACAGAAAAAAAAGTGTTGAAAACTTAGGAGGGTTTAAGGAGTGCAAAGTGCTTGCTTTTTAGCATGCTGTTCTTGGACCCAAGCCATTTTCACAGTACCCATTGGTGTTTTATGTTTTCCCTAATTTATTGGTGATTTTATTTCATGACCCTTAATCCAGGAAATGCCACATAAGAAACACACTGAGGAAACTTTCCTATCATAAATTTTAAATACACAAAAGTATGGTCATCTCTGGGCACCAAAGTGCCTTGGAAAGTTTGTTCCAGGGCAGGTCATGGAGCATCATTTAAACCTTGAGAAGGCATAGGAGAAAACATTTTCCTTCAACTGTACTGATTACAACAATCAGAACAAGGTTTAATTAGAACACATTATAATATACTTGTCATTAATATAATGTGTCACAGCAATTCCTTAGCTGTATTAGAAGCAAATGCTGGTTCCATAGGACCACATGGGATGTCCCAGGTTTCTTCTTCAGATGGACTTTTTGGTTAGTACACAAAGGTCAAATTGCCCCTGGTGTCTTTGACACTTGGTACTGTTTCAACCTGCTCTGTTTCTGTCTTTGGGCACCCTGATTAAGGTTCGTTTCCACTTAGAGGTTCCTTTTAGGTGGGTGCCTCTTGGTTTCTTACTGAACGCAGGCCTAGCCATGATTCAACTTCCCTCTTAACTCCTTGGCTTTCATTTTGAATCTGTAGATTCCAGGTTACCTGCTTTTGGTCCCAGCATGGCTTACCTGGTGAGCTGGGGCTCTTGGCTGCACCTTTGTATAAAACTCTCTACTGGGCCGAGTGTGGTGGCTCATACCTGTAATTCCAGTGATTTGGGAGGCTGAGGCAGGTGGATCACCCGAGTCCAGGAGTTCAAGACCAGCTTGGGCAACACGGCAAAACCCCATCTCTACAAAAAAATACAAAGATTAGCTGGGTGTGGTGGCATGTCCCTGTGGTCCCAGCTACCTGGGAGGCTGAGGTGGGAGGATCGCTTGAGCCTGGAAGGTGGAGGTTGCAGTGAGCTGAAATAGTGCCACTGCACTCCAGCCTGGGTAACAGAGCAAGACCCTGTCTCAAAAACAAAAACAACCCTTTCTGCTTCCTGCTACATTCTTCCAAGTGACAGAAATGTCTGTTTCCTGATGGAAGTACAACACTGATTTAATGATTTGAGATGGAGGGAGATTTAATATATTTGGTTCTGGCAAAAATATCTTTTTTCCTTTCATCTAGAATTTATCACCATTAAAATTCATGGAAATTTATTTTAAAACAAAACAGCATTTGTTGATATAACCTCCCCAGAATATATTAACAGTGGGCCCAAAGCAAACAACAGCATATAATCTAAGTACCTTTGTTTATCACAACAGGCTATGATATGGAATTATAGTTTTCAAATTATTAAAATTTATTGTGTAGCAAAGTTAAAAGATGCTTCCACAAAAGTTCGTCTATATATTTAAAAAACGTTCTTGAATTATCAGACAGTTGTTTAATTGGCTAAGCTCTCAATATACTTGGCCCTCCACCTTGATTGTACGTGCCTGTATCTTTATAAACACAAGTGATTTTTATGTGCAGCCCAGTGCTTCATTGAATGTGTACATGAAACACCTGGTGATCTTGTAAAAATACAGTCTCTGATTTGAGAGGCCTGGCTCAAGGCCTTGGTTAGGGCCTGAAAGTCTGCATTTTTAACAAACTCCCAGGTGTTACTCATGCTGCAGATAAACTTTGGGTGGAAGGGCTCCAGACAATGACTTATCTATATTTTTAGGGTCCTAAGGAAACAACCTCTAATACACAGCCTATGCTCAATATATACTAGTTAAATGAGGGAGCAAAAGAATAAAAATGAATGTGAATAATTAGGGAAGTTTAATAGTTTCTTGCATTAAGAGACCCAGGGACAAGTAGAAAGGTAATATAGACATAGGTCATGATCCAAAATGTATTCCATGTTATGGCTTTTAGAATGATACTATGTCATGTTTCTGACATACTTTGCTATGCTTACTCATGTGGCATTGAGTATACAACATACTCAATATGTTGAGACCAACTGCATACCAAAGACTGTGCAAGGTAATACAAGGATGACAAAGGAATTAGATAGCCATGTCTGCGAAAAATTATTTGTATTACTGTTCCTGGAAGCTAACATTATTCAGGGAATACCTAAAGGTAATTTGACTTTCATATCTATTGTTAGGTTTACTTACTCTGTTATGGCTGATCAGTCACGTCTACTTACCCAACATCAAATGCAATTCTGTCATGAAACTGATTGCTGAAAATGAAAAGGAAATGTTCTTAGGTGGGCTAGGACCTTTGAATGGCATATGATAAGCCATATCACATTTTCAAGGATGGTGATGACAATGTTAATCTAATAAGAATAATAAAACATTTTATGGAGCACTTAGTATGTACTAAAAACTTTACAAGGATTACCTTCATTAATTTAGCTATCCAAATTTTCCTATGAAATACATACTATAGGTTTCCCTTTTTATGTATGAGAAATTAGACTCAAAGATAAATTAACTTGCTCAATGTCACACGGATTAGTAAGTGGTAGAGCCAGAATATAAACCCAAGCAGTATTGCCCCTCTGGAATTCATTCTCATAACTTCTGATCTATGCTGCTGTAAGAAAGGGATAGCAACTATGATGGAGATTCCAAGGAAAATGAGGTCACATGTGACAGAAGGGATTGAGACTTGAAAGATGGTGGAATTTTGATAGGTGCATTAAGGTAGAAGGACATTCTACAGACACATCGCAGCCTGAACAAATGCTCTGAGACCAAAAAGACCGTGACCAAAGTTTTAATTCTGGATGAAAAAAGAAATGATGGTGTATAATTAACCCTAATACGAAGTCAAAAGGAAAACAAGGGAATTTCTTAGTTTATCAATGGATCATACCAATCGTTAAAAAATTGGAAACCATGTTTTTAAATTCCAGGAAATAGATCAAGACTAAAAATACTGATTTAAGAGTTAGCCACACATTTAACCATAAATTTCTTGCATATATACTTTGTTTTGATAGTAAAAATAATTAGGAGATGGCAAAACTACAACTGTTTTTATGTGTCTTATAAGACAAAATACTTACTTTCGAAGTAATTGTGACCATTTAATCTCCTCATTTGTTATTATTATTATTATTTTGAACAGGGTCTCACTTTGTCACCCAGGCTGGGGTGCAGTGGCATGATCATGACTCACTGCAGCCTCAACCTCCTTGGCTCAAGTCATCCTCCCACTTCAGATTCCCAAGTAGCTGGGACTACAGGTGCCCGCCACCATGCCTGGCTGATGTTTTTATTTTTTAAGTTTTTGTAGAGATAGGGTTTTGTCATGTTGCTCAGGCTGGTCTCGAACTCATGAGCACAAGTGATTGGCCCACCTTGGCCTTCTAAAGTGCTGGAATTACAGGCGCGAGCCACTGTGCGTGGTCAATCTCCTTGATTTTAATTTTAATAAATGAACTTCTACACTGAGGAGGTATATTATATACAATTATTCAAGTTTAGCAAATATTCTTTCTTTGGTGTGCTAATTTAATTAAATCTAATAGTAACATTTATTACCAGATGACAAGCAAAATTATTAGATAAAATGAATGAGCGTTTTCTTTTTTTATGTCTCAAACAATGACTCTTGAGTACATGATGTATTGATAAGTTTAACTACAACAGTGACCAAAAATAATGCTATGTCTTTTTGCAAATCTTCAATTTGAATCTGGTCCATGAGTAGTTAAGAGTCCTGGCCTAGGCTCAGATCCTGGTTTGTGAGGTTGAGCATTAGTGGTCTCATCTATAAAATGAGAATAATAATAATAAGACCTACCTTTTAGGACTTTTCTGGGGAATGAATAGTTGAATACAGGTAAATTTCTTTAAGTAACATCTGATATGCAACAATAGTAGCTGGCATTTATTGAGCACAAGTTATCTGCCAATAACTATTTTTAGTAAGAAATTAAGAAATACTAGATGTTATTATTACCATCAATAACCTTTAGGCAAGCCTCACTTTATACCACGAACATTTCCTTTTAAAATAATTATAAATTATCTGAAAGAGATGAACAAGTTAGTCCATATACTTATTTTTTTTTTGGCTTTCTTACATTTCTTCAGATTTTAATCCATTTAATCTTTGGAATGCTGCTACAGAATCAAAGTTGATGTTTAAAGATGAATTTATTCTCCCCCAAAAGTTATAGCAGAGTAAACATTTTCCCCAAAGTGGTACAATGCACATTTATAACGAGCAAAAAAAAAAAAAAAAAATGCTTTCTTGGTATTTTAGGGACAAAAGTTGAAATAAGAACTTGTGAATTATAAATACAGTTCTGTGGTAAGAATTGTGAATACTTTTTACTTATTTTAATTGTCAGCCAATTGAATACTGCTCAAATTCTATCATTTTTCATAGTGGCTGTACCAATTTACATTCTTACCAAGTGGTAAGTGCTCTAATTTTTCCATATCCTCACTAATACTTGTTTTCTTTGTTTTTTGATAATAGTCATCCTAATGGGGTGAAATAATATCTCATTGTGGCTTTGATCTTATTTCTCTGATGATTAGTGACATTAAGCACCTTTTTAGATACCTGGCGGTGTCTAAGTATGGTATGCCTTCTAAGAGATATCTGCACCCCCTGTTCGTTGTGGTATTATTCACAATAACCAAAATATGCAAGCAACACAAATGTTCCTTGACAGATGAATTAAGAATATGTGGTTTATACATAAAAAGAAATATTATTTTGCCTTAAAAAAGAGAAAACCTTGCTATTTCCGACAACATGGACAAGGCTAGAAGACAGTATACTAAGTGAAAATCAGTCACAGAAAGAAAAATACTGTGTGGTTTCACTTACCTGAGGTCCCTAACAGTCAAGCTCACAGAAGCAGAGACTAGAATGGTGATTCCCAGATAATAGAATGTTGGAGAGGGAAATGGGGAATTGTTTTTCAATGGGTATAAAGTTTCTATTGTACAAGATGAATAAGTTCTAGAGATCTGCTATATAACAGCATTGTTATAATTAATAGTATGGTATTATACACTTTAAAATATGTTAAGAGGATAGATTTCATGTTACAGGTTTGCACCAAAAAACAAACACCTCAAAAGGGCACAAGGACAATTCCAAAGGTGATGGGTATGTTTCTTACTATAATTGTGGTGATGGTATCATGGATGTATGCATATGTTCACACTCATCAAAATGTATACATTGTGTACATTTTTTTGTGTATAAATTATATCTCAGTAAAGGTTAAAATAAAATAACAATAAGAAAACAAAAAAAATTAGAGAACCATTTAAATAAGAAAAAAACACATCAGTGATGTTCAATATAATCAAAACAAAGTTTTTAATATAAATGTAACCAAATAGTCATGCTTTAATATACACACAGAAGCAAATGCGCTATGTTTATTATTCAGGTTCTCCTATCTTTGAATCTATGTGGGCATCACTTTGACTTAGAATGTAACTTATATTTTTAAAAGTTTAGTAGATAAACCAAAATTTAAAGAAATAAAATACTTGAGGGAAAACAGATTGTGTTCACAGTGTCAAGACAAATTATAGTAGAGAGACCACAAATTCAAATGCCTCAAGAGGCCAAGAAGTTAACATAAATGTGTTAAAAAGCCTCATGTAAATCAAAGGGCAGGGGTGGGGTTTCGGGAAGGCAGCTTGTACACCACACCTGAAAGCATCGTGGAAGCATTTTGAGCCAAGCAAATTACCTGTGGTTTGGCTACGTTTGTATGCACTGACTTGTAATGTGCTGCCACTTATTTTAGGGGATTTGACTTATACTTGTTTTAAATACCATTTTTTAGCTTCACTGACCCACATCTGTTTGCTTATTTCTACTCCAGAACTGGAATAATAATTTGTATCATTAAGTTATATTAGATGTTTGGAAGACAGTTAATAATTTGAATTAACACAAGGAACATATGTTGAATATAAACTATCTGCCATATATTATATGCTGAACATGACATACAGGCAAACAACTTATGATAATTCAATGTGACATGTTATGCCAGCTATCAGAAAAAGCTTCAGGTAGGCCTGAGGAGGAGCATGTTAATCCATCCTTTCCTATTCTTATTGACTGGAATGATTTAACCTGGTTATGCATGTATCTCTGTCACTTCTGTGCTTTTTATTTTGACAAATCATGAGTGACAGCTATGCCCTTAGCTCTGAGGGTTAGGGGGAGGGAAGCAATGAGGAGAAGAAAACAGCAAAAAGTCAAACAACAAACAAATGCTCTCTTGCTTATGAGAACCTCAGGGTGTATGAAAGACATGTTGTGACAAGGGCTGTGATAGAGCCACTGCTGCTGAGGGGAGTGAGGAGAAGCTTCACAGGTAAGGGGAGGTGGCGTGGGTTGTGGGTTGAGCTAGCTCTCTCCACAGGATGGAGAAGTCAGAGGAAATTCTAGATACAGGCAACAGCAGCTATAGAGGTCTGAAGATGGCTGAAACTGGAATATACTTGTAAGTGATGCCCCTACATCCTGCTTCCAAAAATCATGGTCAACAGCAAGATCAAATAACATGGCTCTTCCAGGAGACGGAGGTTGCAGTGAGGAGAGATCACGCCACTGCACTCCAGCCTGGGTGACAGAGCGAAAATCCATCTCAAAAAATAAAATAAAATAAAATAGAATAGAATAAAATAAAATAACATGGTTCTTGTGTACTCATTCATTAAAAATAATTAAGTAAATCAATCCCTAACCAGTGCACAGTAAAAGAATGGGTTGCTGGGTGCTTTCTCTTTTCAATCATTAAATCTTTGCATTAAGTGATTACTTTGTTTTCAGCCTCATGTCACAAGATTCTGTTTATCTCTTATTGCTGAAGATTTCACCCAGTGCCTATAACCAAGAGCTATATCATTAATATTTTTGATGATGATGGTGTTAATCTACTGTAAAGCAGCCTGAAGAAAAAATAAATTAATAGATAAAACTGATAATGTTTGAGATTCAGTACTCACTAAACCCAATACATCCTAAATTGCCCTGGATTATATAGGACTGTGCTGAAATGCAGCATAGGGAGCACATTAAGTCATTTCAAATAACCTTAACTTCATCTCATTGCTTTATTACCTGTAACATATTCATCATTCCACTCATGCTGTTCTTTAAAACGCCTCTCTTACCTTTCCTATTCCATTGCTCCACACCTTATCTGTAAAACAAAGAAAGGAGTAATGTGTACTCTACAGGGTCTTGAAAGGATTAAAATATACAGTGTATGTAAAGCACTTAGCACCATGAACTCTTAGACAGTGGTAGGATCAATAATTGTTGTGTAATGATAGTGGCATGGGCTGTATCACTTAGCCCAGGACTATAGCAATGGCCTGTTGGCAGATCTCCCTATACCCAGAGTCTTATTTATTTATTTATTTCTTTGAGACAGGGTCTCACTCTGTCCCCCAGTCTGGAGTGCAGTGGCGTGATCTTGGTTCACTGAAGCCTCAACAGCCTGGGCTCAAGCAATCCTCCCACCTCAGCTTCCTGAGTAGCTGGGATTACAGGTGCGCACCACCGCGCCAGGTTAATTTTTCAAAATTTTTTGTAGAGATGGGGTTTTGCCATGTTTCCCAGGCTGGTCTCAAACTCCTGGGCTAAAGTAATCTTGGCCTCCCAAAGTGCTGGGATTACAGGTGTGAGCCACTGCGTCTGGCAACTATATCCAGCCATTATCTCCTACCTCCTGTTCCTTAAAGGTCTGGAATCAGAGTATCTTTGAGAACATCTGTTTGATGCATGATTTTTTTCCACAACAGAACCAATGAGAACAAGATCTTTCAAATCAGTAATGGGGAATTTGCACTTTCTAAGTCACTCTATGCCACGTTCAGTTTAATCAAATTTTTATATATTTTTCTCTTTGAGCAAAATTCCTCCTTCTATGGTTTATACTCATTGGCCCTAGATCTATCCTCTAGCCACAAAAAATAAGCCTAATTTCTTTTTTCATATTTAGATTAAATTTAATTAAAGCTACTTTCTCTTTTCATATATGATTAAAATCTTCAAGTGAATTCTATTTGCTCAAAAAATAAATCCCAGATTTCTCTACCTAACATCGAGAGGTTTTTTTTTCTGAACCTCAACGTATTTATTTTGCCTTGTTTGCTATTTTAATCTTTATGACATAAACCATAAGTTAGCCAATCTAGTCATCTTACAATTCCTCTGTTGCCCTTCATTTATTCACACTCTTGCACATTGCTTCTGCTCTTCCTTCAACCAGCCAAACTCATCTCTTCCCTTCTAGATTTTAAGAGTCTCGTGATCCTTTAATGCCATCTCTTCATTAAAAAAATCACATCAGTTTCTATTAATCTTTCGCTCTCTGAACTTTTGTAGCAAACCATCCCCACCAGCAAACTTTACCCAATTCCAGTCTTTTGATGCTGTCTGTTAGCTTCAAGACTCATGTTTTTCTTCTCTTTCTATTATGTTTAATGCTTAATTATATCTAATATTTTTCTAATATAATTTTATGGTTATTAAAGTTTGAAGACAATTTATATAGACCTTTTTCATGGTGTTACATTTTTATTTGTTGTTATTTTACAATTTTGTATTTGTGAGCTTTGTTCCCCAAATAAGACAATAAGTTTTATGAGGCTCCTGTCTTGTATTCCTTTTGGGATTCAATAACACATCATACATTCTTTTCTAGTACACATTCAACAGTGGTTTGATTGAAGACACCATATGCTCATAACGGCTACTGCCTACTTGGCTCTATACTGGTTATTGTGAAGAAATATGAAGATAAGGCAGGAACATTCTATAAAATGACGTGTTGGGAATAGATTGTTCTTCCTAATATATTATCCTCTTAGCAGAAAACCTGATCAAATTATTCTTCAATGTGTTTAAGGATACAAGAGTTTGTTTAGTTCTTTTTTTAATAAAATGTGTATCTCTACCTAGTTATGACGTCAAATCAACGGTAATCTTGAAAGAAAATTTTAGTTGCCGCTTCTATAAGGTCAAATGTCTGTGTCCTGGGAAATCTTGTCAACACCTCATAGAAGTCCTTTTCATTAGAAATATATATATTTTTTATTGATTCCCACCCTCAGCACAATTCTAGGAACTGACTTAGCAAAGCCCATGTAAGTTGGCCATCTTATCTTGAATGTTTAGGTCAATATAATATTTGTTTCAAACTAGCCGTTAACAGTAATTTCTTTTGTTTTTCCCAAGAGGTTTATTTTCCAGATACATTATAAGCTCAAGAAAACAGACTCCACAATATAATTATGTCTTAACAACTTAATTGCACATAACGTTTTAAAGTAGGTTTGGATGAAGTTCTCAAATACTTTGGCATATGATCTTCAGGGACTTTAATTAGAAACAGTAGAAATTATTGCTGTAAAATGGACAAGTCCTTGGTTAAAGTTCTACATTTTGGGCATTTATTTTTGGTTAAGATGGTCCCCAAACCAATTAATGGTACTGATATATTACTAGTTTACAAGACTTCATTTACTGTACCTCTGATGCAGTGGGAGGTTACAGATACTCATTTACTATAATATGTCATTAGATAGTTTCAATCTTTCACGTATAAGCAGAGAAACCAATAGGTTTATTATTTCTCTGTCAGTTTTCTGTTATAACCTAAACTATATAGTAATTTGCAGTAACTGTAGACATTGTTCCACAGTATATGTGATTATGATTGATAAGATGTAGAGCATTAAATTTAGAGTTAGCTTATTCTGATAAGTCAATATTAGACTGTACAGTAACTCTGCATTAACTATAGAAAGGTTGTAAGTTAATGCCTATTTAAAAACCCCAAACCATTCAATTTACAAGAGAAAGTGTTGCAAATGTATAAAACAGCAGATATACAAGGAGAGCACAAAACATACTTTATTAGAACAAAAAAGCAGCCATAACAAGATGCAACAAGTAGAAACACATAAGCAGTCAAAGGATTAGTGTTCCATAAAAATATAGGTTTTCTTTTTTGTAGTCTTGGCAATAGCCATAGGGATGTAAAATAACATTCTGTAGCAGCAGGTAAGGATACTATGGAGCACTCACCAGTTGTACGGAGCACCTTAACAAAAAGACACAAGAATGAATTCAGCTACTTTGGTGCAAAATATCTAGAACAGAACTGTAAATTCAGTTCAGTTACTAAGAAGCGCACACTAGAACTTGATATAACTTCCAGAAGAGCTCACTCAAGTAATAGTACATATTATTTTAAGTGATAAAAAGGTGCTAAGTAAAGTTATTTACAGATAAAATGGTTGTACAGTACCTTTTAAATCTGCAATTTAGGTTTCAGATTTTCCAATAGGAATTAACTGCACTGAAATTCTATATATTTTACTTAAGCAATTCAGCTATGAGCATTTACAAAAAAGAGATAAATATTGCCATCTGACTTATTAATTACAGTTCAACAATAATCTCAACAACAGCAAACACTGTAGTTACTATTATCTGACTTGTTTGGGCATCTTCTAATCTCATGTACTTTATGGTTCACAAAATCATTCTGGGCATAGGAAAAGATCCAACTTTTATGTAACAACAATTAGAATGCACATCAACTTTTAAAAATAATCACATGCAAGACTACATTGCAGCAGTTATTCCAAATACCTGTTTTAAGTTAAAGCACTCATTTAAAAAATTAATACCTGGGCCTTTCAATAAAATTCTACTACTGACTTTGTAAGTCTGAAATTTATGAATGACTTAGAAAATCTGTATTATCTAACAGTACCTTTTGCAGAAGAGAAAAGGAGCCTGATTATAAGCTGCATCAACACCTAAGTGAACTGTGCCCTTGTGGCCAGAAAATTGCGTTTTTTTTCTAACAGGAAGACACTCTTTTTTTTTAGACTCTTCCAAAGCTTGATTTATAGTAACTACAAACATCATTACTTTTGGAAGTTTATAGAAAAACTCTTAGAAAAAATAATTTCAAACATTAGTCACACTGTTGAAATACTCATCCAATATTAATAATTTGTTCTTCATAGCAAATGCCCCAGAGTTGTCTCACTCAAATACTGCAGCCGTTAAAAACCAAACTGTTAGCTAAATCAGCAAAATGTTCTTGCAGTCTTACTGAACACCTGCAGCTCTATCCTCTGTTTTTCCAATAGGCACCATGTTTATCTGAATAAGTAACAGCAGGTCGCATCTGACAGATGCTAACACTGTGCTAACATACTGTATGAAAAAGCCTAGCACTGCTGTGTGTGCTTGCTATAGGTGTATCGTCTGATGCACATGAAAGCGGACCTAGTTAACAACACCCTTTGGGACAGGAGAGTTTACGTTTACTTTGCCTTGAATGGTTCTCATTCTAACCAGCGAACTCTTTCTGTTTATAACGATACTCTTTTAAAAAATCCTGTAACATTGAGGGTAAAGGGAGCCCATCAATCCCATCATACTTAGTGCACCTGTAGATTACCGCGCCACGGATATACTTCAGGCTAAAAGTCCCATTGAGTGATATAGTAAGCAATGGTTCAAAAAACATGCACTAACTGGGATCTTTATAATGTTCTAAAAGTTCTGTTACAGTGGAGGAGTGAAATACACACGAATCATGGGCATCAAAACTAAAGTTGTGATTTCACTGCTCAATTTGGGCATGCAGGGATCTGTTGCCTCGGCTAAACTCACAGAGAAGAGGTAGTCCTCTTGCGCAGAGTCCCTGAGCAAAAACGTGCTTTCAGGCCTCAGATTTCACTTCATGAAGGCCTTCTGCTTCATAAGGGTCCATCACTCCCCAGTAATAGGGATTCCCTGTAATTTGAAGCAAATCAGGCACAAGACAGTGTATGTCATCAATCTGTGTGTGGACTTTCCAAGCTCCTTGTCTGCTAACACGAGCATGGCTGTCTTGAGATACCTAACGATTCTTCTGCTTCCATGACTGAAAACACAGGGTGGTTGTATCCTCTTCCGAGTCACATTTAGCTTGTGGAATTGCAGAACTGTCTCAGGTATTTCAGTCATTCCAGGAGCTAACTTTGGTCCCAGTTTACATAATGGATTAACCTGTGCAGTAGCTTTAAACGTATGTATTTGCGCATTGCGAGGGGATCAACCCCTTCTTCGGTACTAAGCCGCCTTCTCTCTCTAAGCCTATCTTCATCTTCTAGAAACCAAAGATGGATCAAATGTATCAAAAAATGTTGAATATAGGAACTGTATGCTGTTTAATCAAATGCCATTTTGGGGCTAAATCTGAGCCAGCAGGAAAGGGGCATTTCCCAAGCATTAATTCAAAATGATGAATTTTTTTTTTCTTTTTTGAGACGGAATTTCACTCTTGTTGCCCAGGCTGGAGTGCAATGGCGCGATCTCGGCCCACTGCAACCTCCGCCTGCTGGGTTTAAGCCATTTCCCTGCCTCAGCCTCCCAAGTAGCTGGAATTACAGGCATGCGCGACCACCCCCAGCTAATTTTTCTATTTTTAATAGAGACAGGGGTTTCACCACAGAGACGGGGTTTCACCATGTTGGCCAGGCTGGTCTCGAACTCCTGACCTCAAGTGATCCACCCCCTTGAAGTGATCAAGCCTGGGATTACAGGCGTGAGCCGCCGCACCCGTTCTGAATTTTTCTTTCATTGGAAAGGGGAGGCTTTGAGTGCTTGCGGTAAGCTCTCATGGGAAAACACAAGCCCACAGTATCCTGCAACCTCTGTCTCAGAGAGCGTCTTCCTACAGTTCTGCTGGAAGCACTGTCCATGTCGTGTACAGAACTTACGCCGTAGCGCCACTCTCTCCTTTGAAGTCCACTTCGAGTTCCACCGAACATTTTATCAGTATCCAGTGAACTCTGGGCCTTTGTAGAACAGGAATGTTTTTTCTTTCCACCCCATGGAGCATGTCGAGAGTAGGAACCTCTTCGAGCAAGCCTTTTTCCTGGGGTAACACCAGACTCATGATCCTTTTCAATGCTTTTTCAACCGTTTGAGGGATTTCGGTGGCACAATTTTGATTTCTCCTTGAAGAATTCTCTGAAGGGCTTAATTCCAGTTGTAAGGCAACATTTTCTCTTAAGGGACTGCTTTGTTGCTGAGGAGTTGAGTCTCCTACGCTGATGATTTTCTCTTTGACAGACAAACATCTGTTGGAGTTCATGTCCACATTTTCACTACGGCTTCCTCCCTCATGACCGAAGAGATTCTGACACCTGTATTTGAAGTTATTCATATTTTTCCCACTTTATCCATCGATTATAAAATCGTTCTGGGAGAGCAGGCGGCCTCCTCCAGGGCACCTGCGGCCAGGCAGGACGGTCCCGGATGGCGCAGTCACCAGCAGGGTGAGTCCGCTTGCCTTCTGGTGCTTCCCGTCCCCTCCGACTGCCCAGCGAGCACAGCTTCACCAGCCTCCCAGCTTCACTTCCTCTGGCCAGAGCCCGGGGACTCCAGCTCCGCAGGATGCCTCCGCCAGGCCCCACCCCCTTCCCCCACCGCTGTCCGCTCTTCACTGGCTTCCCCTCTCCCCTCCCCTGCTAACCGTAATTTCTGCAAACCGCCTGGAAGGATAGTTTATCAGATCACGTCTCCTCTCCTCCCAACTTGTGCCAGATTACAGGCTATCTGCTGAATGGAAAATTATCTCTTACACTCCCCAGAGGAGTCATTTTGGATAAAAACCCCTAAATTAGTTGATAAAGCAAAGTTTGATTTGGCAATTTCACCAAAGACTAACAACATTTGCATGTGTAACTATTCAAACAAGGGAATGTTTAGACTGTTTCTATTTATTTATTAGTCTTTTAACGCTGATTTTGCCAAAAGTCAAGGATAGCTATTCACAGGTTTCATGGGCTGTTTTCCCTAAGTCAGCATTCTGGGGCTTTGCTGCGGGAGAGCAACAGAGGTTGCAATGCAGAATGCCTTTGAGAACTTAGCATTTAGACAGCATCATTGAGTCATAACGTCTGCCTATAGCATTTATTTTTCTGAACATGCTAATAAAGGAACAAGATGCAAAGGTTTTGATTAACTGCAAATGGCATCCAAATTTTGGAAAAATTGGAAAACGCACTTACCAAAGCAAGTTCTGTTTTGAAGATGATTTCCTTCAGTTAATACAAGATGAGCTATTTCTGTTATAGAAATTTTGAAAGAAATATACCAGAATTTAAAAGATTAGAAAAACAATTCTCTCCAGTGAATTGAGCTAAATTATGTTGGCATTATGAAAATTAAGTCTAAAGGACTGAGTTTTAAAAATTTTTTTAAAAGTGACTATGGATGGTTTCAATGGTTCCCCAAGCTGGACTTGCCTCCTGTCAGATAATCATCTGATTCCTACTTAACAATTTCCAGAAACCTCAGATGCTTTGGATCTGCTTTGCATCTTACAGACAGTAACAACTGTGATACATTACTATCGTACACCATGATTACATTAATATCTGTCCCAAAATACCTTCTGTGCCACTGTAGATTACTCAAGATTAGAGGTGCTGGAAAGAATAAATACAGTAACAACATCTTTTATTAATTTCATTAAAAGGTAAAATAAAACTGATGTGGTGTGCGTGTGTGTGTGTGTGTGTGTCTATTTCCTATGAAGACTTTTATTTGTAATTTTATTTAGAAGTTGTGGCTAGATTTTGTACTATGGTCATGGAAATTTAGTTTATTTGAAATTCCAAAAAATTGTTTTTCCTAAGGTCAACAAGTTTCTTTTGTGTAGCAGGAATATATTTTATTTAGATGTAGAGTTTAAATCTTACTTTCTCATTATTTTATGACTTTTGGATAACCCTGGTTATAAATTTGTTAATAGGTTGGATATAGAATGTTACTCTGCCATCCAAGAATATCTTAATTTATTATTTATTAATTTGTGTATTAAACAAACATAAATTGGATACTCACTATATAAGAGGCACTTTAATAGGTACCAGGGAAGAGAAATGAAATATGTGACCTCTGCCCTCAACCTAGTGAAGAAGACCCACATCTCCACAACAGGCTAATGCAAAATGAGAAATGTACAATGTGTTATGATAGCACAAAGGAGGGAATGTGTAAATTCTCTAGATGGGGTATATGAGGGAGGAGGGACTTTTCAACATAGCAAACATTTGTGAAAATGTCCATAGTTTGGAAAAGAGGGTAGATTGAAAACGCAGTTAATCTCATTATATGGCAGCTGTGGACTGTAATGAAAACAAAAAAACCCTTAGGTTTTATAAACTTTTACAGCTCCAAAGTACTTTATAAATACCTTCTTACTGGATTCTCAAACTGGTGACGTTGAACATTACTGTCAAATAAATGTAAGCCAGTAAGCTTTTGTGCAAGAGGAATAGGCCTCTGTGTAGGCCTCTGTGCGGAAGCATAGGCTGGGTAGGGGATGTGGTCATGACCTCACTTGTGACCACACTGTGCTGATGTTGCCTGAGGTAGGGAAGCAATCAGGATTTGAGAGATTCCTTATATAGGAGCAAAGATAAATTATTAATAGCAAATTATTCCCTGTTCCTCACACTCAATAATGTGATTTAGAATTTAATTCTAGGAGTCTTAGTTACATGTTGACTTCTGGAATCAAAAGAGAAAAAGTAAGTACAACTTTACCAAAACTTCAATGTTACTTCTTGGCAAGTAGTCATGTTCTTTCCCATTTATACTTTCTTGTGAAACAGTTGAGAATAAGATTGATTCCCTCCCATTTTCTAGGGGGGAGTGGGTTCTTCCCAACCTTGGAAGGGAAAAATCAGTGCTGAATGCATGTTATTTGCTTTCCTTCAAAAATATGTAACTAGGAAGAGCAGAGTACTATGTAATTTTGCTAATCATGTGCTTTACCAAGTAAACAAAGAACACTTTAGGATAGATTTTATTGAAAGTCATCACCTTTCATAATCATTTTATTCTGCATCATAATTTCTTAATTAGGCAATGTAATTATAGGGTGAAAATCCTATAATCATATGCATTTAGGTTAATTATGTTCACCATTAATTACTGTTGAACTACCAAAATGGTAACCTGTGCAAATGAAATGCTTGTAAAGAAGCAGCTCAGGTTTTAAAAATTATGCCAAATAATAAAAACACAAAAAGTATAATATTACACAGATTAGAATCCTATATGGCATAAGTATTTTTTAAAATGCAGTTAACTTGTCAGTATTTAAACAAATTCAATTAGCATCTCTTTCATGTTGACTTCAGGATAATGATAGAATTATGTTCACATGAATTTTTGATTTATAATTTACATCTATCCACGGAACAGTAATAAATGCCTTTGGAAGGGATGAACTAGCAGATATGCTATAGCTAAATAGTGACTATTTCCTAATGGAAAACACAATGAAGATAAACTAAATTGTTCACAAGTTGTATTTTCTTTGCATAAATAAATCTGGAATCATTTGCTAATTTAAAAATGTCTTTGCCATTGGTAAGTGAAAAATGTTTGCATTTATATAGGAATATATAAATTCATGAAGCCATTATTTGATCAGATTCTGTTTGTGATGAAAATGTATACTAGTCCTGTTTTCAGAGCCAACAGAAAGAATGGTATCTTTCCCTATTCTGCGGACATGACCTTATTATTTATATTCTAAGTCCCTCCTTAGAAGAAATTTTAGGCTGGGTGCAGAGTCTCACACCTGTTGTCCCAGCTACTTGGGAGGCTGAGGCATGAGAATTGCTTGAACCCGGGAGGGAGAGATTGCAGTGAGCCAAGACTGCACCATGACACTCCAGCCTGGACAATAGAGTGAGACTCTCTCTCGAAAAAAAAGAAAAAAATATTAAACTGTTAATCAATTGCTATGGGTGTGGAGTGTGGGGGAAACTAAATACTGATTAGGACAAAAATAAACTTCTAATCTGAAGCATATTTCTCCTACCATGCAGATGAGTAGCACTAAATCTATTTTATAATTTAACCTATTTAGTCCATTGAAATACATAGGTAAAATTGGCGTTCATTAAAAAATACATATATAATTTATAATTTTAACTTAAAATACATATTTTAATCTAAAACCTAACTTACCTATCAAACTTTAGGTGTAAGGTCAAGGTGAAATCATCAAGTATGAGCCCTTTGAGTGGAGTTTGAGGTCATCTTTCCTTGGAAAACTGAATCTGTGGTAGATTCTCTGATATCCAGTTTCAGATTCTTTAAAATGAAAACAAAACAAAACAAAATAAAACCAAGGATATTTGCTAAGTAATCTGAGCATACTATCCTAGATTTTGCCTACTTAAAAAAGTTTTTGGTGTAGCAAGTTGAGTAAGTCATATACCTATTTTGTGACCCATTATCATTGGTTTGCCCAAGGCCAATTTGTTGCTTGATTGATTGGCGTGAATACCTATTCCCTAATCTTGAGTTCTTTTCCATTCTAACGTGTTTAGCAGGGTGGAAAGAATTCCAATGTGTTTAATTGTGTAAAATTTGAATTGTATATGTTATTGTACAATGTGTAGTATTTTGTGTGCTGTATTATAAATGTAGTATAAAGTACAGCATATCTCATTTCATGTCTACTTTCATTGAGCACTATATTTTCAACAGCCCTCTATGTTGCTTTCTGTGCAATTTGTCTACTACTTCTAATGCTGCATGATATTCCTTGATGTGAATCCATTGTATTTTGTACATTCAGTTTTCCAGTGATGGGCACTCACCGCTACAAAAAATACTGATATATTGTGATATACATGCATATCACATGTGTCTCATTTTGGTGCGAGAATTTCTTTGATATAGATATTCAGGAGAGAAATCGCTGGCTCATGGCATATGACATAATTATCTCCAGAATATCTGCACTAGTCTACAATGCCATTACTAATGCCTAAGAGTTTCTGTATTTGCACATCTTCTCCAATACTTCACATTTTCCGGTGATCTAATTTTGCCAGCCTTAGAAATGTAAAGGGATGTTGCATTTTTTATTTTTAAAAATCTTTTATAATTTGAAATTATTTTAGATTTACATGAAAGTTGCGAAGACAGTACAGAAAGTTTCTATGTACGCTTCATCCAGCATCCTTAACGTTAACATAGCCATGATACATTTGCCAAAACTAAGGGATTCAACATCAGCCCAATACTAGTAAGTAAACTACAGATTTTATTTAGATCTCACATTTCTCCTTGTAGGTCCGTTTTCTACTGCAAGATTCACTTCGGAATATTACATTGCCGTTAGTTATTCTATCTCCTTAGCTTCCTCCTATCTGTGATAGTTTCTCAATCATTCCTTGTTTTTCATGACCTTGAGAATTTTGAAGACTGCTAAACAGGTCTTTATTTTGTAGAATGGCCTTAATCTAGGCTTCTCTGATGTGTTTTTCCTGATTAGGCCTTGGTTTCAGATTTGACAAGTATATAATAGAGACAAGATTCTCTTCTTATTTTGTCATATTAGGGATACATAATATCAACATAACTCAACTTATCATTGGTGATTAAGTCAAATGGATCTGATTGTTGTTTTCAACTGCATTTATCCTTTTACTAGTCAGTCAGAGTATGGCTTCATATATTTGATAATCTTTTGTGTTTACTCTTCTCTAAATGGTCTGTTTACATCTTTGCTCATTTTCCTTTGAAGATCCTGTATTTTTCTGGTTAATGCAAAGACATTTTTGTTTTATTCTAGAGATTAGTCCTGCTGGTTTTAGACATCAAAAAATATTTTCCATATTTACATATCTACCTGCTTATTCATGGAAATCTTCGTTAACTAGAATTCCTTATTTTTTATGTAATCACATTATTTTATTCTTTTTGTTTTATGGTACAGGCTTTTGAAGTTTTAAGAACATTTTCATTCCCTTAGATTACACAGATATTCTCTATTTTTTGTTCTGTTAAATATTTAGTTTTGTCTTCAACCTTAAGTGTTAAATCTACCTGGAATCCACATTACATGTTGTGGTAGGTAGAAATAAAGTTTTCTTTTTCTCCATATAATCGACCCATTTTTCAAATTTCATTTTCTAAACAGTCTGTTTCTCCCTATTAATTTGAAGTGCCAATTGTATAATAAATTGGAGAGTCTTCTCTAAATTCTCTATTCTGTACCATTGATCCAGTGTCTGGGCAAAGTGTGGCTTAATATTTGGTAGGGCAAATCTCAGTATTTAATCTTCTTTTGAAGCCTGGTATCTATTCATGTTCCCTTATTATTCCCTTATGTATTGTAGAATACTAATTTTCTCAAATATTCAAATACAATTTATATTGGATTGCATTGAGTTTACAGATTAATAGGCAGGAAGAATTGATATAAACATCTCTTTTCAGATTATCATTTTTGTCCTTTTTTTGAAATGTTGAAATTTTATTCATGGAAGTGTTTTAGACTCTTGATTAAGCTAATTCCTTATAATATTGTGGCTATTGTAAACAATTATTTTAAAAACTGTTTTTCTAATTAGTTATTGCTGGTAAAGAGAGACACTTGGTTTTCATAAGTCGATTTAGTACTCACCAACTCATTTACTAGCTACATTTTATAGCTATCTTGTTCACATTTGATTTTATTCATTAATTCAGCTAACATTTAGAGTCTATTTTGCACCAGGCACTTGGGGGCAGATTGGAAAACAGAATGCTGTTGTGGAGATTATATTCTGCCTGCCTCATGGGTACAAACAAACAATAAACATAATAAATAAATAAATGATGTAGTATATAGAAGTGGAAAGTGCTCTAGGAAAAGGAAAACCAGTGTAAGAGGAATTAGAAATGTGGGAGTTTGCAAAATGAAGGCAGAAATAAACATGTTCTTTGAAACCAATGAGAACGAAGACACAACATACCAGAACCTCTGGGACACATTTAAAGCAGTGTGTAGAGGGAAATTTATAGCACTAAATGCCCACAAGAGAAAGCAGGAAAGATCTACAATTGACACCCCAGCATCACAATTAAAAGAACTAGAGAAGCAAGAGCAAACACATTCGAAAGCTAGCAGAAGGCAAGAAATAACTAAGATCAGAGCAGAACTGAAGGAGATAGAGACACAAAAAAAATCTTCAAAAAATCAATGAATCCAGGAGCTGGTTTTTTGAAAAGATCAACAAAATTGATAGACCCCTAGTAAGACTAATAAAGAAGAAAAGAGAGAAGAATCAGATAGATGCAATAAAAAAAAGATAAGGGGGATATCACCACCAATCCCACAGAAATACAAACTACCATCAGAGAATACTATAAACACCTCTACGCAAATAAACTAGAAAATCTAGAAAAAATGCATAAATTTCTGCACACATACACCCTCCCAAGACTAAACCAGAAATTTAAATCCCTGAATAGACCAATAACAGGCTCTGAAATTGAGGCAATAATTAATAGCCTACCAACCAAAAAATGTCCAGGACCAGGCGGATTCACAGCCGAATTCTACCAGAGGTACGAAAAGGAGCTGGTACCATTCCTTCTGAAACTATTCCAACCAATAGAAAAAGAGGGAATCCTCCCTAATTCATTTTATGAGGCCAACATCATCCTGATACCAAAGCCTGGCAGAGACACAACAAAAAAATATAATTTTAGACCAGTATCCCTGATGAACATTGATGCAAAAATCCTCAATAAAATATTGGCAAACTGAATCCAGCAGCACATCAAAAAGCTTATCTACCACAATCAAGTTGACTTCATCCCTGGGATGCAAGACTGGTTCAACATATCAATAAATGTAATCCACCATATAAGCAGAACCAAAGACAAAAACCACATGATTATTTCAACAGATGCAGAAAAGGCCTTCGACAAAATTCAACAGCCCTTCATGCTAAAAACTCTCAATAAATGAGGTATTAATGGGACGTATCTCAAAATAATAAGAGCTATTTATGACAAATCCACAGCCAATATCATACTATATCATACTGAATGGGCAAAAACTGGAAGCATTCCCTTTGAAAACTGGCACAAGGCAGGGATACCCTCTCTCACCACTCCTACTCAACATAGTGTTGGAAGTTCTGGCCAGGGCAATCAGGCAGGAGAAAGAAATAAAGAGTATTCAATTAGGAAAAGAGGAAGTCAAATTGTCCCTGTTTGCAGATGACATGGTTGTATATCTAGAAAACCCCATCATCTCAGCCCAAAATCTCCTTAAGCTGATAAGCAACTTCAGCAAAGTCTCAGGATACAAAATCAATGTACAAAAATCACAAGCATTCTTATACACCAATAACAGACAAACAGAGAGCCAAATCATGAGTGAACTCCCATTCACAATTGCTTCAAAGAGAATAAAATACCTAGGAATCCAACTTACAAGGGAAGTGAAGGACCTCTTCAAGGAGAACTACAAACTACTGCTCAATGAAATAAAAGAGGATACAAACAAATGGAAGAACATTCCATGCTCATGGATAGGAAGAATCAATATCGTGAAAATGGCCATAATGCCCAAGGTAATTTATAGATTCAGTGCCATCCCCATCAAACTACCAATGACTTTCTTCACAGAATTGGAAAAAACTACTTTAAAGTTCATATGGAACCAAAAAAGAGCCTGCATCGCCAAGACAATCCTAAGCTGAAAGAACAAAGCTGGAGGCATCACGCTACCTGACTTCAAACTATACTACAAGGCTACAGTAACCAAAACAGCATAGTACTGGTACCAAAACAGAGATATAGACCAATGGAACAGAACAGAGCCCTCAGAAATAATACCACACATCTACAACCATCTGATCTTTGCCAAACCTGACAAAAACAAGCAATGGGGAAAGGATTCCCTATTTAATAAATGGTGCTGGGAAAACTGGCTAACCAAATGTAGAAAGCTGAAACTGGATCCCTTCTTTACACCTTATACAAAAATTAATTCAAGATGGATTAAAGACTTAAATGTTAGACCTAAAACCGTAAAAACCCTGGAAGAAAACCTAGGCAATACCATTCAGGTCATAGGCATGGGCAAGGACTTCATGACTAAAACACCAAAAGCAATGGCAACAAAAGCCAAAATTGGCAAATGGGATCTAATTAAAGAGCTTCTGCACAGCAAAAGAAACTACCATCAGAGTGAACAGGCAACCTACAGAATGGGAGAAAATTTTTACAATCTACCCATCTGACAAAGGGCTAATATCCAGAATCTACAAAGAACTCAAACAAATTTACAAGAAAAAGTCAAACAACCACATCAAAAAGTGGGCAAAGGATATAAACAGACACTTCTAAAAAGAAGACATTTATGCAGCCAACAGACACATGAAAAAATGCTCATCATCACTGGCCATCAGAGAAATGCAAATCAAAACCACAATGAGATACCATCTCACACCAGTTAGAATGGCGATCATTAAAAAGTCAGGAAACAACAGGTGCTGGAGAGGATGTGGAGAAATAGGAACACTTTTACACTGTTGGTGGGACTGTAAACTAGTTCAACCATTGTGGAAGACAGTGTGGCGAGGCAATTCCTCAAGGATCTAGAACTAGAAATACCATTTGACCCAGGCATCCCATTACTGGACATATACACAAAGGATTATAAATCATGCTGCTATAAAGACACATGTACACTTTTGTTTATTGTGGCACTATTCACAATAGCGAAGAGTTGGAACCAGCCCAAATGTCCATCAGTGATAGACTGGATTAGGAAAATGTGGCACATACACACCATGGAATACTATGCAGCCATAAAAAAGGATGAGTTCATGTCCTTTGTAGAGACATGGATGAAGCTAGAAACCATCATTCTCAGCAAACTATCGCAAAGACAGAAAACCAAACACTGCATGTTCTCACTCATAGGTGGGAATTGAACAATGAGAACACTTGGACACAGGATGGGGAACAAACATCACACACCCCATGACAGGGCCTGTCATGGGGTGGGAGGAACAGGGAGGGATAGCATTAGGAGATATACCTAATGTAAATGATGAGTTAATGGGTGCGGCACACCAACATGGCACATGTATACATATGTAACCTGCACTTTGTGCACATGTACCCTAGAACTTAAAGTGTAATAATAATAATAATAAAAGAAATGTGGGAGTTTGCAATCCCACTTGAGAGGTCAGAATTGGCCTCTATATTAAGAGAAGACAGCTTTTGAATAAAGACTTAAATGAGGCCGGGCACGGTGGCTCATGCCTTTAGTCCTAGCACTTTGGGAGGCCGAGGCAGGTGGATCATTTGAGGTCAGGAGTTCGATACCAGCCTGACCAACATGGTGAAACCCCGTCTCTACTAAAAATAAAAATAAAAAAAATTAGCCAGGCGTGGTGGCAGGTGCCTGCTAGTCCCAGCTACTCAGGCGGCTGAGGCAAGGGAATTGCTTGAACCCAGGAGACGGAGGTTGCAGTGAGCTGAGATAGCGCCACTGCACTCTAGCCTGGGCGACAGAGTGAGACTGTCTTAAAAACAAAAAACAAACAACAACAACAACAACAAAAACTGAGTGAATTAGTTACATAAACATAAACATCTGAGGGAAGAGTCTTACAGCAAGGGCATCAGCCAGTACAAAGACCCTGGCAGTTATCTTGAGAATAGGCTCCAAAGGCAAAAAAAAAAAAAAAAAAAAGAAAAGAAAAGAAAAGAGGAACAGGACTGCCAATAAGTAGGTTATTTCAATAATCCAGAGGAAAAATGAAAAATAATGGCTTAGACCAGGATGGTATCAGTGAAGCTGCTGAGAAAGAGCTGGATTTTGGATATATTTTGAAAATTCCGCATTTTTTAAAGCAAGATTCTTGTATCAATCTCTATGAAGACACAAATTAATTTTTTTAAAGATATAATCTGTTTTTACAGGGATATATTCATAAGGATAAATGCAACTTAATTAACTAGGGTAAATATAATTTCACAAGGATAAATACAATTTAATTAAATAGGTTACTAAACTAACAAGCAGTGCAGGATGAAACTAGCTTTAGAACAAACACAGCTGATTTAAGTTTGTATTATTACTGGAGACAAATATATACTAGCATAATGCAAAGTTACTTTCCAACAGAATTTTAATGTGCCCTGGGAAAAAGCCAAAAGTTTTACAGGAGAAATGGAGAACATTGGTTAGTCTAGCAAGGAAGTCAAGTGGGGATCAATTCAGAGGGTTTCCCTTTCTCTGCCAGTCTCTGTATGCACATACGTAAGGACATAGGTATGCATAGTCCATTTAACACCAGAAAGAATTTACTTCAGGTTTACAAACATAGAAAGCATAACAAGGTAAAATACATGTTGAAGTAAGTAGATGGGAAAAGTAGGTAATAAAGAAAAATAAAATCTGGAAAGACAACATAAAGACAAGAAAGATTATTGTTTACTAGAAGAAAATTATAAATCTGGTTCTAGCTTTTAAACAGGTTAAATCGTCACGCTTAAAAATCCTTTAGGCTGATCCCACGTATAAATAATAAACTACACTTTTGAGTTACTTGATGCTAACATTTCTTTCTTTTTTTTTTTCTTTTAGAAATACATTTTAACTGTATGCCATTTAGTTAAGTATTTAGTCAAGGGTCAAGATATGTGTACATATTATGTATGTATATATATACGCACACACATATACATAAATACATACTCTATGCTATATATATATATAAATACACACTATGAATGTATACTATATTAAATTAGTTGGTGTTATTTATAACAATGACCACATAGTTCCCTTCAAAGTGTACGTTTTTGTCTTTTTAGGTTGAATTTCAGTGCTTGGTTTCGATTAACAATGGGTATTCTGTAGACTATTTTCCTCTTTGACTTTTAGGAAGCTCAGGGGTGATTGCTGGGGATTTTCTTAATTTTTTTTTCTGTAATAATTTCGTCTATTCTCAGGCCTTCATATTATTTGGCTCTTCTATTTTAAATTTTTGAAATAATTTTGTTTCATTTTATCTGTGATACAAGCACTTCTAATTCTTTTTTAAAATTTCTTGTGTGTGTATGCACATGTGAATTAACTAATTTATAACACCTTTCCTTAAAATTAATAAAAATATATCTTGAGCAAAATGTACTGAATATCCTTTTAAGATTATAGGAGTCAGGACTGTAATGCAGGAACAGAGATTGAAAAGGAATCAGACTATCTGTTGCCCATCAGGTCTGTTTCTCTTTCTTCTTACTGTGACTGGCTTCCTCTGCTTCCTGGACTCCCATGCTACATGCAGATGGTCTACCTCAGGTACTTAGACCAACAACTTTTGGGACAAACCACCCAAGAGGGCTGGCCTCAGTCCTCAGTTTCTCTCTCTTTTTAAAATTACATAAAATAAGAATTTGATTTGAAAATATTTATCAGGCACTTACTGTGTTACAGAAGACAGTATTCTAACTTCCCGATTCTGGGGATATAAACAACATTGTTTATGGCTGCAGAAGAATAAATACCTTCCTGCGTAGCTGTATGTTTAGATTGTCAAAAGATGGGTCGATAGCTGTATATCTCTTCGCATACAAAATTTAGGGTGGTATATGTGTTTCTGTACCCTATACACTTTTCCACATTATATACATGCATATACATTCCTGTTTACATTGACATTCTCTATGAAAGTAGGTCAAGCAAGAATATTGATGAACTAGTAAAACCATGTTTTATTTTCAAAATACCTAACACTTATAGAATGCACAATTACAAGATTATTCTTCAAGTTGCATTATTCCGAAAATATGTGTATTAAAACAAATAAAACTGGAATGATTTTAAAGCTGGATTTATGTTTATTAGTGAAAAGTGACTTCAGTTCTTAGCCCAGCTGGGCCCCTGAGACAGCCCAGATGCTGGGTCACCCTTCAAAGGCTGCAGCCCATCGGAGGTCAAGGTGTGCTGGCCTCCTCAGGCACCAGAGCCACAGAGGAGACAATCCAGATGCTTTGGGAAGCAGGAACCTGGAATTCCTTCATGGGAGGTACCAGCAGGTATTTCCTAAAACGGTAGGGCAGGGGAGTACATAAACACAGGTCTGCTCTGGGACAAATCAAGGAGTAACATGAGCCTGTTTACCTTGGTGTTGGTCTTAACTGAACAGGAAAGATGGTCAACTGTCTCCATGATACTTTAATATATTGTTCCAGCTGACGATGTGGTCATTGCATCAATAAAGTAAGTAACTGTGGATAAACACGTATTTGATTTCTCATTTCAAGACAAAATATTTAAATATTGACTACTCATTTGATTTAAAACATTGAACTTTACAATTTTAGCAAATTAATTTTAAATATTTAATATATAATGTTAATGAAGGGGGGGCGGCAGGGGGAATAATAGGCCCAAATAGGTGCCCCCCTAGGCAGTACGGTATAATATTAATATAATTGATTTAGTTAGACAATCTCAAGGTCCTATTTAAAAGTGATTTGTAGTCTTCTTTATGAAAATTGTGGTGTTTGGCAAATGCAATCTTTTCCTTTGCAGTTTCTGCCGAAGAATTCCAAGCATTTCACATATGAAATAAAAATTAACACTCACATGAACACTAAGGAATGCTCACATACACACCCAAAGGGAAGAAAGATGTACACATATAATCAGTTTGATTGAATTGGTAACCAATTTGGTGACCAAATGAGACTCATGAGATTCATTATTTACTTTCAGTTTGATATCTAGTGTGGATAATTAAATACATGTTTCACTCAAGCTGGTTAATATCACTAATATAGGCAGTCATTTCATTTAGGCCCCCTAAGTCATACTCCCTTGCTTGTGAGACAGTGACGCCTTGACTTTCATCATTCATAATACCCTCTGTCACCAGGAAACTCTCTGTCTTTCCTCTCTGGGGTTGTATTATTCATTGGTCATCATGAGTTTGTGGAAGTTAATGCAGCACTTTTGAAAAGAAGAAAAACATATGACAGAATCTCCCCATTTTTGATCAGGATGTAATCTACCTTCTGCCAGGTAAACTCCTATATCAGATAGGACAGGTATTTTATTTGGTGGCAATGGCATTTAATTCAGATCATTTGCTTTCCATTGAGATTTTTTGGAGATTTTTACTTACAGGCTGTGGTGTGATACCTTGGATAACGGACACACTGACAAAAGTTAAGGAAGTTCAAACTCCCAGGCAAGGAAAATTTAGAAGGGAAGGTGCCTTTTCAGAGCAAGACCGAGGCTGTCACTCAACACCATCAGCACTAATTGGTGGACTAAATATCTAAGTCAATCAGAATCTAGTCCCTAGGAAAGCAGAGAAAGAAGCAGGTAAGAATTCAGAAGTTTCTCGAAGTCAAAAAATGGCCCTTGCTCCCTTGCTGGCCGAGGGCGGTCACTCACGCCTGTAATCCCAGCACTTTGGGAGGCTGAGGCGGGTGGATCAAGAGGTCAGGAGATCGAGACCATCTGGCTAACACGGTGAAACCCTGTCTCTACTAAAAATACAAAAAATTAACCAGGCATGGTGGCGAGCGCCTGTAGTCTCAGCTACTCGGGAGGCAGGAGAATGGCGTGAACCTGGGAGGCAGAGCTTGCAGTGAGTCGAGATTGTGCCACTGCACTCCAGCCTGGGCGACAGAGCGAGACTCCGTCTCAAAAAAAAAAAAAAAGAAGCCCTTGCTGTCAAAGTCAATTTGATTCAAGCAGGGAAATAATCCATCTGGTATTATAATTTATTTTAAAATTGTGTGAACATTGTCTTTTCTCCTGTTACTCCCTAAATAGTAAGTAGGCTTTTAATTCTCCTTTCTAAAATCCTGGTAAACAAACATTAAGAGCTTGAGAGCATGCACAGTTTGCTTGCAAGGTCTCTCTTTTTTTACCCTGTGAGTGAAGCAATACTATTTTTGAAAGCTGGGGAAAAATATTGCAATGAAATTTATTGGTGATGGTCTTTGAGAAAAAGAAATCTTCCAACAGCAGAGCTTTTTGTATCTCTAACACAATGGAAGGCTTTGGTTTGATTTTCCCTGTCACATATTCCATTGTTGTCTATAAATGAATAGCCTTGAACTTCCTCTGCAAGAAGAACGCCACTTTAGATGGATACTTTATGAACTCACAGTGCAGGCAAATCTTCAGGATGGGGGATAATATGCAATACCACACAGATTGTGTTGTTTTCACAGTTTGCTGTTGTGTTTCTTAGCAATTAACATTGAACAAGGAATACGGGATATTGTGAAGTGATATATATTCATCAAGGAGATGAGCTGCAGCAAAGTCGATGTGTTTTGCTATGTTATAGTGATGAAAGATTTAGGCTGAAAGGAACTGTATATTATTTCAAATGAGGAAACGAGGAATAAGAATAGATGCTAGATGTATAAGTACTGCTTCAGTTTCCATAAGCTGTAGAAAATAAATTCAGTTTATTCAGAAACTCCTTCAGTCCATCAAGGTAGTAATTCTCAGACTTCCTTACCAGTGTCTCTTGTGCCCTCTTCACCCCGCTGTCCCCTATCCAAGGTATATGTGGAGCTGCTTATTCCTACTTGGGTTCCTTTTTTGACCTTCCATTGATTACTGGGAAAGGTAAAAGTCCATTTGAAAGGTAAGAATTGTTCCCAGCTCTTCTGTAGGAATGCAGTATCTTCAGTCTCCTCAGCTTCTCCTGTTAATCTCCCACCTTGCTTTCGCCTAAAACAGATAAAGAAGGAACCCTTCAGAACTCTTTTGTTTCAGTCTTTCCCACCTCCAGTGCCCCAGGTAGAATTGCAGATTCAGCACCATCTTCCCTCCACCTTCGCTTTAGGATCAGAAGTGAACAAATAATTTCAGGACTGGAAGATTAAAGAAGAAACTTGGGAGCCCTAACTTCTAAGTCTGGGTGCAGGTGAAGGCTTAAGGAGATCAGGGCAGAGACAATATAACTTGGGTAAAGATAACCAGTCCAAGAAGGCCAGGAGGAATTTCTAATCCAGGAGGGGAGGTAGGGAAAGAACTAAAGTCAATGATGGATCTAGTTGTCTCTGCATCATCCTTTGTATTGATGAAGAAATCCCTGTCTCAATGATACAACATACAATAAGAAGATAGTCAAGAAAATGACAAATTAGTAATGTTTTCCGGGACCAACACCATAATGCCTTTCAAATGTGCATCATCACTGTCCACTTAGAAAAAGCCCTTCTGAGATCTGCTGGTGAACTTCTCTGCCCTCACCAGGGACCCAGTTTCCTCTCCCCTTCCTGACTATCTTGAGAAGTCTGATTTCCTACTAACAATGGGCAGCGTGTGTCAAAGGCCTTAGACTGCACATCATTTTTAAAATTCCGTAATTTTTGTGTCTTAAAGAACTTGGGTGTAGTGGTTGCAGAAGAGCTCTCACTTTCCTACTTCCTGCATGGAAGTAATTCAAATGAAATTCTTATTTCCAGTTTTGATTGTGAGGTCTCTTACTTGCCTCATTACTAACTATATTTACTCCCCAGAACTAAGAAAGATTTTGGAGGAAAACTAATCATCAGAATGCCCTAATGTTAACATATTTCCATAGAGAAGAAACAAAAAAGTGATAGAGAAAGGAAGGGAGGAAGGAAGGGAAGAAGGAAGGAAGGAAGGAAGGAAGGAAGGAAGGAAGGAAGGAAGGGGAGAGGAGAGGAGAGGAGGGAGGAATGAAGGAAAATGGAGAACAAGCATGGAAGAGCAGGTCCATTGTACTGGCTGCTAAGTATGTTTAAATACATAATCCTCTTGGAATCTTCGTAAGATTCCTAAGCTAGATGTGATTATCCCAGTTTTACAGACAAGGGAACAAAGACTTAGAAAAATTTTTTTAATTTCCCAGGGTCACAGACGGTAAAATCAAAGGAAAGAGGGAGAGGAAGAGAATCAGAAAGTGGTAGTTTGTCTGACTGCAATGTCTAAAATTGACCTTTTCCAATAATTTTAGAGGGTGACATGATTATCGAAAGACTATTGTGGAAAGCTATTAGAAGAAGCTGAATAAAATCGAGGGATTCCCCAGTAGTCACAAGGCCTGGGAGAAGTTATAGGTGAGAGACTTGTAAGGCTCTAACAGGTAATCAGGATGCAAGGGTAAAACAAGTGACTTCTGCTCCGGCAGCCCTCACAAACAAGCCCCCCCACACCCTTCACCACGCACACACACACACACACACACATGCACACACACACACACACAACCAGGTATCAACATGCATGTCAGTTTCGAGGTGTTTAAGAACAGAGACTGTATATCTAATAAGAAAGTGTATGAAGAATATTGACTGCAGGTAGGCTGGCTACGTAATTTGCAGGGATGCTTGTCTAAAAATTATTAAGAATTTTGAAACAGTGATAGCAGAGCTTCAAACCAAGTACAGTCTTTCTGAGCACGAGGCCCTGTGCAACTTCACACCCATGAGCTGACGCTGGATGCAGGTGATTTTGATAGATGGCAACTGCTCTCAAGAACTGAGAATGGCTCCGCCAGTTCTTTCCTCATCTAGGTGGGAACATATTCAACAATCTGTATTTCTACCTTTATCAACCATTGTCTTAATCCTCTTCCCTACTACACAGAGAGGCAATGCCATGAGATCTGGCCTGAGGCCTCCATCCTTGCTGCTTCATCCAGCCTTTCTGGCTGACTTACCCCTCCCCTCCCTTTCTCTCCCCTCCCCCTCCCCTCCCTTTCCCTCCCCTCCCCATCCCCCTCCCCCTGCCCTATCCCCCTCCCCCTCCCCTCACCTCCCACCCTTCCCCTCCCCATCCCCCATCCCCCTCCCCTCCCCTCCATTCCCTTCCCTTCCCTTCCATTCCCTTCCCCTTTCTTTCTTTCTTTCTTTCTTTCTTTCTTTCTTTCTTTCTTTCTTTCTTTCTTTTTCTTTCTCTTCTTCTTCTTCTCTCTCCTTCCTTCCTTCCTTCTTTCTTTCCTTCTTTATTTCCTTTCTTTCTTTCTGAGATGGAGTTTTGCTCTTATTGCCCAGGCTGGAGTGCAGTGATGCAATCTCAGCTCACTGCAATCTCTGCCTCCTGGGTTCAAGCAATTCTCCTGCCTCAGCCTCCCGAGTAGCTGGGATTACAGGTGCCCACCACCACACCTGGCTAATTTTTTGTAATATTAGTAGAGACAGGGTCTCACCATGTCGACCAGGCTGGTCTTGAACTCTTGACCTCAGGTGATCCTCCTCCCTCGGCCTCCCAAAGTGCTGGGATTACAGGTGTGAGCCACCATGCTCAGCTGACTTATCCCATTTTTCCCTATTCTTAGTGGCTTATCTCAAAATCCATTTTCTCTATAAAATTTTGTGGTAAAACTGGCAATTTGATAACTTCCCATCCTATCTCACACTGTTTAATCTGTATCATGAGTCCCTGATGGTGTTTAATTTAGCAGTTTGTTTAACTTGTTTTATGTCTAATTATTTGAGGTGTGAGACTTCTGTAACCCCAAATGGATGTGTATTTCTTAGAGGCTGGGATTTTACAAACTACTCAGAACTTTGGGAATGAGGCGAAGGGAGTAAAGGCACTGCAAGGCTGGACTTCCTCCCTCACATCTTCAACACGCTTCCGGGACATAGGGAAATGCCCGTGTGTGCAAGTTTCTATGGCAGTTTCCTGAACCAAATGTTGCTAAAATAATTACTGAGTGGTCTCTTATAGGAGTGGAGCTGATTTCCCCAGAGCTGCCCCTCTCAGTATGGTCCACTGTGAAAACACAGTGAGGACTAATTGTTTTCTGACAGATTTATAATTCCACTAAATCAATGCCACCATTTAGACCAGATGGAAAACTGTGGACCAGACTGGCAAAAAGAAATATGGGCTTCCACTTTTCCTTTTCCCTTATTTTAGAGGACAAGTAGCCATGGAGGGAGTCATAGGTAGGTGGGAACTTGGGTACGCCGCTATTGCCATGGATGATGGGGGCATAGTGATCATATCTTGTAGTATGTGTGAATATATGTTTAATGTATTAGGCAACAATACTGTGGTGCACATTTATTTGTATTCTTTTCCAGATACCACACACTGCAGGCATTACAATAGCTATTCAGCTGTACAGCTATACTTATAATTATACACAGTTGAAATCTCTCTGAGCCACTCTCTCCCTGCTGCAGCCTGTAGGAAGCAAACATATAATACATTTGGTTCTCCCCATGCATTATGACAACTTTTTAAAAGGCATCAGGATAATGTTTGCATGCATTATGTAGCTAGAAGAATGAAAACCCCATTACAAGATCTAAAATTACTAGATTCTCTTAAAGTGACATAAATCAAGCCCATTTGACATCACCATTTCAAGCACTCATGTTGCAGGCACCAGGCAGAGTATGCAAATGTAAATGGTGCTTTTTAGTGACAGAGAGGGTGAGGCCACAAACAGAAAGATTTAGAATGAGCTACATTTGATACCCAAAGATATAAAATACTCTTCCTCTCTTGGTGGACACAAGCAAGGGTCTTGGGCTATTTTAACTGTCAGTGATCATAATAGCTTCATGGTGTCCCATTGATCTGAGTGATTAATATCCTTACCTAATGGAGTGCAGACCGTATGAGATGTTTATAACCTCCACACCTCCTCCCAACACTAATGTGGGCTTGGCTATGTGTAATAGAGCTATAATTCCCCCATGAGCTCCCAGCGCATCCTAACCTGCAAGTGCTGCCACGGTGATTTAGCAACGCCATCAGTGATCTGGGGCCGAATTATCTTTACGTGGGCAGTTGTACATTTGGTTGTTTATAATCTACTTTGGTAAAATCTTAATGATAATGGAAGATCATTCTCCTGCTTTGATGGTACTTTTTATTTGTTTTTAAAAGGTGAAAGTGTCTGTTTAATTCTTTAAGACAACTTTTACTGGTAGCTTTACTGCCTTAAAAGTTCAGATTTTAAAATAAACTATTCTAGAAGTTTATGGTTTCTTAATAGAACATAAAATCTGAAAGCCAAATAACTTGTATAAAAGTATTGAGGTATATAGCCTCTGGTGTAATCTATTTGAGATGATCTTGGTCTGAATTTTCTTTCTCTTTTTTTTTCAGAGACTGGGTCTCACTCAGTTGCCCAGGCTGGAGTATAGCGATGTGGTAACTTCACTGCAGCGGCCTCCACTGCCCCCCAGGCTCAAGTGATCCTCTCACTTCAGCTTCTTGAATAGCTGGGGCACCACTGCCCTGGCTATATTTTTGTATTTTTGTATTTTTTGTATAGACAGAGTTTCACCATGTTGTCCAAGCTGATCTTGAACTCCTGGGCTCATGCGAGCTGCCTGCTTCAGCCTACCAAAGTGCTGAGATTACAGGTATGAGCCACTACATTTGGCCTGAATTTTCTCAATATTTCTGTTATTTTACCAAAAATGTAAGAGTGAACATTAATTAAGGGTGTGTGTGTGTACATGTGTGTGTATCAAAGAGAGAGAGATTTCCCAGTACCAGGTACTGAGATCTTTTTTATTTCAAAATTCATTTTTGTAATATAAAGTGGAAAAATTAGGTAACAAAATACCCCTTCAGTTATTGTTTCTTATTAAAATTAAATATATAAATTACTCTCATTGTTTTAAGAGAAAAGATGCTACATTTATTTCCACAGTAATTTAGCTAATACTTTCCTTAATATTTCATTTGCCTTGCCACAAGCAAACAAAAACTGAAGTAAGCTCTGAGTGTACACATTTGCATATGTGCACACACGCATGTGTATGAGCATGAATTTTATGTGTCTGTGTGTCCCTGCATATTTTTACATGCATACTTGTGTATGTTTGTGTGCATGGGCATTCATGTGGGCCTTTGTGTGTGTGTGTGGATGTTTGTGAATATGTATATGTATATAAACAGGGGCAGTTTGTGCGGACCTCATATTAGGTTAATTTTCAACTCAGCATAAATTCACTGAGCATGTATGTATGTCCCTAGCATTTAGTGAGACACACATGATCCAAAAATGAGTATGATCCTGTTTTAGACCTTAAAAATATCAGAGCATAACAGGAGCGATAACTTTGGATACAAAGAGCAATGCAGTAAAGTAATAAAATGCATGTTTTACTAATTTATTGTATGAAGAACTTGGCATATAGGATGGGCTTACACATTCAGAGAAAGGATAGACAATCAATAGAGGAAGATCATAATGATATGTGAGAGAGTATTGAAGCTTAAATAGAATTTTGCCCTTTAGAGAAAGGCAGGAGAAAGTAAATTAGAATAAAGAGAGCAGAGTGAACAGACAAATGGAGTTGTGACAGCGCATGCTGTGTTGGAGCAATGGTTATTTAAATGTTAGGAGCATAGGGAACATGAAAAGAGAAAGGAAATTAAGATTGCCTGAGTGCCTACTGCAATATAGGGAAACATGGTGGTGGAAAAGGCGGGCTTTGTCACTGAGTCGTCCACATCTGACTCTCATCTCTTCCATTTACTAGCTGTGTGATTTTGTACAAATAACCTCTCTGAGCCTTGGTTTCTTTTCGTGATAGTAACTACAGTGAGGATTCATTGAAGTGATAAACTTAATACAATGACTGGTATATAGTAAGCATTTAATAAGGAGTATTTAACTACTATCTTGTGCTTGTCCTGGAGATAATATTGATAGCTAGAAGTTACGAAGCTTCCTACATCACAGATATATACATCATGCCATTTAATTTTTACAATAGCTATTTGACATGATTACTATTATTATCCCCACTTAGAGATGAGGACATCTTAGGGAGGTCACAGAGAAGAGTAGGGCCACACCTGGTTTTGCCTGACTCCGGAGGCTGGCCATTATGTCTCCTCTTGGGGAGATCATTGGTAGGAAGTAAGTCTAGAATGGAAATTGGTGTTCAAATGGTGAAGCTCTAGAATAATAAGGCAAAGAATCTGGATTTTTTTTTTCTCCTCAACAGTAGAAAAGCATAAAATCTTTTTCTCAGGGAAATTATACTACCATTCATTCATTACTTCATTAATTTAGCAGTTAGATATTGCACTCAGTAAAACATGCATGTGATTATTTTATTTGCTCTTTGAATGTAAAGCTCTGCTGCCTACTATTGTCTGACATTCTTGGGCCTGACTTGTATTTTATTAATCTATGAAGTCCAAGCTACTATATGCCACACATTGAGCTAACCACTGGGGGAAAATTGTGAGCAAAAGCAGACGTGGTTTCTGCCCTCAGGAAACGGACAGTTTAATAAGTATGTAGGGAGAATGGAGGATAATGTATCTAATAAGTACACAATGGTAAAATCACCACTGTGACAACTGCTACAAAAGTGAGATCCAACATGGTGTGAGCTCAGATTAGAGGGAAATTCAACCAAGACAAATAGGTCAAAAATGTTTTCCTTGAGCAAATGAGGCTTGAACAGAGAACTGAAAGATAAGTATGGCCTAACTGATCAAAGAGTAGAAAGGGAGAGGAATGGCACAGGCAAAAACCCTGGGAGGAGAGGAAGCACGGTGAGTCCAAGGGGCAAAAGGAGCTGGAGTATCTGGAGGAAGCAGATCTAAAGCAACACTGCTCAGTAAAAATACTATGAGAGCTACACATCAATTTTTTTTTCTAGTAGCCACATTTTAAAAAGTATATAGAAACAGGTGAATTAATTTTTATTAAGTATTTTATTTAACCCAATATATCCAAAATATTGTCATTGCAACATATATTCAATATAAATATTATTAATTTCATATTTTACCTTCTTTTTCTTATACTGCTTGAAATCCAGTGTGCATGTCAAGCTTTCAACACATGTCCATTCAGATATTACATTTTCATTGGGAATACTTGATCTGTATTTAAATTCCATAACATTCATGATTAAAAAAGTAAATTCATATAGCCAAGTTATTCCAAACACACTTAAGAGTTTTTCAATAAACGGAATTGAGTATTCATTTTTAAAATTTAAGTTACAATTAATTAAAATTGAATAAAATAAAAAGTTCAGTTCCTCAGTCACACCAGTCACATTTCAAGTGATCAACAGTCACACGTAAGACTGGCAGTTACCCCATTGAGCAATGCAGAATGGGGGGATGAGACTACTGCCAGATCATTCAGGTCATATAAACCTCATAAAGGATTTTGTCTTTATTCCAAGATCGAGATAGAAGTTCATGGATTCAGTAAATACTTAAGGATGAAATCTGCAGGAGGAGTTGATGACGAAGTTGAAACAGAGGGAGATATTGAAAGAAGACCAGATTGCAATTGGTTGTCGCATTATCAATTTATCAATGGGTCAAGAATTTAGACAGGACTTCATGGGGATGGCTTGTCATTGTTTCATGATATCTGGAATATCACCTGAAGAAAATCAAATGGCTGGAAATGGCTTGGATGGCTGGATAGATGCGAGTATCTGAAGTCTTCTTCGTTCTCATGTTTAAAGGCTGGCATGGAATGACTAAAAAGCTTAGGCCTAGCTGGGGTTGTCTGCTGGGATGACTAAACACAGCCTCTACATGTGGGTTCGGCTTCCTCATGGCAGCCTTAGCGTTGTTGAAGCTCTCTCATGGCAGCTTTCCGTAAGCATCCCAACAAATAAGGTTGACATTATTCTATATCTAGTCTCAGAAATCACATACCTTCACTTCCACTGTGCTGTTGGTTGAAACAATCACAAGCTCACACAGATTCAAAGAGAGGGTACGGAAACCCCACCTCTCAATGGAAAGAATTTCAAAGAATTTACAACCATGCTGTAAAGCCATCTCAGTACGATCTGGGACATTCTCACTTGAAGTTACCTCTGAGTCATCTAAGAGGGGTAGTTGGATACCCTGGTCTGAAGATCAGAGATGAAGTTAGGATGGAGACACACATTTATAAATTGTCTGTATTGGTGTGGTAATTAAAGTATAAGTGAGAACTCCTAAGAAGAGAGTCTAGGCTGAGTAGAGTGCCTTGAGGAATTTCAAGCAATGATTTCTCTGTGAAGAAAGAACTCTGCAAGAGGAGCAAAGAAAATGAAGCCAGAATCACACCAGAAAGACAGGGGAGCATCAGGCTTGGAGAAGCAGAAGAAACCTGTGCTTCAGGAAGGAAAGAGGTATTTTAAATCTTCTGTGATGTCAAGAAAGGAAAGGCAGGTAAATATGTCTTGTGTTTATTGACAAGGAAGTCTTTGTTTACCTTTTGAAATTATTTTGTTGTTTTAGGAAGAAAAAAATCTGAATGCAGTGCAAAAGATGAGTGGCTGCAGGAAAGGCCTGAACTTGGGAAGAGACTGGGGATTGATCTATTCAAGCTAAAGAGTCAAAATGACACTTTTAATTGGACCGCAGAGAGCACAAATTGATGAACAAAATGCATAATTTCTCTTTTTTATAGAGATGAACATTTTCATCTAGTCGTGTGTGTCATATTAAATACAATATTACCCAAAATAAAGAAAATAAAATTCTATACTGCGTTTCTTTCACACAATATTATAGACTCGAGAAATCTAAACATTTGTCTAGATGTAACTAAAATTTTTGTCAGATTTGGAAAAATATCTAGATGCTATGGGTTCATTCTAGATGTAACCACATAAGACTGCTAAAATAGATCAGAATTTTTAGATATGAGAGAAATAGGCTTTCCATATCTAGATTCCATTCTGTCTGAAAATTTTTTATGTAATAAAATACTCTCACAGTTTTAAAACGAAACTCAAAGTTTAATTACTTAAAATACACAAACATACAAACACATATACAAATCTAATATTGTGGGACACAAATATTTCATCTCAACAAGAAATAAATATACTTACTTCTGATGTATGTATTAGTTGGAAATTTTATATGGATATAGTTATTTATTCAATGGATTTACAATAATTTCATATTCAAATAAGAATTTAAAGAAGGTTCTAGAAATATGACTACTTCTAAAATTATAGCTACATCTAGACTCTTTTTAAAATTCTTTTTATACAAATGTGAAATGATTTTTAATGAACTGGAGTTAGATGTTTTCCGTTTGAATAACCCAGATACATCCTTCAAATTCCTGCTCCCTTTGTGATGATCTGATCCAATCATATTATTTATTTTTAGGATCAGTACTGAAAGCTGCTGCTGGATCAATACTAGTTCCAAAGAAGGTTACAATGACTGGGTCACATATCTCACAGTATGCTTGCTTATATTCACATTTCTGCCAAAACCTGGAAGAGAAGCCATAGAAATAGAAAACGAGAGTTTATTTTTCTAAATAAACTGGCTTCTGTCACAACATAAGCCCTAACACCAGACCTCCCAGGATCTTCTTAGTGCCAAATCTGCATCTAAGACTTGAAAAGCATAGTTTGGTTTAGTGGAAAAAATATTAATTGTATATTAACCAAAGTAGTCACATATGTTGCTTTGTATAATAAAAATAGATCAACCATTGTATTAACTTTTAACCTATCTCCCTGATATGCAGACTCAGTTTCCTTTACTTTACAATCCCTGTGAAAAGAGAGCATTTTTGTCTGATTTTATAAGAAGAGATATCCAAGGATACAGAGCTGGTAAAGTACGCATTAATGAAGCTATATTGAGTACTACTTCTATTTCCGTTTCCTTTTAGTTAAAAAAAAATCTTTCTTTTTGCTGTTTGATAATTTGGCTTCAGTGCTCTCATTCTTTCTTGTAAACTGTTCATTTTATCTCTTCACTGTGCCACCATATTCTTTAAATTTGGCAATTTACTAGATGTCACTATTGATAATAGATTTATTTATACCCGGTGACTTTTCTACCTGAATAATGCATGTTTTAGAAGATCTTTGCATATTAGCATTACTTGTGGAAACAAAAGGCCAACAGGTGGAATCTAATATTGATTTGCTTCAAAATAACAACTGATGTTCTTCAATGGTGGCTTGCTATTGGGAGAATTTTATGAGCCCTGTATGCAGTATTTCTGAAATTTGAGTAATGCATTGGCTTATCTCAAAGAAACAATCTTCTATATCTATAGTGTTGTTTTATTAGGATGTGACATATATATAACATATAAAATTTGGGGCCAGGCACAGTGGCTCAAGCCTGTAATCCCAGCACTTTAGGAAGCCTAGGCAGGAGGATCACTTGAGGTCAGGAGTTCGAGACCAATTTGGCCAACATGGTGAAACCCCATCTCAGTTACTAAAAATACAAAAATTAGCTGGGTGTGGAGGCACACACCTGTAATCCCAGCTACTGGGGAAGCCGAGTCATGAGAATCGCTTGAATCGGGAGGCAGAGGTTACAGTCAGCCGATATCTCACCACAGCACTCTAGCCAGGGCAATAGAGTGAGACTCTATCTTAAAAAAAAAAAAAGATAATAATAATAAATAAATAATAAATAATAACAAATAAAATTTGGTATAAATTTACTATGATTCTAGTTTCTATACAACAATGCAATCTATAAATTAAATACAAAATAATAAGTAAACATAACTTCTAATTATAATGAGGTAAGGCTTTGGATCCATTTTTGTCTTTATTACTATCCACTGACTTTAATCAAGCAAATTCAGAATATGACTGTTGGCATTACAATAGTATCCAAATAGCAATAAATTCAAATTCAGCATAATCTGTCATTCCTCCACAAACAAAATCCTAATGTTGTTTAAATATCTTCATTTCAAGATAAAATTAGCATATGTGACATTGAAATTTATATTAAATTGGTATGTAATCCAATTATTTCTGGAATCAGAAACTGGAAAATTGTATCTGAAGTTGGCTTCAACTCTTGCGAAGTAGAAAAAAATTATATTTTCAACAAAGTGCATCACTGGACTGTTGAAGGAAATTACAATTTATTAGAAATGAATCTTCTTATTTTGCATTTAAAATTTCAAATCCTCATGAAGCTATTATTTACCATTAAGCCTTTACTTGACTTGAATATTTTATTTTTGGATTAAGCTACTGTTCTATTCTCCCTAATTTAAAAGGATGAAGACAGTGTATTGCATTTCCACACATTGTCATTTCACCATGTAGAATTGAAGCGTTACTTTATTTAAAAAATTAAGAAATTAAATTTTTATATCATAGAACTGTCACATGTGAATTATTCATGTAGTAGATACATTTCATATTTATTTCTAGTAAAATAATTCAATATAAAAACAATAATTTAGCTCAAACCTGCTGCTGGTTCTGATATGTTGACCCCAAATTAAATATACCTATAATCACTTGGCATCAACATGACTGTAAGAAATACAGAAGTGCGTATACCAAGTCTTGTGGTAACACTTTGTTCTAAGATAGTGATCTAGATAAATTTGAATAAACATTTTTAAAAAACCTTTTACTTTCAGGAAAGTGTTAGATTTACAGAAAAATTGTGAAGACAGTACAGAGGGTTCTCATACAACCCACATCCAGTTTCCCCTTATTAACATTTATATAAGTGTGGTACATTTGTCACAATTAATGAACCAATACTGATAGCATTATTAACTAAAGTCCAAACTTATTTCGATTGTCTTAGTTTTATCTAATGTTGTTTTTCTGTTCTAGGATCCCATCCAGGATACCACATTGCATTTCATTGTCTTGTCTCCCTAGGTTTCTTTCGGCCGTGGCGGTTTTCAAACACTTTCTTTGTCTTTGATGACCTGGACAGTTTTGAGGAGTACTGGTCAGGTGTCCTGTTGCATGCCCCTCTATTGGAATTTATCTGATGTTTTTCTCATGATAAAACTGGGATTATAAATTTTGCAGAGGAAGATAAAGGTAAAGTGCCATTCTCATCACATCATAGCAAGGGTGCATGCTATCAAAATGAATTATCACTGTTAATGTTAACATTGGCTATATTGTTGCGGAAATGTTTGGCGTATTTCTCTGTTGTGAAGTTACTTTTCCTCCCATTTTTATACGTTACTTTTTGGAAGGAAGTCACTGTGTGCAGTCCACACTTAAAAAGTGAGGAGGTATGCACCACCTCCTTGAACATAAATTATTTGGAATTCCTCTGTACAGGAAATTTACTTCTTCTCCCTTGCTTATTTATTTATTAAATCACTTATTTATTTCAGTATGGACTCATGGATATTTATTTTATACTTTGGGTTATAATCCAATAATATTTTATTTATCTTGTTGCTCAAATAATTTTAACTTTAGCCACTGGGAGCTCTTTCAGCTGTCCCTGGTGTCGCTTGGCATGTTCCCAAAATTATGGTCTTTTTTTTTTCCTTCATTTTCTTACTTTCTGGCACTACCAGATGCTTCAGTATAATCTTATATATTTCTTTCCCCAAGCCTAGAATCAGTCACTTCTCCAAGGAGCCCACGGAGACAATCATGATCTGAGCTCTAGATGTGCTTACTGCTACTTGGGTGTCGTGGCGTCTAGGCCCCCTCAGTTTACAGAGCAAGGACACATATATGTGTATATGAATTCATACATATACATATTTAGAAGCATCTCAATATCTAGAGGCTAGAAAAGGCATGAAATGAATTTTCCTCTAGATTATCCAGAAAAAAGGCAGTTTTGCTGACTCCTTGATTTTTGCCCATAAGTCATTTCAAACTTCTGATCTACAGAATTGTAAGATAATAAATTTGTGTTGAGTTATGCCACTAAGTTTGTGACAATTGATTACAACAGCAATAGGAAATGAATACAGATAAAGACAAATGAGACTGAACATGTTTTTGTACACTTATTCATCACTGTTACACCTTCCTTGGTGGGAGGTCTGCTTAGATCTTTGGGACATTATTAAAATGGGTTGCTTGGTTTCTTGTTGCTGAGTTTTAAGGGTTATTTGTATTTGTTTTAATACAAAACCTTTATTAACTATGTATTTTTAAATAGTTTCTCATCCGTAACATCTATTTATTCTCTTAATATTATCTTTTGGAGAGTAATTTTAATAAAGTCTAACTTATCAATTTATCTTTCATAAATTGTGTTTTTGACTTTGTATCTAAAACTCATAAACAAATTCAAAATCATGTAGATTTTATCTTATGTTTTCTTCTAGAAAGTTTAGAGTTTAGCATTTTACATTTAGGTAACTCATATTGAGTTAACTTCTGTGAAATGTTTGTGTCTATGTTCATCTTTTTGCATATTGATGGACTCCCTCCCTGACCAAACTTTAGTCAGGCTCCTCTGATCTTCTCAACTAGTCCTTGAACATCCTCAGGTCATGGTTTTTAATACTATTCTCCAATAAAGACAGTTTCCAATTTGCGTGGTTTTTACTTCATTTCCTGTTAATATTGCATTAACTAGGACTTCCAGTATGATTTTGAATAGGAGTAGTTCCTTGTTGCTGATCCAGGGGTAAAGTGTCCAGTTCCTCACCACTAAGTATGTTGTTAATTGTATGTTTTTTTGCAAATTTTTTAAATCAATTGAGGAAGGTTCCCTCTGTTTTTAGTTTGCTGGCATTTTTTTTGGTCATGAATTGGTATTAGCTTTTGTCAACCGCATTTTATGCATCAATTGATATGAGCATATGATTTTTCTTTTTTAGCTGGTTGATACGTAAATTACATTGATTTTTCAATGTTGAACCAACCTTGCATACTTAGAATAAATTCCACTTGATCATGGTGTATAATTCTTTTTATATGTTATTGGATTTAATTTGTAGTATTTTGTGGGAAATATTTACATCTTTGTTCATAAGATATATTGGTCTATAGATTTTCTTTATTGTAATGTCTTCATCTGGATTTGCTATTGGAGTAACGCTGGTCTGATAGAATGAATTGTAAGTTAGGATGCTCTAACTTACAGAGAGTTACTTGCTCAGACCAGAATTACTTTCTCTAATGAGTTGTAAGTTAGGATACTCTAGCAGTCTCTTTCTAATATTTGGAGGAGATTGTGGAGAAATGGCATTTCTTTTTTTTTAAATGTTTGGTAGAATTCAACAAGAACATTGTGTTGTAAATGGGAGATTAAGTTACTCTTATAGGGTCTTTAAGAATCATTCCAACATGATCATGAATATTACACTCAGATGTATATGAAAGTGAAATATTTATTATACTCATAGGTCTTAGATACCAGAGTACTCCTAAGTCTTAGAGACCAGAGGCATGGCATACCATTCAGGGAGCCATATGGGGGGAGCTCCCAAAGTGGGCTTAACCAAGCAGGTAGGGAGAAATGGGGGTAGAGTGGGGTGGGAGGGAGAATGAATGAGGATCAACCTGTGGGTAAGTGTCCTTACTTACAGGGGGATTTCACAAGCAAAGGACATGAGGGAATTTTATTGGTGTGTTGAATGTCATTAGGTCATAGTCAGAGGAGGGCAGGAAGTTTTAACCTGTGGTAGTGACCAACTTTGTGGCACTGATATACCTAGTCACCTGAGTGGAATGTTTATAGCCTGTTTGTGGGGATGTTGAGGCTTTAGAAAAGTATGAAGTTTGAAAGATTTATGGTGCAGAGAGCATCTATACTTGGTGCTTTTTTGGGGGAAATATTAGTAATTATTGATTTAATCTTTTCATATATGTAGGCTGTATTATCCATTTCTCAATGTGTGAGATTTTGGTACTTTGTATCTTTCAAGGAATTAGTCCATTTCCTCTAAGTTAGTGAATTTATGGGCATAGACTTGTTCACAGTATTTTTCTCTTATGCTTGTAATGTCCATGAGATCTGTAGTGTTGAAATCTCTTTTAATTCTAATATTGTAGAAAGAGATTGTCCGTTCTGAGAGTTGCTGTGTAGGCCACTATACTGGTGATTTCAACCAGAGTACACTACAGCAATACAGAGAAGCCTAGGTCCTCGGGAAATTGTTATTCTCTCTGTATGAGAGAAAAGATGTATTTTTCTCATCCAACTCTAGGATAATGGCTGAGATCCCTATAACAAAAGACAGAATAGCAAGAGGAAGGCATACAAATATATTTAATGTAAGTTTTATGTGACATAGGGGCCTTCGTAAGAAAATGAAGTCCCGAAGAAACAGAGGAAGCTGTGTATTTTTATGCTAAATTTGGTGAAGAAGTGGATGGTTGTGGAGAAGTGTGATTGGAAATAAGGAGTATTATCTAATGGTAATAAACTGGGGAGAACTTAGCAAGGCTTGTTTGTTTAAATTCTTATCTGTGCCCCTGTGTCTTCTGAGATAAAGGTAGAGGGAGTGCACTCTCAAATGAGAATCTTATGATCTGCTTCAGTGGAAAGTCAGAAAATTCTATTATGGCCTACTTCCGGGGAAAAGGGCAGAAGAAGATCACGGAGACCTTCCTGTTTCTGCTGTTTTCTCAAATCCAAGGGGCCACATTTTGAGGTAGTTTGTGTTGACAGTTCACATCACCTCCACGCCCATCTTGGGCTTAATCCCAGCTCTAGAGTACAAATGGCTGTGGGGATAGAGAAAATTCCACGAAAAGAACACACTGGGCTAGCAGGAAATGAACAATAGCATAAGAAGTGATACATATCCTAAGAAAACTCAGTTCTTGATCTTTTGATAAATAGAAGAAACAGTATTCTCTGAAATTGACCTAACAGGCAAAGATGCGATGCCATAGGATGTCAAAGATGGTCGTTGTTTTTAGACATGCATAGTCACAAGCTCCTGTGTAGGAGGAAGAGAATAGAAAAAAAGGAAAATATATTATATTGAAAAAATCTAAAAATAATTTTACAGTGCCATAGCTGAAGATTGCTACAAGTCCATGGAATTGAAATAATATTACAGCAAATAGCCTGTGTACTCTTCAGCATGATTTTCTCAGATCTCTGGCAGAAGGAAGTAATTCTGGTATTCAGTTGAGAGTTGGAAGGTGGAATGCTTCCAATTTAGAACAAACTCTCAGGTCTGTTTGCCACATGTTCTTTTAATAATCATTTAATTTTGGTGAAACAGCTTTGTGGAACTATGGAGGTGTCTCCTTTTTGTCTCTTAGCTTGCCTCTTTGAGACCATTAATTTTCACAGATAAAATAAGATCCTGGTATGTCATAGAACATATTTAAAACATCTGAATTGTTTTTACAATGAAAAGAAATAAAGCCAAACTTCCCGAGGCAAAACTTCCCAATTTAAGGTGATTGTGACTCTTTTATTTCTTTAGATAAATTTATTCTTTTTATATAAAACAGAAGGCATTACTTCCTTCTGTAGTCTTAAGAAGGTGGTGAGATACCTGATAGACATATGAGAAAGGATTTTCTCTTAATTTGAAGACTATGTAAGCCTATGACAGTTATTCCCAGTTGTTATAGAGATTATATTTCTCTTCAATTTCAAGAATTCTGAACAAAGTGATAAGAATTGTAGAATTTATAACTTTCTGTGGACATATCTATTTCAGTGATCTGAAACTAGAAATGCACTACATTTTAGAAGCAAATATCTAAATTAGTGGAAAGTCCATCACTGCAGGGGAGCTGGCTGTCATAATTATATCTTATTTGGGTCTTTCACTTGGGGGATCCTATTCATTATCTTTGGAATGTCACATAAATGTTTCTCTGAGGATACTATCTAATAAAAATACCACCTAGCTGTGTTCTGTTATTTCTGCCCCTTCCTTCCTTACCAATTCAGGTTTCTAGTTACAAACAGCAACTAAATTCAAGTGTGTTTCTTCCCTTTCAGCAGCTTGTAGCATCTAATTTTACCTGTTTGCAATCACAACCTAAACAATGGAAAGATAACATATTTTTAAAACAATTGTATTATGTTTTTATATTGTAGACTGAATACACCAATTTCCCATTTCTACTACTGTAGTTTATACCATGATGTTTAACATGGAAATCATGAAGTTATTCAGAAAATTCAATGCCTGCCTCAACTATAAGTTTCAGATAAGTGTATTTTGAAATCATTCAGGCATTATCTTAGACCTACACTTTGCTTGGACAATATTTTACAGTATTCAACTTCTTTTTATTGACAAATCCCTTGTAATTTATTATTATTACACAGCAAGAGCCCACATACTGCTATAAAACACAGTAAGTAGCTCTTGTTTAAAAATAATTTGTGTTATGAAATTGTATATTTAAATTCCATCCTTTCGAGACGTGTGAACTCTTAACTCCTATGTTTCTGAAGCACTCGATACTGTGACAGATTGTGTGTGTGTGTGTGTGTTTGGTGTGGGGAGACAACGGACAGTTTGGAATGAATTCTCATGCACACATGGCCTGATGGAAGCATTAAATTCCTAGACATGCCAAAGTACCTTCCTTCTTTGCATTCAGACTCTGCAAGATTTCCATATTTTTTTCAGAAGAGAAATGATTATTTTTTTAAAATCCCAGTGGTACTTTAGCATGTGAACCAGGAGAATGACATAGAGGCGGCAACCCTTCATCATGTCTTGTACTTTATTGTGTGCTATGTGGCATGAATATAATCTTTTTTTTTTTTTACTAAATTATAAGCATGTTTCCTATACAGGGAAATATGCAGGCAAGAAGACATTTGAAATAGCTGAAGTAAAGAAATACAGGCTAGGCTCGGTGGCTCATTCCTGTAATCCCAGCACTTTGGGAGACTGAGGCGGGTGGATCACCTGAGGTTGGGAGTTTAAGACTAGCCTGAGCAACATGGGGAAATCCCATTTCTCCTAAAAATACAAAATTAGTCGGGTGTAGCGGAACATGTCTGTAATCCCAGCTACTCGGGAGGCTGAGGCAGGAGAATCACTTGAACTGAGGAGGTGAAGGTTGCAGTGAGCCGAGATCGCACCATTCACCATTGCACTCTAGCCTGGGCAACAAGAGCGAAACTCCATCTCAAAAAATAAATAAATAAAAATAAATAAATAAATAAATAAATAAAAATGATACAATGAATCTAGCACAGATGTGGAGCTGTGGCTCACAGGAGGAGCCTCAGGATGTGCAAGGAGTCCCCAGGAGCCACACAGCAAGGTAAAAGGCTTCCAGGAGGTTTTCATTTCGGCAGCACTGCCAGTAAACACCTACCATCCCAGGCTTTTTTTGTGAAATTACAACTTCAAATTCCAAGCACCTGGGAAATTCCCAGGGGTTGAGCTGGAACAGCTGTGACCCAGAACGCCTCTTGCAGTTCTCCAGGAAGAATACTCTGTCCTGAGAATCTGAACTCTGGAATAATCCAGCTCTTCACTGTCTCCACATCCATCCCCACATAGTCAAGCATGACAGCAAAATAAAATCCACAAAAAGGGGACATGGGTGCCACTTTGAATCTATGGTCACTCATCCTTAAGGGGCTTTTAACACTGCATAGAAATTCTAATGAGATTTTTTGTTAGCTTGCTTCGCCACTCCCTGAAATGGCAATTTAAAATATTTTCTACTCAATTCACATCTGCAATTTTCTCTCTTCTCATTCTCAGCAGATGTCCTACCTCAAAGAAAATTAAAACAGAAACCATGAAAACAAACCACCTCAACTTCCTGACATCATAGCTACAAATCTATTTGCTTGCTGCTTCCCTTTTCTTCTTCTCTCCTGGTACCAAGTAATGAGTGCCCTTTTTCCCAAGTTACTTCTTGTCTGGATATACTCACCAGTCTCCAGGAAGCAAAGCTGGGGCCCTGCCCCACTATGGTCTCGTCCCTGGATTACAGCAGAGGCCCTCTCACTGGCACCTTGGCTCTTGGCCCACCTTCTGTCTTGGCCCTCTGCTACACTTTCCAACTTACAAGCAGAGTGCGCATGTCAAGCCTAAATAGGGTTATATAATTGCCCTCTGCTAAACCTCTGGTATGGGCTGAATTGTGCATCCCCTAAAAAGTTATATATTGAATCCGTAGCCCCCAGTACCTCAGAATATGACTGTATTTAGAGATAGGCTCTTTAAAGAGCTAACTTAGTTAAAATAAGGTCACTAGGATGGGTGGCTCCTAATCCAATATGACTAGTATCCTTATAAGAAGAGATTACGACACAGACACATACAGAAGGAAGACCATGTGAAGACACAGGGAAAAAGACAGCCATCTACAGGCCGAGGAGAGAGCCCTCAGAAGAAACCAACCTTGCTGGCATCCCGATCTTGGGCTTCTAACTTCCAGAATTGTGATAAAATAAATTCCAGAATTATGAGAAAATAACCTTGCTGACATCCTGATCTTGGGCTTCTAAATTCCAGAATTGTGAGAAAATGAATTGGTTCAGCCACTCAGTCTGTGGTACTTCGTCAAGGCAGCCCTAGCAAAACTCTTGCACCTTCTAATGACTTTTAGTCATCTCTGGAATAAAGCCCACAGGCTCTAAGAAGTTTCTAAGGCCTAGGATGATCTGACTGACTCTTGCCTCTGGTGCCTCAGCCTTAGACTAACTTCCTGCCTCTCTCTACTCCAGCCACACTAGCCTCTGTGCAGTTCCACATACATCATCCTCCTTCGTCTGGAGCCTCTGGATGTCCTGTTTCTTTGGCTTGGAATCCTCCTACCTGCTCCTGCTACTTACTCACCTCGTCAGTAGCACCGTCCTTCAAGTCTCAGCTTAAACATCGCTCCTTAAAGAAGCCATCCTTGTTCTCTTAGACTAGGGAACAAGGGAATCTGTGGTAATTCTGTGGTAATCTTCCACAGAATTTTGTACTGGTACTTTACAGTCCTTATAACCCTCCAGTCACTTGGTCAACATATCTCTTCTATGCAAGATTGTATCCTCCAGGTCTCAGGAACCATTTCTGCTGTATCTGTGGTATATTTGGTGTGGTATATTTGGTGTGGTATATTTGGTGTGGTATATATGTGTTTGAATGAAGCCTCAGAATGAACAGGCTAACAGTAGCCAGGATCATGACCATTCTGGCAGGAAAATGGACAGAACTGCTTTGGACACGTTGTTAGTAAGATTTCCCCTGATTATCAAAATCCAATTAGGTAGATTGTGTAGCTGAAGTAATGAAGTGATTGCCTCTAGAATAATTTGTTAGTAATTCAATTCAGTTTATGAGGCAAAGGCTATATTTTTATTTTCTCAGTCAACTTTAGCAAATGTTCAGAATTTTTGGACCAGATGTGTAGTAGGTCTAATTCATTTTGGGATACAGATGAAACGATTATATGAAGGATTGATTTTATATTGTCACCTGGAATTTCTGATCTTTACAGAAACTGCTAAAGTGTGTTGGAGTTTGAGCCCCATCACAAAACATTTAGCAATGCATATGTTGTTGTGACTGGAAATTGGGTTTGCTGTTGCCCTTCATCTCTGCTTCATACCAGGGGGTGGAAGCCCTTTAAAAGAAGCACTCTGAAGTTTAAAGCTCTTTTCTTGTGCTATCCGATAGGAGGTGCCAATCTTATGAGGCACTAGCATGCAAGTGTGGAGGGTCCACTTTTTTGTAGGGTAGCCCACAGCTGCTAGGAGAGGTACTTTGTAGCATGTGTGGACCTGGTTTTTGTGGCATGAAGAGAATGGGTATAACACTGATAACTTGCCAAGAGAAGTCTATTTTATGGTGCTTTTGTGATAAGTACAATGGTGCCATCTATTTGTGATTGATATTTTTTAATGGAGTTGACTGTTCCTGAGTGGTCCGAGGACAAAAAGAATAATGTAGCTGGGCATCATTTGCACATTTATTTACATGTCAGGGCTTTTGTTCAAATTGTGACTGAAGTCTATTTGTAGAGTCAGGCATAACGAAGTAAACCTCATTGAGATTCACTTCAGGACATATCCAAACAAACAACATCTTCATTCTGAGCCCATCCAAATGTCCGTAATTTGGTAAATTACTCACTCTATTTGAATGCATTAGTCATCATTTATGAATGCCAGTGAAATTGAATGGACTTCCCTCAAAGCTCTATAGAACTTTTCCATCATGCTGCAAATGCCTGTTTTTAATTTTTTTCAAGACATATTTTTTGTTACACTTTAAATTTCTGGTTCATATGCCAAATAAGCATCCAAAAAAATAATCATGTAGAAATAGCTAAATGGGTCTTTGTAAAATGACTTTTTTTTCTTCAGATTTAAGTAGATTAAGGTCACATCACAGTATGTTAAAATGCATAAACCTTCGTAATCTTCAGGTTTAATCTTTACTATGAAGTACTTTGGGAATGTTAGTAATCTTCAACATAAACAGCTGTCAGAGGGAATCAAATAGGAAGTGTTTTAAGGAAGACAATGCCTCAAGTGCTAAACCCCTTGAATTTTTTTTTTTTTTTTGGAGTGATGAAAGCTTTGTATTGAGTATATTGGTTAATAGCCAAGAAAGATGGGAAACTTTGAGCAGAAAGACCATATAGAAATTTTCTGATGCTTTGACATTTTATGTTCTCTTTAAAATCAAATGGTTCTAGTAATACAGCAAAGAGAGGAATATGACATTTTGACATTCATCAGGTGTCTGCGGTACTTTTAAGTTATATCAATTAAACTTTCCTATCCCAACAAATTTTTTATCTGCTGTATGGCAGCTATCAGTCTTTGTAATATATTGCAAATGCGTGATGAAGACTGAAGATAAAGAAAATCTGACCCTTGAACTTCTGAGCGTATTTATGTAATTTCCTAAATTTTGAGTAATCTTGGCAAAAGAGATGTCCTGAGTTCTTTTTTACATTTATTTAAGGCAATGGTATCTGTAAATTATTATTGCTCAAATGTCTAGGATTCTTTTAAATTTAAAAAGTAGTGGTTTTTCTGAGGAAAGGACCATTTTAACTATATTTGAAAATTTCATAAATCAAGAGCTGATTTGTAAAATAAAGTGTTAACACGTGGTTACAGGTTTAGTTCTCCAAAGATAAACTTTTGTCCTTCTTATTCTGTGTCCCAGAACCTTCCCTATTCTCTCCATTGTTGGTGCTGGTTTTTCTAAGGGGAAAAAGTTGACTATTCTTTTAGAATCTCTATGCAAGATTTCTTGTTAGATGGATCCATTATATTTCAGCTGTGTACATGCTGCCCACCTTCTCCATGCATTCCTTGTATTTTAAATGCTACAGGGCTTTCTTTCAATACAGGAGATATGTCTCCCTTTTAGTAATTTAGACTTGAGGATGATTTGATTCATGAGGATGTATATACTTTGTGTTTTTAAGTGTGTGTGTATGTGTGTGTGTGCAGCAAATATTTATCAGTGTGCCATATTTCATCTTGAAATTGAAAGGCTAGGTCATTCTTGGAAGGGATATTAAACTTCCTCATGCAAGCATTTTTGCACGCTAATGCTTCAAGGCCCAGAAAGAAAAGGGAATGAATAAAGTGGTTGTGGGCAAGTGGCTAGAGAGCACTTGCCTTGGCTTAGGGCGCCAGTATCTATTCAGCTGCAGTCAACTGCAGCCATGCAAGAACAGTCCCAGTGTTGTTCAACCATCCAGGTTTACAAGAGTAGTCAGAAACTTGGATTTTCATTTGAAATTTCAAAATATTTAAATGCTAGTAATTAATTTTAATTAAACACTGTGTGAGCTACACAAAATAAGTTTATGGGTGCCCAGTGTGCCAGTTCTGTAAAACAGAGGATATAGCTAAAAAAGAAAATGCTATACCATAGTTTACTTACCAACTTTACTTAATAGCTATGTAAAATGTTCAGAAAAGAAACATAAATGTAATATGCATACTTAGATAACATGTTTGTTAGAAATATCTTGGGTAAGGGAAGAAATTTTCTTTCCCTCTACCCACACCATTGATGAGTCTCTGGTTCAGAAAACTGATTCCATTCAATACCACCCACTTCCCCATCCCAGCTCCCATTAACACAAGTATAGGGACTTAACACTTCCTCAATGCCCACCTCCTTGCTTGCCATTCAGGGAAATACACATTTTTGGTTTATGGATATCCTGGGATGCTATAAGAGTCAAGGAAGTTATTGAAGGACATTTTTAGATAATAGACAGCATCAATCATGCTGGGCACATACTGAGGAAAGTGATGACAAAGAAGGGAGCTCTCTGCCCACCAAGAGCAGGACCTTGGAAAGAATGGTTCTCTTTCTCTTTGGCCTTAATGTACAAGGAAAAAATGAGAGCTGCACAGTTTACACATGTCCTTAATATTTTAGGCAGTTCCAGAGCATCAATGAGCATGAGGCTGAGTGATCTTCACCAGGAGCAGTCTATTGCTGCAGACTCAGCTCCCATAATGAAAAGTTGAGAGTAAGGCCCTTTGCAGAAATGTTCCTCATATCTATGTTATCTCCCTTCAGATGTCTTCTCCACACCACCTCTCAACATCTGTGCTCTCACTATATTCCTTTCTGGTGGAAAGAGGCTTCATTCTCTCACTTTGGATGTTTCTTCTCTGAATTTGTCCATGCCCTAAGTCATCCTCTCCATGTTCCTAAGTCCTAAGGATTTTGGAAATCACCTATGTAAGAGTCCCCTCTTCTCAACTTTACACTCTGTCGCATTCATCTCTGAGGCAACAAACACATTGAATGAGCTTGAATGGAGAAGAGAAAAAAATCTAAACATCAAAATAAAAAATTGTTAACATCTCAAAAACTGTTATCCTACTGAACAAAGAAGTTTAATGCAATTTTAATTTTTATTTGTATTAATTTACAAATTTGGAATCACAGTCTTTTTTGGCCTACAAACAAAAGTCAGACATTCAAAATCAAAATTGCACACTCAATATAAAATTTCTACTTGAGTGGATACATTTTTCCATACTTCTTCCTTTTAGCCCCTTTAGAAGGAATGTGAAGGTAGCAGCCAGTCTTTGGTTTTGTGCCATTGCTTATGCACCTGAGGAGAAACACACCTGAGAATACATGGGATGCAGATTATTTTCTAACTTTAAGCATCATCTACTATTAAGAGTATCATAAAGTGTCAAGGGCTCTTCAACCAATGATTAATAAAGTCAGGGTAATTTGAATACTGTACCAGGACTGACCATCATACATAAAAGACGCTACATTTTTTTTTCCATAGGAGGGCACATTTAGACCTATTACTTCTCTGGCAAATGACTAGAAATATATCTCCCTAAATGACAAAGAATATAGAGAAATGTGGGTCTATTTAGCTCTACTGTTTGTAAATTCTTGTCAGTGTAAAAAAAAACAAAAAAGAAATTCAATAAAATTCTCACCTCAGTCACCGTATCATCAAAGTCATTGCAAACATTTTTTCGCCTGCCAGAAAAATCCTCTCAGGTGTTGTTGCCTGAAGTACAAAGAGCTTTAAAAAATGAATAAAGGAGACTTGCCTGCTGATGCCTTCAGGAACATTTTGGCAGCACTACAGGGAAACAAAGAACTTTGTTTTCAATGCTCATATCTTTGGTTATTCTTACCTCTTTTAGACCCCTTGTTAACATCTGAAACCATCATGATCCCTTTACCTTCCATATTTGTCATCTTAAAATATCACTTGCTTCAAATGACGACATTATTTGTATATTTCACAGATATCAAGAGTTTTCACATGCTATGTTGCATGGAATTATCATAATTACCTATTCATTTACTCAAATTAGTGAGCATCTGTCTACTATGGCAGATATTATATGCCAGGTTTTTTGATATAAGAGAGCTGACAGTAGATGTAGGGGAACAGAATGCAAATATGGTTATGATATGTTGTTATATGTATTGAAATAGATGTAAGTAGGTTGCTTTGACAGAGCATAAGAAGGGATTATATAAGGCTCCCAAAAAGAGATGATCTTTATACTCAGACTTCAAGAGTAGATGGAGACTGTAGGTGAAAACTGGTTATAAAATTCGGAAGAGGAGATCCCTAGAAACCAAGAGGCAAGATAATTTCAGGTAGGAGAGAAGGAGTGTAGTCACTGGTGTCAAATTTATTGCAGGGATTGAAAAATAGAAGAATTAAAAAGAATGATTGAGATTTAGCATCCTGGTTGATATTGGTGACCTTGTGGCAGTTCTTTCAATATGTAGTAGGATTAGTAGACAGACTTTAGGATTTTGAGAATTAATTTGATTGTAAGGGGCCCAATGGCTTAATCTGGTTATGCAGGGGGTTTCTTGAATGAGAACCCTCAGCCAAATAGGTGAGTGTGGGCTAAACACAGCTACTTCCTCCATTCAGTGAGTCATACCCTGGCACAGAGTAACTTACATCCAGAGAAATGGGCAATTTTTTCTTAGGTTTTACAAAGTTATTGATGAGTTAACAGAAACCTGATGGCAGGTACTGTTTTCCATAATATGAACTGTGAAGAAGAGGGTAATATCAGAAAGGTATAAGGTTTAATTTTTTTAAGATCAGCTAAACTTGAATATATTTAAAGGCTAGAGACCAAGACATAGTATATGGAGAGTTTAAAGAGACAAGTGAAAATAAAATAAAATAATCAACGGAGAACCATGAGGACACAGAAGAGAATGGGATCTTGAAAGTTATAAAAATTAGACATAGAAATAAGCAGAAATTTCTTTTTTACTGACTTGGAGAGGAGAAGATAAGCATGGGAAAGATGCACCTAAGCTTATGGGTGAAGGGAGATAAAAATGAACTAAAAATAGGCAGAAATAAAACAAGAAAATGATATACAAATGGGCAACAAATATATGAAAAGTTGCTCAACATCACTAATCATCAGGGAAATGCAAATTAAAATTACAATATACCGCCTTACCCCAGTCAGGATAATGGCCATTATTAAAAAGTCAAAAAATTATATGGCATGGATGTGGTGATAAGGGAATGCTTATACACTTACTGATGGGAATGTAAATTGGTACAACTTCTATGACAAACAGTAAGGAAATTTCTCAAAGAACTAAAAGTAAATCCACCATTCGATCCAGCAATCTCACTACTGGGTATCTACCCAAAGGAAAAGCAGTCAATATATTAAAAAGCACCTGTGCTTGTAAATTTATTGCAGCACAATTCACAATTGCAAAGATATGGAACCAACCTAAATGCCTGTTGATCGATGTGTGGATAAGGGAAATGTAGTGTACACACACATACACACACACACACACACACACAAACACACCGTGGAATACTATTCAGCCATTAAAAAAATAATGAAATAATGTCTTGCAGCAACTTGGATGGAGCTGGAGGCCATTATCCTAAGTGAAGTAACTCAGGAAGAGAAAACTAAATACCTCATGTTCTAACTTCTAAGTGGGAGCTAAGCTATGGATATACAAAGGCCTACAGAATGGTATAATGGACACTGGAGACTTAGAAGAGGAAAGAATGAGAAAGTGATGAGGGATGAGAAATTACCCTTGGGAACAAAGTACACTATTTGGGTGACAGGTACACTAAAATTCCAAATTTTATCCCTGCACAATTCATCCATGTAACCAAAAACCACTTGTACCCCTAAAGCTATTGAAATTGAATAAATAAATAAATAAATGGTAGCAAAAAGAAACTAATTATAAGTACTAAAAAGATAAATTTGCTAATTAAAAAACAGTAGATAAGCTATTCCAAACTGGATACAAAGTGAGATAAGAAAGGTAAATCCAGTAGTTTGTCCAGAAGACAGTAAAACAGAGACAGGAAGAGACAAAGTTTTAAAAAAGAGAAGAGAGGCTGGGCGCGGTGGCTCACACCTGTAATCCAGCACTTTGGGAAGCCGAGGTGGGAGGATCACAGGGACAGGAGATCGAGATCATCCTGGCTAACACGGTGAAACTCCGTCTCTACTAAAAATACAAAAAATTAGCCAGGCGTGGTGGCACTTGCCTGTAGTCCCACCTACTCGGAAGGCTGAGGCAGGAGAATTGCTTGAACCCAGGGGGCAGAGGTTGCAGTAAGCCAAGATCACGCCACTGCACTCCAGACTGGGCAACAGAGTGAGACTCTATGTTAAATGAAAACAAAAAACAAACAAACAAACAAAAAAAGAAAAAATATAAGAAAAGAGAAACTACAATACACATATGGTAGAGTGATGAACAGGTCCACAGCTATCTAAAAGAAATTCCAGAAGGTAATAAAGGAAGTGGCTTATAAACAACAACAACATGTAAAGAAAAGAGGAAAGTTTTCTAGAATTGAAGGAAATCATTCAAATGAAAAGGTTCACTGCAGCTGTCAAGCAGTTTGAATAAAAAATAGTGATTTGATAGATCAGGAATAAAAAGGAAATGTTCAAAGGTACAAGAGGGGAGATACAGTTTGCCTATGGTGGCAGGTTGTATTACTTGCTTACAAATCTTCTTGCTTACCATTGCCAGGGTGAGTGGTATATACTTCCCTGGAACCTTGATTTTGGGGTTGGCTGTGTGATTAGCTTTGGTCAAGGGCAAAATGACAATGTGCAAGCTCCAAATCTGAAATCCTTTTTAGTTTGAACTCTTTCATGAGGAGTATGTCCCAGCTAGGCTGATTCCTTCAACATAGGTCCCAGGAAGAAGACATGAAGAACATACCTGAACCCAGCAGAAAGCTTAGAACCCAGTTAGGCCCAAATAAGCCTGTCCAAGGTCAGCTGTGCTGCAGTCCATTTATAGATCTGTGAATATGAAATAAGCGATTGCTGTTTTAAGTCACAGAGATTTGGGGTTGTTTGTTACGTAACATTACTGGAACAGAAACCAGGTAAATTTACAAAGAAACTATAATTAAATGAACAATTGATTGCTCATCAGGATTGACATATTAACTTGAAGAAATAATATCTAACATAAATGACTGAAGTAGGTTGGGTGGGGATTAAAAAGGCAGTGTAGTAGCCATGGCAAATCGGAGGGCTCCCCTAAATATGTTATTTGAGCTTGTGAAGACACACACTCAGTTTTGTCAGATTGGCTATTTTCTTAAAGGGAAAATTTGAAAACCTATATTTCTATGTATAGCCTGCTAATTTTAAAAAGCTGATGATATACCTGATTTTTGTCTCCTAACTTTTTGTGAGCCCACCTCACATGTTCATAGGCTGCTTGTGTTTTGAGGGCCAGATATAGTGTGGGTGACTAGTCTTTCAACACCATCTTGAAGGCCTGCAGGATGGTTGGGAAGAAAGTAGAATTGCCCATCCTCTCTGACCTCGCATTACTCAGATGACCAGAACCTGCTTCTGTGGCCAGAGCTCAGTTTCTGACTGGGGGCCAGGGATGCTGCTGTTGGTTCAGCATTTGTGCTTTGCCTGCTCACCACGTTGCCCTAAACCATTTGTTTATCTTGTATGCTCCCATCCCTTTTCTTCACATTTAGCCATTTCTACTCAAATGTGTCTGTCAGCTTTTAAATACAAATTTAAAGATGATCACAAAGATCTATAGAGTCTTTTCTTCTGCCTTGATGTTTTTTAAAGGCTCATGGGAGTGAGGTTGTTCTCCTTTGGAGTATGTGTGGTTCATCACTGATACATCAGAATTACTTTATGAGCTTAAAGGTAAAAAACTAATGTCCTTCAAGCTTCTTCCCTCAAATAAGGATGATCTTTTCAACAGAATACATAGTCCAAATATTCTTTGCAAATTGTCCTTCAATGGGAAAATCTGGTATTATTCATTCAACAAAACAATGAAACCAATATTCTTTTTGGTATTCAGTGACTATTGTATTAAATGTTGTATAATGTAGTTTTAGTTGAGATTTTGATAAATTATTATTCCTTTTGTTTTTGTTCTTCCTAGTAAGTTTGCAACATTAATACATGAGATTTGTCTCCATATTTAGGGCTGTGCCATTAACACAATACCAAGATCACAATCAGAAACAACTTATATGTATTCTTTACTAACACAGGGGCTCATCAGAACAGGTTCCATAGGTTGCCAAGAAATGTCAGCCTATTATACAATAGAAAGTCAATTTACTTTTAAGGCAATCTCTTGTTGAAAGCTTTCTTAATCGGATTATGTGTATATACAGAAAGCAAAGAGAAAAACAAAGGCGCTGACCTTAATAGATCTAGCTTTACAATTTTTTGTTGTTGATATTTTAAGATAATTTCAGCCAAAGTGATATTGAAAGACCTCAGTTATCTAGTTTGTTTTACCTTTTTTGTTTTTTGACGTTTTACTTTGTGCATCATGACATGCCTAGTATCAGGAAATGGAATGGAAAGTACAGTTCTTATTCTAGGTATATGCTGGGAAACCTAGGGGATTCTCACAGTCGGTACATGAGCATCTTTTTTTTTTTTTTTAACGATAAAAAGGAAAGATTGTTAGAAAGTTAGTTTCACCCTTTCTAAACACTGTCCTTTTTGAAAGTTTGAATATATCCACATTCTGTTGAAACCTTGAAACTGAAAATTTAGACTCTTATCGTCATCTTAAGTTCTTCATGCTACTCTTAACCTCCCAAAAAGCAGTCTCTAAGTCACATATATGATGCCTTGGGCATTTTGTCTCTCAGCCATGGAGAGCTGTGAAAGGAAGAATCGCCGCTTTTCTTAAGCAAATCAGTTTCTTGATGTCTTTTGGTTCTCACTCCTTGCCTGCGCCTGATGCTTTGACCCCTTTTATAGATCAGAGTGCTCTAGAACAATGGATGGTCTTGGGTGGTGGATAAAGACGGACAGGGACAGTTAAATTGGGAGCCTTTCTGACAACCTTGATGGGTTTTTTTCTCCCCAAGTTTCCTTCTCCACTGAAAATGCCACACCAATGCTAGTTGGATTCATGAGGTGGCCAGACCAATGTGTTGTTTTTCTTTATTTTTTTTTTTAAAGCTTCCCTTGAGAGAATAAATGGTAATGGAGAGAACTATTTAACAAGGTCCTGGTTTCTCTTGCAACACAGTAGCTAAACTTGCCTGCTTTTATGTGCATTTTTGTAGGGATCAACTTGGTAGACAGTATTAGCAGAGAAATGACACCTTGATCTTGGTTTGCAAGCCCTTCTCACATCAGTCCTAGATTAGGCCCTGTTCAGCCATGCAGGGGTGTTGGTTTATACGTGCTGCAGCAGTGGGCATAATGAATATAATTTACCCAGTGGACAAAGATGTGTACCAAGTGAATTTAAATAATTGGTGTGCATTGGCCAGTAGCTAAGAAGTGGGCGTTTAAAGAGTGTTGAAGATTGAAAGGTTTTTTTTTTCTTCTTAAAACGAAAAAAAACCACTGATTGTAGATAACGAAAAGCTAGAGTTTGCCCTCTTCATGTCTACTCTCCTTCCAAATGGTTACATCCAAAACTATTTTTCCCTCTCCCCTACCTTGTACCCTCTATTAAAATAGAAACAGGGATTGATTAATGTCCCACTCCTGAATACATGTAAAATTTGTACAAAAATATCTTCTATGAAAATGATTTGTAATCTGTAGACTTATTACCTGGGAGATGTCTTGATGTAAAATCCCATCTTTTGGGTTGTGGGTTTTTTGTTTTCTCCAAATAAATCTGATCTTTAAAGTTGATTAAAAAAAAAAAAAGAAAAGAAAATTATGATTATCTGGCCAAAACTTCTTTCAGGTTTAACATGGCCTACATTGCAAAGCCTGCCATTCCTCTATCTGCAGAATAAGACCTATATGAACCATGAACATTAATAGGTAGAAATTAACTCAGGCAAGTATGTTTTCTATTTTATTTAGCATTCACAACCAAAACAGGGCTTTTTGATGACTACAATCAACTGCCTTCATGCTTGAGTCTAAGCTTCCTAAATCAGAAAGTGCCAGAAATTACACTTTGAACCTCCAAATAGTGTGAGTTGAACAGAAGTGTATTTTTGGATACCAAATGTGCTCTCATATCCTTCCAACTCTGAAAAATCAAACAAGCAGGAATTTCATTATCTGGGTGTCCAGTCTTTATCCCTCACAACTGACCCTGTCTTCCTGTGACCCTCTTCCACAGCACCAGACAGAGCCATAACTGTTTCCCAGTGTTCTTTTCCATTGCACCACCACCCCCTCTATCTCCGCCTCTCCCTCTCCCCTCCCAACACAGAAATGCTTCAACAGAAGGGAGAGAAAACTCAAAGAATCCCCCTTTACTAACTAGAACTAAGATGAATTGTGTCAGAGTTCAGAGCCCCATTGTTACTTTGGCATGAAATCACGGCCCTTGGTTTCTGCCAAGGCGGGTGTCAGCTGGTGAATTATAACACTGGCAGACAGGACTGAGATAAGCAAAAAATACAATGACAGCTGCTACACAGAACTATTCTTTCTGGCCTAGTGAATACAAAAATACATTGTGTAAATAAAGACAGACAGCTTCATTATGCAATTGTCTGCTACTGTGTCACTGCTAAAGAAGAAGTATTGATTTTGGAAAATATATCCAGACTCTTCAAACTAATATGCTCTTGCTCTCGCAATGTATGGGGCATTAAGGAAAGAAATAATCTAATTTAACTTCCTCACATTAGAGCTGAACCAATATGTAAATTTAGTGTAACATCTCCCTACATTAGACATTTGAAATTTAGCTTTTTTAAAAACAACCATTTCACATGCAAGTCCTCAGTTCTATTATTTTAATGTAAAACTCTGGAGCTTGGACTACATTTTCATGAGTTATAGTGTAAGTGGGTGTATTAATCTGTTTAGGCTGCCATAACAAAGTACCACAGACAGGGTGACTTAAAGAGAAGAAATCTATTTTCTCACAGTTCTTTTGGCTGGAAGTTGGAGGTAAAGGTCTGGCAGGGTCAGTTCCTGCTAAGGGCTCTCTTCCTGGCTTGTAGACGGCTGCCTTCTTGCTGTGTGCTCAGATGGCAGAGACAGCAAGAGTGAGCACTCTGGAATCTCTTCTTATAAAGACATTAATACTATTGGATCAAGCCCCTACCCATGTGACCTCGTTTAACCTTAAACTTCCTTAAAGGCCCCATCTGAATTTGCAGCTACACTGAGGGCAGGGAGGAGTTGGAATTTCCATATGTGAATTTTGGGGGACACACAACATTCAGCCTATAACAGTGACTTGGGCAAACTTGATTTTTATTATAAATAAACTACTTGATGAACCTATTTACCTTCTGATTGGTGATTTCTAATACACTAAATAGTGTTTTCAGTAATATATCCTTTAGTGACTATTTTTTTCTCATTTAGCAACTAAGCTGAGGAATTGAGCAGAAGAAGCAAGAAGTGTTTACAGTGAAACAATCTTCAAAGCAAGGTACCTGAACACTTCTAGGTCCCTGAGAGATATTCTGCAAGGTCAATTCTGTTTTTAGAATAAGCATAGAGTTGTTATTTGCCTTTTTGACTATGCTGACATTTGCACTGATGGTAGAAAAAAAATAGTGATAAAATTGTTGGCACCTTAACATGAATTGAGGCAGTGACACCAAATTGCACTAGTAGTCATTGTATGACTTACTGTCATGTATTTGCAGTTTATATAAATATATAGATATGTGCATATAGACACACATATCTACACACACATACATATACACACAGACATATACAGTAGCATATACATGTCTGTGTGTATGCCAATTTCATGGAAAATTGCTTCTGATGAAAAAGTAAAATGTATTGCTTTTACTAGATTTTTACTGTTGATCACCCATCTCTTTAATATTGTGTGTCCTAAAATGAGAAATACGCATAAAACACTTGCTGCATACTGAAGTAGAATGGTCGATGGTAATCTGGAGGAAAAGAATTTGTGTGATTGTTTGAGTTGCAAGCTGAACTGACCACTTTTTTTGTTGGAAAACTATTTTTACTTTAAAGAACAACTAACAGACAAATTATAGTGTTCAAACTTGAGTATTTGGCAGACATTTTCTTGAAAGTGAATAAAGTGAGCATGTCACTTCAAGAAAAACAACTGACAGAATTTTTTCCAATGATAAAATTTGAGCTTTCAAGTGAAAACTTGAATTTTGGAAAACTTGTATCTATCATTGTAACTTGAAGGTACATAAAAGACTTCAGTGATCTTAATAGATGTAAATTTTAAAATCTTATGTAATGTAATGTATCCACATTTAGGAGTGGCGTAACTCAGTTTATTTGTCTATTCTTGCATTGCTATAAAGAAATATCTGAGGCTGGGTAATTTATAAAGGAATGAAGTTTAATTTGTTCACAGTTCTGTGGCTGTACAAGAAGCATGGCATGGGCATCTGCTCAGCTTTTGGTGAGGCCTCAGGAAGCTTACAATCATGGCAGAAGGCAAAGGGAAAGCAGGTGGTCACATGGTAAGAGCAGGAGCAAGAGAGAGAAGGGGGAGGTCCCAAGTTCTTTTAAACAATCAGATCTCACGTGAACTAACTGAGGGAGAACCCACTCACCATCAAAGGTGTGGCGCTAAGTGATTCAGGGGGGAACTTCCCCCATGATCCAGTATCTCCCACCAGGCCCCACCTACATTTCAACATGAGATTTGGAGGGAGGAATATCCAAACTGTATCTCTCAGTGAAACAATATTTTCCACATAAACAATATTTTCCACGTAAACAATAGTTGATGGTACAAAATCATTCATGAGTAAAGGAGTCCTTCAATGTGCAATGAGTAAAGGAGTCCTTCAATGTGCAATATAGATCAATAGATTTGAAACCAACGCAGTACAAAAAAATTCACTGATACAGTTGTTTACATTCCATTGGAGCTAACTACCCTTGGTTGAGCTTTTGCAGATATCAAATATTAATATCTACAGTTACCTGAAAAGGCTATTGAATTTCTCCTCTCCTATCCATCTACATGTTTATACGAGGCTGGATTTTCTTCATATTCTTTACCCTAAATAATGTATTTCAACAGATTTAGCAGAAGCTGATCTGTGAATCCAGCTGTCTTCTGTTAAGCCAGACATTAAAGTTGGCAAATATGTAAACCAATGTCACTCTTTCTAGTAATTAGTTTTTCAGACAAATGTAATTGTAAAAAGTAGTATCTGTTAGCATATGTGTTTATTTTAAATGAATTAATAAATAATATCATTTAAACTTTTTGTTTTATAGTAAACTTTGAGAGAGATAGCCCACATAAACACAAGTTGTTTTGGATCCTCAATAGTTTTTAACAGTGTAAAGGATAGGAGAACCACTGCTATACAGGGAAGATGACAGCATTTGGCAACTGGAAACCTTTGGCTTTTTAATGTAACTTTTGCTAGTTATGTTGTGATCTGGGGCAAGTGACATAACTCTGAGTCATAGTTATACCACTTATAAAATAGAGATAGTAAAGTCTACTGCACATGGTTTTTGTAAAGATTTATTTAATGAGACCATGCATATGAAAGCCCTTTATAAACTGTAAAGTGCTGCATGATGTCACACTTGAAGATGCTACACCATCTTCAAGGCTTACTTCAGACCCTCATGAAGCAATTCCAGCCACTCTCTTCTCCCAAATTTGGAAATGATTTTCTCTTTTCTGACTCTGCAAATTAATTTTGTGTGTTTACATGTGTTTCTACGGTACACTTGCCTTTCTACTTATTTAAGCTCAGGCCATTCCTCTTGTACCATAAGCTTCCTCAGCAAAGGGATTTTGTATTCATCTTTGTATTCTTTGCAGACAGTATTACTCATAGGAGGTATTTAATATGTTTGCGTTGAATAGAATATAACTAATGAATATCCCCAAATCTTTTTTATTTTATTTATTTATTTATTTATTTATTCATTTATTTATTTTTGAGACAGAGTCTTGCTCTGTCGTCCAGGCTGGAGTTCAGTGGTGCGATCTTGGCTCACTGCAACCTCTGCCTCCCGTTCAAGCAATTCTTCTGCCTCAGCTTCCTGAGTAGCTGGGACTACAGGCATATGTTGCCACGTCTGGCTAAGTTTTTGTATTTTAGTAGAGAAGGAGTTTCACCATGTTGGCCAGACTAGTCTCGAACTCCTGATCTCAGGCAATCTGTCTGCCTCAGCCTCCCAAAGTGCTAGGATTAGAAGCGTGAGCTACCTCCCCTGGCCCCCAAGTCTTTTTTATGTGGTGAGATTACTTTTTTAAATAAGGGACAAGGTGGCATATGAGGCTCAAATTCTTTAGAAGGCTGAAATCAATTCTTTTAATATGTATTGTAGGGGGCACATCAAAAGATAAGTATACATCTGTGATATTCCTGTTGCAATAGTTCATTATTGCCCTTTTCTCTTATCTCCCTCATAACTCCCTGTCACTGGTGATACGAATGTCTTACAGAGCTTTGTTCCAAACCTGTGTTTCTATGGGCAATGCCATGAGTTGATTCAATACATTTAATTAAAAAATTATTTAAACTGTTTGCAGTCCATTTAAGAAGGCTTATTTTGCTTTTGCTTTCTGTTTTTCACTTTTCAGGAATTTGCTCATGTTTGCGGAAATTATGAAATTATTTTTTCAGAGGGATCCCTTACCTTTAACTTGTGCTTAAAGCTGTCAACTAGAGGAGATAGCTAATATGGTTTGGCTGTGCCCCCAACAAAATCTCATCTTGAATTCCCACATATTGTGGGAGAGACCTAATGAAAGATAATTGAATCATGGGGGCAGGTCTTTCCCGTGCTCTTCTCATGATAGTGAGTAAGTCTCATGAGATCTAATGGTTGTTATAAGGGCAAGTTTTTCTGCACAAGCTCTCTTTGCCTGCTGCCATCCATGTAAGACATGACTTGCTTCTCCTTGCCTTCTGCTATGATTTTGAGGCCTCCCCAGCCACGTGGAACTGTGAGTCCAATAAACTTCTTTCATTTGTAAATTGCCCAGTCTTGGGTATGTCTCATCAGCAGCATGAAAACAGACTAATAGAATACCCACATTAATTCCCTGTCCTTTTTGATAAGCTGCAAATGTGGAACCAGACTGACTAGCAGGATTCTTCAGCAGTCATAGCAACATTCCATATCTGTGCTGTCCAGTACAATAGCCAGTAGGCAAAAGTGGTGTTTGAGCACATTTAATGTGGCTAGTGCAACTGAGGAACTTAATTTTTTAGCTTAATTAATTTAAGCTTAAATTTAAATAACCACAAGTGGCTAGTGGCCACTGTATTTGACAGTGCAGGTAGAGAGTGTGAGTCAAGAAGATTTTGCCTATTTGGGACAAGTGACCCATGAAATGGTGAATTGAGGGCTGTAATCTAAAAGTAACTAAAATTGCTCTTTTTCCTTTAAGAAACATAAAAGATAAAATTTCTTTTATGTTTAAACTAAAGGAACAAGGACAAATTTATGGTGAAAGATAAACAATAGGGAAAATGGAAACACAAAAGCAGATATACACAATGCAGATATACACAATGACCACATAAAGCTGAGAACTGAAGGAAAGGAAAAGGTAGACAGGAAACAAAACTCTTGGGGCTCTGAGGAGTTAATTGGATAAAACTTTATCTTATCCTGTGTTTCATTTAGATTGTGTCTTCAGATTATTAGCATTTCTAATATTGCTCTTTTCTATTCTGGCTATTTACTGCTTGTAGTTACTTAGTTTTTATTTAATCAGATTTAAAGAGGACTGGTGCTTCTTAAACTACTACTAGAATTTCACTAAGATAAAATTATTCACAGTGTTGCTGCAATAATGTCCTAAAAAATATTATTCCTAGGGGTGCATGAAAGAAAACCAACAACAAGTACAGATGTATCAGAAACATGAACAAAGAAAGTATCAGAACAATAGTATTCTCATTAGTTGAGAAAGAGAAAAAAATACTGTTTTAAGTTTTATGGGAAATTTTGATGTGTATTAGAGAATCTTCCTATCTTACTTGATCTCATCCTTTTGGTAAGCGACCTATGAAGCTGTAAAGTTTAAGATGTTGATAACTGGGAAATACAATGTGTTTAGCAAAGGTCATTAAGTTCCATAAAAAAGTAAATAGAATTTGCTCTTTAGTAATCTTTAGACTGTGAACACTATTGATTCAGCTACATCTGCAAAAGCAGGTGGTAGGCCTAATGACCACTTTAACAGTAGATCAGAATCACAACATTACTGTAAAAACTGATAATGTTCCTGAAGATCACCTCTAAGGTCGAGAAGGTAGTAAATAGGAAATCTTGCACACAATTTCAGCTACTTATAGGACATAGTTAAAAATGGAAAAAACTTCATTTATCTTACTTCTAAGAATACTTCTTCCCAAACTTTTTCAAAATTCTCAAAACTCCTTGAGCTGTAATAAATTATAATATTGCTGTAATTTCACTACAATAAAAAAACTCAGTATAAAGGAACTTACAAGTAAATTTCACTATATGTTTAGTCTAAAAAGGCAGTATTTCTTAAACTAATGATCTGAGAACATTGTGAAATCCATTTAAGAGCCTCAAGAGCAGTGTTTATTTCATTTAAATTGGATAGGGTAGACCAGAGTGCTTTGCATGGAGCAAGGGTAAATATTACATTGTGAAATTTTGTTTCATTTAGATAAATATATATTTATTTGCTTATTGGTTATGTTGTACAATGCTTTTCTATTGTGGGTTACCTTGCCAAACACTGTTCTAACTGAATATCTAATTGATTTAGTGCTAGTTCAAAACAGGGCTAGACTTTCTACACACTGAAGCATGCTTTTTATTCATGGAAGTGGACACAAAATTTTAACAGTCATATAAATTTCCTTGTTGGTAGTTTTGGATCAAAAGATAGTGAAGTGATTAGGATTTATTGATTTGAATACACAAATAAATACAGGGGACATCTGAGTATTTGTCACTTGAGTTCTGTTTGTCACTTGAGTTCTGCAGTTAATTGGTGCTGGGCACTCTGCTGGCCTGTTTCTGTCTTGAAATACGTCATCCAATTCTCGGATTTTTTTTCTTTTAATTACCAAAGAAGTAGCTTGGTAATTTCCCCCCATTTCTTTTGTTCTCTCTTTCTGGAACTTCTTTTATTTGGGTGTACCCTTAGTAGACGAATCATCTAATTTTTCATCTTGTTGCCTTATGGTCTACCTTCTGAAAAATTTCTTCATCGTTATCACCTAAACCTTCATTTGGGTGTATATATATATATTTTTTTTTAACCACACTTTTAATATCCAAGAGGACCTACCCTCCTTTCTACCCTTTTTTCATATATATTCCTTTATTTATGGCATCATGTTTCATGGTAGAAATGCCTCCTTTTCTTTCTAATATATAATTTTTATTTTTTTATTTTTAGATGAAGTCTCGCTCCGTCGCCCAGGCTGGAGTGTAGTGGTGCGATCTCAGCTCCCCGCAACTTCTGCCTCCCAGGTTCAAATGATTCTCCTGCCTCAGCCTCCCGAGTAGGTGGGATTACAGGTGCATGCCACCACATGTGGCTGATTTTTCTATTTTTAGTAGTGATGGGGTTTCCACCATGTTGGTCAGGCTGGTCCACCTGCCTCAGCCTCCCAAAGTGCTGCAATTACAGGCGTGAGCCACCGCGCCCAGCCTAATGTGTGCTTTTAAATAATTATTGGATATCTCATTTTATCAATGGCTTTTCTGCATCTCAAAAACCATGCGACTTTTATACCTTATCCTTTTATGTGGCAAATTAAAAAGATTGATTTTCAAATTTCGAATCAACTTGAAGCTGCATTCTTGAAGTAAATCCATTAGGTCATGATAGATCATCTTTCCTATATATTGCTATACTTTTCTAATATTTTCTTTATGATTTCCATATATATGTTCATGAAGGTGATTGCTCTGTCGTTTTCCTTTCTTATATTGTCCTTGTCAGTTTTTGGTATCAAGTTTTTCTGGTTTTAAAAATATGTCAGTAAGTATTTCCTTTTTCTGATTTCTAGAAAAATTTGTGTGCGATTTATTTTATATTTTTCTTAAATGTTTGGTAGAAATGAATTGTAATACCATCTGGATCCATGAATTTTTGGGGGGAATGTTATTAATTACAGATTTTAAGAACTGACATAGCATTATTCATGCACTTTATTATTTCTTATACTAATGCTGGTTATTTGTGTTTTTCTAGAAATTTGTCCATTTCATCTTTTTTTTAATGTATTGGGCTGAAGTTGTTTATAATGTACTCTTTTTGCTATTAAACAATGCTATAATCTGCAGTGATATCCGCCTTGGTATTCCTGATATTGATGATTTGTGTTTTTCTCTTTCTCTTTTTTGTCTTTACTATTCCCATCCTAATCTAGTGTTTATCAATTTCTTTTAGTTATTTCAAATATGTTCTGTGTTTTATTTTGTTTTATTAATTTCTGCTGGCATCATTATTTCCTTCCATATCCATATAGTTTCTTTGAATTTAGTCTCACTATGTCACTGAGGCTGGAGTGCAGTGGCGTGAACTTGGCTCACTGCAACCTCTGCCTCCCAGGCTGAGCCTTCCAAGTAGCTGGGACTACAGGTGCACTCCACAACACCCTGCTAATTTTTGTATTTTTCATAGAGACGGGGTTTTGCCATGTTGCCCAGGCTGGTCTTGAACTCCTGAACTCAAGTGATCCACTGCTTTGGCTTCCCAAAGTGCTAGAATTACAGGCATGAGCCACAGCTCCTGGCCTACGTATATAATTTCTTGAGGTAGAGACTTTGATCTTTAGTATTCATTCTCTTTTAATATATGCTTATACTTAATATGTTTAACTATAAGCATATATTAAGTATAAACATATATTTTAATATTTTAATATATGTTTATACTTAATTCTATAAGCTTTTCTTTAAGCAGGGCTTAAGCTGCCTTCTATAAATTTGATGTCACAATTTCATAAGCATTTAGGTCAAAATAAATTCTAACTTCCATTGTAATTTCTTCAATCCCTCAGTTATTTAGGTGTATGTATTTTCATTTCCAAGCATTTGTGGGTATTTTTATTCATCCTTTTTGTTTTTTATTTTTAGCCTAATTTTCCTGCTCTCCATTTTCAGCTAGCTAGTGAAATGCTCTGAATTCAGGTGTCCCCTTAGAAACAAACCTCAAGCTAGATGTATACTAAGGCTAAGAACTGCAGCCCGAATTCCTCTGAGACTTAATAAAAGAGTGATGCCAGGGATCAAGGAAAAATAATTTTAAGAAAATGTTTCCTGAACTGACATTATTATTTAAATAAAACTTTTGCAGATTCAACATTTTACTATATTTTTATTACTACCTTAAAAACATATATTGCAATGACCATGTTTTATTTTTCAGGCTGTGTTAGAGTGATGTCAAGCACCAGGTATAAGATTTATTGTAATAAATAAAAGTTACTCAAAGCATCTATATGCCATTTAGACCTATAATTCTTTTACTAATTTTTAAAATATATAGGTAAAATCATAATGTTACTTTAGAGGAACTAAGTCACAGTTCAAGAGATTTACCAATAAAAATGAAAATATCTTAAAAAATACAAAGCAGGACATGGACTATTACTGTTCTCTATTTCTAGCTTTAGCACTAGGATGGAAATCAGTAGCATTCTTCCCTTGAAATAATCTTAGTTTTATTCTCTTATGTTTAAGGAACTCTCTATTTCTCCTCCTAGGAGCAAACAAGACTCAACGTCTAAGGTTGCCTCCCTCTGCCCTTGGATGAATGAAAATCATTGACACTGGACAATTTTAAAAAAACATGTACCTTCCTAAGTCAATCAACGGGGCATATCACATGAATAATTTCATAATTTATTGAGAAGTCCTAATTTTAAAATTGTATTAAATTAATACTTTCTGTGAGAAAATTTCAAGCAGTTTTGTGAGAATTTTAAAATCTGATAAGATTATGTGGTTCAAAAGATCTATAAAGAATTGAAAGATGAAAATTAAATTAATAGATGTCATAGAAAAAAGCTACTAAATGTAGCAAAATTTGTTAAATTATTAATATAAGGAAGAACAAAATATAGGCATTTTTTCTTTCAGTTGCATATATATGTATATATATTTTTACAGTTCTATGAAATCATTTTTATTGGGTAAAATATGCATATAAAACTTACCATCTTTACCATTTTCAAGTGTACAGATCAGTAGTAATAAATACAGTTATATTATTTTTTTCCCTTTCATCTCCCCATCTTCTCTACCTTTCCCAGCCTTCCCACCATTCTGCTCTTTACCTTCAAAAGACCCACTTTTTACCTCTCATATATGAGTGAGAACATGTGATATTTGTCTTTCTGTGCTTGGTTTATTTCACTTAACATAATGGCCATCAACTTACATTATCATTCAAATGACCATTATGTTAAGTGAAATAGAAATTTTTAAATTCATAATAAGATGATGCACAAAATGGAAATATATTAATTATAACCAAAATTAAATCAAAATACGAAACGTAAATTTCAAATAAGTTACAGTTATTGATGTATTTCAAATTTCAAAATAAAGTGGAAAAGATCTCACATATTATTAGTTTTACTTTCAGAAAATGCAAAAAAGGAGAGACTCTACTATAATCTTCCATATGTCATTTAAGGAATTTATATATTAAGAATCAACCTCATAAAAATATGAAATAACTTTTGTAAATGTAAATGACTTACTCTGAATTCAAAATTTACCATTGTCAAATAGAATATAGATTGGATTACAAAATTAAAATTTCAAAGGATTTAAAAATTATCATATATTTATAAAATGATTTTTTCCCCTACGCTTCTGCTTTGATAATCTTTCTTTTAACCTCATTTTTTGAACATGTGCAATAGTCGATGCCTAATTTAAAATATCACTCTTTTAGAGCATAGGAAGTATTTTTAAAAAAAGCGTTTTTATTAATATTTGTAGTAAGTAAGTATTCTCTCTAAAGTAATACTAATGGTTGGGCAGTCATAGTATGTGAGCAACGATGAGGATATAGCTTTGTATAGTATTGGTAAAGCATCCTTAAGAAAATAACTGGTCATCCAGACTTGCAATCTAGGACAATGTTTACAATTTAGTAGTGATCAGGTATTTGATATATGCTACATAGTGTACCAAGCTGCTTACATGCAGAGTTTCATTTAATGTTAACAAATAACCTATAAATAATTATTTGGACTCCTTTAGTGGATAAGAAATCTAAGAACTACAGAGGTTAAGCATTGACCCAAGGTCACTTGAGTAGTACTGAGATCTGAATCCAATAAATCTGATTAAAATGCTCACTTTTAATGTACTATTTTAAAAATACACAATAATTAATAAATATTATCAATCTCTATTACTTAGACAAATGACCTGATGAACTATGGTATCTTTCATTTGAAAGATAATTATAGCTCTTTGATTGCCACTTAGAGGTTTCTGATGTTTGAGATGGTCTTGAATTTGGAATAGGAGATTCCAAAGTCTATTGATTCAAGGAGACAACACTGGGAACAAATGGCAACAAGCTTTTCTTGCTCTCCGAATTCCTTCCCATATAGAAAGTGTGCTAACTTTAAACATTGTTCTGCTTAATTTTGTTGACACCCAAAGAAGCAATGATCCAGTAGGAATGAACAATAATGATTTCTACTCTTGGAACTATACCTTTACCTCAACATCCAGATTTAACCGTTGATGCAAATTTTAAACATAGTTACAGGACAAATGTGCAGGTGATACAAATAATTAAAACTGGTTGTTTTTAAGTGCAAGGGTGCTCTTAATGCAAACATAGCTTTATTTTTAAATACTACACAAACCTTAGAAACGTAACCTTCTTTTCTTGTGTTAGTTTCATATTCAAATACCTACTATTTCCTGGAATTTTTAGACAAAAGAGTTTCACTTATGTAGCCAAGGCTGCTATCCTAACTCCTTTCTAAACAGATGTAAGCTGTTTTTTTGTGTGTTCAGGGGAATAATTGGTCCCCAGTTAGGTAAGGCTGATGAGAAAAAATCATATTCCACCCAGAAAAATGTTTCCTTACTGCTTTCAGGAATCTGTTTTACAATTAACAGTAAATTGCTAAAATTGTGGTGGCAAGTTTAACTGCTAGCAGAATATGGTCAAAAAGGATTGTGAAATTAGTACAGGATTTTGTTTTTAAGTGGCATGATCGTATAATTTTAACTGAGTTTCTGATAAAGGAAAGGAATTCCCTTCTAAAGCATGAAACAAATTGTTTATTAACAAGAACCCCACAGGATTGTTTTTTGCAATTGCTGTGTTTTTGTGGCGGTGAGAGATAAAAATTAATGTTCTTGGCTTTTTTTATTGTTGCTTATAGCAAAAACTGATGACATTCATGCATGATCTTTTTACTATGTCAGTGTATTAGAATATTTGTGAATAAGTGAGTTTATTATAAAGCTTATATCTCTTCTAACTAAACTGGAGAGACAAGATATAATTGTCTCATGCATTTTATTGCTATTGCAGTCTCGTGATAATTCATTGTGGAATGTAGCTCACATGAGGACTTTATATAATTTCTTCCAAATTTATTCAGTTCATCTTTGCTCTGGAATTCACATTGCCATGGGTGTTATTCTTAAATATCTTTACTTCATTGTATTCCCAATCCATCTCCAATTTTATTTTCTTCTCAATCTCCTTATGAAATAAAGCCAAAACAAAGCAAACAGCTTAAAAATGATATTACTTGTGAGTGTTTTTTGTTGTTGTTATAATAAATGAGTTGTTTCTCCGTCAGTCTGAGGCTATCTCTAACAGAAGAGTTACAGTAATTTAAATGATTGTGATGCTGTAATTCTATCTGTTCTTTGCTTTATTTTATCAAGAGCCAAACACAGTCAGAGTCAACAGGCTTTGTTTCTAACATTTACTAACATCTTAAAATTAGTCCTCAGAGTGCCATAGCATGTTCTCTCAACAAATTACATTTTGTCCAAGTAGAAACAGGTCACTTTAGGTCTCCGTATTTTATAATGTAAGAGATCCTAGAGCTCATCTAGCCCAAAGTGTTTATTTCAAAATTAGGAAAGCAGAGGAGGCCAGAGGCCTGTGTTCAGAGACTTGCTCAAGTCTCTGAACTTGACTCTTAAACATGTGGCAAGTCCAAAGAATCAACCTAGGCTTTCTGACTCCCAGTCCAGAACCCTGAACATTATGCTGTCTTCACTATGTGAAGGTACATTTATGTCCCGGATACATGTAAATATACTTTTTGTGATTCTCTATGTCTCTAAAGGTACACCTGTTGGTGCAAGATCAAAGCAAGTGGTTAAATCAGGAAAAGCATAGAATTTGACCAGTATTTTTAAGGTACAAATGTAGGATCATACCTGACAAATGAAAGTTATTTTAAGCCATGAAGGTCATAACGAGTTCATATTCTGTCAACAATAAATTTGAACAAGCTGCAAGGTAGGGAAAGTATATACCAAGGAAATTGTGCTGAAAATAAACAAAATACAATATTTACATAAAAGAGATGGCCCAATGTCACCTTTGATGAAAATATTTGAATTATGTGTTTTATTCTGCAAAGAAATAATTGAAATAATTCATAAGGTAGTTTTGAACAAAGAATGGAAAATGTCAATTATTTATGTGAACTGTAGGAATGACTGCTTTGAAAATATAAAAATGTTCATTCTTGATTATTTTTTCCTCCCTAAGGAGACATCTACTTAAATAGCTCATTCAACTTAGTACTCTTTTTTACTCTTACCTGAGAATACGTCATATTTTCTGAAATACCATAATTTTTTCCAATTTAAATAAATATATAGTAAATATACATTTAAGTGATATTGTGCATCTTTATCCTCATCTATTATCATAGCAACAACTTCTTTTCAAAGCATTTTTTCTTTTGAGAATGTTAAATCGTAAAAATGCTAGAAGCGGTGCATAGATAATACTAACAAAAGTGTCATGGGCTTCAAATCAATCATTTTCTTTAAATGATACAGAAAGTATTTTAAACATGTCTATAGATTAGTAGACTAAGTACAATGTGATAATCAATGAATAGTACATATTTCAGAATACCCACAATCACCAAGTATCCATCATGTGTACTAAACTTTAAAATAACCAGACTTTTGCCTTCCAAAGGTTTTTTTTGTTATTGTTGCTTGTTTGTTTGTTGCTTTTGCTATCATTATTTATTTATTTTTAAAAGATGCTCAAAGATATGATCCCTCTCCATAGAGAAGGATGATTTTGCAGATTAGGCACTGTTTGTGGCGTTATTTATTATTTAGAATGGTGGTGGGAAGTTCCTTGCTCAATTCCTGCTTCCTCAAGGTCCCAAGTAGTTATCGTTTCCTTTAGACACAAATATTCTGAAGGTCTGCCCTGCCTTGTGTGTGCTTCAGAGGAAGGGCAAGGATGCTGTTTTTCCCTTCCTGACTGTACACCTGATTCTGACGGTGGAATGGGGTGGAGGTAAGCCATGTGTCAGAGAGCCTGCTTACCTAAATGAGGAAGCTCCCTCTAACTGCTGGATTTTGCTCTCCCTTCACGTAGTTAAATGCATGTTCAATTGTCTCAAAATGTTACCAAATTGTTTAGAAACCTGCAATCAATTAGTTTTTCAAAACCTGAGAATGTCCTTTAGGGACTATAGATTATTTTATAACAAAATAAGCTGATCATATATAATTCTTGGTAGGGGCAACGCATGCATAGGTTAGAACATCTACTGTTCTTTTTAAAGAAACTATATTATGTTCAACATATTTGTCACTTTTAAAGTATTTAAGAATAAGTCAAAACGTATTGTTTTCTGATAAGATCTTCATTACATTAACTCCTTTCAAAGCACTTGCAACCTAGCATAGGTAAAATATTTCTATTTATAATATTTATTCAAAAAATCAAAGCAGTGTTTGATTCTTGCCTTCTTTCCATTTTATTTAACAAACTTTAAAACATTCCAAACATATATTGAACTCTTACGATGTGCTAGGCACAATGTGAGGTGCTAAGAATATGAATAATAAGAAAACCCTGGCCCCACAGACCTTTATAATGCAATAATGGATATTATAATAATATTTGTGTAATATAATAATAATATGTATCCATAATAATCATATGCATAGGTATAAAATTGGAAATTATCAATCCATGGAATAAATGCAAGTACATATCACAAGAGATAGGTGAATGGTGACAGAGTTGGGGCAGGCTTCCAGAGGAGGACCTTACTCAACAGGTGTTGACGGTAAATAATAACTCACCAAATAAGGAGGAGGTAATGGGGTAGGAGTGGGATCTGAATAATCCAAGAAGAGGGCTGGTGTTATAGGTTCAATAGTTCCTTACAAAATTCATGGGTTAAAACCTGACCCCCAGTACTTTATAAACTTATTTGGAGATAGGTCCTCTACCATGTTAAAATGAAATCATTAGGATAGGCCATAATCCAATATGACTGGTGTCCTTATTAAAAAAAGGTACATTTGGAGGCAGAGTGGCATACAGGGAGAATGTCATGTGAACACCAACACAGAGATCAGAGTGATGCATCTACAAACCAAGGAATACCAAAGATAGCTGGCAAACCACCAGAACTAGGAGACAGCCTGAAACAAATTCTTCCTCACAGCCCTTAGAAGGAACCAACCCTGTTGACACCTTGATTTCAGAATTCTTGCTTCCAGAGCTGTGAGACAATATATTCTTGTTGTCTAAGCCACCCATTTTGTGATATTTTATTACAGCAGCCCTACCAAACTAATACAGATGGGCCAAGTCTTGGTAGTAGGGAGAATAAAAATAGGAGCTGCTTCAGGAACTACTAATAGTTGTGAATTCTAGGCTCATAGAAACATGCAATGGCAAAGTACTTGGAAGTGAGAATATGGGAGTAGACAGCAGTGGTTTCCAGAGAACCATGCTCAGGAGTTGGAGTCCATCAAGTAGATAATGGGAAATAAATCAGGAATCTTAATTAACAGAGTGATATGGCCATATTTTTGTTTACAAAAAGATCATCCCAGCAGCAATGTGAATGCTGTTTTGAGGAAAAAAAGAGTAGGAAAAGGAGGTATTATAAACAGGAGCTCTCCTTGTCAATGCTTACCAGAGTTTAGTAATACATGGGCAATTTAAAAGTATTTGTAGGGGAGTTTGCAGATGGTACCTGTCTTTGTTTTGTGTTGCTACAACAGAATACCACAAGCTGAGAAATTTTTGAAGAACAGAAATTTATTCGTCCCACAGTTCTGGAGGCTGGGAAGTTCACAATCAAGAGGCCGCATCTGGCGAGGGCCTTCTCACCCATCCTATGGTAGAAAGGCAAATAGAGGGTGAGAGAGAGCAAAAGATCAAACTTGCAGCCTCAGATCCCTTTATAATCTGCATTAATACATTCATGAAGGTGAAGTCCTCATGATTGAAACACCTCCCATTAAGTGCTACCTTCCAATACTGTTGCTTTGGGAATTAAATTTCCAATATATGCTTTTGAGGGGACACAGTCAAACCATAGCATTTCTTCTCTGGCCCTCAAAACTCATGTCCTTCTCACATGAAAAATAAATTCATTCAATCTGATAGCCCACAAAGTATTAACTCATTCCAGCACCAACTAAAAGGTCAATGTCCAGATTCTCATCTGATATGGTTTGGCTATGTCTCCACCCAAATTTCATCTTGAATTGTAGTTTCCATAATCTCTACGTGTCCTGGGAGGGACCTGGTGGGAGGTAATTGAATCATAGGGGTGGTTGCCCCCATCCTGTTGTCATGATAGTGAGTAAGTTCTCACAAGATCTGATGATTTTATGAGGAGCTTTCCCCACTTTGCTCGGCACTTCTCTGTCCTGCTGCCATGTGAAGATGAATGTGTTTGCTTCCTTTTCCATCATGATTATAAGTTTCCTGAGGCCTTCCCAGCCATTCAGAAGTGTGAGTCACTTAAACCTCTTTCCTTTATAAATTATCCAGTCTCAGGCAGTTCTTTATAGCAGCATGAGAACAGACAAATACATCATCTAAATCAGATATGGGTGAGAGTCAAAGCAGGATTCTTCCTGAGGCATGTTATCCTCCAGCTGTGAGCCTGTGAAATTAAACAAATCATCTGCTTCCAAAATACAATGGTGGAACAGACATAGAATAGAAATTTCATTCCACAAGGAAGAAATTAGCAAGAAGAAAGGGGCAGCAGTTGCCACATAAGTCCAAAACTCAACAGGGAAAACAACATTAGGTCTTAAAGCTGGAAGATAATGTTTTTTGACTCCATATTCCACATCCTGGATACACTGGGGCAGGGTTGGGCTCCCAAGGCCTTGGGAAGCCCTGCCCCTATGGCTTTACTGGGCTGTCTACCCAGCAACTCTTACAGATTAAAGTCTAGTGCTTATAGCCCTCCCAGGCTGGAGTCGCATGCTGGTAGCTCTACAGTTCTGAATTCTTAGGATTTGCCTTGCTCTCCTGGCTCCACGAGGCATTGCCCTATTGATGTCTCTCTGCAATGGCTCTTCTTTTGTGACAAATCTCCACTTGGTCCCCCAGTTTATCTGGGACATTCTTTGAGATTTAGGTGGAGGCCGCCATGGCCCTACAGCTCTCAAATTCTGTGCATCTGTGGAGTCAGCACCAGGTGGACATTGCCAAGGCTTACAGTGCACTCTTTATGGAATGATGGCCCAACCACACCTGGGCCCGCTTGAGCCATAACTGAGGTGACCAAGGAACACTGCACAGGAATGTGGGGAACAGAGGCCTGAGGGGGCCCTGAGTAGTGAGCTTCTAGAATGTGCTCCGGTTCCATCTACCGAAACCATTCTGCCCCGTCTAGAGCTCTGGTCCTCTGATGGCAGGAGCAGCTTCAAAGATTTCCAAAATGTCTTTGGAGTCATTCTCCCTTTGTTCTGATGAGTAGAACCTGATTTTCTCCTATCTGTATTGATCTCTCTTGCAAACAAATGCTGGGCTACACCCTTAATATTCTCTCCCAAACATGCTTTTTTATTCATTATATGACCAGACTGAGAGTTTTCCAAATTTTTCTGTCTGATCCCATTTTAATTATAAATTTTGCCTTTAAACCAATTTTATTTTCTCTCATTTTACTGCAAGTGGCTAAAATAAGTCATGCACTGTCTTGAATTCTTTGCCACTTAGATATTTCTTCTGCCAGATATCCTAGTTCATCATCTTAAGTTTTGCCTTTTACAAAGTCCTAGTGCAAAGTTCTTTGCAACTGTATAAAAAGGACAGCCTTGGCCGGGTGCGGTGGCTCACACCTGTAATCCCAGCACTTTGGGAGGCCGAGAAGGGTGGATCACGAAGTCAGGAGTTCAAGACAAGCCTGGCCAAGATGGTGAAACCCCATCTCTACCAAAAATACAAAAAATTAGCTGGGCATGGTAGTGGGTGCCTGTGATCCCAGATATTCAGAAGACTGAGGCTGAGAATTACTTGAACCCAAGAGGTGGAGGTTACAGTGAGCCGAGATCATGCCACTGCACTCCAGCCTGGGTGACAGAGTGAGATTCTGTCTCAAAAAAGAAAAACAAAAACAAACAAAAACAAAAACAAAAGGATGGCCTTTACTCCAGTTTCTAATATCTGTTTCTAATTTCTATCTGAGACCTCATGAGAATGTCCATATTTCTAGCAATATTCTGATGACTATCACTTAAGTAACCTATAAGAATATTTAGGTTCTCTCTACTACTCTCTTCTTCCTCTGAGTCCTCATCAGAATTGTCCCTAATTCTTTATTCATGGCAAGATAGGCCTTTTCTAGCATGCTCCTCTGAATTATTTCAACCTGTGCCCATTGCCCAGTTCCAAAGCTGCTTCCACATTTGCAGATGTTTATTTCAGCAACAGTCCTATTTTTTGGTACCAATTTTCTGTCTTGGTCCCTTTCATGTGGCTATAAAAAAATACTACAAACTGGTAATTTATAAAGCACTGTGGGAGGCCGAGGGGGGCAGACCACCTGAGGTCAGGCGTTTGAGACTAGCCTGGCCAACGTGATGAAATCCCTCCTCTATTAAAATACAAAAATATTAGCTAGGTGTGCTGGCACATGCCTGTAATCCCAGCTACTCAGGAGGCTGAGGCAGGAGAATTGCGTGAACTCGAAAGGTGGAGGTTGCAGTGAGCTGAGATTGTGCCACTACACTCCAGCCTGGATGACAGAGCAAGATTCTATCTCAAAAAAAAAAAGGATAGATGTTCATTTAGCTCACAATTCTGGAGGCGGGAAGTCCAAGACTGAGGGGCCACATCTGGTGAGGGCCTTCTTGCTGTGTCATCTCATGGCAGGAAGGCAAAGAGAGTATGAGACAGAGCAAGAGATTGAACTCACAGCCTCAAGTTCTTCTATGGTTGTCATTAATCTATTCATGAGGGTGGAGCCTTCGTGACATAAATATCTTCCCTTAGGCCTCATCTCCCAACAATATTGCATTGAAGATTAAGTTTTTAACACATGCACTTTAGGGTACATATTCAAATCATAGCAGTACCAAAGAGCATGCCCTGCAGAGACCCAAAGCATCAAACCAAACCATTGGGAAGTTCATTCCAATTTTTCTTCTCCACATTAATTAAAATCAAAGAATGAAGAAAATGTTGCCTGAGTCTGAGAAAGGCTCACTATTTCTTTTCTTTAAATTATAGCCATTATACTCCATGGAAAATACTAGACAGGAATTTTCTTGATTTGTTAGGAATAGACTCCATATGATAAGGGGCATTTTGGTAATCACAAGCGCTCTTACTAATGGACAAACCCCCTAAGGGCTAACCACTGTCTTTTGTTGGCTGTTTATTAAGTAGCCTGCAGTATGGATAATTATTTTTACTGAATCTGACATGCAGGCTAGTTGAACCAGCCTGAAGAAAATCACATGTTGGAAAGCCAGAGTCTTAGAAGTGAAAATTACAAAGCAGAGAGTCTTTTGAGCCAATCAGTCTATTCAGTACCTACTTGATGTTTGACAATATTACAAAGGAGCATGACTGTAAATAAAAGCAACTCTAAAAATACATTTTTGTGTGCTTGGCAAATTATTACTTTAACATATTTGCTTAAGTACTTCTTTGTGTTTCATTTTTTTTTGGCATAAACTTAGCACACATGATAGCATATTGACATTTTCATCTGCAATGTCCCGGAATATCTGCACAGAGCCTTATATAACCATACTGAGAAATGTTCTTGTTATATAATTATTTATCATTTATATAAAATATATTTATATATTTATCTTTATTATATAAGTATACCTTGTTTTATTCACGTTGTCTTATTGCACTTCACAGCTATATTATTTTTATTTTAAAATCAAGGTTACAAGTGCAGGTTTGTTACATAGGTAAACTTGTGTCATAGGGGTTTGTTGTACAGATTATTTCATCACCCAGGTATTAAGCCTGGTACCCATTAGTTATTTTTCCTGATCTTCTTCTTCTTCCCACCCCCCCAACCTCCAGTTGGCCCTAATGTCTGTTGTTTCCCATTATGTGTCAGTGAATTCTCATCATTTAGCTCCCACTTATAAGTGAGAACAAGTGGTATTTGGTTTTATGTCCTGGTGTTAGTTTACTAAAGATAATGGCTTCTAACTCCATCCATGTCCTTGCAAAGGACATGATCTCATTCTTTTTTGTGGCTGCATAGTATTCAATGGTGTATATGTACCACATTTTCTTGATTCAGTCTATCTTTGATAGGCATTTAGGTTGATTCCATGTCTTTGCTGTTGTGAATAGTGCTGCAATAAATATACACATGCATGTGTCTTTATAATAGAATGATTTATATTCCTTTGGGTATACACCTAGTAATGGGTATATCCTAGATCTCTTAAGAATTATGCTATATGTAATCTGCTTCTAGATTTTTGAGGAATCACCACACTGTCTTCCACAATGGTTGAACTAATTTAAACTCCCACCAACAGTGTATAAGCATTCCTTTTTCTCCACAACCTCATCAGCCTCTGTTATTTTTTGTCTTTTTAATATTAACAATTCTGACTGGTGTGAGATGGTATCTCATTGTGGTTTTGATTTGCATTTCTCTAATGATCAGTGATGTTGAGCTTTTATTCATATGATTGATCATTGGCCACATGTATGTCTTCTTTGGAAAAGTGTCTGTTTATGTTCTTTGCCCACTTTTTATAGGGTTGTTTGTTTTTTTCTTGTAAATTTGTTTAAGTTCCTTACAGATGCTGAATATTAGATCATTGTCAAAGGCACAGTTTGCAAAACTTTTCTGTCATTCTGCAGGTTGTCTATTTACTCTGTTGATAGTTTATTTTTGCTCTTTAGTTTAATTATATCTCATTTGTTAAATTTTGCTTTTGTCGAAATTGCTTTTGGCATCTTCATCATGAAATCCTTGCCCATGCCTATGCCCTGAATGGTATTGCCTAGGCTGTCTTCCAGGGTTTTTGTATTTTTAATGAATTGGAGGTATGCAACAACCCTGCATTGAGCAAGTCTATAGACATCATTTTTCTAATAGCATGTGCTCACCCTGGGTCTCTGTGTCACATTTTGGTAATCTTGCAATATTTAAAAATTTCTCCATTTTATTATATCTGTTATGGTGATCTGCAATCAATGATCTTTTATATTACTATTGTAATTGTTTTGGGGCACCACAAGTCATGCCCATATAAGGCAGTGAATTTAGTAATTTTGCGTGTGTTCTGTCTGCTTCGATGACTGGGTGTTCCACCTTCTCTCTCCTTCTGCTCAGGCATCCCTGTTTCTTGAAACACAGTATTATTAAAATTAGGCCAATTAATAACACTACAATGGCCTCTAAGTATTCAAGTGAAAGGAAGAGTTACACACCTCTCACTTCAAATTAAAAGCTATAAATAAATGATTAAGCTTAGTGAGGAAGCTATGTCAAAAGAAGAGATAGGCCGAAAGCTAGGTCTCTTGCTACAAATAGTCAGCAAAGTTGTGAGTGCAAAGGAAAAATTCTTAAAGAAAATTAAAACTTCAATTCCAGTGAACACATAAATGATTATGAAAGCAAAATAGTCTTATTGCTGATATGGAGAAAGTTTTAGTGGTCTGGATAGAAGATCAAACCAGCTACAACATTCCCATAAGCCAAAGCATAATTCAAAACAACGACCTAACTTTCTCTAATTTTATGCGATAAGGAAGTTGAAGAAAAAATGTTGAAAACTGATAGCAGTCAGATCATGAGGTTTAAGGAAACACAGCATCTCCATAACATAAAAATGCAAGAAGAACAAGTGCTGTTATGGAAACTGCAGCAAGTTATCTAGAAGATACAGCTAAGAACATCAATGAAGATAGCTACATGAAACACCAAATTTTCAATGTAGACAAAACAGTCTTCTGTTGGAAGAAGATGCCATCTAAGACTTTCATAGCTAGAGAGGAGACTTCAATGTCTGCTTCAAAGCTTCAAAGGACAGGTTGACTCTCTTGTTAGTGGGTCATGCAGTTGGTAACTTTCAGCTGAAGTCAATGCTCATTTACCATTTTGAAAATCCTAAGTCCCTTAATAATTATGCTGTATTTGCTCTGTCTGTACTCTATCAGAACAACAAAGCCTGGGTGATAGCACATCTGTTTGAAATATGGTTTACTGAATATTTTAAGCCCACCATTGAGACCTACTACTCAGGAAAAAAGATTCCTTTCAAAATAGTATTGCTCATGGACAATGTACCTGGTCACCCAAGAGCTGTGATAAATATTCACAAGGAGATCAACATTGTTTTCATATTTGCTAACACAACATTCATTACACAGTCCATGGATCAAAGACTAATTTTGACTTTGAAGTCTTATTTTTTAAGAAATACATTTTTTTAAAGCTGTAGCTGCCATAGAGAGTGATTTCTCTGATGGATCTGGGCAAAGTAAACTGAAAATTTTCTGGAAAGGATTCACCATTCTGAATCCATTAAGAATATTCATGATTCATGAAAGGAAGTAGAAATGTCTACAATAATAGGAGTTTAAAAGAATTTGATTCTAGCACTAATAAATAGCTTTGAGTGGTTCAAGCTTCAGTGGAAGAAGTAACTGCAGATAGCTGTAAATAGCAAGAAAAGCGAGATTAAAAATGGAGCTTGAAGATGTAACTGAATTGCAGCAATCCCATGATCAAACTTGAACAGATGAGGAGTTGCTCAATTCTTACTGAGCAAAGAGAGTGGTTTCTTGAAATGGAATATACTCCTGGCAAGAATGGTACGAGCATTGTTAAAAGGACAACAAAAGATTTAGGGTATTACATAACTTATTTGATAAAGCAGTGACAGAGTTTGAGAGGATTTATTTCAATTTTGAAAGAAGTTCTAGCATCAGTGTATTAGTCAGTTTTATGTTGCTATAAAGGAATACCTGAGGCTGGGTAATTCATAAAGAAAAGAGATTTATTTGGCTCATGGTTCTGCAGGCTGTATAAGCACGGCTCGTGGTTCATGCAGGCTGTATAAGCATCTACACTACTTCTGGTGAAGCCTCAGAAAGCTTTTACTCACGGTGGAAGGCAAACAGGGAGCACACATGCCACATGGTGAAAGGGGGGAACAAGAGAGAGATGCCAGCTTATTTTAGATAATCAGCTCTCATATGAACTAACAGAGCAAGAATTCACTCATTACTGTGAGGATGGCATCAAGCCATTCATGAGGGATCTGCCCCCGTGACCCAAACACCTCCCACCAGACCCCATCTCCAACACTGGGGAGGATCACATTTCAACACGCAATTAAGAGGAGACAAACATTCAAACTATAGAAGTGGGTAAAATACTGACAAATAGCATCATATTCCACAGAGAACTCTTTTGTGCAAGGAAGAGTCAATTAATGCAGCAAACTTCATTGTAGTCTTACTTTTAGAAATTGCCACAATCACCTCCTTGTCAGTGAGCAACCATCAACACAGAGATAAGACCTTCCAGCAATGAAAAGATTAGGAATTGCTGAAGGCTCAGATGGTCATTAACATTTTTTATCAATAAGATATTTTTAAATTAAGGTATGTACTTTTTAAAGACATAATGCTATTGTGCAGTATAGTTTAAACATAACTTTTACATGCATTAGGAAACCAAAAAACATGTGTGACTAGCTTTATGGCAATATTCATTTTATTGCAGTGGTTCTGAGCCAAACTCACAATATCTCCGGGGTATGCATGTATATTTATCAGAGGACAACTCACTACCAGTCCACCCATGGCTTTTTTAACTGGAAACAGAATTAAGACCAGATTATCACATTAACTATAGAGATAGGAAAGATTTCTGAAGAATTTTCTGTAAATGTATAATACAAAAATAAAATCCATGCAATAATTACCAGGGTAAGTTGTACCTTGTGATCAGGATATTATTCCTCCGTTGCTTTTCAGAAATGAAATAGAAGTGTTTCAGAAGGACAACCATCGTTTCAGGGTAAAAAATATGTAACAACAATTTCCAGCATTACTGATTCCTTATCATATACCGAGGACTTTTCCAAGTTTGCTTTACTTTATTGAATTCTCATAATAGTGCTATATAGGATTATGATTGTTATTCTTATTTTACATGGGAATATAGTCTTAGAAAGATGAGTAAATTGCCTAATAAGTATAGATAATGATGAAGCTGTTTTCCTGAAAAAGAAACAACTATTAGAAAAAACAGGGCCAAATGCTCATATAAAACAGCATATGTTTCTGTGTGTTTATATAACATGTGTGTATGTGTTTGTGTATGTGATTGCATGTGCTGTGTGTGTACATTTGTGATAATATGAATGTGTGTGTTGTGTATGTGCATGCATTGTGCATCAGGGTCAGAGACTGAAGGAGGAGAGAGGAAGACTTTCATCATTCTTTAGGAGACTGTGTTGGTGTGATCCATTCCTGTAATGAAGGTAATTATGATTTATTTTGTATTTGATGAGATATGTCAGTATTTAGTAGGCCCTCTCAAATGAATTGTCACTTGAAAAATGAGTTTAGTTGTAATCATAGATTTGTATTGTACAGGTCTTTTCCCTTTCCTTCATACTTGCCATTCCCATAGGGGCAAACACATGCTGCCTGCAACTCTATACAAGGCTACAACCCAAATGACTCAATTCTCAAAAGGTCTTACAAACTGAACAAGAATCACCACATTAAAATAAAGCAGACTCAGGAACCTTATATGAACATACAGAATGCACCTAATTATGTATCTGTGGGCCCAGCCTGTGCATTTAGATTGTGTAATGCCCAAATTTGGTTTGCAGCTTTTCTTTGCTGGGGTTGAGTGATTCAAAGAGAGGAGATGAAACTGTACAGCCTAAGGAAGAAGTTGTTTCTAACAGGCCTCAGGGTTTGAAAAATGGATAGACTCCTGATTGCAAAATCCCTGCCCCCAAACAGGTCGGGGATTATCTTTTCTCCCAGCTTCAAATATTCCAGTTATAGAACTTGCACTTCTATTTTTGGTTTCCTTTTATCCAGATGGAAACTTTTATTTGACAGGATTTAATCTATATAAACAAATGCAAAATATTAAACTTCAACAAAAATGACTAAAAATATATTTCACTCTTTATACTCTCCATGACTTTGGGGCTTGTCTGCCAGTTGGCCATTGTCGCTTCATAGGATGATGTTGCTGACCTCAGCCAGTGCCTCTCCAAGAACTCAAAGGGTAGCAGAGCTTCTTAAATGGGACAGGGACTCCTTAGTTTAAACATTTTGTTTTCAGTTCCCTGACACCTGCTACTGGATCTAGGGAGGAGGTTTGAAAAACAGAGAGATACAGTGGGAGAGATCTTAGGTCAGGGATGCAAAAACAGGCACTGTTTGTTTGTTTTGCAAAAACAAAAAATGGCCACTTCCTCTCTGAAGAGCCTTGATAAGCACTCCTGAAGGTCTGTGTTGTGCTCTTGATGAAATTACTCTTTCTATCTTAAGTCACGAAAGAGCCTATAGTCCTCACTGTTAACACAGGACTTCACACCTCATTTCCTCAATACCTCCCTTTCTTTTTCACATGCCTCTTTCCTTTAATTCTGGCTTCAACAAACCTAAGTGTGTGAAGACACAAAAACAACACACACCCAAAGGCACGTGCACGCACACACACAGACAGCTCACACCTCACAATTGCTGTACTAAAATGTAAAATGCCAGTATTTTCAAGATTAACATTTCATTTGCAAATGGATTGTCCAAAATTAGGCAAAGAAGTAGAAAAGAAATATGTGCATTTGCTCCTTTCCTCTATGTTATCAGAATGAGAATACACTTGAGTCTGCAGATATGAGAAAAAGTAATTTCAATAATATAAAAACACTAAGTTCAATTATTTATTTTCTTATTGCAACAAATATTTATTAAGTGTAGCAGTCTTGTTCACTTTGAATTAGGAGAGAAGCAATCCAGGTTTGTAACATGTAAACATAAATTACTACAAATGTGCTAATTCTCAGGAAGAAGATGGATCTTTTAAGATGTAGATAAGAATACAAAGTTTAACTGTTTCTGTGACTATACATTTGGAATTTACTTACTATATTGGCTTTCCTAAAAGACAATTTATAAGGTAAGCAAAGCCTTCTGAAATAGGATGAACTCTCCCTGGGAAGGAATAGACAGTAATTCATAACCACCATCATATGATTGAAAGAAGATACAGTGGCTTTCTAAGAAAACATTTGTGACTTGAACTATTTTGTGAGTTCATGTTTGACTTATAATTCACTAAAAGAGGACAAATACTGGAAGGAGAAATTCTGTTACTGACTTTTACAGCATTTCAAAGAAGGAAAAGCCCAGTTTTGAGCTACCGAAGTCATTCTTGTCACCATTTTCCCAAAAATGTGAGCCATTTTTTCTTAAGACAGTTATCATTTATGGAGATAATATTGTCAGTATTGGATTTCATCTAGCATGTATGGAGAAAGCATAGTTTTCCTCTATGTCTGTGCTGCATACGCAATTTTGAGTATTTGAAATGTGTCTTGTTCAAAGTGAGATATGCAGTAAATATTTCAAAGACAGTACAAAAATGTATAATATCTTGTATACAATTTTTATAATGATTACATGGTGAAGGATATTTTGGGTACACTGTGTTCAATAAAATTTATTATTAAAATTAATTTTACCTGTTTCATTCTACTTTTTAAAAAATGTGGCTGCTAAAATTTAAAATTACAAAAGTGGCTCATTTTCTATTTCTATTAGGAAAATGCTCCTCTAGATACTTCATTTTATTTTTTTACATGATGTAACCAGCTGCGAGAGAGGGTTAAATTTTTTTTAAATATAACTTTAAATTTGTGATTAGATGTTCAATGTCACTTTTTTCCCTATGAAATGCCAAGTAGTTATTAATAGTGAAAAAGTTAAATTTAATAATAATCTGTCTTTTGATATGAGCTTAATATTTCTCCATTATATGTGTATATATTTCCAAGATGATTAATGGCTCCTTTCTGTCCTCAGATTAAGGTTTTGCTCAAAAATATATCATCTTATTGCTGCCAACACAGCTGGTTTCCCCCATGGCCACACTCTTCTATCCTTAGATTCTTGGATATTCTTTCAATCCTAAGAGCCTGTATTTTTACAGTTTTGAATATTAACTCTATAGAGAGCAGCCTACTCTGCCCTGAAAAACATACATGCAATTAGTGTGTCTGTCGGTCAATCAACAACATTCACTAAGTGTTTTCTTTATTGCTCTCAGCTAATGCTTTTTGAAGATGTAGAATGATAGTCTTGGTTCCTATTTTCAAGGAGGTGATAATTTTACAGTTGAAGAAACAAAACGACTTGCACCAAACAAGAGTGAGATAATGTATGATAGAAAGATTTCACATGAAAATAAACATTTCGGCTTCTCTTGAAAAATGGCAACCCCAGCTTGCATTATTGCAATGGTAGCCATTGTCTAAAGCTACATAGCTACTGTACACATTAGGTGGACATACAAGCTGAAATGTGCTACTTTACATTATCCATCTGGCTCTGATAGGTATTTGAGTTTTCATTTCCATGTCTAGGTAATTATTAATGCCCCTTTCAACTCCCAGCTTTGATTATGAGATCCTTGACCTGGTAATTTAGCAATCTTCCTTACAGGCTGTACTATCAAAGTAGAGTTGGATTCATTATCCTTCATAATTTCTATTAAAAAAGAATAAGCCAATAATTATTCCTTACCTCCAATAGTGGTGAGAAATAATACAGTGGTGATTTAAATAATAAGCATTATGAAAAATCATCAATTATCCAGATGAACTTTTTGTGATAGTGAAATTAACCCAGTATTTGCCAGATCTAGTTTCTATCACTAGTATGGGATTTTTTCGAGGTAAAGAAATACTGGTGTGGGATTAGTAATAATGTTACCCATGAGTTTATGTTATCTACCAAGCAGAAAAGGGACAATCTGTATAGTAAATATTGTGATGTCATTGTTTAGTAGTTCATTCATACTTGAGAATGACAAGATGCCATTATGAAAAAATAAATAGCCAACTTTTCCATATGTTCCTTGATATTTAAAAAATGTGTTTGTCACATAAAATTCTCTATTGAGAACTACAAAGGAGCTGGATTGTAGTGCTTGTATGTGGTAGAAGTGGCACAAATACCAGGAAAATTTAGCCAGAAATTTTTCACTTGCCATTTCAACATTTTATGCTTCTTTTGAAGAGTATCACAAATGATGCATTAGAATTCTGAATAAACATCTTCATCTATGAAAAGGAAACAACACTGAACACTGTACTTTCTTATTTTCCTGGCAATTCCTTATAATATAGGTTAACAAGGCAACCTATATGCAGTCCTGTTCTTTCATAGGTAAAGAAACTGAGGACTTAGCAGATGAAGTGTTATGATTAAGACTACTCAGTTGCTCAAGATGTCCATAAAGAAAATAAACTGATAACTACTATCCTGCCTAGATTGTCTAATCAATAGATTAGGCTTGCTTGCAGACACCAGCAAGGTATGACTTCAGAAATATTTTGGCAGAACATGGCAAAGGCTTTCATGTCGACATTAAAAATATGTTAAGAAAATCAAAACTTTGTTGGATCTCCTGATACTTATTTTATGTTTCAGTATTGCTTTTATTCTAAATTTATACTATGGATGAGTGGGGACGCAGGGACATGATCGTTTTAGAGCGTAGGACCTCTTCAAATCGTCATCTGGCTTTCATGTTTGAAATTTATTTTGGCCTTTTATAATGACGACCACCTTTATATTTTTACTAGAAGAGTCTCAAACTAACTTCGCATTATTTATAATTCATATAAAAGTCTGTGTGTTCATATCAGCCTTAGTTTCTCTGGGCCTTTCCCAAGTGTATGTGCTCCTTCCTTGATGAATACCAGCACCTGAGAACAAAATGTCATTCCCTTGTACAAGGCATGAGTAGAGACTGAACTGGGCATGAGGATGGAATGAGTCAAGCAACAGCCATAGCTGAGTGTTCTGAAGCCTGACTTCTGGAATTTTTCCTTCTTGTAACAGAACTTCTTGGGGGCCTAAGGCAAAAGATCACACACAGACAGATAAGCAAGGCAGCCACTCCTCTCATCAAAAATACTACACATATACCATGTTAGAAAATACTGCTATGAATCAGAATCCCCAAGATTAAAGGGACCATAGACTTCCTCTAATCTTTGCAAATGCCATATTATAAAATTGTGCATTTTAATGGGAGCACCTTTACCTGAGTTACCAGACTAGTGAAAGAAGACAGAATTTAGTTATCCATTCATTTAAATGCTACATTACAATCAGTTAAAGGGATGATTTTTATCTTTATCTTCAATTCACCTAAAATGCAGGTGGTACACTTGACTTAAACACAATAAGAAACATCATTGGATATTTGAAATCTGTGCTTTTGGCATCCCTTGGAAAGGATCTTGTAATATTAATAACACAGAATAAAAGTTTTAATGTTCAACCATTAGTATTTCTTTAACAAATTTTGGTGGTGTGTATATTGGGATAAAGCAAATCAAATATGCAATGAAATTTTTTTTGTTTTTTTTGAGATATAGTTTCACTCTTGTTGCCCAGGCTGGAGAGCAATGGCGCGATCTTGGCTCACAGCAACCTCTGCCTCCTGGATTCAAGCCATTCTCCTGCTTCAGCCTCCGGAGTAGCTGGGATTACAGGCATGCGCCACCACTCCCAGCTAATTTTGTATTTTTTTTTTAAGTAGAGACGGGGTTTCTCCATGTTTGTCAGGCTGGTCTCGAACTCCCTTTTGTATTTTAATAGCTTGTGATGAGGTAGGTTTACTCTCTAGCTATTGAGTCAGTTCCATTTGATATTGAGTTAAGTAACTCTTTTGATAATGATTCGGCTAATCACAATGCCAAGCCTCCAGTGCATGCAAAGTGGATGTGAACTGATGACAATGATATAAATTTAATTTGTCAGTACCATGAGGAAAATGATGAGCCAAATATTTATAATAAGGAAAGACATAAAAGTATATCTTTACCAACTCAGCTAAGAGTTTCAGCTTCGATTTGACATTTTCTTTGGATCATCCTTGGAAAAGATAATAGATGTAATTTATCTGTGTCTTGACTTTTTATTTATTTATGACATACAAATACCTTCCACAAAAATCTGAGGGAAGTTTGGCCTACGGTAGAGGCATGAATGGCAACGTTGTTGGTGATAATTATTGTGTCCCCTCTTCTACCTGTAGTATTGCTTAATTGAATAATGGGATTATGGGGACAGAAGCAGAGTTCTCTATAGACCTGCTACAATTAGGTTTTTAATAATTTGCTTGTGTTGCATGTTTTATCAGCAAGACACTGAGCAAATAGGTTTTCTGTCTGAATTATGAACTTCATTTCTCTGTTGATAGTTTACGAGTATTAGCCATTGAGTGACAGATTTTCTTGTGTGTGTTTGTATTCATTGCTCTCTAGAGTGGTTGTTATATCTTGAATATGCCAGCTGTCTCTTGGAACTACTTTACAAAATAAGAGGATTTTTTTTTCCTCAAATGATAGTATTTTTCTTCATAAAGGGAAAGTCAAGCTCTATTTTCCCCCTACATTATTTGATAAAATTAAATATTGTAAAGGAATATTTCCTTTCCAAATTATTTCTTCACATAAATGGCACTTACTTCAAAGATTTTTGCATTATTTTCCCAAATAGTGAGGAGCAGCACAAAGGAATCTGACACGAGTTTAATGGTGTTAGATAGTAAACACTGCATAGCACTAAGAACCCTCTTCAACAGTAACATATGATAAGACATTTATATTAATAAAAACTATAGAATATGATCTGTAATTTCTACAAATTCTTTATGCTTGGTATTTATTTCTGCAAATAGAAAGTGGATATCTCGCTGAGAAAAAATGTAAAACATAAGGAATCTGGGCAATGATAATTGTGTCTAGACATGGATGTTTTCATTTCTTCCTCCTCACCCCCATGCAGTGAGAAGTGGCTGTGAATCCTAAATCGAGAAGGCTGATATTGAAATCTACATGCATTTCAATATAAGCAAGAATTATGGTTTGATGAAAGGATCACACCTTCTGGTTAAAATACAGTGGATAAAAACATGAGACAGTAAAGTCTCAGATGACACTGCTGAGAGTAATAAGCTTAGGAGACATCAGCAGGAAGAAGACTATGGGCTAGCTCAAGTATGACAGATCAGTGAGAATGGGATTACTTCTAAAACTGTCAGACTTGCGTGGGAGGCTTCCATGCTCCTCTGCATAAATTCATGACTGACTGATGGAAAGTTCTATAGTCAGAGGATAAAAGTATCATCTCTAGAGCCTGAGTACCTAGTACAACTGGGAACCAATTCAAAATATACAGCAAAAGCAATGCACGAGAACCCAGCCAAAGGAAGATGAAGAAAAGTGAGCTATATAGGAACAGTATTCCATGAAAATGAAGGTCGGCTTCACAGGAAAAAAAATCTCGACAGGATTTGCATATTAAGGAGTTATCCTGACTTCCAAACTTTTTGTTCCAAAGACCAATTAAACTGCAGAAAGAGAATGCATGTGATTTAGGAAGCCATTTTGCTGGGTCCTCCAGAGGGAGAAAGAAAACAAACCAAAAAAATCCTGCTTTGTGGTCGTATTGAGATACAGAAAAGTTGTATCTACCAGTGGATAGGAGCCCATACACGCACATTCACTGTTCCAACATCCAAGCAATCACTTGCACCTTATTCCAGTTAGCAAACTGGAAACAAGTGTGCTGTTTGAAAATCTTATTTTCTGAATGCAAAGATAATGTCATCTATGACTGGGCCACATTAGCTAACTAGAAAGTGACTGTTTTTCCTTATGCCTACTCAGGAACACACTTCCATCATTATAAGGTTTTATCCCTTCCCAGGAGCTGGGATGAATCCTGTCTATGTGGAGTCGAATACATATAGACAGAAGTAAATAAAATATCAAAGTAAATAAATATCAGAAGTAAACATGGTTTTTTTTTATTTTTTAGGATTCAAATTTTTGAGATCACTTTTGTTACAATACGCCTTTTTATTTTGGAGATTACCAAATGTTGAGTGAAAAGAAACCTCACATTTCAGTTAGGCTAAATATGAAAGTAGCTGTTGAGATATCAGCTATCAAACACAGCATCATTAAGATACATCAGCATATTTCTCAAGATTTCCTACCCAATCAGTGATATTGCCCAGAAAAATCTTTTCTTACCAGACTGAGGGACTCCATAGGAGCCCCCAGCATAGGAACGCAACCAAGAAAGCCTAAGATAATTTGCTCGATTATATTGTGAGGTCTAGAGGAATCTTCTCATGCCACTTGAGTGATTAAGAACACCTTAGTCAATGCAAGAACAATTAAAGGCAGAAAGATAATGATCACCCTCATAGTTATAAAAGCTGGTGTTTACTGAGAATGTTTCAAATGCTAAGCACTGGTTAGATGCTTGATAAGCAGTACTGTATTTTATTGTCTCAATGCCTTTATAACACAGGTATTAATATCCACCTATTTTTCAGATAAGACAACTGAGGCTAAGAAAGGTTAAGTAATTTGCCTAAAATCAAACAACTACTAAAAACCGGAGCCAGGTTTCCAACTCAGACTGTTTCCCGAGTCTGAGTTTTCAACAACTTCCCTACTTTAACTCTAAGAAGCTATAAAGATAGAGATTTGGTTTTATAACATTCAAACAGTGTTCAAATGTCTAAAACATTACAAACAATTAAAATAATAACAACTATCATTAATTTTGTATTTGCTATTTCCTAACCTATTTAGTATTTATGTCCGAAACAGGTTTACCATCCATATTTTATATTATGTTAAAGTTGAGTTTTAGTGAGCTCTAGTAGCTTGTCTAAAGTCACATAGCTTGTAAGTGAGATAATTCAAATTTGAAACCCAAGTTTTCCTAACTCCAGAGTCATCCTCCTACTGAAAGACTATTTTGTAAACAGCCATCTGAAAAAAAATATTTGTTTCATTTGTAACAAATGGTTGTTTTCATATATCAAAACCAAATATTGCTAATAAAGTACAGAAGATAAGAAAATGTACAGAATGTATATAATAGGAAAGTAAGCAAAAAATAATTAAAATGGCTAATAAAGAAATTGATAAAATTAAAAGAAATGCAAATAAAAACAAATAATGAGATAACACATTTGAACAAAATAATTGACCCCAATTTTTTATTTTTTAATAGTATCCAGTGACCGTGAATATGAAAAAAAATACAAGTAGTGTTCCCAGTGACAGTGGATATGTGAGAAAACAAGTGTTAATATATACTACTCATAGGAGAGGAAACTGATACAAACTTTTAAAGAGCAGAATTTGGATATATTAATAAGAAGCTTTAAAAGTAGATGATGACTTTGGCTTAGCAATTCCACTAGTAAAAATTTATTACAGTTTTAATACAGATTTGATAAAATATTAATTGAGGCATCTTTTAGAATGGCAGAAAGTCAGAAGCACAGTAAATGTCTCAGAGTAGGGATTAGTTAAATAGGTTAGAGTGCATTTATATAACGGAATGCCATGCAGATTTTATTACCATACTTCAAATGTATATGGGTTGATAGAAAACATAGTCACGATGTAATGAACAAGACAATAAAGATACTCAAACAGTGTGTATGCCTATGCCTCTTTTTTTAGTTTTTTTTAAAATGAGCTTGTTCATAGAAAATTCTGAATATATACTTACTAACGTATTGACAATGATTTTTTGAGTAGTGGTTTTCTTATGCTTCACTAAATTTCTAATATTTTGAGTTGAGAATCTTTAATTAAAAATAAACTAAAAAAAGGAAAAGTCTAGTATACACACCTATATAAATACACATGCACTTATGCACACACAGAGAAACTCTCAAATTTAGTAAGGGATATGAAATTGCTACCAGATTGCCCCCAGATGAAAAAGAAAATCCTTCTGGATTTCCAAGCAATTTCATGTCTGAAAAATTAGCTCGTAGGCAAAATCTAGTTAAGAATTGATACAACTTACGTGAACGCTGGTGGGTACCAACTTTTCTTTATTGATGAGCTTCTTCATCAATTTATAAGAAGGCTATTGAGTTGAAAAGAACAGGGTTTTTTCCTCACTAAAAAGTCATCTGTTTACTAAAAGGAGAAACCTAAATCAAAATGAAAGACATCCCGTAGACGATAGTAGAGTAGGTCAGATTCTCTCATTTTGATGACCAATCCTGCTTATGTTCCCCAAAGTATAGACTGGTTGACCACTGTTCACCAACAACATTGTTCCCCAACAGTGGATTGACTAATTTTGCCAGCTAGTAATTCTTATACAGCAAATTGAAAATAATTTGACATTTATTCTTAAAGTGAAACTTTTTTATCTTTAGGAAAACAATAATATTATTGGTTATTTAAGTTAATGAAAGTCTCTGATGCACTTTTATTAATTTTGTCTTCATGTGGGTGATCTTGATTGTATATTGCAATTGTAAATTGGTTTGACTATTTTAGAATATTTTTTATAGTAATTCAAATGTTAATCAATATTCTTGTAGGATAACAGGAGTATTAAATTTTAATGTTTAGGCTTCTAAAAAATTATATAGGCACAAAATTGCAACTAAACTGATGGTATAATTTTAGATCTGATTCCTCAGCTGTGTAGACTTAGCATCTATTATCTGTTATATCTGCCATCTACCTATTATCTACTTGTCTATTATCATCTTTTTATCATATATATGCTTTTATTGAGACTCAGTTGTAGAAGAAAATGAACACATATACTACCTTGCCAATTGGATATACAATTACATATAAAACACTGTTTCTTCACATCTTGTTTTATGAACTAGAATAAAAGTTTCCTAGATTTAAAGAATGCAATTATTTTTTTCTCAAAAGAATCTGTGATTAGTAGTAATTTTTTAAAAATTTATTTGTTTTGTATTGATTTACAATGACAAGCAAATAGATTGCTTTATCAATTTTGGAAATACACATTTTCTATCATTCTTCCTGCTTCTCTTTCTTATCTATTTATTTGAGAATTATTTCATAAATATACATTAGGATTATTTCATAAATATAAACAGACTTCTGAGGGAGGATGTTATGAGGATTTCATAACTTAAATGAAAATAATTCATTCTTAAAAAAACAAACAAAGGAAAATAGAAGAATGGCATCGGGAGGAAGACCTTGTCATTAATAACAATAAAAATTCCTGTCATGGAACTCTTAGCACAAGACCAGAGAATCTAACCCTAGCCCCCTAACCCATTATTTCTTTCATCCTATATACTTAAGTAACTTTAGGTACAAAACAATTGGTCTTAAATGGTCTCACATCTGTGACGCTATGTCTCATTCAGTACAATAATAAAATTGAAGCTGTTTTTCTACTGCCAACTATCTGCTTGAGTTGGGGCCTCCTGAATCTCATAAATGGTATGTTCCTCTTGTGACATTTATTGTTAGAGACATACTCTCTTTTCACCTTTGCTGAAAAGTGCTGTGTTGGCAGGCAGTGTTTAGGGAGTGCAGACTGTACTTTCCTCTCCAGCTCACAACAGACAGAGGAAAGGAACGTGTCTTCCTGCAGCCCATGCGGCCCTCCTGGTAGGCAATCTCCACAGCTGCAAGGCTGGCCACCTGGGCCGTCGGCCCGGTTCAATAGCTGGATATCCTGTTCTGCTTTTCTGCTGTTGAGCTGTCCAGGATGATCGCCTGGGAAGTGAATTGTGACTTTCCAGGGTTTTAAGCTTGCCAAGATTAGTTAGGAAAACACAGTTTGGGGTTATACAAATTCCACATCTTCTGGCACTCTTGTTGCCTGAAATTTGAGAGAAGGAAAAAGTATTTGTGGGAGTTGGGAACCTAAGTGTGTTCAAAAGCAAGAGGTTTTTGCTGAAAATATTTAAATTATCAGAATATATTTTTATATGCAAGCCAAGGTATACTACTGACATTTTAAGAAAATGGTCCCATTAAAATGTACGGTCTGCTGCCGCTGTGCCTCGTGGATGAACATGTGGAGATTGTTCTTGCAGTATGGCAAGACAAACGCTGAGGGTGAAAGTTAAAAGACATCTTTGAGGCTTGCTTGAATATTGAGTGCATTTAAATTTTAGAGGAATAGTCTTAATCTAGAATTTTCTTGATGCTCTAGGAGAAAAACAAAACAAAACAAAAACAGGAGAAAGTTTGTTCATATGCCTCCTCACGGGCAATCCTGGTATTTCACACACAGGTTCTACTGAGGAAATTTTTTTTTTTTTGTAACAGAGTCTCACTCTGTCGCCCAGGCTGGAGGGCAGTGGCGCGATCTCGGCTCACTGCAACCTCTGCCTCCGGGGTTCAAATGATTCTCCTGCCTTAGCCTCCTGAGTAGCTGGGATTACAGGCACCCGCCACCATGCCCAGCCTCCCAAAGTGCTGGGATTACAGGCATGAGGCACCACATCCAACCTGGTGACACGATGACTTTTGTTATTCATACCATATTAGCATCGAGCAAATGTCACCTTTGCTAATGTTGCTGTTCTCAATCTATTCCCTTTCATTAAAGAAACTTTAATGAAGGAAAGACTTGGAAACTATTTAAATCCATGGTTAACCATATTGGTAGAAGAAATTGAACATACACGTACATAAAACACCCACACATGTACATGCTTATTATAACTAAAGATTGAATGTTAACTAACATTAACCCTCACCATAAATGAATCTCCAATCTGCTCTTTGTTTTGCTTTCACTAAAAAGAGAAGACAGCTCTGCTAACAACAGAGAAAGGAAGACCACAGTTGTGCATAAAATCAAAATATGAATAATGATATTTATTTTCAACTAGACTTTGAGCATCCACACTCTGAGTTTTGGATGCTTCTTGCTTTAACAGGAAAGATAAGTCCTTTTATAAACTACTGCAATCACAGAAACTTACAGATAATGGTAGCAGAATGGAGAACTTGTTATAGAAATAATATAAGACATGTTTTTCTGATATATGTGCACATGAATGTGTGTCTGTGTGTACACATACACATTTAGGAAACAGTTTCTCACAATTCAGATGGAGCTTTTGGTAAACCTCATGCATAATTTGAATGACAGGATATAAAAATTCATTTTTGGCAAGAGCATCTTAGAAGTTTACATTATACACAACTTTTCAAAAGACACACTAAAGGTTGATCTGAAAATTAAATTTTGTTTCCAATGTATTACAATCTCAGTGCAGTTTCAAGTTGAACTGTCTATGTGAAAATATTGTAAAAATAAATTACTTTAAAAAACATTTAGTCTGTTCAGTCTTTCACATTAAAATGGTAACTTTAGTGTAAAAAAAAGGAGGCCAATATTCCAGTCCTAGAAATAATTTTTTGAAGTTTGATGTTAGTAAATACCATCGTTCCTCTTCAAGCTTGTGAAATCTTAAACACTTTGTTCTCTACTTAATTTTAGCTTTCATATTCTAAAACTAGGATTGGCAAAGTGAACCACAATGTTTCAATGAAGATTTGGTTATATAACTCACATGTAAAAATGCAGACTTCCAAATTAATACCAGCCTTTAGTGAACGCTTGGTTTCTTGATGAATTTGATTTTTATATACCTCTTAGAATATCAGTCATTTTGATTCTGACTTGGCACAGCAAAAGGTGAAATAGTGATCCAGAAGAGCAGGAAAGTCCTCCCGTAAATATCCTCCTAGAGCATCTCCTTGAAATTGCTTGGTACGGAATCATAACATATGGCTGCAGGGCGTGGGTCACAGCTGGTAAAAAGGGGTGATATGTTTTCTGTATTCGGTGATAAATTCATTTTCTTTCTTTCTCTCACTCTCAAGATGCTTGCACAAATAATTTTAGCATCATGAAGCTGTATACAACGCTATGCATTCTGACTATTGTAAGCTCTGACATCTGACATCAATGATTTAACTTTTTTATAAAATGATATACTCATTTTTTCCAACAGATTCAAGTCAATTGCCTAAGCATCCATCTTCAATTTAGGGACAGTAGTTTCATTCTTTTTTGGGGAGATAGGTTTTTGGCTATATAAAAGAACTGATACTAGTATCTCAAGATACATTAATGACATTCCCTCACCCCCAAAAAAAGAAAGAAAGAAAGAAAGGAAAAAAAATTATTCTTTATCTTAAAGCAGAAAAAACATTTTAGACATTTTAATGAGCAAGCTCAGGACTTCATCTCATTATGAAATTAGATGAGATTTTGAACGTTGCATAAGAGGCAGATACAAATAGATCTATCTATACTCAATATAAAGTGGCAAGAATTTGGTTAGATCTGATGTCCTGTCATAACAGACTCATGAGTTCATCCATTTCAAGTGAGGCTGAGGCAGACTTTTTGACTTGAGGTCCGTAGTTGGAGACCAGCCTAGCCAAAATGGCAAAACCCCATCTCTACTAAAAATACAAAAATTAGCTGGGTGTGGTGGTGGTCACCTGTAATTATAGCTACTCAGGAGGCTGAGGTAGGAAGAATTGCTTGAACCCAGGAGGCGGACGTTGCAGTGACCCCAGATCATGCCACTGCACTCCAGCCTGGGCAAACAGAGCAAGACTCCCTCTCAAAAAAAAAAAAAATGAGTCATCATGTCTTGGAAGCCTGGTTACTAACATAGTATCAAATAAACTGGACTGAATTTATTTGGTTGCCGTGCTTCATTCATTTCATTCATCCATTCAGCAAGTCTGTATTATCTAACAAAAGACTAAATCAATTTATTCAATAAATTGACCATGATAGCAGAAAATTTTGTGAATATTTTATACTTATTAACTTACTGCTTATCAGTTGATACTAGAGAATAACAAACACTATTTTAGGATAGAATATGAAAGGTAGCTACATTTTGAGGGAGCTCCTATTATCTCATTTTTCTAATTTCAGGCATGTGAATTATTTCACATGGGTAAGAATCTCTTGCCATATAGCAAACATTGTCCAAATTCTATAATGAGATATATAAAAATGTGATATAGTTCTAAATAAATGTGAAAATATAAGACAAACCATTTTAGTAAGGTAAATTTTTGCTATAATATTTTTAAATTTTTTTCATATTTTCAAATTCATATATGAAATATATGAATGTGGGTGGCATATTTCACTTATGTGTTTTAGATTTCATAGCAAGTATTGTAAAAATTTTAAAAGATATGCATTGCCAATATGGATATAACAATCTTCGAAGGATTGAAGTCATTGTTTTAACAGATACATTTTTTCAATTTTATATTTTATATAATAATAAAGTTTTAAAATCAGGGTTTACTATTTAAGACTCATAAGGATTTTAAGACCATTTATCAAATAATGTAGGCAACAAAGGTATAAGTCATTAAAGTAACTTTAAAATGTACCTGTGAATAATATGCTTCCTTTTCAGACATTTATGCAAGCTTGCTTTCTAAAACTATTCATAGTAAAGTTTCCCCTAAAGAGCTTAACATTTTGAAGAAATCCATAGAAACAATGAGGCAAAGAAAAAATAATAACAAAGTAGCCAACATAGACAAATTTTGCTGAAAATATACTATCTAGATCTAATAACCATTGTATTAGTTTGCTTTATGCCATAAAAATATATAATAGACTGGATGGCTCAAACAACATAAATTTATTTTCTCACCGTTCTAAAGGCTGGAAGTCCAAGACCAAGGTATCAGCAGAGTTGGTTTCTCCCTATGTCTTTCTTCTTGGCTTACTGATGGCCACCTTACTGTTGTGTCCTCACATGTTCTTCCCTCTGTGAGTGTGCATCACTGATGGTTTTTTGTGTGTCCAAATTTCTGCTTCTCATAAGGACTTCAGTCTAGTTAAATTAGGGTCCACCTTAAGCATCTTATTTTAATGAATCACCTCTTTAATGAACCTATCTCCAAATACAATGACACTCTGAGCTACTGAGGGCTAGGGCTTCAACATATAAATTGGGGGTACAGAGGTGAGGGACATAAATCAGCCCATGACAACCGTCTATTAAACAGAAAAAACATTTGTACTTTTAAAGTAATTGAAAAATTTTGCTCACAATATTTTTAATGATTAACATTATTTTATTTGACATTAATAATAACATAATTCAACTACTTAATTGTTATCAAACATATTGAGGGGGCAGCATTCTTCTAATATTTTAATAATACTCTAATAATAATAGTAGCAGCAGTAATAGTACTACTACTAATATTAGTATTTGCAGCAGTTTAATGGTAACACAGGCTTTTATTTGCCCTGTACTAGGGACTCCCTTTACGGTATTTTTTTTCTTTACAATCACACAAAATTATCACCCCCACTTTACACGCAATGAAACTATGAACCAGAGAGGTGAAATAACTTATTCAAGGTCCTTAGCTATTGAGTTTTAGATGGAGATTGCTTCAATTACAAAAAGCAGTAATAGTAAAAGTTGGGTGTTCACTAACTATGAATGACACATGCATTCTTTATACAATATTGCTTAAGATCCTTTGCTGAGAAAGTACTTTAATTTATTTAATCACTGAACAATTGTTATTGAGCACCTATTATGTGCCAGGCCTTAAGGTACAAATACAAAAAAGACAGATTTAACATTTTTTTATAGCTTATTGTTGCTTAACTATGCCAGTTTTAGCCTTTGCTTTTAACTTCGATGGGTTATTTTTTTTTATTGCTTTGTTTTATTTTTATGTTTTTAAAAATAGAACTTGATAATTTCAAATGAGTTAGCCTAGTAAAAGTGATTTTATGTTGATACAAGAAAATATTTTAGAAATATATCTTTCCCCAAAAATAGTTTTAGGATAAAGAGTCAGAGAAAATCTAAGACAAGACGGTCTAGAATTCCAACTCCACATCTTTTAAAATGATAATCTACATTTTTTAATTGTGAAAAACCAGGGCAAAAAAATTAGGTGTTTATGATTGAAAAGAAATTCAAACAGATAAAGTCATCACAGATGTTTTCATTTGGAATAAAAATGATCACCAAACATTTGTCTTTGTCTCATTTCTTATTTTATTAAATTCATGACCATATTGAACACTGTGTCCTATTTCCCTGACATTCTAGTGAATGAAAAATGAGAGAACACAGTTAATGATTTGATTATGGTACAAAATTATATCTTATATGTCAAGATAAATGTTAACATTGATACAGAATTTATGGATTTGTAGACAGTATTTAATTTCTGGAAAAATATTGTATCAAAATTATTAATCATTTATTATTGTCAACAGAACTGTGTGGCAGGTTTCATTACACTGTGGTAAAAGATAGTGAATATAAAATCTCTTTCCAGACTGACTATCATGCAACACCCAAAGCATTTTGAAGAGGACCAATTTTAATATGTCTTTTCACAAAGATTTATGCCATCATCAGTTTTATATAAAGAAAAACCCTGTGCCCAGAAAAAAAAGATACCAGAAAATAAAAGTCCATTAATATAAATTTACTTCCAATGAGGTCACTGGGGCCAGGACTTTGTTTACTAAGCCATTGTGTATTCGCAGCAAGACAAAAAAAGATACTAATCTTCTAAACATTAAAAAAAATTATTTACAAGTTGCTTTAATGTAAAATTAATTTATAAAATATTTTCCATATCTATTGGTTTAAAATAATTCCTGCATTTGTTTCAAGTTAGACAACTCACCAGTAAGGAGGTATCTACTCAACATTAAACATGCCAACAAATATTAACTTTTAAAGAATTTACAAAATTTTGAGTACAGTTCCACCTTTCTTCAAAGTAAAATGTCAAATTGAAATGTGGTTTTTCACCTGATCATTGCGGTACTGTAAGTATTATTGTTATATAATTGTCGTGACAGTCTTCTTAGCAAATTAACTCTTATTATGCAGAGCAAAACAAACATGCAAAACAAAAACAAAAACAAAAGCAAATTGTTCGTTAGCAATCCAAATTGGAAAACCCCTGCTATTAGCTTAAGGAAATAACTTGCTATAACAAGCAGAAACAGACGATTTGATTTATCAGGATCCTCCATATTAAAATGAAGTGATTACATAAATATAAGATTTAAATCATACATGCTAAAATCATGTGAATTAAGTGTTGTGGTGAATCATTTGAAAAATAATGACTTTGATATATTGAAAACTGAACCCTAGTAATCTGAAGAAGTGAATGTGTTTTTTAAAATAAATAAATAAAGAGCTCAATTTACTCCCAGGGAATAATTTGTGCAATGTGAAAATTGGGCTGAAAAATGAAAATGTGTTGATAAAAGCCAGTCTTTATTAAAATAAATAAATAAATAAAGAGCTCAATTTACTCCCAGGGAATAATTTGTGCAATGTGAAAATTGGGCTGAAAAATGAAAATGTGTTGATAAAAGCCAGTCTTTAATGTGTATAAGCATAAAAATCCATAGAATACACACAAGATAACAATTCAGGTTTTAGTTCATTTGTTTTGAAAACAGACCATCTTGATTAGATCTCAGAAAATGATTCAACAGGTGAATTACACGTATACATTTTTAAAAATAATTTATTTTAAATAATCTTCTGTGTGGCATGAGAAAAAGTAAAACTGGAGGATTTAGGTTTTACATTGAATATGTATGTGGCTTAAATTTTCTTCCAGTTGACTGCTTTCTACTGTGGTGAGCCTTAAACCTCTCTCTTAAGAACAAATATTCCCTGTGCTCCTTGTAGAGTAAACTGCCATTTTGCTGTCAGTACCAAATAAACAGATAGCAATAGAAGAAGATGTGAACACTTCTCCTGTCACAACTAAGTAGTTTACATAGGGAGTATTAATATCAGTAACAATAGCTTGTTTTTATTAAAAATGAGGATCAGTACTTACTCTAAAAACAGAATTTTAAAATGGATTTAGAAAAAAAAAAAAAACAGGAAAAGTACCATTTTACCTAAAATGACAGTTCCACATATTTGTCCATCCCTAACATGGATGTTTAATCCAAACTGACACACCCACATACAATGCCTTTCTACAATGATAAACTACAAACATGCAACTGCTGATTCAAGTTCTTCTGAGTGTCCTCATCTATCTTGAGTTGTTTCTGAGCTGACTTCACTTCTAATCTGCTCCTTATCTCTTATTTATGGCTTCACTTCTGCCTATTAATTTTTCTTTTCTGAATGTGTTCCTCCTTCATCAACTCTTGGACCTCTCTCAGGGACCTGTCTAACCCTCCTGACTGACTCTTGCTGTTCTCAGCCTCACCTTCAATGGGGCACAGACTTATGGTGCTGTTCCTCTTAAGTATCTGTAGAATGTGCCTCCTACTCTCCATCATCACCAGTTTCTTAGTTCAGAATTTTATCACCTCTCACTTCAAATATTACAATACCCTGCTTACCAGTTTTCTTGCCAAAGTCCTCGTCAACTTCCAATTGATTCACTACACTTTCCCAGAGTAATCTCTCTAAAACAAAACTTAGATCAGTTCTCTTCTTAAAACCATTCGATGCCCCCTAAAGCCTTTTTGGATCTAATGTGAACTTCCTTGCATGATATACCAGGACCTTCATGATCTGGCTCCTCCCTTACCTGTTTACAGCAGTCTTCTATCAATCTTCAAAAAGAACACGGTACACCAGCCACACTGAGCTCTTCTGTCTTCTTGAAACACAGTGTGTTGTTCCATAAATTTGTGCCTTTGTACTTGTCCCTTCTGCTTAAAGTACTCTTTCTTATTTGTCTGGGCCAAATGTAAATAAAATTCTGAATATGAAGACCAAATGTTCACTTCCATAGGTAGGGAAAGTGTCATAGTTGAGTTTGCGTATGCCTGAGGGGTGTCTCAGGACACAGGATTTTCAGCTATAAATCTGAGATAGTCCTGAGTAAATTAGAATGGCTGTTCACCCTTGTTGAGAATCAAAAACTAGACAGAAACAAGTCTTCCTCTTGTATGTTCTTCATCTTCTCTGAATCTCTACCCTAGCCCTTACTGCCTTCTATTGCAACTGTTTTAAATTTATGTCTTATTCCTACACCAGGCTATGAGCATCTTCAGAGACTAGGCCTTATTCATCTTTGTATTTTTATCAGCTACTCTATCATCAGTCATAGGTTATGTATTCAGGAAGTGTTTGATAACTTCGAGTAAAGAAATTGATGAATAAATGCAGGAATAATGGAATGATATAAAAAGATTATAAAGGGAGGAAAGGATTTGTGTCCCAAAGAGTATAGACAATTTAAAAAATAAACCCTAGAACTAAGGCCTGGCATGCAGGTCTCAGAAGCAATCAAGAAAACCACTTGTCAGATTCTAGGGCACATGAGTAACCTAGATTAACACAAGTCTCTTGACTTCTAGAAATCTCAGGAAAGTTAGTTAAATTATAATTTCCACCTTTCTGTGGAAGTCCAAATCTCTCCTTGACACATTCATTCATTCTGGGAGGTGGAGAAGATTTATGTTCTTACAGTCACATCTGGTGCTGAGTTCCTGTTTCCTCAAGTACCACATTTTAGTACCAGTCAAAAACAGATGTAAAATTCAGTCCTGCCCACGGGTTCCACAAACAACCCATTCATCACTCAAAGTGTTCGCAAAGTTGTAGTACTTATGGATGATCTGAGTAAGGTAGAAGAAATACTTATACTGCAGAAATGTAAAAAGTATCATCAACCAACAAAACTTCAAACTGAACATTTGGCATTTGTGTCCTGCTCTGTAATATCATCTGGCCACCCAGCACGAGAGAATTTCATCTAACGTTTCTCCTGAGAGCCCTCTAATCTCTCACTAACTTTAAGGTTTCTGCCTCTTTCCTCTTTCTTCTCCACTCTTGTTTTTCTTCGTTCTTCCTCCCTCATAGAAATAAAGAAATTTGCCCTCTTGTTTCTTACTGAGCAGTACAGCCCCGGTTTTTTTCAAACATCCAAGTTCCCTCAGAGTCACTCTCTACTCCCAAGGGGCTGACCAAGGTATATTCCCATAAAAAAGATAATCTCCACCCTAAAGAGAAGTTATGGCCAGTCTTTACGATGATTACATTTCCACCTCGTTACCAAAGGTCAGAAACAGAATAATCCCAATGATGCAATGATGAAGAATCACAATGATGACCAAAGAAAACTAGTAACTTCATTTTACCTAATGACAAGCAGAACAGGCTGGGACTGGAACCGGATCCTAATCAGCTTAAGGCAGAGACTATAATTGACTTGTCCATTAATGGATCATTGGGAGTTAGCCCAGCATCAGACACATAGTAAGTACTCACTAAATAATTTTTGAATTGTGAATACATGATTTGCAAGTTTGGTCACGCAAACATTTATTCTAATTAAGCCATTAAAATAAGTAGTCAGCTGGGCAACAGAGCGAGACTCCATCTCAAAAAAAAAAAAAAGTGGTCAGTTTAAGGAAAAACAACCTGTTAATCCATTTAACTAAAATGGATGACTTATTAAACACAACCAGTTATTAGCCATCTTGAGACTTGGCAATGCAAGTTAACAATTGGTTGAAAAGTCAAAAAATAAAATTTACTGAATGCTTCTTTATCACACTTGAAAAAACATTTTTCTATGTTGACTAAATTAATTCTTACTTTAAAAAATATGGCCGGGCATGGTGGCTCACACTTGTAATCCCAGCACTTTGGGAGGCCGAGGCGGGCAGATCACCTGAGGTCAGGAGTTCAAGACCAGCCTGACCAACATGGAGAAACCCCGTCTCTACTGAAAATACAAAATTAGCCAGGCATGGTGGCACACGCCTATAATCCCAGCTACTAGGGAGGCTGAGGCAGGAGAATCGCTTGAACCTGGGAGGCGGAGGTTGTGGTGAGCAGAGATCATGCCATTGCACTCCAGCCTGGGCAACAAGAGTGAAACTCTGTCTCAAAAAAAAAAAAAAAATTGCACAGGCAGAAACAAAACTACAAATAAGCATTTTTGTCTAAGTGTACTGCAACAGAAGGCATGCAATTATTTGGGCTCAAAATTAATATTAAAGGATTAAACACATATGTGTACGTATTACTTGGAAATTTATAATTAAAGTAAAGCAAATAGGCTCATAAGAGAATGCTTTAATATTGTTATCACTACTTATTCAGAGTTATGTAGAATGCTAAAGGCGTAATTTGTTTCACCAAACAATTCATAAATCCAGAGAGATGTCAACAGTACCAAAGATGTAGGAGTGATATCTTCCTGTGCCAGAGTTAAAATAATATCTTCACTGATAATAATAATAAATTTAATCATCAATGTATGTAGAATACATTTTAAAAAGCAAAAATCTTAACTGCGTAATCATAGCTACATGAAAATTAATACTTTCACAGGAATGATTTCAGAAGCTTTGTTTTTAAAACCCTTTAATCATCTTCTAGTTTAAACATACATACGTTAGAAATACTATATATGTTATTTACCTTTGGGAGCCTAGGAAACAATGTTTTAGTATTTTAATCCATTTCAGTTATTCTTTCCATTGGGTTATTTTCACATTTTTAAAATTCAGAGTCAAAGAAACTGTTCTAATGACTTTTTAATGCTGTTGTTAACAGAGATAATTATAGATTATTACATAATGGGATTCTGCTTTCCAATGTTCATGAGGACATTTAATGACTATTAGTAAAAGACTGAGGATTATAGAGAAGCTGGATATTGCTTCACTTCACTAAACCTGCTCGTTAAATAATCGTGAAAACATTTAAAACCTATCAATGAGTTTCCCCATAAGATGCCCTTTCAAGTGTTCGTCATTTTCTCCTTCCGTTTACAGAGTTAAAGAGGGAATGGACATACATTACTTTTCTTGTGGCCTTTCTTTTTCATTAGCCCCAAGTGTGGCTCAGACATCACAGCTATTTTAGTTAAAACATGAGACTATTCTGCAATGTGGGTAAACTCTGATTTTTAAGCAGCTCTAATTACAAAAATTCTTGCTTTGCTATTTTTCTCAGGGATAGCAAGAGCTGCCAGCATTCCAATTTGGAAAACCTTTTAAGGGAAAAAAACAAAACTAGTCCACAATGTTTTTTAAAAGTCTTGTGTGGTGAAAGGGAAACAAATTTTATTAGCTTTGTTGAGTCAATTTTTTAAATAAATCTTTTAAATGATTAAAATGTTAATATATAAAAATACGTTCATTTTAATGTGTCATTTTGAGGAGTTTAGACTTTTTTAAATGAAATACTTGCAAATATGGGGCAAAATGGGTGACAACATTTTTCTCCTGGAAGCCCCCCACTGCTGCCCACAACAACCTTGTTCTGCTTTGTTTCACATCAATTATAGATCCAAAGAGACTCTGTTGATTTAACTTGGATTATTTATGGTAACACATTCTGTCATCGACTTCTCTTGGGGGAAAGGTGCCTGAGTAACATTTTCATACAGATCTTAAAATTGCGAGATCATTCATCTCCAATTTTCCTGTAATGAACTCTTTAGTTGCATTCATATTGTATCAGATGTGGGTAAAGTTCAATATTTTAAAGAAGTATAAAGTTATCACTGAACAAATAAAACTTAACTAGAGGAAAGTTCATAAGTTTTATACATTAGTTTCATATATATGCGTATTTTCATATATGCTTAGTTTCATATACATATGCTTATTTTTGTTTTGTTCTGTTCTCTTAGATGAAATAGGATAACTCAGAGCCTATGTCATGTCCAAGTTATATTCTCACAGGCAGCTTGGGGAGTTCCATGACATGGAAAGACCGTGGAAGTGGTTTCCAGTGAGTTGAAAGAGTTAAAGCAACTTTCAAAGGCACCTCCTAGCGTGTAATTTACATGCATAGAGAATCCACCTCATTTTCCCTAAAGACCGAAATGTCCATTCCCATCTGCTAGCATGTTTTTAATCGTTATTTATTATCATAGATGTTGGAAAAGGAAATACTTATTCATACCACCATGTTCCCAGAAGCGTATTTTTTCAAGAGATCCTGACAACTACCCTAGTCAAACTTTAAATAATTCCAAGGTTTTTTATCACTGACTTAAAAAAATTTCAAATTAGCACTCCTGAGTTTTCCCCTGATATCTGTAATTAATCTGTCAACCTCAATAAAACCAATTTTTCTAAATCATTCTATGTGCTGATAGTCCTCAACATTTTCAAGATAGAACAACTAGAAATGCTTTGTTTTTGCTACCATAAAAATTTATTTAGGTCATTTATTAGCCCTTAGTATTTGTCTTCTTTGAATTATTGGATACATTTTTCTATATTTTTAAGTTCAGAGTATCTGTGCTACATTTAATAGGAATTCTGGTATTTTTTTTCTCACAAAATATCACTGAATTATGTATAGGACTATGTCATTTGTATGTGAGATCTTTGCACTAATCAATGTATCTTTCTAATAAAGTAGTTCAATCTTAATATAATAGTTTTATTTTTTATTTGCTTTAAATTAAGAGTGAAATGTACTTTTTGACTGCATGTATACACATATTAAATAAACATCATATCTCTGTATTTATTTACCAATATTAATTGCCAGTCAGCTATGCCACCATCCTAGGCATGAAGAGAGAGTTGTCTCAATAATTTGAGACAACTATTTTGTCTATAAAAGCATCTAATCATTCATAAAATTTCAGACAATTGTATCTGCTATATCTTTGCAAATGAATTATTAATCTTATGCTTAATAGATTCTTCAATAGCAAACACAGATTCCTAATAACTTAAATGGTTACTAATAAGTCCATTCTCATGTTGCATGTTAGTGGCATTTACAGCGGTATTTACAGAAAATATGCAAAGTGATATCAACAACTTTCCACAAAGTCATTTGGGGTAAGAAAATATGCAAGTTTTACTGAGGAACGTTAGCTCTTAGGCAAATTGACCATTTTTGCACAGTGCAAAAAAATTAAAAATCCAGATATGTGGTTCTCTTTGTTCCTTTGCACATTTTCCATTGGTAATAAAATATATTGCACTTGGGGTAAAAAAAAATTTTGGCATCTTGAAATTTTTAAATCTATCTTAAACTTATGCAATGAAATTGTCCTCCTTGAGTTGTTGTTCACTAGAACTTAGAGAACTTCGGATGTAGTTACTTGTTTTCTTGCCTGAGAAAACAGTTTTTAAAAAGGATGAACAATTCAAAACAATTGCAGATTAAGTACTTTTCAGGCTTGGAACTCTGACTTCATAACCAGTGATAACGTAAGTTATTAGTTTCTGTAAATTGCGTCACTTACTATATTCCTACAGCAGGTCATCCATTGAAAAGAATAACGAAAAGGATAGCTCACTTCTGTGGCTACCTAATCTGTTCTGCAATGCCAAATCCATCTCACAGAAGCTCGATCTCAAGAGAAAAATGAAATGAGACAAATAGTGTTCCAAAAATTGAATAGCATGGTAATTACTCAAGTATCTATACATGTGTGTATTTGTGTGCATTTTATTACATATAGACAGAGCTTCTCTTTTATACTGGACTGAAACCTCCCAGAAAATCTGTAACTCTAAACAGGAAGAAAAATAGGAAACAAAAGACACAAGTCTAAAACAGTAAACATTCAATTGAATATCAAAATTAAGACATTGGGACCTAACACATTCTTACAAAAGCACATACCTGCTATTGAATACTAATTTCAGACTAATTCAAAACATCTCGTTTCTTACAGGCTTTTTACAACTCTAAGAATACATACACACACACAGACACATACACACACACAGATAATTTTATGGGACAATTCCTAAATTTTTCTAAGAATTTAATTTATAATTTCCATGTCTTATTAATCAATGTAAAAATAAGAGTGGAACTAAAATGATCTTACACAAATTCACAAGTTAAAGTTTTGCTATTAGGAGAACAATTTAGCTAATTCTATCTAGTAAATACATATCAAAGTGTAAGCTACTGAAAATTAATATTATATACTTGCATGGTAAATTTCAATGTTCACTGAACTTAAAAGTTTTCATAATGGAATACACACACACACACACACTCCTGGATATTTAGACTAACTTTCCAAAAGGCAAATTCATTTCTCAATAAAGGTATCTCAACCCAAATATACTAAACTTAAGTATTAACAGCTTTCTTTGCTATAATACTAATCATCTATGAGTAGTATAGAAACAATATTACATGTATTGTTTTGTAAGATTCTGCACATTGTAAAAATATTGTGGGATATCTGCATTCTGTCCTGCTTTTAAATTTGTGGGACCAATTTTATGCCACACAAGACTCAATTTCATAGTCTTAAATGCCTCAGAAGCGTTCTAGAGATTTATTCCCTGAACAAGACACATTGTCAATCCCCACCCAGGCAACAGGTCCATGCTTAGTTATTAAACAGTCCCAGACAAAACAGTAATCATGGTGTTTTCTAGACAGCTGTAAAATACTTGATTTTCTTGCAAGGAGTCCATTCTGATATTAAGAATTCTTATAGTCAAGCCATAGCCTTGTACGGTTAGTTATAATCCTTCATGTTGGAACTAAATCTCACTTTTTTTTGTACCCTCAGTAGAAACAAAGTTTCTGACACTTGCTAAGCTCTCAATATATTAATTGAAATGTATGAGCAAACAGATAGCTATTTATGGTGTTTTGTTTCTGCACCTCTTTTGGTCACTATTTAACTATAAAAATGAATAGCTCAAATTAAATTTTCCCATTTTATTTTCATTGCATTGAGCTCTGTTGAAATATACTAAATATAATATATATATAGCAGCATACTAAGGTTGAACATTTCATATTTAAAATAGAGATGCTCAATTTCTTTCCTGCTTCTAAACCTGTAAACTTCCCTGTCTATGCTATCCTGATCTCCTTCCCTTCTTTCCCTCTCCACCTCATATCTAATCTTCCTGCCAATGCATGGTATTTCACCCTCTCAGCTCCTAAGAGAACTTACTCCATCAGTGATCCTTCTTTTTCTCCTGGGATTGCACTTTCTTTCTCATTTATCTAAAAATCTTTTTTCAATATCAAGTGTCTCCTGGCTTAAAACAAAAACATGAGGACTGGTCCACATTTGCTGTCTTTCTTTACTTCATTGCTAGTCAGACCTCAACTCACTGAAATCTAGATCCTTCCCTCATCATTTCATTTAAGCTGCTCATACAATCTCATTACTGGCCTCTCTATGGTACCTTTCCCAATTTTCATCTTATTTGACTTCTCAGTGGCATTGACAGCATAACAAACGACTACATTTTCCTTCCTGGAATTTTGCCCATTAGCTCTCAGAAAAACCATTCGGTCTAGGTTCTCCTCCTAATTTGCTAGGTATTGCTTCTCAGGTTTGGATAGTCACATTTTTCCAAGCATTCCTTAAATACTGTTCTTCCTACCCCCAGAGTTCAATCCTGGGTCTTTATTTGCCCTCATCCTGTTAACTCCTTCTGTGAATTCGTCCTTACAGTTGGCTTTCACTGACACTGAAAGGGATGATGACTAAAGCAATTGAAATTTTAAGCCCAGGATTCCTTCCTGAGCCATTGGGGCATGCTGGAATCCAACAGTACCAGAAGTACCTCTTGGCTGACCCTTCCAGCTTCTAGGAGGTAATTATTAAAGTTCTGACACCAACTGGCCTGGTCTAACTCTTCATGGCTTTGCTATTTTTTTTTCCTACTCAATTTTGTGTGACTTAAAAATAAAACTTTTATTTAACTTAATAAATCTATCAATATTATAATTTTAAATTCTATTATATAAATAACAGAAAATATAAAGATTTAATTGAATAAACATGAGCAAAGATTATAACAATATAATGTAACACTTATTTTATTGTTTTCAAATAATATTTTCATATTTATTCATTAAATCCCCACAACCAACATGTAACTTTATTATTATTGTTTGCTGTAGGGAATTTAGGCTTCTAGAGGTTTGGAGTCTTGCGCACGATCACACAGTAGTAAGTGGCAGAACAAGAACTTGAAATATTAGAAAAAATTATGTGTCTTCACATAAATATTTTATGGCCTTTAGCTGTCACCAGTCAAAAGTCCTGCTCCAGGGTTGAGAGTTGTTTTCCTCAAAGATGCTACAAAGAAGGAAATATTTAAGTTTCTTATTCCTTGCTGACTTACATTTTTTTGATAGAAGAAATAATTTAGTCCTAAAGCATTAGAAAAAATGAAAAATTAAAGAGGGAAATGAAAGATCATGAATCACCTACAAACTGAGTTTTATATTCTACATAGTCAAGAGTTAATAGCATATGTATGCTTTCTTTTGCATGAGAGTCAACAAATTACAAGCTGGACAAGATGTATCAAAATTCAGAAATAAATCTTAATTTTTTATAAAGGATTTAAAAGCTACTTCTGCAAGATTCAGACAAATTGCTTGTCCTCAGTGCATTTTGCTCAGTTCTCTCATATGGTGATAGCCTTTTGACATCGGCCTTAAGGGCCTTTGCTGATCTTGCCACTCGTTCCATATGTTTAAACAAAGCATGTGGTTTTGCCAACATCCTGCCACAGACAGGGAAACATAATCTCTGAATGAGGCAGGAGCCCAGAGCCCAGAAGATCTTCAGTTATGCTGGGAGGAGACTCCCGTCTAGCTATGAGGGGCAGTAACATTCCTCCCTGGCGCCTGCTGAAACAAATTTGAAGAATGGTAACAGGCTTGTTTTAAGGTTTTAAAACTATCAGTCTAGGATCAGCAGCCTTTTCTAAGAAGCTGTGGATGCCAAATTCCAGCTGTCACAACTTGCTTCTGTGAGAACCTCATGCTTAGTTGGTCAGAGACTTGGAAGATGAACCTCGTTAAGACTGTGAGCCACAACTCTTTTCAGACAGACCAAACCCAAACCACAAATCGCCCTCTTGAAAACCCCGGCCTTTCCTTCTTGGTTTGGAATACAGGGTCAACACAAGGTTATCTGTAGGTTGCATGTGAGCACCCAAACAAAATATTTAGCCAACTATATGACTAGTTTGTGGTTTCAGGTTTTTATTTCAAAATATTTGCAGCCCATTAATCACTATCATGAAAGAGTCTTCATCAAGGAGTTCACACTCAGTTCATTTATTAGGCTACAGAATCAGTATTTATATACTTGTATCACAAAGAGAAAAACAATAATTGACCAAATTGAATCAGAAACATGTCTAGGATCTGAGGCCTTCAAGCAACATTTCCTTCTCTTGACAAGATTTTCAATTATCTGATCGTGACTGTAGAGTGGCAACTTGGGTGACATTGGTTCTCTTAAGGAGGGAAAGGTAAGGTTTCAGCTCCACATGCACTTACTCAAGACCACAACCATGACTAATGAATTGCTCAACAGGAAAAATAGCTGATCTTCAAAGAGTTGAGAATGTGTAGCTGTAGTGAATATTATACATAAATAATGTTTATTGGACTTGAGTGATCTCTCATTACACTCCTTGAAAAGAATTTCCTGAATTATTTTCATGAGCAATTAAGTCATAGTTAACAATAATTAAATGCTTAATATGTGCAGGGCACTATTTTGAATCTTTTACTTGCATTAATGCATTTAATCTTCACAATACTACTTTGTGGTTGCTATTTGCATCATGCCTATTATATTGATAAATACTAGCCTAGATACGTTAAATAACTTGCCCAAGATCTCACAGCTAGAAGGTAGAAGGACCAGAATTTACCTTTGATGTTATAATGTAAGCAATAGATAGAAGGTTATGTTTTCTATTGTGGAACTTACTGTGTCTTTTGGCTTCTCCTCCAAAATGTGTAGGGGCAACCTACACAATAGGTGTACATCTATGAAATAATAGTATGATTGGATTTTTGGCAACGTGGCTTCTTCCATTAGTACAGTTTGTCACTTTTAGTAAGTCAAGTGCAGTATTGATACTCTGGGTCAGTGTTTTCTTTGGATCACTGGGGTAGGAATTAGAAGCCCTCAGTAATAGATTCACCTCTGCCATCAACAAACTCTATATCCTTAACTAGTCTTTTAACCATTTTGAGCCTCTGTGTCTCCTCTCTACCTGAAGGTAGTAAGTCTTGCCCTGTCCTGGCCAATGAACAGAATCCCGGACATATCAGCGACAAGAAGTTTGTTAAAGTAATATATCCGTGAAAATATTATATGGATATATGTTGTTATTAATTTTTTATTAAATAAACACCAAGCAACCTTAAAGCCATGGGAGTGAGTTAAATAAAAAGTTTAAGTAGCTATTTCTTATACAGCAGGAAATTTTGCCAAATGTCATTGTGTTTAATTTTGATAAAGTACTACTTACCTATTCTTGCTTTAGTGCTTTTGGTGCTGTATCTAAAAACTCATTACCAAACAAAAAGTAACCTCAATTTTCTCCTAGAATTTTATAGTTTTGAATTGTACATTTAAGTCTATGATCTAGTTAGAGTAAATTTTTTAAAGGTGTACAATCTATGTTTATTTACTGATTTATTTTTTTGTTTAACTTTTATTTTAAGTTCAAAGGTACAGGTGCGGGTTGGTTGTATAGGTAAATTGTGTGTCAAGGTGTTTGGTGTACAGAATGTTTCATTCCCCAGGTAATAAGCCTAGTACCTGATAGGTAATTTTTCAGTCCTCTCCATCCTCTCATCCTCCACCCTCAATTAGGGCCCAGTGTCCGTTGTTCCTTTCTTTGTTTCCATGTATACTCAATGTTTAGCTCTCACCTACAAGTGAGAACATGCGGAATTTAGTTTTCTGTTTCTGTGTTAGTTCACTTAAGATAATGGCCCCAGCTTCATTCATGCTGCTGCAAAATACATGATTTCATTCTTTTTTATGGTTGTGTAGTATTTCATGGTGGATATGTACCACATTTTCTTTATCCTGTTCACTGTTGATGAGCATGTAGGTTAATTCCATGACTTTGCTATTGTGAATAGTGCTGTGATGAGCATATGCATGCATGTGTTTTTGTGGTAGAACAATTTATATTCCTTTGAGTCTATACCCAATAAAAGTATTGGTAGGTCAAATGGTACTTGTTTTAAATCATCACACTGCTTTTACACTAGCTGAACAAATTTACATTCACATCAGCAGTGTGTAAGCATTGTCTTTTCTCCATAACCTTGCCAGAATCTCTTATTTTTTGAATTTTTAATAATAGCCATTCTGACTGGTGTGAGATAGTATCTCATTGTGGTTTTGACTTGCATTTCTCTACTGATCATTGATGTTGAGCTTTTCTTTATTTGCTTGTTGGGCATGTGTGTGTCTTCTTTTCAAAAGTATCTGTCATGTTCTTTGCCCACTTTTTATTGGGGTTCCTTATAAATTTGTTTAAGTCCCTTACAGACTCTGGATATTATTTTTTTATTGGCAGAATAGTTTAAAAATATTTTCTCCCATTCTGTGGGTTGTCTGTTTACTCTGTTGATAGTTTCTTCTGCTGTGCAGGAGCTCTTTAATTTAAGTAGTTCTCATTTGTCAGGTTTTGTTTTTATTGCACTTACTTTTGGCATCATTGTCATGAAATCTTTGTCAGGGCCTATTGAGAATGATATTTCCTAAATTATTTTCCTATGTTTTTATAGTTTTAGGTTTTCCATTTAAGTTTTTCATCCATCTAGATATGATGTTTGTATATGGTATAAGGAAGGGGTCCAGCTCTAATCTTCTGTATGTGGCCAATACATGTAGTACCCCGGGACTATTTATTGAATAGGGAGTCCTTTTCCCATTGCTTGTTTTGGTTTACATATCAGACAGTTGTAAGTGTATGGCTTAATTTATGGGCTCTCTATTCTTCTCTATTGATATATCTGTCTATTTTGTACCAGTACCATGCTGTTTTGTTTGTTGCAGCCTTGTAGTATAGTTTGACATCGTGTAACATGATGCTTCCAGCTTTGTTATTTTGCTTAGAATTGCCTTGCCTATTTGAGCTGTTTTTTGGTTCCATATGAATTTTAAAATAGGTTTTCCCAATTCTGTGAAGAATGTCATTGGTAGTTTGATAGGAATAGCATTGAATCTATAAATTGCTTTGGGCAGTATGGCCATTAAAATGATATTGATTCTTCCTATCCATGAGCATGGAATGTTTTTCCATTGTGTGTGTCATCTCTTGATTTCTTTTAAAAGTGTTTTGTAACTCTCTTTGTAGAGATCTTTCATCTCTCTGGTTAGCTGCATTCCTAAGTATTTTATTCTTTATGTGGCTATTGTGAATGGAATTGTTTTCTTGATTTGGCTCTCAGTTTGGATGTTGTTGGTATATAGAAATGCTACCGATTTTTATGCATTGATTTTGTATCCTCAAACTGCTGAAGTTATTTATCTGCTTAAGGAGCTTTTGGGCAGAGGCTATGGGATTTTCTAGGCATAGAATTGTATCATCTGTGAAGAAATATAATTTAACTTCCTCTCTTCCCATCTGGATGCCTTTTATTTCTTTCTCTTGCCTGATTGCCCTGTCTGTAACTTCCAATATTATGTCAGAAGTGGCATCATTGTGGTGTAGGAGTGGTGAGAGTGGGCATTCTCATCTTGTTCTGGTTCTCAAGGGGAATGTTTCCAACTTTTGCCCACTCATTGTAATGTTAGCTGTGGGTTTGTCATAATAGCTTTTATTATTTTGAGGTATGCTCCTTTAATGCCTAGTTTGTTGAGGGTTTTTAACATGAAGGAATGTTGAATTTTATTAAAAGTCTTTTCTGCATTTATTGAGATATAATGTGGTTTTTGTTTTTAGTTCTGTTTACATAGTGAATCACATTTATTGACTTGTGTATGTTGAACCAACCTTGCATCCCAGTAATAAAGCCTACTTGATCATGGTGGATTAGCTCTTTGATGTGCTGCTGGATATGATTTGCTCATATTTTGTTGAGGATTTTTGCTTCTATGTTCATCAATAATATTGGCCTAGAGTTTTCTTTTTCTTTTGTTGTGCCTCTGTCAAGCTTTAGTATCAGGACAATACTGGCCTCACAGAATGAGTTAGGAAGAACTTTTTCCCCTTCATTTTTTTGGGAGAATAATTTCAGTAGGAATGGTACCAGCTCTTTACACATCTGGTAGAATTTGGCTGTGAATCCATCTGATCCTGGGCTTTTTCTGGTTGGTAGGCTTTTTATTAGTGATTCAATTTGAGGAATCATTATTGGTCTGTTCAGGGATTCAATTTCTTCCTGGTCCAATCTAGGGAAATTATATGTTTCCAGGACTCTATCCATTTCTTCTAGATTATGTAGATTGTGTGCATGGGTGTGCATGGAGGTGTTCATAGTCTCAGAGGTTTTTTTTGTTTCTTTTGTTTTTTTGTATTTTTGTGTGGTCAGTGGTAATGTCCTCTTTGTAATTCTGAGTGTGTTTATTTGGATCCTCTCTTCCTTTTTGTTTTTAGTCTAGTTAACAGTCTATCAATTTTATTTATTTTTTCAAATAACCAACTCTTTAATCCATTGATCTTTTGTATGGTTTATTTGCATCTCAATTTCCTTTAGTTCAGTCATGATTTTGGTTATTTTTTGTCTTCTGCTAGCTTTGTGGTTTGTTTGCTCTTTTTTTCTGTAGTGCCTCAGGGTATGATGTTAGTTTGTCAATTCGACATCGTTGTAACATTTTGATGTGGGCATTTTGTGCTATATAAACTTCTCTCTTAACATTGTTTTAGCTATATCCCAGAGATTCTGTTATAGTATATCTTTGTACTCATTAGTTTCAAATAATTTCTGGATTTCTGCCTTAATTTCATTGTTTACCCAAAAGTGATTCAGGAGCAGGTTGTTTAATTTCCATGTAACTGTATGATTATGAGCAATTTTCTTAGTAGTAATTTCTATTTTTATTGTGCTGTGTTTTAAGAGTGTGTTTGGTGTGATTTCAGTTTTTTTTTAATTTGCTAAGGAATGTTTTATGGCCAGTTGTGTGGTTTATTTTAGAGTATGTGCCATGTGGTAAAGAGAAGAATGTATATTCTGTTGTTTTTGGGTGGTGAGTTCTGTAGATATCTGTTAGGTCCATTTGGTCCAATTTTGAGTTCATTCCCCAATATCTTTGTTAGTTTTCTGCCTCAGTGGTCTGTCTAATACTGTCAGTGAGGTGTTGAAATCTCCCACTATTCTTGTGAAGTTATCTAAGTCATTTGTAGGTCTCTAAGCACTTGCTTTATGAATCTGAGTGCTCTTGTGTTGAGTGAATACATATTTAGGATAGTTAGATCTTCTTGTTAAATTGAACCCTTTACCATGATGTAACAATCTTCATTTTTTTCATCATTGGTGATTTAAAGCCTGTTTTGTCTGAAATTAGAATAGCAACTTCTGCTTTTTTCTGTTTGCTTAGTAGATTTTTCTCAGTCCCTTTACTTTGAGTCTATGGGTGTCATTGCATGTGAGATGAGTCTCATAAAAAGCACACACTTGAGTCTTACTTCTTTATACAACTTGCCACTCTGTGTGTTTTAACTGAGGGCATTTAGCCCATTTAAATTCAAGGTTAATACTGATATTTGCAGGTCTGACCCTATCATCATGTTGTTAGCTGGTTATAATGCAGACTTGATTGAACAGTTGTTTTATAGCATCAGTGGTCTATGTACTTAAGTGTGTTTATTTGGTGCCCAGGAGAGTCTTTCCTTATTTCCATATTTAACACTCCCTTAAAGACCTCTTGTAAGACAGGTCTGATAGTAATGAATTCCCTTAAGCATTTGCTTGTCTGAAAAGGATCTGATTTCTCCTTTGCTTATGAGGCTTAATTTAGCTTGATATGAAACTCTTGGGTGGAATTTCTTTGAATATAGGCCTCCAATCTCTTCTGGTTTGTAGGGTTTCTGCTGAAAAGTCCAGTGTGATTCTGATGGGGTTCCCTTTGTAGGTGACCTGCCCATTCTCTCTACCTGCCTTTTATAATTTTTTCTTTCATTTTAACCTTGGAGAATCTGATGACTATGGGTCTTGGGGATGGTTGTTTTGTGTAGTATATTGCAGGGGTTCTCTGCATATCCTGGATTTGAATTTTGGCATCTGAGAGAGGTTGAGGAAATTTTTATGGATGATATCCTCAAATATGTTTTCCAAGTTGCTTGCTTTCTCTCTCTTTCAGGGACACCAGTGAGCCATACATTTGATCTCTTTACCTAATCCTATATTTTTTTGAGCTTTTATTTATTCTTTATTGTTTTTTTCTTTATTTTTGCTTGACTGAGTTATTTCAGAGAGCTGGTCATGGAGCTCTGAGATTCTTACCTTAGCCTGGCTGATTCTACTAGCAATACTTATGAAATTCTTGAGGTGTGTTTTTTAACTGTATCAGTTTACTTTAATTCTATTTAAGACGGCCATTTTATCTTTTATTTCCTATATGCTTTTATTATATTCCTTAGATTCCTTGAATTGAGTTTTGACTTTTCCTTGAATGTTCATGATGTTCATTCCTATCCGTATTCTGAATTCTGTTTCTGACATTTCAGCCACTTCAGCCTGGTTAAGAACCATTGCTGGGGAACTAGTGTATTTGTTTAGAAGTGAGAAGACGCTCTGGCTTTTTGAGTTGTCAGAGTTCTTATGCTGGCTTTTTTCTCATCTGTGTGGGCTGATATTCTTTCAATCTTCGGAGTTTCTGTCCTTTGGGTTTTTTTTTTTTTTTTTTTTTAATTATTGTTGTTTGTTTGCTTGCTGGCTTTTATGTTCTTTTATGCCCTTGAGTGTTTGTGGTATAAAGCGGGTTCATTCAACTGGCTTCAATTTTAGTACACTCCTGGGATTTGAAGAAGCCCCCTCTGATTACCGTCTTTGTGTACATATTTCTTTTGTTGGATGTTCTGGTTCACAGGGCTCCCTTGGATAGAGGCTGCAGTTTGAAAACTGCCTTCCTTCCTCTTCCACTTGAAAGGAAGTGGTTTTAATGTGAACTGATTAGCAACCTTAATTCCATGTACCTTTTTTTTTTTTTTTTTTGAGACGGTGTCTTGCTCTGTTGCCCAGGCTGGAGTGCCGTGCCATGATCTCGGCTCACTGCAAGCTCTGCCTCCCGAGTTCAAGCCATTCTTCTGCCTCAGCCTCCCGAGTAGCTGGGACTAAAGGTGCCCGCCACCATGCCCAGCTAATTTTTTTTGTTTTTGTATTTTTAGTAGAGATGGGGTTTCACCATGTTAGCCAAGATGGTCTTGATCTCCTGACCTCGTGATCTGCCCACCTCGGCGTCCCAATTTTCCATGTACATTCTTTATTTCCCCTTGCTATGTTACATAATATATATATAGGATTCTGAAATTAGAAAACAAACATATTTGGAGAGGGCTGTTATTCTGCATACTCCGCCTATTTTTGTGAATGGTCAACCCATAAGCCAAAGCCTAATGTTACCCTAGACTCCTGCTCTTCCTTAACTCTGAACACAATATGTTACCAATACTTATTAATGCTATACTCTGATTTTTCTTAAGGTATCTTATCTTTGCCTTCTCCAAAATCTCTTATGTCTTCTCAAACACAGAAGTTCAGGTTTTCATCACACTTCTAGCTCAGGTAACAGAGGTAGCCCCCTAATTGTTCTTCCTGTGGGGTTGCACCATCTTTTCTTCCATAATCTCCATCCTCCTTGCACATTTCTACATCTGTCCTCTACTCTGCAGATATAGATAGCTAGCTAGATAGCTAGATAGCTAGATAGCTAGATAGCTAGATAGATAGATAGATAGATAGATAGATCGGTCCAGATCTGACCACTTCATTTTTATGTAACCATAGCAATGGCTCTTCACAACATCAGGCTGTGAAGGTCAAATAGCCAAGACTGCCACTCAAAGCCTTCAGGCCTGGCTCTTGCAAACCTATCCACCCTCCATTTCCAACACACTTTCATATGCCTTATGTCCTAGCCACAACGCATTCTGCTGAGTTCTTCTTTAAATGATGCTGCTTCTTGCTTTATTTGTTTTTGCAGTTGTTATACGTATCATGTCAAATCCTTGCCTTCCTCCATCATCTTATTTCTAGCTATCTACACACATCCTTCATGACTCTGTACAGACAATTCTGCCTTCAGAAGACTCTCCCAATTAGTCGGGGTGGAGAGCTAGCCTGTGTTCACAGAGTACTATATTTCTCTGAGAATACTCACTCTGCCATGTTATAATTCTGGTTTACTTGTCAGTCTCCTTCATGATTTCTTTGAAAACAAGAACTATGACTTTCATTTTGTGCCATCAGAGCTACGAAATGATTGGTAGAAAGTAGATATGCAGAACTTGCTTAAAGAATGAAAAAGTCTTGGGGATATAAATATATTCTGAGAGTTAAAGGAATATTTCATCTGGAGATTGCTGAGAACAGTACTGGAGCTAATCTAGTCTGCTAAGCTTTCCCCAAGTAGAAGCAGAAATTTGAATCCCCGACATCCTAAGAACTGGACAAGAAATCAGATGCTTTCTATAAGGGGAAGCCAGGAAAACATTTCCTCTGGCTCCAGTTTGACCCATAAACCAAGAAACAAGCTTATGAAAGGCAGCAAGGATACATCTACCAAATAAATTTTACAGGAGTTAAAATGACATTTCTCTCTCGTCTCAACTCTTAATTGACTGCTGATGGTCACTGGGGTGCTTATGCAGCCTCAAGGCTGGCTCCATTCTGCTGCCATATGTCTCAGTTGTAAGTTCACTACAAGTTCCATATGGCTGCTTAATTCCAAAGAGTCTAAAGTGTCCTCATGTTCCATGGGGCCAGTTGAGACAAATGACTTACCTTATATAGTTTGGGTCTGGACTAACTGAGAAATGAAATAAATAGCTGTACCCCAAATCTCTCAAAAATGCTTTTCCTTTAATAGAGAGGCTGCTATGGGCAACTGGCATCTCTGTCACACTTTACATGTTTATCTACTCTCTAAATAGAGAAGACATTTTTACTCTTAAAATAATGGAAAGAAGGTCACATTTTATTTGTATTGAATATAAACACTAACATAATTTCTACCAAGTTAATGCTCAATTCACTATTTCTCTCACAGTATAAATAATTATCCTTTTTATTTGATGATGATGATGGTGATCATGATGATGATGATGAAGATGATGATGATGATGGAGCTATGCTACTGTCCTTGGACACCTTATGGTAAGAAATTACTTATATATTTATTCAATCAAAGATTTTTTTAATTCAATGTAAAGATTTTACAGTTAATCACCTGACTTATTCTTTCAAGCGGACCCTTTAAATCTTCATTTCCTTTGCCTTTCTTTCCATTTTATAACTGTCCTGCAGTGTTCTAGTCCTCGATCTTTGCAACAATCTGCCTTCTCCATTGTAAACAGTGCTGGAGAATTTGCAAAACCATGCAACTTGGCCTCTTTACAAATTCAGTCTCTCAGTTCTGATGGGTTCTCTGTCTATTTCAGTCTCTTTCTTGTCTTCTAAATGCTCCTATCTTGTTGCCGTCAACAAAAACTCCAAAGTCTTACCATTCTCTTCATGATTGAAACTCTTTTCAATCCACACTCTCACTCAACTTCCTGCTTTTTATATCCACAGACAAATCAGTGGGGCCACTGCATCTTTATTCTCTTTAATCTAGTCTGGGAGGATTAATTATTCCATTGAGGACTAATTCATTCAACTGTGCTGCTGAAAACCTCCTTATCTTCTCAAGGGACTTTGCTTTATCTGTTGACTGCTTTGCCTTGAATTATGATCCGCTCCTTCTCTACTTGATCTTTTTCTTACTGAATGAAAAATTCAGGTCAACATACCCTCCTATCCATACTCTCTTTATATTCTACCAATCTCTTTAACTCTTTTGTCATCAGAAGATCTTGAGCCCTTTCTCTGTACTTGCTGTCTTCACTTCTTTTTTCTTTCCCTGTCCCCACTTCCACCTCCATTTACTACCTTAAAGAATGCACTTTTATCTTTCATGAAAATTCATGTTTTCCCTATATCTCTGTCATCAATGTGGGCTTCCTTTTCTCTGGCTGCCTGTCACATTATCATTATTTCTCAGATGTTGCAAAATGACCAAAGCTAATTAGGCGATTCATAATCCTAGGTTTCATTTTTTGATAGGTAATGGTGGTCATTCTACAGTAGGAATTTGCTAATTCCTCAGCCCTGCTACTCGTTATAAAGAAAGCAGGGCAGGCATAGAACAAACTCTGCACAAATATAGCCTACAGACATTTATTCAACAAATGTTCACTAGCAAAATGGGCGCTATACTGTTCTCTATAAGACTGATTTGATCTTTGATTTTTATACTGAAATCTATCTGCTTCTTTCTTTAGTTTCAATGGATACTGTGATTTGAGTGATTTTATATGCATGTATGTATGGGGTGGGTAAATGGTATGTGAGCCCTTATGTGTTTATGTTGGCATGTCACGAAACAGGTGGAAAATTCAGTGACAAAAATATCAAACACATTTCCACATTCTTCTGTGCTAACTGCAAGAGGAAAGGGAGGGACGGAGGGGAGACAGAAATATCTCATTTTATTGAATTCTATTCATTTGAAAGTGCACTAGCATTTAGAGCTATTTGTGAATAAGTTACAAGAACATCTGCTGATGTTTGTTCATGAAAATTATTGGGAATCTAGGAATTAATTATGATACGTTTTTATTTCTTTTTTTAAATTTCCTCTTTTAGATCATATTTATATTTTTTCATTTGAGCAGAATTAAGTCTTATTTAACCATATGTCACATTTATAGTGATTTGAAATTGTTAAATGGGATGTCATTAATTTCTGAAAAGAATTATTTATTATATACATAACATTCAAATATAATTAACTGAAATGATTATGAAATCACTTATAATCTTTCAGCTTACAAAATGAAATGGTTTTCATTGTTTATATTTCTCTTAGTACGTGTAAAACAGCATATCATTCTTTACAGTTGTAACCATAGCATATATAAAATATCTTTTGTAACATTAATATTTATTTATCTTTGTTACTATTCTGCTTTTATAACTACCATTTCTAGTTGTAACAAATTATGTCATATAGTAGACAAATATCTTCTTGTTTACTTACTTATACCCCTATTTCTTGTCATTTGCTAATGTTCATCATTTGCTATTATAAATGTATTGTGCTAAACATCTCTATAGATAGCATTTTCTTTCCTGTTGGATTATTACTCAAAATAAATTTCCAGAAATGATATTACTAGATCAAAATATGGACATTTTTATGATTCTTGCTGCATACTGTACATTATTTCCCAGAAAATTCAAAAATATTTTAATTGTTATTTATTTATTATATAGTAAATTTCAGGAAACATATTGCTACTAGACATACAGAAATAAAAACAGAGTTCTTTTCCTGGGGGAACTCATTCTATACTTTCTCCTTGGGTGCTTTGACTTCTGCTATGGGTGAGCAAACCATTTATCAACCATTAGTGGGCTTAACAACTTTAAACTATACTACAGGGCTACAGTAACCAAAACAGCATGGTACTGGTACAAGATCAGAAACATAAACAAATGGAACAGAATAAATAACCCAGAAATAAGACTGCATGCCTGCAACCATCTGACCTTTGACAAACCTGACAAAAACAATCAATGGGCAAAGGATTTCCTATTAAATAAATGGTGCTGGGAGAACAGGCTAGCCATATGCAGAAAATTGAAACTGGACCCCATCCTCACACCATATACAATAATCTGCTTAAGATGGGTTAAAGACTTAAATGTAAAACCCAAAACTATAAAACTCTAAAAGAGAATTTAGGCAATACCATTGAAGACATGGGCATGGGCAAAGATTTCATGACAAAGACACTAAAAGCAATTGCAACAAAAGCAAAAATGGACAACTGGAATCTAATTAAACTAATGAGTTTCTGCACAGCAAAAGAAACTATCAACAGAATAAAGAGACCACCTACAGAATGGGCGAAAATTCTTGCAATCTGTTCATCTGACAAATGTCTAATATCTAGCATCTGTAAGGAACTTAAACAAATTTACAAGAAAAAACAACCCCATTAAAAGGTGAGCAAAGAATGTGAACAGACAGGCACTTCTCAAAAGAAGACACACATGTGGCCAACATACATGTGAAAAAAAAGCTCAACATCACTGATCATTAGAGAAATGCAAATGAAAACCACAATGAAATATTATCTCACACCAGTCAGAATGGCTATTACTAAAAAGTCAAAAAACAACAGATGCTGGCGAGGTTGTGGAGAAAAATAAATGCTTATACACTGTTAATGGGAGTGTAAATTAGTTCAACCATTGTGGAAGACAGTGTGGCAATTCCTCAAAGACCTAGAGGCAGAAATAACCATTCAACCCAGCAATCCCATTACTGGGTGTATACCCAAAGAAATATAAATTGTTCTATCATAAAGACACATACGGGAGTATGTTTATTGCAGCACTATTCACAATAACAAAGACATGTAATCAAACAAAATGCCCATCAATAATAGACTGGATAAAGAATATGTGGGACATACATACACCATGGAATGCTATGCAGCCATAAAAAGAAACAAGATCATGTTCTTTGTAGGGACATGAATGTAGTTGGAGGCTATTATCCTTATCAAACTAATGAAGGAACAGAAAACCAAATGCTATATGTTCTCACTTATAACTGGGAGCTAAATATGAGAATACATGGACACATGTGGGGTAACAACACATGCTGGGGCCTGTTGGAGGGCAAAAGGCAAGAGGAGGGAGAGGATCAAAAAGAATAGCTAGTGGATGCTGGGCTTAACACCTGGGTGATGGGATGATCTGTGCGGCAAACCACCAAGGCTAATGTTTACTTATGTAACAAATCTGCACGTCCTGCACTTGTATCCCTGAACTTAAAAGTTGAAAATAAAAATAAAATAAAATAAATACAACACCACCACAAAAAACAAACAAACAAAAAACCTTTAGTGGGCTTAAGTATTATATGAGGTGTTTCAATTAAAATGAAGATTCTTAGGGCCACTCTTGCACATATTCAAATTAAGAAGACTTGATTATTTCAAATTAATGGCACCTGGGTTATCTTGACTTTTTGCAATCATCTCCAGATGATTCTGATACTAGTGGTCCATAGACCATGATTTGAGAAACACTGAGTTATATGCCAATGACATCCAAACCTGTATCTCTTGACCTGCCCTGCCCTAAAGGCTTCAGCTCAACTGACTTTAGAGATAAACATATCCCAAACAAAACTCATCATCCTTCTTTTTAAACATTGCCCTTTTTCTGCATACAGGAAAATCAATAGCTTCTCCATATTGCTGCACTTGGATTTTATCATGTAATGCCTACTTGTGGGGGGTATTACTTATAAATAAAATTGTATATGTGGATAATTTAATTAATTAAGTCCTTAAAGTAGTCCCTGAAAATGGAAGACAATCTTCAAAATAGTTTGTTTTAGATTCATGACCCTTCAGTTACCTATTAAATTTTACTCTTGAAAATTTTCCATAAATAGTAATTCTGTAGTAAAAGTTCAAATATATTTTGGGAAAGTATATTTGTCCACATATTATATATTGTAAATATATATGTGTATCTGTATACATATACAGATATGTATAGACATACATGTAATGAAGACCATTCTTATTAGAATAAAAATGAGTAATCTGAAGATTTCAGATAAGAAACCATACTACTTACATATTTATTTTAAAAATTAAAATTGGAAGAGGCTATTTGAAATTTGTTGGAAATGTCCTGTATCTATAGATTAAACTAAAACAAAATAAAGAATGTTATTTTTGTCCTTAACAATAATTTGTCTTACTATTTTTAAAAACCTTTTATTTCTAGGACACATGTGCACAACATGCAGGTTTGTTACATATATATACATGTGCCATGTTAGTTTGCTGCACCCATTAACTCGTCATTTATATTAGGTATTTCTCCTAATGCTATCCCTCCCTCATCCCCAGACCCCACAACAGGCCCCGGTATGTGATGTTCCGCATGCTGTGTCCAGGTGTTCTCATTGTTCAATTCCCACCTATTAATTCTCTCCTCTTTCATAATTCTAGTTTTCTACTGGTATCTCTCTCTCTCTCCCACTCTATCCCTCTCTCTCTCTCTCTGTCTCTCTCACACACACACACAGTCTCTCTCTCTCTCACAGCTATTTCTTCTCTGTTCTGGTTTCTTTAATTTGTATATTAAAAAATAACATCTAGCAACACCATATAACTTTTAATCCTCTGTGCACCTCTGCATACCATTCTACCTTGCTACATTTATCTTGACCAGTTCAATGAAATAGCTCCTGTAACTATTATAAAAAGTACTTACTTCTTGATTTACTTGACCTCTATGTGTAGTGGAAAATTTCATCCACTTAACATAGATTTGCCAGGGTTTATTCATGTTATCAAAAAGTGCATCTAGTCATTGCCCATTTAATGAAATATTTTAAGAAAGTTTCCTTTCTATTGATTTCCAGAACATGACTCTCTTCTGGTTTTTCAACTCCTTTTTCCATTTCTCCTTATCCTTTTGTCTACTTTTCCTCAGCTGTAAAGGCACTTCTTTATTCAGATATAATAATAACCATTGCTGTTTTTCAGAGCTCTGTCTTCAATCTCCATTTCACGCTGATCCTCCTGGGTTAATCTTATATACTTCCATGGTAGTAAACATTATTTATCTATGTTATCATCTACCTATTCTATTTTCTGCTACTGAACACAGATTTATGTATGTCTGTGTTTATTAAGTGTACTCAATTTTATTTCCCAAAGATACCTCCAAAAAAGCTAAACCAATTATCTAATCATTACCCTACCACCTAAATAGGACTTCTGTATTCGTCTTTCAAAGAATACTATTTCTAGACCAAAATAAAACTGAATAAGAGCAACAACAGGAGCTAGATCATTTTCCTAACTCCCCACATACAAAGTCAGCAAATGAGCAGCTCAAAGGATATACTCATGAAAAGGGTATTGGTTTGGTGTTTAGCAACAGCCCACATGAGTGAGAAGGCTACGAAGCAGAAAAGAAGGCTTGCTTCTTTTTACTGCAGGCCTGTTGCTTTGTATATCATTAGGGTAGAATAGATGTACTTTCAGCATTCAAGAGTATACCTATTCCCTTGAATACACAAGTGCTTCTCTATGCCATTTCTGATGGCCTTATCAGAACTGTACCCGCTTGACAGCAGACTTTCAAACATACCTTGCCATTTGTGGCCTATCCCAGCCTACTTTTGCAAGTAATCAATGGTATCTCATTCTTCTTCCATAGCCACCTACCCATCATGCAGTTTCCTGAGCAAATCATGTTCCAGGCTTCATCCGTACCATTCTATGCTACATTTTCTATCTAGATACATTTCCTCCATGTTTTCTTCCTCTTTGGCTGGCTGCATGTGTTTCTCAATCTTCACTTCTTCTAGGAAGCCTTCCTCTCCTTCCCCATTGCCTCTAGTCCTAGTTGGATAATATTTCTATGTACTTTCTTTGCCATACCTTTTGTTATATAATTATCTAATTTCCCTTCTGGCTGAATACACTGCCAACTTCTTGAGGGAAGTAATGGTGTCTTTTTTGTCTAAGTCTTCAATGCTAAATAGAGTAATTTTTGAGGTAGTTGTCCTAATATAGAATATTTTACTCCATATGTTAACGTTACTGTGAAATGTAAGCTCAAAAGAGTTTAATGACTCGTGGAATTTTCTGCCTCATTCATAAAGCATCTCTTTCAAGTTCTAATTCCCAAGCCAAGAACTAAGGTGAGTCCATGTCAATATTTTTCAACAAAATTTACTTTGGTTACCACCAATTCTAAGTGGTCAATGGCATTGTTAGAAGATGTTTGCATTTTGGTTACACAAATAGATAACAGAATTTATACTTAAAATATTGCACTTTGTGGAACATAATGGTCAGAGAGATGGCATCAAGGCTTCCATGGGCTCATTACAGCTGCCTGTGGACGTCTAATGGCGGTTAGACTACAATTCTGCATTTGACACACACACAGGGTTTTCATGTCCGCTTAAATAATTATAAACAGAAATGTTAACAAGAAGCTAAAGTGGAACTCATGACACTGAGGTCTTGGAATAATGTTATGCTGGTGAAACATTAGCAGCATGGCTTGGTTTAAGGTTTTGAATACTTGCTACTGCATTCCTCTGATTACACTAGTTTCACTCATGATATTTATCTTTAGAAGTAGCTATAGCTCTTGCTCTTATATTTCCTTTGGTCTTACAATATTCTAAATCAACAGTATAAATATCATCTTTATTCTCGACCCATAACCAATTTAAACTTTATAGTCATAATAACTTACTCTTTAGATTGGCACTTTTTAACTTTATGGTTTACTATGATAACAATGATTACATTTTTGCCTTCTTTCCAGGTAAAACAATAAGAATTCCAAACGGTATTGGATAAATTATTTATAATACCCTCCATGCGCAAGAAATCCATAAGAATCATGGGTTCCATTTTTTACAAAAGCAAGTAAGTCCTGGTGATGTTTTATGACTTACTCGTGGTACATGCTCTACAGATCAGTAACAACCAGTAAAGCAAATTGGCAGCTGTATAACTACTTGCAGATTCCTAAACATACCAAACCCAGTGGCAGGCATGGTAATAAATCATTGAGAGTTAAGAACATTTTTTTCTTAAAACATTCCCAAATGGAATTTTCCTTAAATGCAAACTTTTTTAAAAAAGAAAAAGAAACAGTTATAAAGAAGAAAGTCTTATCTCAAACAATAGTTTTATTTATTTCAGTACATTTTTCAATAATCTATATATATGTACAGTCATTTAAATAATATATACCCACACACAATAAAACAAATCATAAGTTCAAGCTGTAGACAGTGAAAACATGTCTTAGTCATATCCCTTCCCTGTCTCTCTTTTTACTCCAAAGTGAACCAGTTACTGGTTTCTTGACTGATAGTTAAGACCCATGTTTGTGCATTTACACATTTTTCCATGTTTAAAAGATTTAAATTCTTTCTAGTTTCAACTCAAGATTTCCAGCTACTGAAAGAAGGTTGCTATTAGAATAATATCTATTTTCTTTTTAAAGAAAACCACAAATTCTGAGCCACTATCGGTCCTAACCAGTTATTTCCCCTTAAAAGAGAAACAAATTTGTTTTAGTCAAAACCGGTGATACATGTGAGCAGCAAATAAATATTTAAAGAAACAGCAAATCTGCAAAGTAAAAACACTGATATTGGCTGAACTCTCAAATATATCTTATGTACAACATTTGATGCCTTTTTAAAAATTATTCTGGAAAGTTTCTTATAGAGGTCTATTTATGAAGTAAATTTTAATGCTTCATTTTGGAAATACTGGATGTGCTCAACTTCTATTAAAAAGGAAACTATTGTTAACAGTGTTGGAATATTATTTGAAGGATAAAATAAAGTAAAATACAAAGATAATTTCATCTTTCAGTTCAGGAAGTGCTCTGATTACTTGTGAACTTTTTTAGTTTTCAAATCTAATGTAAATCCACAGGCAAAATAGAATATTTATAGAAAATAAGAAAGAGGGAGTGATGTTTGTTTTTATTATCTGCTAATGATAAATATTTAGATCAAGAATTTATTCAGTGAATAACTTGCTTAGGCATATAACTGCATTTTGGAAAATATAGGGCTTAGGAAACTCCTAGAAAAGTACAAATAATTAATTGAAAATCGCATCTACATCCAATCACAGGGATAAATGGATCTTAGGAAAATTGTAGTTCCCGTGGTCAGGATGTTTTTCATGATGGTGGCAGTTGGCCTCTTGGGAATCTGAGAGATTGTCCAAAAAGCTGACTAACAGGAAGACAGAAGTGTAACTGCAGCACAAACAGACAGGAAACAGCTATGTTAAGAAAACATTTGGTAAGGGCTACCACATAGACTTTGTTCAATGTGCTTCCAGGTCATTATTCACAGAAGTTTTCCAAATTTTATTCTATTTCTCCTATTGTAATTAGCATTTCCCCTTGTAAATAACGTTCCTCTTATTATTTTTAACAGCCATATCATTTTAATGGTGTGGGCTGTAACAAATTTCTTTCACCATTTTCTTAGTGTTGTTTTTTTTCTTATTGAAAATTGCAGTGATATTTTGAATGCAGCTATGTCATGTCAAGAGTAAAAAAATGAGTGGAATTACTGGATTAAAATGTATAAACTTTTAAATGGTTCTTAATACATAATTAGATTTTCTTTCCCTGCAGGTTTTTTTCTACTTACCTTACCATCAGCAGTGTACCAGGTTTACCATCAACTCCCTAATATTGACTGTAATAAAATACAATTAGTTTTGGCCAGGTGCAGTGGCTCATGCCTGTAATCCCAGCACTTTGGGAGGTTAAGATGGGTGGATCACCTGAGGTTGGGAGTTCAAGACCGGCCTGGCCAACATGGCGAAACCCCACCTCTACTAAAAATATTTTTAGTGGCCCGCACCTATAATCCCAGCTACTCAGGAGGCTGAGGCTGGAGAATTGCTTGCACCCAGGAGAAAGAGGTTGCAGTGAGCCAAGATTGCGCCACTGTGCACATGTATGTCCAGTTACTTTTTGACATATTTGACATATATTCCAATAGAATTCAATGGGGTAATAAAAGACTTTTCAACAAATGATCCTATAACCACTGGTTATCCTTATGTTTTTTTAAAAAAACAATCCAATACCACTGCTCTCCAGCCTGGGCCACAGAGCTAGACTCCTTCTGAAACAAAACAAAACAAAAACGAAAACAAAACAAAAACAAAAACAAGAAAGCAAATACATTCAGCTTTTACCTTGAGGGGAAAATGATGCATTTTTTAATATAAATTTTTTCCCTATGGAAATGATCAACTTTCTAAATAATTTTTTAAAAATCTGTGTATTAACAACCAAGATCTTAATTATTTTCTAATGAATTCTTTATAAAATGTAACTATTGACATTTGTGTTCATTGTAGTTTATGAACACATTTTTCTCTTGCCTTTTTAAATTATATTTTTGCCTAATAGAAGTTTGACATTTTTATTTATTGTAATTGAATAACCTTTTAGTTTGTAATTTTCTTTATCATTTTAGGCCAAGAAAGATTTTTATTGTTAGAGATTAACTAAATATTCAAACAGATTATTTTGAGTAGGTTTTTAAAATTAATTTTATACACTTTGGGAGGCCGAGGCAGGCAGATCACCCGGTCAGGAGATGGAGACCATCCTGGCTAACACAGTGAAACCTCGTCTCTGCTAAAAATACAAAAAATAAGCCAGGCGTGGTGGTGGGCACCTGTAGTCCCAGCTCCTGGGGAGGCTGAGGCAAAAGAATGGCACGAACCTGGGAGGCAGAGCTTGCAGTGGGCCGAGATCTCGCCACTGCACTCCAGCCTGGGAGACAGAGTGATACTCCGTCTCAAATAATAATAATAATAATGATAATTTTATATAATAAATTGTTAAAAATTGCTAATATTAATTTTGTTTTGGTGTAATCTGTGAATCGATCTTCCTCAAAATTTACCCAGTTATAATTAAAAGTTAATAAATAACTTTTTGTTGCCCATTGTTTAGAATGCTTACTTTATCATAAATCAAATACTTAACACATGATAAATTATTTTCATAATTATTTCATAAATTTTTTTGTGACTCATTGGTACCTATGTGTGATAATATTCTGAAGTTTTAATTATTTGGCTTTATAATCAGTTGTAACATGTGCAAAGTCTTTTCATCCTAAGAAGGTTTTCACAGAGCAAGGTTTTAATTTTGATGAAATCCAATTTATCAAAATTTTCTTTTATGATTTGTGATGTTAGCATCAAGTCTGAGAACTCTGTCTAATCTTAGATCCTGAATATTTTCTCCTACATTTTTCCAAAAAAATTTGGTTTTATATTTTGTGCTTAAGTCTGTGATCCATCTTGAGTTAATTTGTGCACTAGGTGTGAGACTTAAGTTGATTTTTTGCCAATCAATGTTCAATTACCGCAATCTTTCTTTTTTGCTGAAAAGACTTTCCTTCATTGAATTGCATTTTCACCTTTTTCAAAATGTAGTTAGAAATATTTGTGTGGATCTATTTTTGAGTCTCTACTTTGTCCATCAGTGTGTCTGTCCCTCACTCAACATGACAGTTTCAATTACTGTAGCTATGTTTCCAAATTGTTTTAGCAATTCTTGTTTCTTAGCTTTTCTATATAAATTTTATAGTAACCTTGTCTACATCTAAGAAAATTCTTTTTTGATTTGGATAGGAATTTTGTTAAATTTGTGGAAGACATAAATTCTGTACATATTTTCTTAAATTTAAGCCTAAGTATCACATTCTTTGAGCCTTTGTAAAAGGTATTGTATTTTTTATTTTGGTTTTCACATGAACATTGCTAGAATATTAAATTATGATTGATTTTTGCATTTCAATCTTATTGCCTCTGACCTACTAAACTCACTTATTAGTTCTAAAAGATTTTATGTAGATTCCTTGGTGTGTTCTATGTAGACAATATGTCATTTGCAAATATATGGATTTATTCCTTCCTTTCTGACCTGTATGTCTTTTATTTCCTTTTCTTTCCTTATTGCTGTAGCTAGAACCTGCAGCACTATATTAAATAAAAGTGGTAAGAATACAAATCCTTGCTTTGTCTTCAACCTTAGGGTAAAGCAGTCTTTCACCAAGAAGCATAATATTAGCTATAAGTATTATATACATGACTTTATCATATTAAGGAAGTTTCCCTCTATTCTAAACTTGCTGTGCATTTTTCTCATGAATACGTTTTGAATTTTTTTAGTTTTTTTACATAAATTGAAATGATCATGTGAGTTTTCTTCTTTAGTTTGTTAATATGGCAGAGTACAATGATTTTTTTAATTTAAGCCAGCTTTGCATTCCTAGGATACAAATCAATTGGTCAAAGTGTATAATATTTTTACATACTGCTGAATTCTATTTGGTAATATTTTGTTAAGAATTTTTGTGTCTATATTCAAGAGGAATATTGGTCTGTAGTGTTCTTTGTTTTTACTGTCTTTGTCTGATTTTGGTAGCAGGGAAATACTAGTTTCATAAAATGAACTGGAAAGTATTCCCTCCTGTTTTATTTTCTAAAAGAGATTGGGTAGAATTGGCATTAACTCTTCTTTGAAAGTTTTGTAGCATTCTCCAGTAAAATTATCTAGGACTAGAGATTTCTTTTTGGTGATTTTTTTTATTACAAGTTAAATTTTGGGTCACTTGTGGTAGTGCATATATTTGAATGCTATTCCATTTCATCTAAATCGTCAAGTGTATGTGTGGAGAATTCAAATTATTCATGGTATTCCTTTATTATTAATTTGATGTCTAAAGAGTGTGTGGTGATAATCTTCCATGTTACTTCTGATAGTGGTAATTGTATCTTCTCCTTTTTTATTTGTTAGCCTTATTAAAAGTTTGTCAATTTTATTGATCTTTCCAAAGAACCAACTCTTTCCGTGTTCTTTCAATAGAGATTTCTTTTATTGAGTCTATTGTGTTTCTATTTTCAACTTTTTTGATTCTTGCTCTTATATTTCCTTGCTTCTGTTTGTTTGGGTTTATTTTGCTCATCTTTTTCTAAGTTCTTGAAGTAGGGCCTTAGATTATTGAGACATTTTCCCATTTCTAATGTAGTCACTTAGAAGTTTGACATTTTTATTTATTATAATTGGATAACCTCTTGGTTTGTAATTTTCTTTATCATTTTAGGCCCAGAAAGATTTTTATTGTTAGAGATTAACTAAATATTCAATCAGATTATTTTGAGTAGGTTTTTAAAATTAATTTTATATAATACATTATTTTAAATTGCTAGTATTAATTTTATTTTGGTGTAATTTGTGAATCTATCTTCCTCAAAATTTAACTAACCAATTATAATTAAATTAAAATTTAGTAAGTAACATTTTGTTGTACATTGTTTAGAATCTTTATCATAAATCAAATACTTAACACATGATAAATTATTTTCATGAATTTTTTTGTGGCTCATTGGTATGTATGTGTGATAATATTCTGAAGTTTTAATTTTAATTTTAATAAGTTTACCTTTCAGCATTCCTTTAGCTACCTCTTTAATCCATGGACTATTTAGAAGTGTGGTTGTTTCCAAGTGTTTGGAGATTTTTTTTTAATCTTCCTGTTATTGATTTTTCATTTGATTCCATTGTTCTCAAGAACACACTGTATATGAATTTTCATTATTTTAAATTTTTTGTTTTATGGTCCAGGATATGAGTTATCTTGGTATACATTTCATGGTCACTTAGAAAGAATATATTCTCTGCTGCTATTTGTTGTGGTGTTCTGGAAATGTTGATTATACTCTGCTAGTTAATGATGCTGTATTTTTGTATATCCTTGTTGATTTTTTTGGCCTAGTTCTAACAACTGCTTAGAGAGAGATATTGAAGTCTCCAAATATAATTTTGTATTTGTCCATTCATCTTTTCATTTCTGTAAGAGTGGGTTTCATATGTTTTTCAGCTCTGTTTTTTTGTGTGTGTGTGCATACAGCTTAGAATTGCTATGTATTTGTTGGTGGAATGAACTCTTTTTTAATTATATAATGTCCTCCCTACCTTTGGTAATTTTCTGCAGTTTGTATGGTTTGGCTGTGTCCTCACCCAAATCTGAGCTTGAATTGTAATAATCTCCATGTGTCAAGGGTGGGCCAGGTGGAGATAATTGAGTCATGGGGGCAGTTTTCCCCATACTGTTCTCGTGGTAGTAAATTAGTCTCACAAGACCTAATAGTTTTACAAATGGAAGTTCCTCTGCAGAATCTCTCTCTTGCCTACTGCCATGTAAGATATGACTTGCTCCTCCTCGCCTTCCACCGTGGTTGTGAGGCCTCCATAGCCATGTAGAACTGTGAGTCAATTAAGCCTCTTTCCTCTATAAATTACTCAGTCTTGGGTATGTCTTTATTAGCAGCATGAGAGAAGACTAATACAGTGGCTTAAAGTCTACTTTATCCAATATTAATACTCTACTTTCTTTTCATTAATGGTTACAGGATAGATCTCTTTGTTTCCTGCCTATATTATTATATTTTAAGTGAGTTTCCTTTAGACAGCATATAGTTAGGTCATGTTTTTTAATCCACTGAGCTTCTACTCTGTTTTATAATTTGTGTATTTGGACCACTTACATTTAATGTAATTATTGATATGTTAGAGCTGGGGATCCAAGAAACAACACAGTAGTGAGTCCCCAGGGTTTTATTTTTGCCTCATATATACCAGACTTGGAACTGATAAAGCCAACAACTGAAAATACTACAGGAGATTTTAAAGGAAAAGTGGGGAGTGAAGAAAAGAAAAGAAAATAGCAAGAGCAAAAAACTGCTCACTCTCTGGTCAACAAGGAAAGGGCAAGCTCTTATTTTTGCTGATTTTGTCTAACATCTTGCAGGTGAAGAAGGGAGGTTTCTTTCTTGTAACTATCAGGTGGGGTTAGAAGTTGGAGTTCCACTAGTGGGAGTAAGGTTTATCTTATCTGCTGATAAGTAAGGTTTATCTTATCTGCTGATAAGAAGAGGAAAGAGCTTATTCTTGCTGTGAGGTAGGGGTAAGATTTCTGACTCCATATAGGACCTTCATTGATCTCTCCCTGGCTAAGAGGGGTAGAAATGCCTCATTATTATCCCCATGTGACTACCAGCCATATCACTACTGCTGGGGGGTGATGAGAATCCTGACTCCTTCATATGTTTTCTCCTACAGCACCTCAATAAAGAGGGGTAAGGATGGCTCATTACTGCTGACTGGGACTGAAAGTCCAGGCTCCCCTTCCCATGGTCCCCACTGACACTACTGGGGGACAGCTACATTGGTTACTGTCAAATATGATTACAATTCTGGTTTCCTACTTGGCCTTTCTCACACCAGTTTGGTGGTGATGGTGGAGGGGATGGTAAATTGCAATGCCCCATTATAGCTAGGCAAGGATGGATATCTATGTTTACCATGCAGCCGTTGCTATCATGAGTGGGGATGGGGAAACATTTTTGTTTTTCTGTTTGTTTTCCTTTTTTTTTTCTCTATGATGTTAAGCTGAAGTAGTGTTTATTTTCTAAAAGTTCTCTATTTTGTAGGGTTGCCTTTTCCTTGTCCTTTGATTAGAGAGTAGTTTTTGTTGTTTTTCTCTTTTCTCTTCTCTATCTCTCTCCTTCTCTTTCTTTTTAACTTCTCCTGTGGTGTTTTTAAGTCGTTGACTTCTTAAGCACCAAGTCCGGTATTTGTGAGGCGAAAAGAAAACCTAGGGAACTCACTATTCTGTTGTTTCTTTGCTCCTCAGTCTCAGGTGATCTGCCTTCTTCCCTTCACCTTTCATAGTTTTCTTATGCTTGTTTTATGTATAATGTACAGGGTTTTTAGTTGTACCTAGAAAAGAAACAGGAAAAACATATCTACTCCATCTTCTTAGAAACAGAAGTCTGAAAGTACCTAAGACTTTTTAGAATCTATAAAGTATAACATTTTAATATAACATTTTTAAACTTTTAGGAAAGAGCTAAATGCATATTTTATTAGTGTATTAATTCAGTGTTACTTAAGATGACAAATCTGCCACAGAATTACCTAATCACTGATGAAATAACCATGGATCTTATTCAGTAATGTCTTCTTTACTTTGATTTGGAAATGACCCAATGAAAAATTAACATCAGGTCCGCCATAGAAATTGTCCAAAGGCTGCAAAGTCGGCTGATTGAAGAATCTCTAGGGGTATCATGTTTTTTCCATTTCTCCACTTTCTTAAAATTACACTAACATTCCTAACTTGGTCCAATATGATTTCATTTGAGAGGAGTATAACTGTAAAGATAAAAACTCCAGAGCTTTATATCTGGAGTTTTCATGTTCTATTTGCTAACATGTTTTACATTATCTTTCTTTTTCTCTATGTCCTAATTGGAGTTGTGTAAAAGTGAAAATGTGCTCAGCGTTGCTTACATTAAGCCTCGAACTTGATGAGAGAGCAGGTTGGTTAAAAAAAATAGAAGCTTATTTGAGAAATGAGGAGTTAGCATTGTGCCTGTCGAGAGCTTCCTCCTGTTTAGCACATGGACCATCTTAAATGGCCTTGTGCCTGGGAGAGTATGTGGACACTGGGCTAGGAGGAGCCCATGAAAAGCAAATTTTCCTCAAGTATGAAGGCTATCTGTGAATGTTTGTTCTTGGAAGGAGGCCTTTCTTTCTGCTCAGAGGCCAATGCTCAACTTTCGGCCTGTGGGAAGGGCTACTTCCAAGGCCACACCCAGCCCTACTGTGGTAGTTCCACTTCATCAGCAGTGGAACAATGATATCGAATTATCTGCCCGTTTGTACGCCTATTTCCACTCACTTACCATAAAGAAACTACATTTAGTAATAAACTAGCTTATTCTTAACCAGGGGAAATAAGATATTTTAATAACTCCTTTACGAAAATAAATAGTAGTTCAAGATAAGTTCAATCTTAGTAAGTTTTAGATGGGTCAAAGGATAAAATAGTTTGGGTATATATATATATATAGCGATTATATATTTTATGTATATAGTGATTATATATATATAAAATAGTTTGAAGATATACATACACACACACACACACACATAAATATCCTTCAGTCTGCCATATCACATATACTCAATATCATCCCATAAGCAACCTAACCATCTAAATATTTTTTAAGGGCACTTTCCTGAAAATAGCTAACCAGTCTTTGTGTAAATTTTCCTTCTTGCTCAATGCTTCAAATGTTTGTTTAAGTTGCAGCCACTTTAGTATGCACAGCAGATTTTTCAAAACAGTGAGCTCTTACAGTTTTTTTCTATGTTCTCAGTATGCTTGTGGGAATCATTCATATTTAAATATTCCCCATTGAGAAATCAGCTCCTATGGAGGTAAACTTAGGGACATCATTTTGATTTCTTTACCTTCTGTGTTGCTCTGTGAAGAACCACAGTAGGAAACAGAACAAAACACCATATTGATATAGTTTATACAAGTTATTATTTAAACTCCTTTGACTTCTAACTAGAATGCCTTGGTTTCCAGTCATGTGACATCACCAGACAATTACTTTTCTGTGAAGTTTATTTGCAAAAGTATCACAACAGAGGGAAGACAGGAAATTTGGATTTTGCTTTAGATATTTTAGTTCTGTACATATTTCAAAAAAGCTATACATGAAAGATATGCTATTAAAATAGGAATATGTGAGTAAGTAAGGATTGATAACTTTTGAAAAACTATAAAGGAAGAGAGAGGGGAGAAAAAGACTAATCAAAAACAACTCTTTCCTTTTCCCCAAACTACCTAAGAAGAAACCATTATGCCAGATTAATTGGTCATTGGATGTGAGAATTCAATGACTTTCTCTCTCTCTCTCTTTTTTTTTTCTTTTTGAGACAGAGTCTCACTCTGTCTCCCAGGCTGGAGTGCAGTGGTGCGATCTTGGCTAACTGCAACCTCCACCTCCCTGGTTCAAGTGATTCTTCTGCCTCAGCTTCCCGTGTAGCTGGGACTACAGGTGCCTGTCCAAGAGTGATGAACTGTGCATCAGGAACTCAGCATGAGTATAAACATCATCCTCTTTTTTACGCAGTTTTTACTCAGGTTTTATTTAATGCACTGTTTCAACTTTGTAGCTATCACTTTAGTTGGGCACTTAGATTCTCTGTTATGTGAGTATTTATATTGCTGGACTGTAACTCAAATAGAGAAATTGATGTCCGTTCTTGTCAGTGGACATTTTGGAAAATAAGCACATGACCAATGGTGGTGATTATTATTACAGTATATAACTAATTGAATTGTTGTTGATCATTTTTCTTGATACAAATTATAAAATGTTAACATCCACTTAACAAAACATTTCTTCACTCCTGGGAAGGAAAATAGAAATGTGCTCTCCTTGCAAGTAAAGATGACAGAGTCCATTGCCCATTAGAAATTCAAATTCACATCTAGTTCCAGTGTCTCGCTAGGAAAAGGCAAGTGGAGATGAAAGACTTGAATGAAACAAACAAAAAAAACCAGCCTCTTATGTGGCACATTGAAGCAAGTCTCTCGTTTTCTTGCCTTAAAATAATTTCTCACTTTGCAGAATTGAATATCACATTATAATTGTCAGGCGATTTACAACTGCTTGTAGATAATGAAATAGCATATTAATGTAATCAAATTATACAGAACTTTTTTCTTTTTCAAAACTGCTTTCATATGCATAATCTCATTTGTTCCTTACAGTATCATACAATATAGGGAAATGTTATTTTTCTCATGTTTCAAAGGAACTTGATGTTCTCAGAATTGATAGATCAGATAAGAAAACACAGTGTCAGTCTGGAAACCAGGCCTTCTGATTCCTATACCTTGTCTAGTCTTCTAATCAACAGATTAACTCTCATTAATTCCAAAATAAAATCGCTTAAGGCTGAGTTCCTGAAAATAGATTGTAAGACAGAAATTATTTTGCAAATGATTTACTGAGGGAGTGATCTCAGTAGAAACTTAGATTTAGGATTGTGAAGAATGCAAGACAGAGTGGAGGACGAAATCAGCCAAAGAAGAGGGCTCAAGAGAAGTTTGGCCTCAGCCTGATCACACAGGAGGCTCCAGAGTATGAATTGCTCCAGAGATTTTCCCACCCAGAAGTGACAGAGCTGTTGTAAGGACTCCCTCCGCTTCAGTTAGTCATTAGTTCTGAACACCCCTGAGAGTGGACTGGAGTGTGCCTCCCAGGCAGAGAGAGATGAGGTGGCTCCCAGAGTCAGGTAAGGACAACACTCGAAGAGGGTTGCAGCTGAGAACAGCAGCTGGGACAGGTGCTCCATATCGCTAAAGGCACCTCAACAGAATCTGCTACTGATAAATAATTTTAATTTTCTTTGGAGCTGTTTAATTTTTAATCTTATTGTGAATAATTTCAAGTACATACCAAAGTAGAAAGAATAGCACAGAGAACTCTAGTGCACACACGCCTGTTATCAGTAAGAATCAACACGTGGCCAACTTTTTTCTGTCTGTCAGCGTTGAGTTCTTAAATACAGTGCTTGTCATTCTCTGTATGATAGGAACACCAACATACATAGCATAGTTTAAATAATTATTTTAATTGAAATATTCTGGTTAAGAAACAATTTAGAATACTAGAGAGAGACTTGGATTTATGATATAATGCTATGATCATTTGTAGCTTAAAACACTTTCTAATTTTCTAACAAGTGTAATATAGAATAAGCAGCTTATATTATCAAATGCATTCAGCAGTCTTGTACTAGTTCTCTAGTGATTGTTTACCCCAGACAGATCCCAAAGTGCAATTTTTATAAGAGCGGTCGTCAGACCATTACGAAACAAATGGGTAAGCCAGTTGGAACCCTAGGGCAAAAGAACTTGGTGGATTCCTGTTACTCATAAGGGTTTTTTATTTTATTTGAGTCTTGCTTTGTCACCCAGGCTGGAATGCAATGGCACGATCTCAGCTTACTGCAACCTCAGCCTCCTGGGTTCAAGCGATTCTCCTTCCTCAGCCTCCCAAGTAGCTGGGATTACAGGCACCTGCCACGACACCTGGCTAATTTTTGTAGTTTTAATAGAGACGAGGTTTTACCATGTTGCCCAGGCTGGTCTCAAACTTCTGACCTCAGGTGATCAGCCTGCCCCAGCCTCCCAAATTGCTGGGATTACGGGTGTGAGCCACCACGCCTGGCCACTGTTACTCATAAAATTAAGTCTACATATTCAGATATTATGCAAGGGTCTACATAATCCTGCTCCAATATCCTGTTGTATTTCACTTTTCTCAAGTCTCCCATATACATGCTGTGTTCTCGCCACACTGAACTGTTGTTCCTAAGTCAGTGTGCCTTTTGGTGTGGCTCTGTGCCTTTCAATTTTCTATTTCCTTGCCTAGATTTTGAGTCTCCATATTTCTGAATGGAAAAGTTAGTCCTAGTTCAAAATACAACTCAAACATCATGTAACTTCAAAACCATTTTCAGCCTTCATTTTTCCTCTTTCCATTCATTTTTTTTGTCTTCATCCCCTTTGGTTTTCATCCCACACCCCCATCCCCATCTTTTCATAGGCAGAGTAATTTCTTTGCCTCCAGTTAATGGCCTACATTCCCAGAAATACCAGCAACTGTGTCTTTGTGTCTCATTTACATTTGCACCAATCGGGGACCTAGAAAATGGTGCCCAATAAATGCTTGTTAAATGAACAAAGGAATAGCTCCTCCTTTGAGTCCCTTGACATTTGTTATGTATATTTACTATGGCTCATACCACATTTTATTGTGATTATTTGTTTCCATGCCTGCTTTACCTATTGTCTTACTCTGAGTTTCTCAGAAGCAGACTATAAGATAAGGATTCTAGAACAAGTAGCTTGTTTGCGACTTGACATCAGGAAACGTGATTAAGGTAGTGGAGAAACAAGATGAGGAAAGAAAAACCAGCACTGTGGGCAGCTGGAGCTGAAATCTGATGGGGAACTCTGGGAATTTTTGGAACATGGACTTTAGTGTTATCCCACCTTCAAGAGATTGATTTAAGGCTGCTTCTGGAAGGTATTAATTTCCAGGCCTTCAGCATACTCCGCATAGGCAGAGTAGGATTTGGTGGCCAGAAAAAGCCCTCAGATAAAGAGATTTAGGTGCTGGCTGTTGGAAGTTAGTATAGTATGCACAAAAACGGAGGTGCCAATGGGGATATGAGTGTGGGACCAAGATCACCTATTATACTTAGGGATTGCGTGAGTCATTGGCTTTTGATCTAGATCTAGTCTCCTTTTATTATATCCTTTTAAGCTAATGATAATATAGCCCACGAATTAAATGCTATACAATGAATGAATAAATTGATAAATGAATGGTATAGTGAATGGCTCTATTAAGTTACAGACATGCTAAGTTTAACCAGGCTTCTGGGTCCACTGAGCATACCCCAAGACCATACAACAAGCCTGTTCTGGAATGTGATATACTCTCCAAGACTGACAGATATTAAGACTCTCAAAGTGAGTCCCTTCCAACATATATGTACCACTGCAGTGCCACCGCAGCTATATATGGTAACTCTACTCTTCAACTGTGGCTTGTCAGTTGAACCTATAAAACGGATTCATGAAAGGTAACCTAACACATTCCAAACTTTTTCCCAAGCCCATTTTCCATTACGTTTCCAATGTGCGGTTATTTCAAGTGAAATGCAATCCATATGGCTCATCTACATTTATATCTCTAAATATTGCTTTATAAAAACAAGTTTATGTCTTCAGGAACATTTTCAAACATATTGAGTATATTTATCTTTGCCTGAAGATAATCTGACCCAGAAAAATGAAGTGATTTCTGTGTTTTGGGCTTCAGTTGGGTATACAGTTAACATAGCCCAGATTCCACCATTAATACTGTAAAAAGGAATGAGGAATTTTGATCACAGTTACCATATCTAGAAAATGACTGTGATTGTGATAATTTGGTGTCAAAAACTTTTGCTTATGAAAAAAGATTCATTGCAACAAATCTTTTGTTATATTAAATGAAAGATACGTGACCAGATTCTCTGAAGTATTTGATATAAAATTATTTGTAAGCATAGGCTGAGAATATTACAAAAAACAATGAAACTATCCATGGACCTCAAAAAAACATGCAGCAAACATTAGCAAAAATTTGGAATAAAACTTACACTTTTATTCATATCATGTTGAGTTTTATGCATATGTGTGTGTGTATATACATTTATACAGTGTGCATGTGTGAGAGAGAACAGGTACACATACACACACACACACACACACAATGGTGAACTTGTATGTCATTTTACTTATAAATACAATATTGTTGCTATAGCCAAAGCTATGTTGATATCATGTACCATGAAGTTGTTATGCTTAGTGACATGGTAGGTCACCTTTTTTATTTTCTTGAAATCTATGAGAATTAAACATTTTATGTTGAAATTTTTTCCAACACTTTCTTATGAAACATCACAAGTAGAGAAGAGTTAAAATAAATTTACAGTGAACACCTGTAAACCAATCACCTAGCTGCTACCATGAACAATTTACTTTTCTTACCACATGGCTATGCATCTCTCCATCCTTTCCATCACTCTTCACAGTTTGTTTATTTCAACATAAATCACAAACCTCAGTACTTAAATACTTCAGCACAATAGATTTTACTATACATTACCTTCAAACAAGACCATCTTTTAAGTTAAATAATAGTAATAATTTTCATACTATTACATTTTGTAGTCTTTTATAGTTTACAAAATATCTCAAAACAACCTTATGAAACACATCATAAAGATTTTATGTTCCTATTTTGAGAAAAAGGAAAAGTATGTAGTTTTGTCCTAGTTTATTAAACTGAAAAGTAATAGATTTTGTATATAGATCAGGGGTCCCCAACCCCCCAGGGCCACAGACAGGTACCAGTCCACCACCTGTTAGGAACTGGGCTGCCCAGCAGGAGGCGAGCTTCCGGCTAGAGATCAGAGTTTCACCGGTGTTTGCAGCCACTCTCCATCACTCACATTACAGCCTGAGCTCTGCCTCCTGTCAGATCAGCAGTGGCATTAGATTCTCCTAGGAGTGGGAACCCTATCATGAGCTGCGCATCCGAGGGATCTAGGTTGTGCACTCCTTATGAGAATCTCATGCCTGATGATCCGAGGTGGAACAGTTTCATCCATCTCCCAACCCTGGTCCATGGAAAAATTGTCCTCCATGATACCAGTCCCTGGTGCCAAAATGGTTGGAGACCACTGCTACAGATGACCAACAGAGGTCTTATATTTTCCAGTTCAGTTTACAATCAAGCATACTGAAAGGCTGAGGTATTTACACTAAAGATATATGGGCAGTCTTGTTAAATTACATAGTTATTTTTTAGACAATATTATACATTTTGTTTCAACCATCAAACACTGTAGAAAATTCAAAAGGAGAAATTCTGTAATATTTATCCATATTTTCACTCTTCCAGATAGGTTAAGATTCCTTCATTTTATTGCTTCCTTTCTGTTTTAAGAATTTCTATCAGCCATTCTTTTAGGGTAGGTGTACTGGTGACAAATTCTCTTAGTTTTCCTTTCTTTGAGAATTTCTTGATTTCCCCTTCATTTCTGAAGGAAAATTTTGCAGGATATAGAATTCCTTTTTGACAGTTCTCTCGGCACTTGCAAATGTGCCACTTCCTTCTGGACTTTATGGTTTCTGATCAGAAATATGTTGCTATTCCAATTTTTTTTTCCTTCTAGGCAGTTTTTAAGATTTTTGTCCTTATCTTTAGTTTTTAGAAATTTGATTATGATGTTTCTTGGCATGGCTTCCCTGGGTTTATCCTGTTTAGAGTTTGCTAAGTTTCTTGGATTTTCAGATATATGTCTTTTACAAATTTGGGAAATTTTCAGTCATTTTCTTTAAACAGTTTTTCATTCCCATCCCCTTTTTCCTTCCTATGTGGGGCTCCAGTGACATGGATGTTAGGTCTTTTCTTGTAGTCCTATGGGAGTAGTCCTGTTTACGTTTTTCAGTTTACTTTCCTGTTTATTGTTCAAACTGGGTAATTTCTATTGTTCTGTAATCAGGTTCACTGAATGTTTCTTCTCTCTCCTCCATTCCACTGTTTAGTCCATTAATTTCTTGTTTTTAAACGTTTGATTTTTTTTAGTTCTAAAATTTTCGTTAGGACTTTGATGGGATTTGAGGCTCCCCACTAGGTTTTCAGTGATACCAGCATGCTTGCAAGGGAGAGTGCCTAGTTACCACTCTCCACATGACCTCCATTAATACCTTAGTTAGAGGTAGACCTCATTACTTCTGGAAGGTACTAAGAGTTCTGTGTCCCACTTGGCTTCATCTGATAGTAATCTAGTACGGAGAGGAAGTGATGCCTTGTTACTTCTGGTTGAGTGTAGAAGTAGAGACCTTGAGCTTTTCCACTGACACCATCTGTATAGACCTGGGAACTGAAACACCAGCTCCTCACTGACTTTCTCTGATATCACACTCTGACATCACTTTCATCTGAGAAAGATATGCTTTGATAAAGTCAGGGCAAGGGTAGAATTCTAGTCTCCCCTAAGTGCTAAAAATGCCACTATAAACAATAACTGTTTTATGTCTTCTTCTTCAATATTTATGACTTTTATTTATGTTGTCTTTGCATATTGCACTGGCAAAACCCTTCAGTATAATATTGATGTAAGGCATCATTGTCTCTTTTTTTATTTCACAGGATGCATTCAGTAAGTTACTATTAACTATAATACAGGCTGTAGTATTTTTTCTTTATATATATATATATATATATATATATATACATACTTTATGAGATGAAGGAGGGTCTTTTTATTCTTGGTTATTAGTTTTTATCATGAATAAATATTGCTTCTTATTAAATACAACTTCTGCATTTCTGAAAAAATCTCACATTTATCATTATTTTCCTCTTGGAAGAAATGTATTTGCTTGTTGAAAAGCACAGAGGATTTCTTCAGTGTCATTGCTGATTTTGACTATAGCAGTGTCTTTCTAGCTATAATAAAATAAAACAAAATCTTGACTGCTTGCTCATTTGATTTTAGATGTATTTTCTCTAGCTTACTTTTGTTTTCTTATACTTGTTTATTTCTTTTTATTATGCTTTAAGTTCTGGGATACATGTGCAGGTTGGTTACATAGGTATACATGTGCCATAGTGGTTTGCTGCACCTATCAACCTGTCATCTACATTAGGTATTTCTCCTAATGCTGTTCCTACCCTAGACCCCCCAACCCCCAACAGGCCCTGGTGTGTGATGTTCCCCTCCCTGTGTCCATGTGTTCTCATTATTCAACTCCCACTTATGAGTGAGAATATGTAGTGTTTGGTTTTCTGTTCCTGTGTTAGTTTGAGAGAATGATGGTTTACAGCTTCATCCATGTCCCAGCAAAGGACATGGACTCATCCTTTTTTATGGCTGTATAGTATTCCATGGTGTATATATGCCACATTTTCTTTATCCAGTCTATCAATGATGGGCATTTGGGTTGGTTCCAAGTCTTTGATATTGTGAATAGTGCTGCAATAAACATACGTGAACATGTGTCTTTATAGTAGAGTGATTTATAATCCTTTGGATATATACCCAGTAGTGGGATTGCTGGGTCAAATGGTATTTCTGGTTCTAGGTCCTTGAAGAATCGCCACACTGTCTTCCACAATGGTTGAACTAATTTACATGCCCACCAACAGTGTAAAAGCATTCCTATTTTTCCACATCCTATCCAGCATCTGTTGTTTCATGACTTTTTAATGATCATCATTCTACCTGGCGTGAGATGCTATCTCATTGTGGTTTTGATTTGCATTTCTCTAATGACCAGTGATGATGAGCTTTTTTTCATATGTTTGTTGGCTGCATATTATGATCAGGGCAAATTTCATTGATTTCTAAGTCACCCTTGCATTCATGGACTAATATTCTTTACTGGTAATGCTTTTTTATATGTAGATATCAAGGTTATATTGACTTCTAAAATGAGTTGGGAAGTGTTTCTTCATTTTCCATAAGGAACATATGAAAACATTTATAAGTGAAGTCATTTAGAGCTAAAGTTTTCTTTTTAGAACAGGTCTTATAATGGACTTGATTATTTTAGATGTATAGAACCATTCATATTTTCTATTTTTATTGTCTCAGCTATTTTAAATTTTATTTTTCAAGGAATTTATTCATTTCACCTACATTTTCATGTTGATTGTTGTAAAATTGTTTCTAATATTCCATTGCATTTTTTACTCAGTAGGCTCTGCAGTGATGTCTCCTTTCATGGTGGAAAATATTTTATCTATTAGTGCAGTCTAATGTTACATTTCATAGACAGGACTATCTCTATTTGTAACATAGAATTCCTAAGAATAGGTTTTGGAGGTGGGGTGGGGCTGGCCATTTTTGTCATTAGCTTGTTGAACTTGAACTTCCTAAAATATTCAGATATTAAACTAGCTTTTTCATAAAGAAAGTCTCCTTTATACCCATTCATGATAATTGAATTTTAATCAAAATCTATTACTTGTTGCATAACATATAAATAGGTACGACTATTTGAAGTAAAAATTATTATTTTTTCCTGATTTGTTGTTTTGCTTCCAAAAATATCATAGAAAATACTATGTTCATACATTGCATAACTTCATAGTAAAATACAACTTCCTGTTTGTTTTTTTTCTTTTTGATTGGGAGTTTCGCTCTTTTTGCCCAAGCTGAAATGCAATGGCGTGATCTCAGCTCACTGCAACCTCTGCCTCCAGGGTTCAAGCGATTCTCCTGCCTCAGCCTCCCAAGTAGCTGGGATTACAGGCATCCGCCACTACGCCTGGCTAATTTTGTATTTTTAGTAGAGACAGGGTTTCTCTGTGTTGGTCAGGCTGGTCTCAAACTCCCGAGTTCATGTGATCCACCTGCCTCAGCCTCCCAAAGTGCAAGGATTATGGTCGTGAGCCACCACACCCGGCCTCAACTTCCCATTAAAAAAAATAATAAAGTTTATTATTAAAATTTTAATAAAGACTCAAAATAGATTTGCTGTAAAAAAATATCAACCTTGCATCTGTTTTATTTACTCTCTACTGTTCTCTTTTAAAAGTACTTTCCTTCATCCTTCTAGCTACTGTTCTAAGCATAAATGTCTTTCTATGACTTTTCAGAGAAATATTACTGATTATAAATATATTCTTAATACACTACTTAAGAAAGATAGAAGAAGGCTTCTTCAATCAAATTTCTAGTCAATCAAGTATTTTAAAAGTTTCTATATTGTTAACATATTGCTGGAGTATAAGTGAGGGACAAAGGTTATTGGCTATCATACTTGGCTTTAATGACATATTGTTTTACTAATAGAAAATTAATATCTGAAACAGCTCAAAAATAAGACAGAGTATAGTAAAGTATATTTTTTCATGGAAGTTATGTTATATAAGGTTGGCTAGTCTTGAAAAAAGACTTTAGAACCTTTCAATTAATCATTTAAGAAAGGCCATGACCACATTCATGCCTATATGTTGCTGGAAAAATCTATTGAAATAAGTGCAAATTGGCAGCATACTCATAAAAGTGTTGTTGAAATTCCATATGTCAATCAAATAAGGTAATATGTCTAAATGGATGTTGCTCACAGCTGGTTAAAAAAATACAACTCTAGACAACTAATAAGGAAATTATTTTGTCTATATCAGGCTGGAAAATAATTGTTTTACTAAACTGAGTGATTTTTATGGACCTGAGTAAGCATATAAGTAGCCCTTGTCTGGATCATTGTAATTCATTTTTCACTCTGGAGAAAAGTCTGAAGGCATAGCAGAGTACTCAACAATGAAGGTAAATCCCAGATTATTAAAATAGATCATGAGTCCATTTACAGAGTCCAGTGGAGGCATGGAACCTGAAAAATAGACACAGATATTTCTCTCAGATTTAGAAACATGTAATCCGTTAAATAAAAATGCAGAGTTTTTGGAACAATATCTAGAACTTTAAAAATCATTGCTCATTTTTATTTTTCTTGGTCTTTAGATAGAAGATATATAAGGGCTACCATAAGGCATTTAGTAGAGTTAACATAAGCATGATTCTTTATCATTTCACCTGAGAAGAAATGATTATGGAGTATAATATGCTTGTGTAATCTCCAGGGCAATATTACATAGCAATTTTATGAAAACTCTTTATTCTTAATATATCATATTCTGCTTCTTTGAAATTGAGATGGCGATATAAAATTTAAGAAAAATAATAGTCTTACCTATTGTAGTTTCAAAGTAAATTTGGGATGATAAATACTTGAGGAAAATCAGCTGTGCTATCTTTTGAGGTTCAGAATCACAAAAAAAATGAATTGTTGGTGCAAATATAAAATATTATGACTACTTTGGAAATCTGTCCATTTCTATCCTATCACCCAATTATTTCACTCCTAAGTATATACAGAAGTGAAATGAACACATAGTACACACTCACACACACAAAAAAAATGTGTACAAAAATGTTTATAGAAGCTTTATTCAAAAATAGCCCCAAACAGGATATAACTCAAATTTCCATCGACAGGAAAATGGATAAACAAATTGTGGCATATTCATTCAATGGAATATCACACACTCATAAAGAAAGAACACAGTACTGATGCACAAAATAACACATATAATTTTTAAAAATTATGCTGCATGATGGAGCTTGCAACAAGAGTACATTACTGTATGATTCCATTTATACAAAGTTTAGGCACAGGCAAAAATTAGTCAATGGTGATAGAAATCCAAAGGGTGATAGTCAAGGGATTAACTTGAAAGAGGCATGAATTAATCACTCTGGCAATGAAAACGTCTATCTTGATCTGGTTGATGGTAATAACCAGCCGTGTCCTGGTAAATGTTTTAACAACTACTCTCTGGGGGACAAAAAAAAAAATGTCCGGCTTTCCAGCATTTGCAAATTTCTGTGTTTTAAATTCTGTTAGTGTGGCTGATCTCAAATTACCAACTTGACATCACTGAAGCAAAGCCAGGAAGGAACGTGCACAATCAGCACTTATGAGCTGTTATGAGTCAGCCTTAGTGCATTACTGGTTGCAACGGTATATACTTTTGCCAACATTCAAGTTGCATATCTAAGATTTGTACACTTTACTGTACTGGATTTTTATTTCAAAATTTATTTTTATAAGTCAAAATTCATTTTATAAGTCAAAAAACTTACAAAAAGGAGAAAAACATGAGAAATTTCTCTGACCATTTTAGCAATCTGAAATCTCACATTGAAAGATTCATTCACTAACATTACCTTCATTGTTTCACTAAGATATATTTATGAAGTGTCTAAGTTTACTACATTATATAAAGTGGGTTATAGAGATGAATATTCCTAATCCTTTAGTGAACTTAAGGTACAATTAGAGAAATATAAAAATACATTCAATAGTTGCAACATATTGTAGTAAATGTAAAAATGAAGTATACACATACCAAGTATCAAGTGTTATAAGGTACATCTAGTAAAAGAATAATAGAAAAGAGAACTCTTCAAAGTATTTTTCCCCAACTTCTTGCTTTAACTGAAACCTTATTCAAAGTTTATCTGTGTGCAAGTGTTTTGACATTTCCCTAGCCCTGTGATGCTGCTATGTGACCAATATTCTTACACCTCCATGAACCTGTGATTTTTCTTTATTATTCTATACTTCTTTTTTTTTTCCACTCTGTCAACCAGGCTGGAGTACAGTGGTGCAATCACAGCTTACTGCAGCCTCCATCTCTAGGGCTCAAGTGATCCTCCGACCTCAGCCTCTGGAGTAGCTGGGACTATACACACGTGCCATCACCCCAGGCTAATTTTTCTTTATTTTTTTTAGAGATGGGGTCTCACTCTGTTGCCTAGGCTGGTCTGGAACTCCTGGACTCAAGCAATCCTCCCACCTCAGCCTCTCAAAGTGCTGGGATTACAGGCATAAGCCACCACTCCTGGCCCATCATTCTATACTTCTAATAAGTACCCGCCTTTAGGTCACATACTACATTCACTGGGAACTTTCCCCCTGCTTACAATGGTCTTCTAGACCCCAAATCCTGCCACCCTAGGAAGTGATTTCAGCATCCATGAACATGGCAGTCCAAGTCAGGGGTCACTTAATCCTTATGCCCTTCACTTCTGTTCTACCTCAGCTGTTGTCTTTTAGGTGTATATTGCAGCATTGTTTGCTAGAATTTCTACAACTTCAGACTCCGTCAACTTTCTGTCTCAAACTTCTATTTTTCCAACTTTCTCCACAACTTACTGCTCACACCAATGAAAAGTTATCATAGGTTTCAAAACATGTTTCCAGTCCCTTTCACTTGCTCACACACCTTCTCTGGAGTTAGTCATTCTATTTCAGACTTTCCTCCCAAGGTTGGTCATTTTCTAATCATCTGCTTCTGGTTTTAATAAATATTAATTGAGTGAATAAATGAGGGTCTTCAATGCAGATGCCAGAAATAAGCATACAGTAACTCTGCTAACACAATGGTTTCAGGTAAAAGCCATGACCAGCTTAATTGTGAGTTGATATTAAATTGTATTTAGCACATCATGATAAGGTGGGTAAATACATCTTTGCAGGAAAATTAAAACATGCCTATATGCTACTTATCTGGATGGTGACAATTTATTCAACCTTAAATAATAGTCTTTAAAACTGGTGGTCTTTTTGTATTCTAAAAATCTACAAGTTACAGTAAAAAATCTTTTTCAAAAATTTGCAAGCTAAACTTATTTTTATTTCTCGATATCGCATGTTATCTTTATTTAAGTTGTCCATGCCTGATCAGGCTTCACAAATTCTCTGTTAACCATTCAAGAAAGGTGGTTATTTAAATATTACTGAATGACAGCAGTGCCACATGCTGGGTAGGTACTTCGCTAACAATTTTATACTTACTCTTTGTTTTTCTTGAGGACCCAGTGCTATATATAACATCAGATGTTATTAATTTTAATTTATAACATATTAACCTGCTTATCCTGACCCTAAAGTGACACAGCATTAAAAGTGCATTTCTGAGGCTATTCGTAAGAATTTGAATATAATTATTACAGCTATCTCACATTCTATAAGAGTTTCAATATCACCTATTTTCAAACTAAGTTACTATACTGTTTAAAAGATATAGATTATCCTCCAGCCCCTGACTTACATGAGAAGACATCTATAGATATATAAAATGTGTTTGTTTATAAAGAAACATTAACACTTTAACCTAAGAAATACTAAAAACAATAAAATCTATCTTATTTTGAATATTTAAAACTTTTTAGACCATCTAGTTATAATTATTCTATAAAAATCTGAGAAAGGTTTTGCTAGTAAAAGTATATTGAAGTATAACAACAGGAAATAAAATGATTCTACCTCACCTGCTGATAAAACTTTACTTGGTGTATATTATTAATAGGAATAGGTCTTTTTCACTGTAAAGTGATGTAATTGGTATGCCAATTGGCATACCCTGAGAGATCTGATCAGAAATACTCAACCAAACCCACATTGTGCCTTCACAGAGGGTGTTCTGGAGGATCCATCACAGACATTTTAACAAATTCACAATATTTTTGTTTTATGTAATTGGTGACTTACAGAAGTGATTATATTGTACCTTTTATTAATACATTGACCAATAAAATAATTAGAGGCTACATTTAGCGCATGTTACCTGGCTGTGCTGAAGAATACATTGTCAGTCATTCCAATTTCTCTTCCTTCCTTCCATCCTTCCTTCCTTCCTTCCTTCTTCTCTCTCTTTCCTTCCTTCCTTATTTCCTTCCTTCCTTCCTTCGTTCCTTCCTTCCTTCCTTCTCTCTTTCTGAATAAACATAACATATATATGTATAAACAAAAAAGATACTAAATCAACTATCTAAGAACATTCTTGTTAATGGGTTTTGAAGTGTAAATTTAAACTGAGATTCATTTTTTATATTAAAATAAGAACACTCAGTAATATTTTAAGATAAGTTAAGAAATTTTTGTCTGTTCAAATTTTGGTTTAAGAAACAATCAAATGTCTTTTCTGTATTGAGTCAGCATCCTACCAAGTTTTGAAGCAACACAGAGTTTATTTTGTATTCAGTGTATTTTATAATTGAAAATGAACTCCAAACTATGTTTATATGCATGTGGTAGGAAACGATAATATTAAAAAATCAGATTAATCCATAATTTCTTAACAACCGATCCAACAGTTTTGGTACCAGGAAAGGATTCTGCTGCTAGCAAAGCATCTAGTGAGTTGTTAGCACAATGAAGTGCGTCCACACTTAATACTGCCAAGGCATATTGATATGAATATCTTCAGCAAAATATTAAAATAGTGCATTTGGTTAATGAACAAGAAATTTATTTGTGTACACTCTTAAACTTAACCTGCATATTGTGCCCTTAAAGTGACACAAGCATTAAAAGTGCATTTCTGAGGTTATTCTTAATAATTTGAACATAATTATTACAGCTATCTCACATTCTAAAAGAGTTTTCAATATCAATTATTTTCAAACTAAGGTACTATATTGTTTAAAAGATATAGATTATCCTCCACCCCCTGACTTACATGAAAAGACATATGTAGATATATGAAATGTGTTTCATATATCTACAAACTTTTTTTTTGTTTTGTTTGTGGCATGTGGTTAAATATTTATGGAAAGAATCAATTTTAATCACCAAAAGGGCATTCAAACATAATGACATTCAACTTAAAACAGAATAATGACAAAGTTTCTCATGTAAGCTCAAGAAAAGTTTGTTCTGTCATCCCGAAATTATCATAATGGAATTTCATTTTACCTTTTAAAATCTCACTCTGTAACTCACGGGTTAAATGCCAGAAAGTTTTTGCTTTGTTTTGTTTTGAATTTTCATTTATGTGAATTGCTGAAGTTTGCAAAATTCAGAAGGAAATCTCTGCAGTACAGATTTTGTTAAAAGATTTCCAGTATTTCCTGCATCTGTTGGGTGGAAATGGTACCCAATGTCACTTTTACAACTACTTCAGTGAAAAACAGAGGTGGAGAGAATCTAAGTTTAAAACAATGGAGAAAAAAATGTTGGTTATTTTTAAAGTTAAAAAATGTGTTTCAAGCCTAGTTCCTGCAAAAGTTGAAATATTGGTTATTTCTTATCTTATCTGAATTCTTTTAGTCCCTTATTCCTAAGTTGAAAGTAACTTCAAGGAGGTAATTTTAATTTCTCATTACATGTGCATTCACATGCCCTCTCTTAGTTTCTAGCAATTTCAGCTTCCAGGTACTATTAATTTTTCTATTAGTCTATAAACCATAGTTAATTAAGAAAAAAATCCTGTTTTATTGTATTACATTACAAAGCCATTGTCATTTCAAATAATTTTTAAATGCAAATACTTGGAACTAGAAATTAATATGGATAGGTTCATAAATATTTTCTAAATCTTTTAAACATCATAATAGCAATAGGAAGAACATGTGCAATAAGGAGTCTAACTTCATTTTTTATGTTTGACCCCGGACCACTTTCAAGCCCCATTTTCTTCATTTGTACCATCTGGGCAAGCTGATAAGAAAACTTAAATACACTCCCTCCCTCTTTTGACATTAGTGAGAAATTCAAATCTTGAAATCTCTCAGGTTCTGAATCTTTTCCCCAATTACTAGCCACTGTAAAGACACAACCTACACTCTCTGTCTCATTTAACCCAGCCCAAACCTGCTTACACCTGACCTGTTCTCTCCAGGTGTCCCTCCTTAAATTGTCCTTCTGAACAGGCACAGTACATTTTACCTGATTACCTACCGATGGGGTACTTTAAGAGCCCTGCCACAACATACAATATTTGTAGGCAAGATCTTAACCACACCCAACTTTCTGTAGGCACACAGGTATGATATTCCATTGATGACCTCAGCCCCACAGCTGGATTCATCCTTCCCACTCCTTGTTGACCTCATCCCTGCAGGTGTGTTTAGTTAGGTCTTATGATGACATCAGTTCCACAGCTAGATTCATCTCTGATGATGACTTCAACCCAACAGTGGGACTTATTCTAGATGGAATCATCCACAACCTTATGTCTCATTAAAAAACCTATAAAATGTATTTTCCAGCCCCAACCACTGTTAGCTTATTCTCTCCTCCCTTGGCTTCCTACTTCCAGACCGCTACTTTTCTAGCCCCACCCCATGATATAACATTATGACGGCATTACAAAATAATGTTAATGTAGGTGTCACTTATGGCCAATAGCTGGTATTTTAAAGCATACGAATTGTTGCATATCTCAATTACCTGGCCATAAGGCACTTTTTCTAGCTGATCTTAAATAAATTTTACAAGAGTGAAGCCTGCCTCCTGTCAGTCTGTTCAGCTGGCCACATCTTCAAATTTAAATCTCACTTGCTGACTCTCCTGGCATCTTTTTTTTTTTTTTTGAATACTAATTCCATCCATTCAGGATGGCCTCCTATGTATCCTAATCTAAATGCTTACTGGCAACATATTAATTCTTGGTTACTCATGCAAAATGCCAAGTCTAGGATCATTTAGACCCTTTTGTCCCTAAGGGTTATTGCTTCACTGCCCTAAATACTCCTCATTTTAATGCTTGTTCTTTCCTTCACCTCAGACTTTTCTTCTTTAGTTCATTTACACTCTCTGCAGTTTGGCTCTAAGTATAACCTTACAATGTTGCTGAACATATTCAGGCCCTGGCATTTTTGTGGTGTGAACACACTTAATTGTGCCATCAACTCACTAGAGAGGCCTGCTGGCAACAGAATCAACTGCTGGTGCTGAAGCAGTTAAGTCACTGGTCAAAACACACTGGTTTGATCCAATTCTTTGATCTAATTCCATTCTACCGCATGCATATAAACATATTTTGTTTTGTTGTACTTTGTCAGCTCCTTTGTTTTCAGATTCTTGAAACTGCTGATCCTGCCTTTTTCTGCTTCTTACACAATATCAGAGAACACTGGTTGTCCTATTCCCTCCCTCAGTTTGTTGTTTGGCTTCCTGTTCATCTTCGGTCCTCTTGGACCGTCTGCTTCCCTTGGATTTTGGTGTCACCTGCCCCTTCATCCCTCTGTAGATACCTGATCCCCTGCCTGCATGGATTTTTTCTATTATGTTGCCCTTTCCCCTCTACATCCATCATTTACACAGGGCCTTTTTGACTTACCACTTTCTACCCCCAGTCCTTTTTTTCTCCAAAAACCACATATTCCCTCAATAATCACTCAGATTGCCACCAGTCTCTTTAATGTCTTTCAAATGATTGCTCTGTCAGGAGTTGGAAAGTGTGGATACCTCTGGTGACATCACCACGGTGTGCAGGGGGAGCCTACTGCCCATGCAGCCCCACATCATGTGCTCTCCTTGTTAAAAGCTGCTACTTTCCTATTGCCTGTAATCCTTGGCCCATGTCGTTTGGGTGTTGTTGGCCACACCTCTGCATCTGGGACAACAACATATAAACCAGTGAAGCCCCTTGAAGCTAATAATACTGAAATAAAGAACTTTTGTGGGGACACTGGAAAATAAGTCATTTCTTTTCTGTTGGGCTTGCTGTAAGATTAGTTATAAGCTTGGAGATTCCTTGCAATTATCTGGTCCCTTGGGAGGGAGTGCTTCCATTGTCTCGTCTCATGGTGAGAAAAGAGATCCAGAATGGATTCCTAGATTTATAAATCATCGTCAGGTGTGCTGCAGTGGAAGCCAACAGCATGTGAGCTCACTGAGGGACTGTATGCAGAGTGAGAAAACTTTCAAAATAGAACTTTGGAGCAAAGTCCAATATTTTATGGTTAGGTTGAAGAAGAAAATCCACAGAAGAAAAGACGAGAGTAGTTAAAATAAGTAAGAGGCAAATTGGGAGCCATAGCCAAAAAGAGGCAGAAAGAATGTGTTGAGAAACAGGATATAATCAACAGGGTTAAAATCTGCTGAGAGGCCAAGTAAATTAGAAATGAAAACTGGGTTGTCTTTGGTGATCTTGGAAAAAGCTACTGAAGTAAACAGGTGGGAAAGAAATGAGAAAGCGGAGATAGCAAGTATACCTATTCTTTCATAAAGCTTGATTCTCAAGGGAGAGAAGTTTACTCGTTTTATCTGGTCTCAGGTACACATCAGGAACAAAAAATGGACCTCTACTAAAACTTTTTGACAGTAATTTCCATTGTTAAAAGAGGATCTGGTTTAAAAAAAAAAGGAATTTTGAGTTGTTGAAGTAATAGGAGGAGAAAAGGTAAGTGAGATATATGAGGGAAATACATTTTGAGTTGTACCTGCTTGTTTCATCATCCTCATAACTAGTCAGTATCTTCCCCAACTTTATCTTAAGCTCTGTGAGAGAATGTGCGGGAGCAGGAAGCAGAGTGAAGCAGTCACACTTCCCACACTTGGGAGTTAGAGTGTCTGGGTTGAAACTTTGGCTCTACTGTTTTCTAGCTGTATGATGTTGGGCAGGTTATTCTACTCTGGATCTGAATTTTAGCCAAGTAATACCTTTTTCTAGTACTATGACCACTAAGCAAGTCTAGACTAGGCAGATATTTAGAACTGTATCAATCACAAATATAAATCTTTATTACCATTATAGAGATGTAGCCTATTTTGCTTATAATCACATTCATGTTGTTTAGCACAACACCCGTATATAGCAGGCACCGAAAATATTTATGTATCAAATGGATGAAAGACCATTTGAATGAATGGATGATCATTTTTCTATATATTTGTAAGTACATCTGTATCAGCATTGTATGTATATGTATGTGTGTATACATACATAGAGATAAAATTATCTTTTCTTTATGCAATAACACATTGAGGCAAACACATTTAAAATGTAGAGGGGGTAAAAGACACATTTTTAAAGCTATACAATCATTAATTTTGCAAGATGTCAGAAATTTTAAGGAAATTCTTAATGAAAAGCCATGGGGATGTTTCTATGTAATGAGGGACAAAAGGAAAGATAAGTGGCATTTATTCCTCTGCCCTGTTAGTTTGGCTTTATGTCAACAGCTTAAAAGGTAATACTGAAGCAAGTGGCTGATTTCACAGGAGCCTTAAAAATGAAAATGATTCTTGCACATTAAAACAAAGATACTGAAGATTAAACATACTGAAAGAAAAGAATAAAGAACAAAAATAATCATATTTTATTATAGATGATAATATCTCTTCACTTTCCTGAAATCAACAACCAAGATGGCCATAGGGTATTAGGATATTGCTTTGTGTACTGATGATTCTCTGTATTCAATACATATTTCTAGTGTTAAGGAAATTTAGCAGTGGCAGCCAACTGGGAACTTCTGCCAAATAAAATCATAAAATGTAGAAGTTAAAAGAAAATTCAGGTCACCTGACTCCAAGTTCAGTGTTCTTTCTTTGCCTGTACTACAACTGCTCAGTTTGAACTGGTTTGTTCTGTGGAGCTTGTTAGGCAAAGAAAAGAAAGCATTTACTAAATATGGTGAGCTGCATTTAGTAATGTATACATTACCATTTAAATTCAAAAGAATCTTTTACTTTTTCCATATTTAAGACAAGGTAATTGAAAAACTGAAACTCAGTGCCTTCCCAAACCAACATTACTCATTGAATAGCGATTACAGATTTATTTAATAAGTATTCAGTAAACACATTTTATGACTGAATAACTATCTGGGAAAAAAGATGTTTATTTTTCACTTAAAAACGTATTGAAGTCTAATTTACATACAATAAAATGTTCCAATTTAAAGTGTAAGTTCAACAAGCTTCAGCAAACAAATACAAACATGTAGCCATCATGCAGAACAAGTACAGGATATTTGCTTTACCCCAGAAAGTTCCCTCCTTTCCCTTTCCATTTGTCTCTTTCCTTCATCCCAAAGTCAACTGCTATTCTCACATCTAGTAGCATGTGTCCTTTTTGCTTGTTTTTTATGGATCAAGCAAAATGGAATTCCAATCATGCAGTATGAACTCGTGTTTTTGGCCTTTTTCACTCAACATAACATTTTTGAGATTTTTTCCAAGTTGCTGCATGTATTAGTAATTCATTACTTTTAATTGCTGAGCAACATATTGTTAATGTATTATACAGTTTGTTTTTTTGAAATTTTCCCATTGATGGACATTTAATTGTTTTGTTTTTATTGTTTATTATGAATAAAGTTTCTATGAACATTCTTGAATTAATTTTTTGTAGAAGTACATGTTTCATTTCTCTTAGAAGTGTAATTGATTAGTCAATGGGTAGGCATGTTTTTAACTTTATAACAAATTGCCAAAACTTTTTTCAGACTGGTGGTATAATTATACACTCACACAAACAATGTATGCAAATTTTGGTTGCTCCACTTCCAACTTATGTTGATATTGCCAGTCTTTTTAATTTTAACCATTGTAGTGGATGTGAAATAATATTTCATTATGCTTTTAATTAGCATTTCTCTGATGACTAATGATGTTGAACATCTTTACAAATGCTTATATTCAAGACTTTTTGGCTTTTATGTATACGTCTATAACCCATCTTCAATTAACTTTTATATATGATGTGACTTAAAGCTAAAGGTTTTTGGTTTGTTGGATTGTTTTTATTTTTAAATGTAAGGATATCCAGTGGTTACAGGATCATTTGTTGAAAAGTCTGTTCTTACCCCATTGAATTCTATTGGCATATATGTCAAAAAGTAACTGGACATACATGTGTGGATCCATTTCTGGACACACAATTCTATTTCATTAATCTATTTGCCTATTTGTATGAAAATACTACATTGTCTTGATTACTGTGACTTTATAGTGAGTTTTGAAATCAGGTACTATAGTCCTCTAACTTTGTAATACTTTTTCAAGATGGTTTTGACTATTTTAAGTCTTTTGTATTTTGTATAAATTTGTATTAAACCAACATCTTCATGTTGAGTCTTCCAATCCGTGAACATGGCATATGTCTTCATTTATTTAGGTCTTCTTTAACTTCTCTCTATAATGTTGGAGATTTTCAGTTTAGATATCTTCTATACTTTTGTTAAATTGTACTTTTGTAGAATTTTTTAAGTTTTTAATATAAACAATAATGTTATACAATAAAAAGACTTTTACTTCTTTTTTTCAAATACACATACTTTTTTTCTTGACTTCGTGTACTAGGTAGGACTTTCTGTACAATATTAAGAAAAAGTAGTAATAGTGGACATATTTACCTTTTCCTGACTTTAACCATTAAATATGTTAACTAAAGGCTTTTTTATTGGTGTTCTGTTTTGTTCATCTTTAGTTACTCTTATGAAAAAAATTCTCTGTTTTTTTGGTGGGAAATGTTATTACATATTGCTGTTGACTTATGGCAAATAATTTTTTTACATTTATTGCATGGTCTACTTTATTCTTTTAACAGCAAATCACATTGATTGATTTTCAAACTTGAATTTGTTTCATTCTTGATAACTATCTGGAAAACATGCTTGATCATTTATTATTTATTATTCTTTTTCATATTGCTGGATTTTAATTTGATAATATTTGGTTGAGAATTTTTGCATCTCTGTTCAATAGTGCTATTGTATCATAATTTTATTTTCACATGTTATCTTTTTATTTGAAATCAGTGTCATTTTGCCTCATATAACATGTTGGGAAATTTTTCCTCCTCTGTTTTTCGTTAGTGTCATATTGAAACTATTTCCTTTTTTTTTTTTTTTTTTTGAGACAGAGTCTTGCTCTGTCACCCAGCAGGCTAGAGTGCAATGGCCCGATCTCAGCTCACTGCTGCCTCCACCTCCCAGGTTCAAGTGATTCTCCTGCCTCAGTCTCCAGAGTAACCAGAATTACAGGTGCCTATCACCACACCCGGCTAATTTTTGTATTTTTAGTAGAGATGGGATTTCACCATGTTGGCCAGGCTGGTTTTGAACTCTTGACCTCAGGTGATCTGCCCGCCTCGGCCTCCTAAAGTGCTGGCATTACAGGCGTGAGTCACCATGCCTGGCCTGAAATTATTTCTTTTTAAAAAGCTTTCATAGAATTCACCAGTAAAACCACTGATGCCTGGAATTTTTTTTTTATCTGGAAATAAAGGTTTTAATCATAAAGTTTCACATCAACAGGCAAACTTTTTGCATCAACAAGTAAAGTAGAAAAATCATATGATCATATAAATAGATACAGAAAAAGCACTTGACAAAATTTAATGTCCATTTTTGATTTTTTAAAAAAATCTCTCAATAAACTAGGAATAGAGGGAAACATCTTTAATTTGATAAAAACATCTACAAAAATCTACCACTAACTTCATCCTTAATAGTGAAAAACTAGATGTTTTCCTCTTAAAGTCAAAAACAAAGCAAAACGCCTTCCTTGTAGTCTCCAGTGTCTTCGGAGAGCAAGATTTTGTACTTTTAAGAAAAACTTATAGTTATGATTATCAACAGCAGGTATGTTAGCTTGATCTTAAATATTCTGTCATTAATGGAAGATAGAACCCTCTTGATTTTTTTAAACGGTATATTCAAATAACTTCAGATTCACAGAAAATTGCAAAAATAGTACCAGGAAGTGTCATATACCCTTTATCCCGTTTTCCCCAAAGGTTACATTTTACACAATTATGGTACAATATCAAAACAACAATGTTGTCATTGATGTGTGTGTGTGTGTGTGTGTGTGCATGTGTGCGTGTATAGTTCTGTGTGATTTTTTTTTTTTTTTGAGATGGAGTCTAGCTCTGTCACCCAGGCTGGAGTGCCATAGTACTATCTCGGCTCACTGCAACCTCCGCCTCCCAGGTTCAAGCAATTCTCCTACCTCAGCCTCCCGAGTAGCTAGGATTACAGGTATATGCCACCACACCCAGCTAATTTTTGTATTTTTAGTAGAAACAGGATTTCACTGTGTTGGCCAGGTTGATCTCAAACTCCTGACCTCATGATCTGCCCACCTTGGCCTCCCAAAGTGCTAGGATTACAAGTGTGAGCCACTGTGCCCAACCAGTTCTTTGTGATTTTATCACATGTGAAGATTCTTGTAATCACCTGCAATCAAATGTGTCATCAATTATGTGTGCAGTCAACTATGCCATCACCATCATCAATTCCTACGTCTTGCTCCCCCTTTATTTTCATAGCCATCCACTGTCCTCTAACCATCCATGACTCCTGGCAACCACCCATCTGGTTTCTATACTTATAATTTTGTAATTTGAAGAAGATAATATAAATGAAACAATATAGTATATGACCTTTTGACCTTTTAAGTTTTTTTTTTTTCTTCTCAGCATAATGCCTTTGAAATCAAATTGTGGTATATATCAATAGTTCATTACTTTTTACTGTTGAATAGTATTTCATGGTGTGGATGTGACATTTTATTTAAGCACTTACCCAGTGAGAGGCATTTTGATTGTTCCCAGTTTTTGTTTTTCTTTTTAAAATGTAGTTGCTAGGAATATTCCCATACAGATTTTTGTTTGAATGTAAATTTTTGTCAATCTGGGAGACTTATTCAACAGTATGATTACCGAGTCTCGTGATAGGTGTGTGTTTAGTTATTCAAAGAAACTGCTAAATTATTTCTCAAAGTGGCTCTCCCATTTTATAGTCCCATCAGCAGTGTATGACATGAGAAGTCCAGTTTTCCACTGCATCTTTTCCAGAATTTCATATAATCATTATTTTGCTATTTTAGTTGTTTAGTATATATTTTGTGATATCTCATCACTGTCTTAGTTTGCATTTTCCTAGTGGCTAATGATATTGAGTATATTTTCATGTATTTTTCTCATCCACTAATAAATGTCTCTGTGTTCTTTGTCTATTTTCTAATTGGATTGTTTGTTTATTTGGTTGAGTTTTGAGGGTTCTTTATAAATACTAAATATGAGTCCTTTGTCATATGTATCTCTTGCAATTTTTTTTCTCAACCTTTTCATCTTCTTAACAGGGTCTTTTGCAGAACAAATGTTTTGAATTTTAATTAACTTTAATTTTACAGGTTGATATGGTTTGGCTGTGTCCCCAGCCAAATCTCATCTTGAATTGTAATTCCCATAATCCCCACGTGTTGGGGGAGGTGCCCGGTGCAAGATAATAAAATCATGCAGGCAGTCACCTGTATGCGGCTGTTCTTGTGATAGTGAGAGTTCTCACAAGATCTGATGGTCTTATAACGGGATTTTCCACCTTTTCTTGGCATTTCTTGCTGCCACCATGTGAAGAAGGACGCGTTTGCTTCCCCTTCTGCCATGACTGCAAGTTTTCTGAGGCCTCCCCAGTCATGCTGAACAGTGAGTCAATTAAACCTCTTTCCTTTATAAATTACCCAGTCTCGGGAATGTTTTTATTAGCTGCGTGAGAATGGACTAATACACGTACGGTTTTTTTTTTTCTTTTCACTTTATGGATTATGTCTTTGGTCATGTCTCAAAACTCTTTACCAAGCTTTAATTCTTAAAGATTTACCCTCTGTTTTTGTATAAGAGTTTTACAGTTTTACATTTAAATCTGTCACTCATTTTCACTTAAAATCGTCTAATGTGTGAAGTTTAAATTAAGGTTCATTTTTTTTTGACCTGTGATATACAAAGCAAAGACTATTCTTCATTGATAGGGATTTTTGATAGAGATTTTCTTAAACCTATATCAATTTAAAAAGGTTTGACATTTTCACAATGTTGAATATTTCAATTCATGAACGTGACGTGTCGCTACATTTATTTAGATATTCTTTGATTTTTTAAATCAGTATTTTATAGTTTTCAGTATACAATTCCTTTAAATGTTTTGTTGATTTATACTTAAGTGTTTAGTACTCATTTTGCTTACTTATTATTTCTTTAGAAATAGATAAACATCTCATTGTTAATCACTGAAAATAGTACTATGTTTTATATTTTGTTTTTGCTTTTCATATATTCATGGTTGTTTACAGAAATAAAATTGATTTTTGTATGCTGATCTAGTATCCTGTGACCTTAGTGAAATTAGATATTCGTTCTAAGTGTAGCTTCGTAGATTCTTTGGGATATTCTACATAGACAATCATTACTTCTGCAAATAGGGATAGTTGATTTCTTCTGTTATGACCCTAATGCCTTTTATTTCCTTTTTATGCTTTCTTACATGGGCTGGAACTTTCAGTTCTATTTTGAGTAAGGGCAGATGTGTTTGCCTTGTCCCAGATCTTAGGAGAAAAGCATTCAGTATTTTTCCATTACATATGATATTAGATGTAGGTTTTTTGTATTTGAAGAGTTTTTCTCTAAACTGTAATTTTCTGAATTATTCTCTCATGAATAGACGTTGAATTTTATCAAATGTTCTTTGTATCAATTGTTATGATTATGCTTATTTTTCTTTTTTCAGCCTGTTAATATGATAGATTATATTGGTTGTTTTTCAAATATTCAATGAGCCTTGTATTTCAAATATTCAACCAGCCCTGTCTTCAACCAATTATACACCACTTGGTCAGGGTGTATAATTCTTTTTATATATTGCCAAATTTTATTTGCTATTATTTGGTTAAAATTTTTTATAGCTATACTCAAGGAATATTAGTCTGTGATTTCCCAGTTTGCTTTTCTTTTTTTGTACTGTCTTTGTCTCATTTGGGTATTAGGGTAACACTAGCTTCATAAAATAAATTTTGAAGTGTACTCTTTTCTATTTCTTATAAGAGATTGTAAAAATTGATGTTAATTCTTACTTAAACATGTGGTAGAATTCTTTAGTGAAACACTTCTAGAGATAACTCTTTTGGGACTTTAAAATTCTGAATTAAATTTTGAAAATATTTTTAGAGTTACTCATTTCTGGGCCACCAGACACTGTGGTTTTTAAAGAATGTCATAATTTCTGGGAGCTATACTTTTCTTCCAGAAAGGATATGATAAGAAGAAATTTCTGACTTTGCTATTACTTTTCTTTCCTCACTTCATATTTATAATTTTGTTATTCTCCTACAGCAGCAGTTTCCAAACTTTATTTTTTTAAAATAAGATGGAGTCTTGGAAGACAAATGTAAGAAACAGATAAAAGAAGTGGTGAGGGTTACCAGGGCTCTGTCTGGTATTTGCTCCTGAGATCTCTCTTTGAAATGAATGAGGCTCCTCTTTAGGACACTCGTCAGTGTCCCTGGTCTAGGGAAACAGAGGACCTGAGTGTGAGTTAGCAGAGGTACTCTAGAAACACCTGTGCCACTTCAATTCAGTCTCTTCGTTTCTCTAAGTTTCATTATCCACTCTGTAGAAGAAAGCATTGAAATTGATCAGACATTCACACACAGAATACACCAAACACACAAAAAAGTATATGCGATATTTCGTGCCTGTGAATATGTGTGTGTACTTTTCTGATACAATGTTCAGAATTTATATTGAGTTCCCAATAAGGTCTATGACCTAAAAATGTTTAGGAAACAAGAAACTATCAAATGCTCTCTATTCCATTCTAATTTTAAAAATTCGTGATTCTAAGTTATTATGTTATAAATGTGATAAAGCCATAGACTATTATGGTTTGTATTTCCTAGAATTTTAATATTTTTTCTTCCTTTTATTCACATTTTTGATCCTGATAATAGTCCAATAACATGGCAGGGCAATTATTTTTGTATCTATTCTGTTGGAGAGAAAGAGTATACATGGCTTGCTCAAGGTAGATAGATATTGGTAGTGAAGCTTGCAGATGAACCCAAGCCTCTGGCTTTAGATCTACAATTCCTTTTTCTTACCTCATGCTGCTGCCCCCACATACACCAAATAAGAATAGTTTGAGAGTCACTCTGAGGGTAATTTTCTGCTAACATGACCTGTGGTCATTTAATTCACTTAGTGTAAGGTAAGGTCAACTTAAATTCTAAGAAGGTAGAAGATAGTCCATTAAATTTACTTCCAAGTTACAGCTGAAGCCACTCTACCATCTATAGAGTGTAGGTAAACCAGAACACAGGCAGAAATAATCTGAAATCTGTTTTAAAAAACATTTGGGTTATTATAAAGGGTATATCTCTTTTTAAGTTTTGCTTTTCTTTAAAATTTGCTATCATGGTTCAATTTCATATTATTAGGAAATACTGTACTTTTTTTGCCATTTTTATGCTACAAGTGAAAATCTTCCACTTCCTGAATTTCTAACCACTTGGCTTTCAAACTCTCAAAGAACACTACCTTTCAGAATAATGACAGGGAATTATTGTAAAGTATAAGTATTAATAGCAATCTTGAAAATAAACTGAAAGTCCAAAAGAGGTGGTTGGGAGACTATATTTCATCACTTTGGCCTCACTGTTTCTGACAAGAGTTAAATCTACTCTTAAAAGTTTGTAAGAGGAAAAGCTACATAGTCTGAAAATCTACTATTATATACCAGATTCCTAAAAGTTGTTTATGGAAAGGATTTTTTCTCTCCTCTCAAAATTTTAACTTAAAACTCTGTCCTGCTGAGTGGACTTTAAAAGGAACTGAGAAATACAAATTCAGATTTATAAAAGAAACTATTCAAAAGAGGTGCTCTGTGAAGTGATTGTGTCAAAGGAGTAAAGTTACTGAATATACTGAAAGGTTTTTAATGGGCCCCTCTCTTTCTTCTTCCAAAATGTCTACAATTCCTAATTAGAAGTTAACAGGGAAAATTAAATTACTGTTTTCACAATGTGAAAAAGTCCACTGAAAGTCAATTGCATATTAAGGGAAACCTATCTTGGCACTGCACATAAAATTTCTAAAATAATATAAATTTTGATATTCTGTGTATATTTTAGATAAAGCTATTGGTATTGTTCTTGCTTTAAAATAAATAAATTAGTCTGTTTATGTTTGTTTTTATGTTTTTCAGTATTGTTAACTTCAGTAACTAACTTTTAAAGATAAGCTTCAGGATAATAAGATTTGAATATACACAATTGTCCCACAAAAAGAAACTGTCATAGTTCACAGAAAGCCATTTCCTTTGAGCCTCATTGCTGATAAAGAAAATGTAGAGGGAGTTGCCTTTCAGCTAAAAAAAAAAAAAAAAAAAAAACAAAAAAAAAAACCCCATGCTTCAGCTGACATCTGGTAAGTAGGGAAACTCGTCTGCCCTTTGAGCAGTGGAATCTGAACTTCAGTGCTTCAGTGAGTAGAGGTCACAGTGAGTCCAAATCTTTTAAAATTCTCTCAGCCTCATTCAGTATTCAGAAATCCATCACAGTGGAACTATTGTTGTTGGTCTTGCTCAAAAGCTTCAGTAAATATGCATGCCAATATTTGTGGGAAAAGTTAGTAATCTTCTTAGCGCAGGAGAAACAGGAAGAAAGTTTTCTTAGAACTGATGGAAAACTACTCAAAGCTGTTATTTACTTACTTTTCTAGGTAAAAAACACATAACAAAATTTACAATCTTAACCATTTTTAAGGATGAGTTTGATAGTGTTAAGTATATTCGCATTGTTGTGAAACAAATCTCCAGGATTTTTCGTCTTGCAAAATGAAACTCTATACCTATTAAACAACAACCCTCCTTTTCCCCCTTTCTCCAGCCTCTAGTGACCACCATTTATTTTGTATTTCTATGAATTTTCTTACTTTAAATATTTCATGTAAGTGGAATCATACCGTATTTTTTTTTCTGTGACTGGCTTATTTCACTTAGCATGATGTCTTCAAAGTTCATTCATGTTGTAGTTTACGACAGTATTTCCTTCCTTTCTAAAGCTGAAAAAGATTTCATTGTATGAATATAACACATTTTGTTTATTCATCCATCCATCAACGGATATTTGGGCTGCTTTCACCTCTTGGCTATTGTGAATGGCACTGCTTCAAAGTTCTTATTTTATTCTACTTTTTAAATTTAATTTAATTGTTTGGCTTACACAAAAACAATTGCGGGAGAATATATTTGATTAATTAGCTAACAGTTTTGTTTTGCTGTAGAAGTAACCAAAACAGTAAATATGTATACGTTAATTTTAATGAACTAGTCTCAATTTCTTTAAGAACAAAATCAAAGAGGGAAACATAGTCCAGAAGAGGAGGCTATCAAAATTGGGACTGGGGGTAGAAATTGGGAAGTTGGGGCAGCAAGAGATAGGTGATGCCTTACCTGTCTCAAAAGCCTACTGACACTCACAGCCATAGGAGATGAGTCCTTCAGGTCCTGAAAGTTAGGAAGTTACAAAAGGAGCCATCACCTAAAGCAAGAGCCTTTAAAGTGCTGTACCATCAGTGAAAGAGTGGGCAAAAACAAGTCCACACACCTGTAGAGAAAGAAAATAAGAGATATTATCTGACCAGGACTCTGCTCTGGTTAGGCAAGGAAAAATATTATCTGGGATTTGTCAAATTTTTCCCACTTCTCACACGAGTTTTGTGCTTGAATTTACATAAGTAGGCTGAGAAATTAACACAAAAATGTAGTTCTAACCACACTGAGTATTGGTGATAATATGAAAGGACTGGAATTCTCCTACACTGCTAGTGGGAATGTAGAATAGTACAACCACTTTAAAAACTAATTTGCAGTTTAGTGAAAATTTAATGTCTGCCATATCATCTAGGCATTCCACTCCTAGGTATAGATCCAAGAACAATAAAACATAAAGGCACATTCACAGGAAGGCTTGTACATAAGCATTCATAGTAATTTTATCTGTAAGAGCCTCAAACTAGAAAAAAAATGCAAATATCCATCTACAGGTTAATGTGTACATAAATTGAAATACATCCATTCAATGGATCATTCATTCACTATCACACAGAAAATAAAGGAATAAACTATTGATACAGACTACAACATGGATGATTATAAAAATCTATTTGCTAAATGAAAGAAACTATACAAAAGTAATGCATATGATATGATGTCATGTGTATAAAATTCTAAAAAGTGTAAACTAAATCTAGAAATAGAAAGCACACTGGTAATTGCCTGGGGCAGGGATAAAAGGAGGGATGGGATGGAAAGTAGTACAATGAAACTTCAGCAACAATAAAAATGATCATCTTAATTGTCTTAAAGCGTTCACAGGTGTTTAGAGATGTCAAAACTAGATACAATTGTACACTCTAAACAAGTTAAATGTATTATACCATAATAAAATTAAGTAAATAAGTAGACAAATAAATAAATGTTTGGGGAAATGTAAGCCTTAGGAACCTAATTTGCATCAATCATTTAAAGTAGGTTACATTCACAAAAGATTAAAAATAGGGCTACTATACGATGCATCAGTCCCACTGCTGGGTATATATACAAAAGAAAGGAAATCATTGTATCAAAGGGATAGCTACACTCCCATGTTTGTTGCAGCTTTGTTCACAATAGCCAAGATTTGGAAGCAACCTAAGTATCCACCAACAGATGTATGGATAAATAATATGTGGTACAAATACATAATGGAGTACTATAGAGATATAAAAAAAAATGAGATTCAGCCATTTGCAACAACACAGATGGAACTGGAGGTCATTATGTTAAGTAAAATAAGCCAGGCACAGAAAGACAAACATCACATGTTCTCACTTACTCATGGGATCTAAAAATGAAGACAGTTGAACTCATGGAGAAAGAGGGCAGAAGGATGGTTACCAGAGGGTGAGAAGGGTATTGGGTTGTGTTGGCAGGGAGATGGGGATGTTTAATGAGTCCAAAAAAATATTAGAATGAATGAATAAGTCCTAGTATTTAATAGCACAAGAGAGTGACTGTCGTCAATAATAATTTAATTGTACATTTTCAAATAATTAACAGAATATAATTGGATTGAGAGAATGGATGCCACATTTTCCATGTTGTGATTATTATGCATTGCGTGCCTGTACCAAAATATCTCACATACCTCATAAATGTATACACCTAATATGTACCCCCAACAAACTAAAAAGAAAAATTATAAAAAACAAGTAAAATATAAGTTACATTCATAAAACATATTGCTAATGTAAGAATTGCTACTAAAGCTGGCTAAATAGTTGTCACATAAAACTTGAAAAGGTAATTTAAACTTCATGGCAAAAAGAAAATATAAAAAATAGACAAAGGAGAATAAAATATCTATTGAGAGTTGTTTTTCCTGCAAAAATCAATATTTAAATTATCTTAAAGCACTTACTAGGTATTATAGAGCAAGACAAATAAAGCAATGTAACAATGTCCTAAAACACACCCATCCAGGTGGAACAGATGTATATCAGATTTATGTATAGACTATATATAGCTGGCCCTTCTTATTCATGGGCTCTGCATCCATAAATTCAACCAAATGTGGATAGAAATATTTGAAAAATATTGTGTCTGTAATGAATATGTACAGTCTTTATTTTCTTGTTGTTATGTCTAAACAATATTGTAGAACAACTTTTTTTTATTTTATTTTTTTATTATTATACTTTAGGTTTTAGGGTACATGTGCACAATGTGCAGGTTTGTTACATATGTATCCATGTGCCATGTTGATTTCCTGCACCCATTAACTCGTCATTTAGCATTAGGTATATCTCCTAATGCTGTCCCTCCCCTCTCCCCCAACCCCACAACAGTCCCCAAAGTGTGATGTTCCCCTTCCTGTGTCCATGAGTTCTCATTGTTCAATTCCCACCTATGAGTGAGAACATGCGGTGTTTGGTTTTTTGTCCTTGTGATAGCTTACTGAGAATGATGTTTTCCAATTTCATCCATGTCCCTACAAAGGACATGAACTCATCATTTTTATGGCTGCATAGTATTCCATGGTGTATATGTGCCACATTTTCTTAATCTAGTCTATCATTGTTGGACATTTGGGTTGGTTCCAACTCTTTGCTATTGTGAATAGTGCCGCAATAAACATATGTGTGCATGTGTCTTTATAGCAGCATGATTTATAGTCCTTTGGGTATATACCCAGTAATGGGATGGCTGGGTCAAATGGTATTTCTAGTTCTAGATCCCTGAGGAATTGCCACACTGACTTCCACAATGGTTGAACTAGTTTACAGTCCCACCAACAGTGTAAAAGTGTTCCTATTTCTCCACATCCTCTCCAGCACCTGTTGTTTCCTGATTTTTTAATGATGGCCATTCTAACTGGTATGAGATGGTATCTCACTGTGGTTTTGATTTGCATTTCTCTGATGGCCAGTAATGATGAGCATTTCCTCATGTGTTTTTTGGCTGCATAAATGTCTTCTTTTGAGAAGTGTCTGTTCATGTCCTTTGCCCACTTTATGATGGGGTTGTTTGTTTTTTTCTTGTAAATTTGTTTGAGTTCATTGTAGATTCTGGATATTAGCCCTTTGTCAGATGAGTAGGTTGCAAAAATGTTCTCCCATTCTGTAGGTTGCCTGTTCACTCTGATGGTAGTTTCTTTTGCTGTGCAGAAGCTCTTTAGTTTAGTTAGATCCCATTTGTCAATTTTGGCTTTTGTTGCCATTGCTTTGGTGTTTTAGACATGAAGTCCTTGCCCACGCCTATGTCCTGAATGGTATTGCCTAGGTTTTCTTGTAGGATTTTAATGGTTTTAGGTCTAACATTTAAGTCTTTAATCCATCTTGAATTAATTTTTGTATAAGGTGTAAGGAAGGGATCCAGTTTCAGCTTTCTACATATGGCTAGCCAGTTTTCCCAGCACCATTTATTAAATAGGGAATCCTTTCCCCATTTCTTGTTTTTGTCAGGTTTGTCAAAGATCAGATAGTTGTAGATATGCGGCTCATTTCTGAGGGCTCTGTTCTGTTCCATTGATCTATGTCTCTGTTGTGGTACCAGTACCATGCTGTTTTGGTTACTGTAGCCTTGTAGTATACTTTGAAGTCAGGTAGCGGGATGCCTCCGGCTTTGTTATTTTGGCTTAGGATTGACTTGGCAATGTGGGCTCTTTTTTGGTTCCATATGAACTTTAAAGTAGTTTTTTCCAATTCTGTGAAGAAAGTCATTGGTAGCTTGATGGGGATGGCATTGAATCTATAAATTACCTTGGGCAGTATGGCCATTTTCACAATATTGATTCTTCCAACCCATGAGCATGGAATGTTCTTCCATTTGTTTGTGTCCTCTTTGATTTCATTGAGCAGTGGTTTGTAGTTCTCCTTGAAGAGGTCCTTCACATCCCTTGTAAGTTGGATTCCTAGGTATTTTATTCTCTTTGAAGCAATTGTGAATGGGAGTTCACTCATGATTTGGCTCTCTGTTTGTCTGTGATTGGTGTACAAGAATGCTTGTGATTTTTGTACATTGATTTTGTATCCTGAGACTTTGCTGAAGTTGCTAATCAGCTTAAGGAGATTTTGGGCTGAGACAATGGGGTTTTCTAGGTATACAGTCATGTCATCTGCAAACAGGGACAGTTTGACTTCCTCTTTTCCTAACTGAATACCCTTTATTTCCTTCTCCTGCCTGATTGCTCTGGCCAGAACTTCCAGCACTATGTTGAATAGGAGTGGTGAGAGAGGGCATCCCTGTCTTGTGCCAGTTTTCAGAGGGAATGCTTCCAGTTTTTGCCCATTCAGTATGATATTGGCTGTGGATTTGTCATAGATAGCTCTTATTATTTTGAGATACGTCCCATCAATACCTAATTTATTGAGAGTTTTTAGCATGAAGGGTTGTTGAATTTTGTCAAAGGCCTTTTCTGCATCTATTGAGATAATCATGTGGTTTTTGTCTTTGGTTCTGTTTATATGCTGGATTACATTTATTGATTTGCATATGTTGAACCAGCCTTGCATCCCAGGGATGAAGCCCACTTGATCATGGTGTATAAGCTTTTTGATGTGCTGCTGGATTCGGTTTGCCAGTATTTTATTGAGGTTTTTTGCATCAATGTTCATCAAGGATATTGGTCTGAAATTCTCTTTTTTGGTTATGTCTCTGCCAGGCTTTGGTATCAGGACAATGCTGGCTTCATAAAATGTGTTAGGGAGGATTCCCTCTTTTTCTATCGATTGGAATAGTTTCAGAAGGAATGGTACCAGTTCCTCCTTGTACCTCTGGTAGAATTCGGCTGTGAATCCATCAGGTCCTGGACTCTTTTTGGTTGGTAATCTATTGATTATTGCCACAATTTCAGAACCTGTTATTGGTCTATTCAGAGATTCAACTTCTTCCTGGTTTAGTCTTGGGAGGGTGTATTTGTCGAGGAATTCATCCATTTCTTCTAGATTTTCTAGTTTATTTGCATAGAGGTGTTTGTGGTATTCTCTGATGGTAGATTGTATTTCTGTGGGATCGGTGGTGATATCCCCTTTTTCATTTTTTATTGCATCTATTTGATTCTTCTCTCTTTTCTTCTTTATTAGTCTTCCTAGCGGTCAATCAATTTTGTTGATCTTTTCAAAAAGCCAGCTCCTGGAATCATTAATTTTTTGAAGGGTTTTTTGTGTCTCTATTTCCTTCAGTTCTGCTCTGATTTTAGTTATTTCTAGCCTTCTGCTAGCTTTTGAATGTGTTTGCTCTTGCTTTTCTAGTTCTTTTAATTGTGATGTTAGGGTGTCAATTTTGGATCTTTCCTGCTTTCTCTTGTGGGCATTTAGTGCTATAAATTTCCCTCTACACACTGCTTTGAACGTGTCCCAGAGATTCTGGTATGTTGTGTCTTTGTTCTTGTTGGTTTCAAAGAACATCTTTATTTCTGCCTTCATTTCATTATGTTCCCAATAGTCATTCAGGAGCAGGTTGTTCAGTGTCCATGTAGTTGAGCAGATTTGAGTGAGTTTCTTACTCCTGAGTTCTAGTTTGATTGCACTGTGGTCTGAGAGACAGTTTGTTATAATTTCTGCTCTTTTACTGAGGAGAGCTTTACTTCCAACTATGTGGTCAATTTTGGAATAGGTGTGGTGTGGTGCTGAAAAAAATGTATATTCTGTTGATTTGGGCTGGAGAGTTCTGTAGATGTCTATTAGGTCCACTTTGTGCAGAGCTGAGTTCAATTCCTGGATATCCTTGTTAACTTTCTGTCTCGTTGATCTGTCTAATGTTGACAGTGGGGTGTTAAAATCTCCCATTTTATTGTGTGGTTTAAGTCCCTTTGTAGGTCACTCAGGACTTGCTTTATGAATCTGGGTGCTCCTATGTTGGGTGCATATATATTTAGGATAGTTAGCTCTTCTTGTTGAATTGATCCCTTTACCATTATGTAATGGCCTTCTTTGTCTCTTTTGATCTTTGTTGGTTTGAAGTCTATTTTATCAGAGACTAGGATTGCAACCCCTGCCCTTTTTAGTATTCCATTTGCTTGATAGATCTTCCTCCATCCCTTTATTCTATGTGTGTCTCTGCACGTGAGATGGGTTTCCTGAATACAGCACACTGATGGGTCCTGACTCCTTATCCAGTTTGCCAGTCTGCGTCTTTTAACTGGAGCATTTAGCCCATTTGCATTTAATGTTAATATTGTTATGTGTGAATCTGATCCTGTCATTATGATGTTAGTTGGTTATTTTGCTCGTTAGTTGATGCAATTTCTTCCTAGCCTCGATGGTCTTTACAATTTGGCGTGTTTTTGCAGTGGCTGGTACCGGTTGTTCCTTTTCATGTTTAGTGCTTCCTTCAGGAGCTCTTTTAGGGCAGGCCTGGTGGTGACAAAATCACTCAGCGTTTGCTTGTCTGTGAAGTATTTTATTTCTCCTTCACTTATGAAGCTTAGTTTGGCTGGATATGAAATTCTGGGTTGAAAATTCTTTTCTTTAAGAATGTTGAATATCGGCCCCCACTCTCTTCTGGCTTGTAGAGTTTCTGCTGAGAGATCAGCTGTTAGTCTGATGGGCTTCCCTTTGTGGGTAACCCGACCTTTCTCTCTGGCTGCCCTTAACATTTTTTCCTTCATTTCAACTTTGGTGAATCTGACAATTATGTGTCTTGGAGTTGCTCTTCTCAAGGAGTATCTTTGTGGCGTTCTGTGTATTTCCTGAATCTGAATGTTGGCCTGCCTTGCTAGATTGGGGAAGTTCTCCTGGATAATATCTTGCAGAGTGTTTTCCAACTTGGTTCCATTCTCCCCGTCATTTTCAGGTACACCAATCAGACGTAGGTTTGGTCTTTTCACATAGTCCCAAATTTCTTGGAGGCTTTGTTTATTTCTTTTTATTCTTTTTTCTCTAAACTTCCCTTCTCGCTTCATTTCATTCATTTCATCTTCCATCAGCGATACCCTTTCTTCCAGTTGATCACATCTGCTACTGAGGCTTCTGCAATCTTTGCGTAGTTCTCGATACTTGGCTTTCAGCTCCATCAGCTCCTTTAAGCCCTTCTATCCATTGGTTATTCTAGTTATCCTTTCTTCTAATTTTTTTTCAAAGTTTTTAACTTCTTTGCTATTGTTTTGAATTTCTTCTCGTAGCTCAGAGTAGTTTGATCGTCTGAAGCCTTCTTCTCTCAACTTGTCAAAGTCATCCTCCATCCAGCTTTGTTCCATTGCTGGTAAGGAACTGCGTTCCTTTGGAGGAGGAGAGGTGCTCTGCTTTTTAGAGTTTCCAGTTTTTCTGCTCTGTTTTTTCCCCATCTTTGTGGTTTTATCTACTTTTGGTCTTTGATGATGGTGATGTACAGATTGGTTTTTGGTGTGGATGTCCTTTCTGTTTGTTAGTTTTCCTCCTACCAGACAGGACCCTCAGCTGCAGGTCTGTTGGAGTTTACTAGAGGTGCACTCCAGACCCTGTTTGGCTGGGTGTCAGCAGCGGTGGCTGCAGAACAGCGGATTTTCGTGAGACCACAAATTCAGCTGTCTGATAGTTCCTCTGGAAGTTTTGTCTCAGAGGAGTACCCGGCCAAGTGAGGTGTCAGTCTGTCCCTACTTGGGGGGTGCCTCCCAGTTAGGCTGCTCAGGGGTGAGGGACCCACTTTAGGAGGCAGTCTGTCCGTTCTCAGATCTCCAGCTGCGTGCTGGGAGAACCACTACTCTCTTCAAAGCTGTCAGTCAGACAGGGACATTTAAGTCTGTGGAAGTTCCTGCTGACTTTTTGTTTGTCTGTGCCCTGCCCCCAGAGGTGGAGCCTACAGAGGCAGGCAGGCCTCCTTGAGCTGTGGTGGGCTCCACCCAGTTCGAGCTTCCTGGCTGCTTTGTTTACCTAAGCAAGCCTGGGCAATGGCGGGCGCCCCTCCCCAGCCTCGCTGCCGCCCTGCAGCTTGATCTCAGACTGCTGTGCTAGCAATCAGCAAGACTCCGTGGGCATAGGACCCTCCGAGCCAGGTGCGGGACACAATCTCCTAGTGTGCCGTTTTCCAGGCCCGTTGGAAAAGCGCAGTATTAGGGGGGGACTGACCCGATATTCCAGGTGCCGTCTGTTACCCCTTTCTTTGACTAGGAAAGGGAACTCCCTGACCCCTTGTGCTTCCCGAGTGAGGCAATGCCTCACCCTGCTTCGGCTTGTGCACAGTGCGCTTCACCTACTGTCCTGCACCCACTGTTTGGCACTCCCTAGTGAGATGAAACCGGTACCTCAAACAGAAATACAGAAATCACCCGTCTTCTGTGTCGCTCAGGCTGGGAGCTGTAGACCGGAGCTGTTCCTATTCGGCCATCTTGGCTCCACCCCCAGAACAACTATTTACATAGCATTACATTGCATTAGGCATTGTAAGTAATCTATAGATGATTTAAAATATATAGAATGATGTGCATAGGCTATATGTGAATATGCCATTTTATTTTATATCAGGGACTTGAGAGTCTGCATATTTTGGCATCTGTAGGAGGTTTTTGAACCAATCCTCCATGGATGTCGAAGGACAACTGACCCAAATACATATATGCACATACATACACACACAACACACGTGTGCACACACACACACACAGCCAATGTCTCCTGCCCTAGTAAAGATATAACAAGGGACTATTAGTCAGAAAATATAATTAGCATCTACAAATGAATAAGCAAACTGCAAAGAAGTGAATGAAAATAAAATAAAGATGTGAGCAATTTACAAAAGAAGAAATCTACATGGCCAATAAACATGAAAAGTTGCTTAATTTTGTAAGCAATCATAGAAATTCAATTTAAAACAAAAATTAGGTGCATGAGACTGACGAAATTTTTTTGAAATATCACAAAACTTCATGCTGGCAAAGAATTGTCATGTTTATGGTAGCAGAGTAAATTGATACAACCTCTATGGGAAGCAACTTAACAATATCTAGTAAAATTAAGATTTGTATTTCTTAAAATCCAGAAATTCTATTTCTAGGGATATATGCTATAGAAACTTTTAAACATATGCCTGATAAAACACACATTTTTTTCAGCATTATTTGTAATAGCAAATATCTGAAGCATCTTAAATATCCATCTCAGAACAAACAAATGTAATTGTAGCATATCTATTGTCACAAAAACAAACTAGAAAATTTATCTAGTTTGTTTTAAGCATAGAGCTCAAAATATAGGTCCATTAAAAAAGCAATTTATAATACTATATAAACATTATGATACCATTACTGTATATATTTATGCATAGTAGGTTTGTGGTAAAAATATAAGATAAACATATTATTGAAAATGATAAACACTAAATTCACTATGGTGGTTACATCTTGATATGGACTGAATATTTGTGTCCCTCCAAAATCAATATACTAAAACTTTAATCTCCAATGTGATGGGATTTAGAGGTGGGGCCTCTGGAAGTTAATTAGGTCATGAGAATGGAGTCCTATGATGGAATTAGTATCCTTATAAGGAGAGACAAGGAAGAGTTTGTTTCATCTCTCTCTACACTTTGCCATGTGAAGATACGATAAGAAGATGTTTGTCTGCAAACCAAGAACCTGTACTGGAACCCTGATCTCACACTTCCTGACTCTAGAACTGTGAGAAGGAAATGTTTGTTGTTAAAGTCATCCAGTCTATGGTATTTGTTATAGCACCCTGAACTTACTAAGTCATATTTACAGAAGGAAGACTGCAGAACTGCATTGAAAAGAGATATACATACGTAAGTTTTAGCTGAATCTGTATTGTTTAATTTCTTAGGAACAAATTTAAAATGTCTCAATCCAGTATTACCATAGGTTTAGACTGATTAGATAGAGACTATTGAAAGTGTTCATAAAACAACATCAAAAGAATGAGTGTATATGACAATGTGACTTTAAAATACTGTTTTTCCATCACTCACTTCTGTTTCTGTATGGTTTGTTGCTTGACATTGTATAAAGAAAAATACGAAATATAGGAAGCTTGGGTAGATATGTTTGGGGATACCCAGGCACACTCAGCGTTTAATTTGTGCTGGTTTTCTTTTGCACATGCTGATTCATCACTGGAAACATTCATGCAGACTTAGGTACATAGGGCTGTGAATTTTACAGGTTATGGACTACCTGAAAACGTTGTGACAGGTTTGAAGATTTTTGCTTGGTTTTCTAATTCATTGACAAATCATTCATGTGGTAAGGTTAAAGTGCATGTAAATTTACCTTAGCTATCCTTAGCTAATGTTTTGACCTTGTGAAAATTTCATAAGTTCTCTTTACTTCAGATTTTTCCCTCTAAATTAATAAGATAGTAAATTACTAGCTTACTAATATTCACCTTTCTAGTTTTAAATGTTTCACATTTCCATTTTAAAATTAATTCCCACTGTTATCCCAAAAGGAACCATTATAATTCTACTTTGTTGACACAGGTCTCATTATGACAAAACTTTAGTGTGCCTAGCTTGAGACCTCAACTTTTATGTGCTGACATTCATTCTCTGAAGACTATATAAAGCATTATATTTGGTTTATCAAATAAAAGCGTGATGAGTAACTTTTATTCAAATAAAAGTTAAAATACATAAATATACTTTCAAGTTAAAGATTTATGTACTAAGGATTTAAGCATGAACCAGCTCATTTGCAAGCAGTTCAGGAAATTTAGATACTTCGAGGATATGTGTTAAATTTTGGTCACAGCATGCATCTTCCTTCTCCAAACTATGTTCCACTGACACACCATATTTAATTGGTTTTTAAATAAATGCTCTCTTTGTAAGTCCCCCAGCTGGCAAGAAATTAAGCAAAATCAATTATTTAACTTTCTAACTCAAATAACTTTTTGAGAAATTTAAAAAATGCTTCTTTGGCAAGAGTTGTTATAGTCTCCTCAAATACAAATACAAAAAGTTCAAGAATATTTTAGATATTCAAAATTGGCTATTTGTTTAGCTTGGTTAAAATAGAAAAGCTTGCATTTTATATTTCTTTAATGAGGTATGTATTACATTAACTTAAATGAGACAATTTCAAAGATAGACTTGCAAATACCATAATAGTCTGCTACAGATTAAAGCTAATACCTTCCAAATGGTTGGAAACTCTTATACACTCCAAACATCGCTACCACCCCAAAAAGTAATTCTGGGCTTTACACAAAGAATAGACTTTAAAAAAATTTTTAATGGCATTGCATGCTTAAACCTCATTAATTTTGATGTAAAAAATGCATCAAATGGACCTTTCCTACCACTGACTTAAAATTTATTGTTTATTTTACCCGTATGGGTGAGGGAAATAATTTCTGGAAAAAATTTGTTCATAAGATAATTCTTTTGGGATATTAATTAGGGTTTTAAATGAAGCAATGCATAATATATGAATCTGAAATAACTATGCATTAAATTTTTCTCAATGTATTCAATAATTCTTGTATTGAGCTCTTATCCATTATTTGATCAAGGAATTTGTTGTGTTACACTAGGCAGATGGACAGAATTTTTGTGTATGGTACAAAAGGACAGTATTTTTAATTTTCACTGGTTTATCAGAAAATTAAATTATATATACAGTAATTTATTACAAAATAATTATTTCCAATATTCAGTTCTATCAATATTTTATTATATAATATATGCAGGTTGTAGATGATATCTATGAAGGTCTTTCACAAAATCTATGAGTCTTCCAGGTATATTCATTAATATTTCTTCCATCAGTCTTGACTTTACAACTGAATTTAAAGCCTCATAAATCTTTTGGTGTCCTGAGAAAATAGAAGAATCTAATTAAATATATGATGTTTGCAGTTGTTTCAAAACAGATAAATCTATTATTTTAGAAAAACTTATTTCTCATAAAGTTACATAAATATACCTAAGGGTTTTTAGATGATGGCCAAATAAACATCTTTATTCTTTTGCTTGTATCTAGAATATGAGAACATGTAAATATCCAAATTTAATAAAATTGTATTAAGTTCATTGACAAAAGCACTGGGCCATTCCCCAGTTATTTAACTAGTTCAGGTTCAGGAGTTAAAAGTTTAGGAATTTTAACCGGTTAAAGGTTCAGGAGAGCACGGAAAGGTTAGGCTAAGGCATAACCTTATTTCTGTTTCCTCAGTGGATTAACAAGAAGCATTTAAATTGCAACCAAATCTGTTTATAGAAAATGTACTTATTATTTTAATTATCATTTAACTAGTGTCACACTAAGCCAATTAAATGTGAGTGACAAACTAAAAATGTTATTTCTATGAAAACTAAGTTGAAAGTTTTAGACATATTAAAAATATTAAGATGAATTGGTACAGATGTAAATGTTAAATTTAATTTAGCCAGACAATTATAAATATAGAAGAAAATAACATAAACATCTTAAATAAGTCTGCATCCAGAGGGCTTCAAAAGTGTCTTTAATTGCTAGCTCATCCTTTTTAGATGATAAGTCTCTTGATAAGGGTTTTAGTTTTAGTTTAAATGTAACAAGAAGCCACTAGAGAATTTTAATCAAAAATATAGTAAAATCTAATTTATACTTTAAAATGATCACTTTGTCTGCTGTATGGAGAAGCAAGAGTAAAACAAGAATAGAGGATGCTGCAGAATCTCAAGGATTGACATGACAGCAGTGAAGATGGTCATCTGTGACTTGATTTGTTATCTTCATGTTTATATGGCTTGCATAAATAGAGTAGAAGAAAGAATAATTTAAAACAAACTTCTAAACTTTGGGCTTAGCATCCCTAAGTTTTGGAAGACTAAGGGAGAGTTAGGTTTGGAGTATTAGGCAGACAGGAATCAAGTGATTAGTTTTGAACAACAATGTCAAAGTCAGAAGCCAATAAGATATTTCAGTGCAGCTTGACAGTAGGCAGACGGACATAAAACTCAAGATCTCAGTAGAGTGGTCACGGCTGGAGATATGAATTAAAAAATCATTAGTATATAGATGTACTTAAAGCCATAGGTCTGGATAAGTCCATCTAGGGAAAGGACAAGGCCAGGAAAGAAAAGACAGATGAGAACTGAGATAGAAGCCATGCTTTCATTAAGATATTGGGCCAGGAAGAAAGACTCAGAAAGAAAAATAAACAGCAGTAGACAAGAGGCTAAGGGGAATTAAGTAACCACATGGGTAATATAAAGTTAAAGAGAAGTTGTTTTGAGAGAGAGGGTGGACTTAATAATTTAAAAGGCAAGAAAAAAGTGAAGTTTTTTTGTGACTTGATAATGTAGTAAGAGATCTAGTAAGTTGTGTGGACAAAGCCTCGTTGGAATTCCTTAAAAGTAAAGACAGATAAATAAGTGGATCCCACAGATACATAGATAACTCATTAAGTGAATTTTGCTATGAACCGAAGAGAGAACTCTGACAACTGTAGAGGAATACAAAGTCACCACAAGTGTGGAAGAGATCCACTGTTAAGACATGTTGCTATATCAATAAAAGCAATACAGGTTGAGGGAAAATTGAGGATGCAGAAGAGAAGTGACATAACAGAAGTAAAGTCTGTGAACGAGTTACAGAGATAGGATGCAAGCACAGTTGCAGTGATTGGCCTTAGATGAGTGAATATACACTCTTATTTTCCTGTGAAAGGAAGAAATGTCAAGTAAATGAATTCAGAAGCATCCATGATTGGATTTATAGTGGTGAAATGAGTCTGATCCCATTTGACTACTTCCTGGTTCAGAGCACTGCTCCAGGGCAGATTGCCTAGGTTCAGTTCCTTAGCCTGGCCTCTGGCTTTCTAATCTAGGGCAAGCTACTTGATCCTTCTGTGGTTTAATTTTCTCATGTGTTAAATGTAGGGTTACCTTCTAAGGTTGTTGTAAGGACTTACTGAATTAATAGATCTAATATACTTAGATTAATGTCTTATAATTTTCTGTTCAAGATGAGCTAGCAACTGAGAATGAGGAGACAAACAGAACAAGATTTTGGAAAGGTTTGTTTTTCTTAACATATCATTTATTCTGATTATCTCCCAGGCACAATTTTAAGGACTTTAAATACACAAATATATTAAATACCCCCAACATCTTAGTTAGACCATTCCACAAAGAAGAAAACTGAGGAAGAGAAAGTTTAAGTGACTTCCTTAAGACTACATGGCTGGTAAGCCACAGAGGTGGTATTCACACTAAAGGAGTCATCACAGCCTACAATGGTTTTCTTAAGGGCAATTTTTTTTTTACATTTGTGTTGACAGAAATAATATATAATGTATAACCAAAAAAGATATACAAATAGAAAATAAGCACATAAAAAGATGTTCAATATCATTAGCCATTAGAGAAATATACACTAAAATCACAATGAGCTATCACTACACACCTATCAGAATGGGCAAATGGATAAAAAGAATGATAACACTAAATGCTGGTGAGGTTGCAGAGAACCTGGATTATTCAGGCATTGCTGATGGGAATGTAATATAGTACAGCCACTCTAGAAAATAATTTGGCAGCTCCTTTAAGAATTAAAAAATAAACATACCATACAACCCCAAAATAGTACTTTTAACCATTTATTCCAGATAAATGAAGACTTATTTCTGTGTAAGAATGTGCACATGAGTGTTCATAGCACCATTATTCATAAGAGCCATAAGCTGGAAACCACCCAAATGTTTTTTTAATGGGTAAATGGTTAAACAAACTATGGTATATCCACATCATGGAATATTATTCATCAGTAAAAAGGAGCAGACTGTTGATATACACAACAATTTGGATAAACATCAAGGAATTATGCTGAGTGAAAAAAGCCAGTCTCAAAAGGATACAAACTGCTTGCTTCCATTATGTTACATTTGGGAGAGAACATAATCAGAGAGATGGAAAGCAGATTAGTGTTTGCCAGGAGCTAGGGATGAGGAAGATGGATGCATGACTATGAAAAGAATCTTACGGTGATATAACAGTTGAGTATCTTGATTGCAATGGTAGTTACACAAGGCTGCATATGTGATAAAATTGTATAAAACTACATACATGAAAGAGTGTGTAACCTAAAAATCTGAATAAGCTGTATGTATTGTATAAATCTCAGTACATTGGTTTTGCTATTTTAACATGTATGTATTTAACATGTGTGTATAAGATGTTATATTTGGGGGGAAGCTGTGGGAGGAATGCATAGGATTTCCCAGTACATTTTTGCAACCTCCTGTGAATCTACACATCTTTCAAAATTAAAAAAAAAAAATCATATAGAAAATACAAAAATGCACCAATCAATGTATAGTTCAATGAATTTCCACACATTCACAGTTCCACGTTGCTACCATCTAGATAAAAAAAAAAACAGAATAATTCCAGCACCCCACCGGGTTTCAATGTGCTCCTTCCCAGTCAATAACCATTCACTCAGAAGTCTATCACCATACTGGCTTCTATTACCATTGATAAGTTTTTCCTGATTTTGGAACTGTACACAAATGAAATCATATGTTATGCTCCCTTTGCATCTGGCTTTGATCCATGTTGGTACATGCATCGGCCCTTGTTGTTTTGTTTTTTTTTATTGTTCTGTGGAATGCTATTGTGTAAATATACCACATATTTTTTGCTTTGCTATTGATGGACATTTGGATTACTTTCCAGTTTGGGGCCATTATGAGTAAAACATCTACGATTGTTCTTGCACATGTATTTTGTTATATATATATACACACACACACGTATGTATGTATTTTTTGGGAATGTGCCTAGAAGCCAAATTGCTTTAGTAGATACAGCCAAGCAATTCTGAGCTCATTATACTTCCACCTGCAAAGTATAAGAGATCTAATTGCTCTACCTCTTAGCTTACTTATAGAACCTGCAATTTTAACCTCTATGCCATATGCAGGAGTTAACAAAAAAGATGTGAAATAAATATAGAGGAAAGTGGCAAAATGACTTTGCTTGGAAAGTACGTAGAACTATTGACAACAGTAAATATCCGCTTGAAATTTCTTGATCCTAATTTTAAGAGAAAATAAGTGGTCCTGGTTGTGTAATTCTCCCCATCAACTTCATCTGCTTAAATGCTAGTACTGGTTGTTAGATTTAATCAGTGTGCTTTATGAAAAGCAAGTAGAACATATTAGAGTCTTTTGAAGCCCTAAACAACTTATACCTAGAAGTTTTTAGATGGTACCAACAAGGAGAAATGATGCATGCTTCAACAAATGGTGATCATTATACTTCGGGTACTATATGTTTCTTCTTGTTTCGTTTTTAAGAACTTCAGTATCTCTTTTGCATATTTTTAAATTTTTATGTATCTTTTAGAAACTTTGCAAACTTATTATGTCTATCAAAACCTACTTTAGCCCATCCTGGCAAATAAAATTGTAGTAATATATTATTGGTTATCCATTCATATATCTCGTTTTGCTTGCTCTTTTTATCACCAAAAGCCATTGTTTGATATTCCCTATAGAACTTTGTATAGTTTAAAGTTTAAATGTTCTATAGTACATCCATTATCTTCTCTTTCAGAGCTTTTAGACACATAAAAGGAGTAAGTGTTATTTATCATGAATTTCTGATTCTAGTTCTCCGCACGTTTGTTCAATTTATTCTACATTCCTGAGATTTGGAAGGTTTCCTTGAGACTTCCTTATGGAGATGCTATTGGCTTGTCATAGTCTAACTGCTAAGAAGACTTACCCAAGGAATGTCTTTTAGGAAAACAGGATAGTCTTTTTTTTTTTTTTTTTTTTTTTTTTTTTTTTTTTTGGTGAGTGGTGGAATGATGGAGTCTCGCTCTGTCGCCAGGCTGGAGTGCAGTGGCAGGATCTCGGCTTACTGCAACCTCCGCCTCCCGAGTTCAAGCGATTCTCCTGCCTCAGTCTCCTGAGTAGCTGGGATTACAGGCCACAGGCACACGCCACCATGCCCAGCTAATTTTTGTATTTTTTAGTAGAGTTGGGGATTCACCATGTTGGCCAGGATGGTCTCGATCTCTTGACCTCGTAATCCACCCACCTCGGCCTCCCAAAGTGCTGGGATTACAGGTGTGAGCCACCGCACCTGGCCGAAAACAGGATAGTCTTAATAATTTTTTAACAAAATAACTATTGATAAAGGTATTACATAGTAGTTCTGAGTTTCATAGGAAATCAGCTCATTTTTTTCAATTATTATCATCATTTTGGATTTCAGTATCTTTTCATAAATGAACTTGTTAGGAAGTTATCTCTGCATGCATGCAGGTGTTTATAGCTGTTAACTGCAAAAAGTTTCATGATTTTGTTAACTGGATTGTTTAAAAATATTATTTTAATCTCATCATGTAAAATTCCTGACCAAGAACTTTGGCTAGGATGACTTTAATTTATTCTCTTATGCTCTTCCTCAATCATATTCATTTAAGTAATGAAAAAAAATTTCATTGTATGCTAAATTTTTCCTAAAATATTATAAAAATAAAAATGTTATTTTAAAATAGTCTACCACATACCTTTTTATATACCATGATAACTTAAAACATAGAAATAATTCCTAATGTTAGAATAGGTCCATCCATTGTATTGGGGGATATTATAATTTTTAGAGGATTTAGTAATTACCTCTGATGAACACCCTGTGATTTAGCTTGGATATGCCATATGATTTTGAAGGTAGTTGAAATGCTTTAATAGGCGAAAAATATCAGCTCAATAGTAAGTTAGCTTTTTAACATAATTTATAAAAAAAGTTATCCTAAGCTCTCTGTCTTGCCATATTTTCATGTACTATATCTATTTTTTATTGAGACATTTTGATAGTACCTTTTAAAAAAAAAATATAGTAGAGTTCAATTCCAATGTAAAAAAAGTTTTACTTCCTAATTCAAATCACAGAATTATCTTAGTATTTTTTTTTGCACTTGTTTTGGCAGAGGATTATTATCTATGCTGTATCTATCTAAAACTGCCAATTTGATAATTGTCAGAATTTATTTTGGGGAGAGAAGATCTTAAATGGCAGGACTGAGACTGAATCTATTCTCAACATTTGCATCTTTTACAATGCAATTGGTTACAAAAAAATGGAAACTTACTCTGACTTGCTTAATGTAGGGTCACAGAGTCAATGGGCAGCTGAGAACCAGACCTGGCATCAAGATAGATTCTTACAGCCAAAAAGCCAGAAGGACAACGTGTATTTTTTTAGCAGAAACACACCAGGTCTTCTGAGACTTTAGGACATAGTCTCCTCTGCAGCCTTGAAAGAATTCTTGCTGTTTTTCATTCTTTGTAACATTCACTTCAGAGACAAAGATCTGGTTTGGGGTATCTGATGAGCTGATGCAAAGTCACATGCATATACACTGCCTACCGGGACAGAGCAAGAGAAGTTCTCACTCTTCTGGCGTTGGTAGTGGGAGGCAGATCATTGCCTTTCAACAAGACAACACGTAGTAGGAAGCTCCTCCCAAACAGGAAAGAAGGTTGAAAACCTATCCACTAAAAGAAGATACCCAAACTTACAAATGACCATTTCTCCATTAAAAAAAATATATGTGTGTATGTGTGTGTATATATATATATATATACACACACATATTTATAAATATATATATACATATATACATATATGTGTGTGTATATATATACACACACATATTTATAAATATATAAATATATGTACTTATATATAAAATATATATAAATATATATAAATATAAATATATATATAAATATATATAAATATAAATATATATAAATATAAATATATATATAAATATATATATAAATATATATATAAATATATATATAAATATATAAATATATATATAAATATAAATATATATATAAATATATATAAATATAAATATATATATAAATATATATATACATGTTAAAGGAAATTAAAATGGAGACTAAGCCTGAAGAAGCCCTTAGTAGGCCAAGCCAGTTAGTTCTCCTAAGTGGCCTAAACGTTGCTTGATTTGCAAACGTAAGCAAAACTTAACTTGATCTATTTCTAGTAAACACCTATATTAAGGAAAGACAGAACTTAAGCTCAATCAGTCTGAATGCATCAGCAAACTTATGTAAGTATATATAACTAGAGGCTTTTCAGTGGGATAGACCAAATAAGGCAACTGTATAACTATAACCAATCAAATATTTTATTAGCTTTATTTCTATGTTTCCTCTGGAAAAACCTACCCCTTGCATTCACCAGTCGAGCTTCAGAACCACTTCTGGTTTGGAGCTACCCAATTCATACATCGTTGTTTGCTTAAACTCTTTAAAAATTTCATTGTGCTTCAGTTTACCTTTTTAACACATAGAAATATAGATGTATACTTTATATACACATTTCAGAAGACAAAATTTCTTGGAAAAAATAACCCTGTTTTTCTGATTTTTAATGTTATGATTTTGATGTACCATAATCAATATGCTATGATTCTTTTTCTCGACTGTTCCAGCATAATATCTGGATTTCTATCTGTTCCTAGTTTATAGTGATCATGTTTACTATGTGATTGTATAAATAAATATATATATAAAACAATAATACATATATACATATACATATATACATATATATACATATATACATATATACATATACATATATATACATATATACATATATGTATACATATATACATATATGTATACACATATACATATATGTATACATATATACGTATATGTATACACATATACATATATATACATATATACATATATGTATACATATATATACATATATACATATATGTATACATATTTATACATATATACATATATGTATACATATATATATATGCACACACACACATATGTATGTATTTTAAAAATAAAATCATCTGATACCCAGGACAAAAGCACAATTGTTCCATTATTTCTCTTGCCACACTGAAAGAGTGAGGAGAAACTAGAGTTGTTTATTTTAATATGGAAAGGGTAGACTGATGCTGTCACAGGTGTTATGGGATCTGTACCATATACGTGACCCTGATGTCCCGAGAAAGCTCCACCACATGCTTCCATCAACCCTCTCTTGGTCAGGAGTCTGCTCACTCTGGAAAGACACTCTGCGGACAGAGCTAAACTTTCCCAGCTGTGCCTTGATCTCTGACTCCTTTCATTCAGCACCTCGCCAGGAAGAGGCTCCGGGGTTTACAGCAGCTCCGGCCACAGGGGGCCTGGCTAATTAGATTTCTACTCTCTGTTGATTTTCAAATGATACAGTTTAAAGTTCTGGTACAAAGTGACAGTTTCTCATACTAGTGCTGCGTCTCAGAAGGAGAACCAGAATCTCTAGTCTACTATAAAAGTTATAAAATGTGAGTTAATTTGTAATTAGAGATGAGACAGAGTAGGAGACACTATGTAATTTAAGATAGTAACCAGTTAATAGAAACATAGACTTCTGTACCCTAGAACTTAAAGTATAATAAAATATATATATATAAAAGAGAAGCAAAGTTGGCTCAAATCCTTCACAGATGTAGTCAGGGCGACTTCAAAACAAAAGTAGAAAATGCATACATCCAATGTGATATAGGCATATTTTAGCTGTAATTGAAGCCTGCCTTTCCTTTCCCTTTGGAAGCCCTGAGTCTTCGCAGGATTGGGTTAGGAGACAGGACACCTGCTTTTCATTTTAGAGTTGACAGGTCATCAAACATTAGTGGTTTTTGCTTAGTTCTTGACATTCTTTTTCCTATTCCAATTTTATTTCTCTTCTATGCTCTTCACTGTAAATTAATTCTTCAGCCAAATGTCCGAACTAGTTTTTACTTTAAGAACCATCTTGTTTCTTACCTTTCTGTCTTCATGTTTCCCTCTGTTATTCTATTGTCCTTTCTGTATCCCTCAGTTTTGGTGAGTCACCCACTGCCCTCCACTTTCCTGCTGAGCAACCCCAACAAATGCAGTCCGTTTGCAGCATCTGCTCTTAACTACAAAAAAGAAAAATACAATTCAGAACAAACCTCATTATTTGTAAGCAGAAATGTAAGAGGAAAAGTATTCTGTTGTTTTTATATTCACAGGTACTCTGTATCTGACACAGAAGCAGATTTTATATCCCTTAAACAAAGGGAGACTAACAGGAAATAGTTCTAACCAGGTATAGAATGACCAACTGCTGCCCACTGTGGGAGTTACACAGAGAGTACTCACATTGCTGAAAAATTATTTTCCCAGAGTTTTTTGATAATGAAATACATTTCATCCTTTCTATTGCAACCTCCACCATTAAATTCCAAAAACTTCATGAAAATGATTAGGCAGAGGGTAGGTAGATCAACTTTCTCTTGACATAATAAAAAAAAGTTCAATTTTCTTTTCTGTTTAATTTTTTTCCTTCTTCTTTTCCTCTGCCTTCACACCACTGGATCTCAGAGAGGTTAAGTTACCTCAAGTACTTTTAGAAAAATGACAAATAGACAAACACATGGGAACGTGACAAATAAACACATGGAAATAAAGTTAGCCATAGTGGTGGCAGGACGTTCTGATTAAAGAAATAGAAATTTGATTCTAGGACTCTTTACTCCTTCAATTTGAGCTTTCTTCCAGCAATAATGAAATGACCTCTTTCTCTTTTTTAAATTAATGTTTTTAGCTCAATTATCTGAGACAAGGATCACTTCGCAGCATGGGTGAATTGTGCCAGGATTGCTGGGTGAAGGGAATGGGCTTCCATGCCTGGCCAGCAGTGTTTCTGCAGCCTCTGCCACATCAGAGTACTCCCCAGGGCTAAGGGATGGACACTGTAGCCATTCTGCAGGCTGTGGTATGAGGTGGGATACTCTTTACCAGAGATTCTTGGGGAAAAAAAAAAAAATCAGTGGCAAGGCTCCTAAAAGGGACTTTCGCAGCTTTTCTTGGGATAAGCCTCTTAGTAGCCACTAAGTAGAGATGGGAGCATCTAACTTACAGGCAACATTCCCTACTGGCTTGAAGCCTGCAGCCAGGTTAAGGGAAGATCAGAACAATCTGGTTCAGGCTCGTTATTGAGAGGAGTTTCCAGAAATCTGTAGAGACACAAGTTACACTGTATTGGCGTCAGCTATGTAATTATTTGTGCATAATTCATTCCACAGTTACTTATTGCATATTACCAAAGTAGTAGCTTTTAAGTTTTCCTTTCATCATGACCACAGAAAAGTGATAAGGTATATATTTTACATGGCAACGTAATCATAGTTATGACTGAAACAAATTTTTACAAAACAATAACCTTATCTCTTATACTCATATTTTGCATTCTCTTCTATGTTATTAAAAATAAATAATGGTCAAACGCAATCTTTTTCCACGGCCCACCCACTAATGGGTTGTGTGATCTAGGTTCAAAAACACCCGGCTAAAAGGCAGACAGTGTATTGGATGCTGGGCTTATAAATATGAATTACAGATGATTCTAATCCTTAAGAAACTCAGAGTCAAACAGAGGGAAATGACTAATGCCACACAATTGGAAAACTGAATTCTATTTATTATGATAGAGAATAATCAAGTGCTATTGGAGAAAATTGTTTGGGTACTTACCTTGGGAGGGGCAGTAGGGCAGTAGATGGAAAAAGGCTTTCTGAAGGAAGAGCCACCTGAACTGAGTGTTGAATGGTCAGTCAAGTGACTCGTGAGGAGGAGGGTCATGGAGTTTCATAATCAAACAGCACGTGCAAAAGCACAAAGGGTGAGCAGCTTGATGTGCAAGGAGAGGTATGAGAGGAGGACACTTGGAGAAATGAAGCTGGTCCCAATGTCATCACAAGGGTCCTTAAAGGTAGAAGCTGGAAGCAGAGGTGGCCAGAGAGATGCAGGGTGAGGACATGATCTATTATTTCTGACTCTGAAATGGAGGAAGGGGGCCATGAGCAAATGTGGGTGGCTTCCAGAAAACCAAAAACATGAAGAAACAGCTTACGGAAGGATTGCAGCCCTGCTGACACCTTGATTTTAGCCCACTAAGACCTGTGGCAGATTTCTGCCCTACAAAACCTAGATATAAATTTATGTTGTTTTAAGACACTAAGTTTGCAGTAATTTGTTGTGGAAACAATACAAAACTGTTAGAGTTGGCAAAGTTATTTTGTTGGGGTAGATTGCAGGAAAGGTGACAAGTCAAGTCTAATTCATCATGGCCTGCTCTCAGAGCCCTCTCTCAGAATGTTCTAGCTGCAGTCCTTAACTAGCCTAACTCTTTCCTTATGTTCTACAGGCACTGACTCACTCAAATCGAATTTATTAAACAAATTTTACAGGTTTTATAACTTCTGCATTAAAATTGCTTTTTTTCCCATACTAATTTGTATACCATTAAAAGTAGGCGTTAAGATACCTCTCTCAACGTCAAGGTTTATCTGTTAAAACTTATCATCATCATATTACAGTTGTGCATCAAAATATAGAAGAAATACTTTTGAAGATCACAAACTACATTTAAACATTCAGTTAAAAATAATGTCTAAATCAGCTCATAAAGTGAACCATTTAGTGGACATATGCAAAAACTTGACAGTATATAAAATCAAACAGATTGTCAATAAAGTTTCTTTTGCACTTAATTGTTTTATACAGTGATAACATTACAATTCAGACTCATCTTCCTTGAAAATAAAATGCAAATTTAACTTCACACGTTAAGTCCACCATATATCTCCTTCTTATTCAAATTTAGTAGAAGCTAAATGTAGGAATTCAAATATATACATTAATTTAACTGTCATGTTAAAATTGTACAACTTGACAAACAGCAGTCACTTCTACATGCCTTATGGTAGTGTTACTTCATAAAAAATTCTGAGACGTTTTTGTTTCCTCCAATAAAAACATTATATGACAAGAAATATAAACAAGCAAATACTTTAACAATGACTTGTATTTTATTTTAGTGATTGATGAATTTTGAGCAAATAATCAGAACTTCAGTTTTGTCATATTGTTTCAATATGTATGTAGATGAGTCATGCAATAATTTCCCTGAAAATTCTGGACCACCCTAACTGTCATGTCCTTTCCACATCAGCTACAGTCCCAAGGGAAAATCCATGAACTTAACCATCACCAGGAAACACTCTACCTTGAAAACCACAAATGTAACTTTACACTCTTTGAGTATAGTCTTCCATTCTTCAGTCTTACTCCAGCTTCCCTCACATACCTGCTTTTCAATCTAAAAGAGATCCTTATTCCCTGTTACTTTCTTTTATCCCAGCCTATTAATGCTTAATTCTGTGTGTGTGTGTGTGTCTGTCTGTCTGTCTGTCCTACCCACCAGTAAATCTCAACACTTCTTCAGCTTACTTAGACAGAGAGCTAAAAATGACTCAACCATATAGACTAGTCCTGCAAATTCTTATCTATAATCCTGGGGGTAACCTTTCTGTTACTCATGGTGGATTTACCTATGCCGCCATAACAAATAAATCCCCAAATCTCAGTAACCTAAAACAATGAGGCCTATTTTCTGCTCGTGTTGTATTCTGTAACACTTGATAACCCTCTTCCCCACTCTGGAACACATGGCCTTTAAGAGTTTTATAGCCAGGAACAAGAGAGCATGGAGTAAGTGTACCCCTTGTAAACTGTCATATATTAAATATGACACATCACTTCAGTTTAGATAAACCTAGATACATGAATGCTCAGGCGATGTAGAGGACAAGGTAGATGATGTTTGCTGAACACTAACAGTGTCTGCCGCACATGGTTGGCCCGACTCTATTTTCCTCAATGTGTATTTCCAATTTTCACCACTTTCCTTGAAGCCCTAAGTCAGCTTCTGTCCCTTGCCATTCTCTGTAAATTGACCCTTTCTTCTTCCATGAGAACTTTGAAGGTTTAGATTTAATCTCCCTCCACTTTACAATCCCATTCATCTCTTATCACTTCTATTCCACCCGCATGCCTTATCTACCTTCACTTTTTCTCATCGAGACAATGCTCCCTAATTTCTTTATTGATTCTCTATCTTTAGACTACCTTTTCAGCTCATAGGCAGGGATTTTATACCCTCAATATTTCTTTAATTTCCTATCTACTTCCTCTTTTCATCTGAACTTCTTGCAGTTCTGGATTCTTACACCCATGATGCAAATGTAAACTAGCTTTTGCTCTCTTTAGTTTTTTGAAATTTCACTTGATGAAATTCAAATACAAGGGATATTTCCACTCTATCTTTCTTCACTTACCTACTGCATTTGACTCTGATAATTCATATCTAGTTTTGAAAACTTTCTTTAACTTACATTAATAAAGGATATACTCTTTTGAGCTGGTTACTATCTTTGCTCCTCACCCCCTTCTTCTTAATAGGTTTTTCTTCACCTGCCTTTTAAATGTTGATATTCCTGGGGGGTTCATCCTCAACAGCTGATCTTTTCATTTTGCACTCTCTCTGGGAGAAATTGGCCCAATTTCATATTCTCTAAGACCAACTATAGGAAAATCACTCTAAAATCTATTTTCCTATTCAAGAGCACTTAAATGACTTTAAGACCTTATATCCAATTCCCGTTTTACCATGCCAATCTGAAAGTGTACTTCCTCAACACTATCAGTCAATTCATGCTTTTTCTTAAAGCTTGTATTTCTGATGGTGACAACATATTTCAGCCTGACACCAAAGGAAAAATCCTTGTCAATACCTTCTTCCATATCACCAATGGAAGCCTCCACCTCCTCTATTATCTGCCCAATGACCCACCAGTGACAATGGCCTGTCAATATCACTTAGTGTATATTTCTTAGATCTATCTGAAACCATTCCTAGTCCTCCTCCATAGTTCAGATCACTTCCAGTTCTCAATTTACTTCAGCCATAGTCTCCTAAATAATCTTTCTCTTTCTAATCCTGCCTTTCTAAGCCTATTTTGCATATCCACAACCTCAGGTAATGTTACTCTGTTGATTAAAATTCTTGAATGACTTCTGGCTACCTACAGTATAAATTTCAAATGCCCGAATAGAAAATATACAAACCTATTTTATTTGGCCTTTGGCTGCCAACCCAGCTTCTCCTCTTTCCTATGTTGTATGTTGTATTCTTACAACATCGAGCTATTGGAAGAGCAGGAGCACACCATGCTGTTTCCTCTGTGCTTCTGTTCGTGCTGCCCCTTTCCCTGGATGTACCTTCTCGCTTTCTCACTTGCCTAGGTTCTCCTATCTTCCTTCCCAGTCTTCACATGAGTGGCACTAGTATGCAAGGTTCTTTGCTCATGTGCCTCCTTAAAGACTTCTGATAAACCATGTATTTCTTCAAACATTTTCAATTTGGTATCTTAAAATTTTTAATCATATGATTAAGAATTTATAAAACATACAAATTTTACTGTTGTGTAAATATTGATATTACAGAGCAGCAGCTACCAAACTAGCTGACTTCCTGATTTGGTCAGCCAAATCAGGCCTACCACATTTTTGTAAATAAAGTTTTATTGAAAGACAGCAATATTCAATAATTTGCATATTGTCTCTGGCCACTTTTGTGCTATAGCAGCAGACTTTAGTAGTTACTACAGAGACTGTGTGGCCCACAAAATCTAAAATATTTGCTATCAAGTCCTTTACAGAAAACATTTGTGAAACCCTTTTTTAGAGTAAAACTTTTACTCCACTGTTTAAAATGTATCCATTCAATACAATCCATACACCACAATGAGTAAAAGATACCACTATTTATTTTAAAAATCAATAAACAAGCTCTTTCATGGCCAGAAATTATACGTAGCTATTTTTCTCCATGAGTTAAACTTCCATTTCATTTCATCACCTGTATTGGTCAAGGGTCTCCAGAGAAAGAAAACTAATAGAAAATATGTGTATACAATGAGATTTATTATAAAGAATCGGCTCATGTGATTATGGAGGATGGTAAATTCAAAATCCACAGACCCGATGTCATATACAAGCTTGAACCCAAAGGTCAGCCACCTGCTGTAGAGCCAAGAAGACCTATGTTGCAGTTTGAAGGTCTTCAGGCCCTCAGGTGAGACATTTCTCTCTTACTGTGGGTGAAGAGTAGGGTCAGCCTTTGGTTCTATGCAGGCTTTCAACTGATTAGATGAGGCCAGCTCATGTTAAGGGGGAGCAATCTGCTTTATTTAGTCTATCAATTTAAGTGTTAATCTCATCCAAAAACATCCTCATACAAACACTCAGCAAAATTTTTTACTAAATATCTATAGGGGAAACACATGGCCTAGTCAAGGTGATACATATAATTAGCAATCACACTACCTAATATTAATTTAATGTATTTTATGTTTAAAATCTTTTTTTTTTTTTTTTTGAAACGAAGTCTCGCTCTGTCTCTCAGCAGGAGTGCAGTGGCATGATTCTCCTGCCTCAGCCTCCAGAGTAATTGGGATTACAGGCATGCGCCACCACACCCAACTTTTCTTTTTTAAAATTTTCCTTTAAGTTCTGGGATACATGTGCAGAACATGCAGGTTTGTTACATAGGTATACATGTGCCATGGTGGTTTGCTGCACCTACCAACCTATCATCTAGGTTTTAAGCCCCACATGCATTAGGTATTTGTCCTAATGGTCTCCCTCTATTTACCCCCCACACCCCAACAGGCTTTGGTGTATGATGTTCCCCTCCCTGTGTCCATGTGTTCTCACTGTTCAACTCCCACTTATGAGTGAGAACATGCAGTATTTGGTTTTCTGTTCCTGTGTTAGTTTGCTGAAAATGATGGTTACCAGCTTCATCCATGTCCCTGCAAAGAACATAAATTCATTCTTTTTTATGGCTGCATAGTGTTCCATGGTGTATATGTGCCACATTTTCTTTATCCAGTGTATCATTGATGGGCATTTGGGTTGGTTCTAAGTCTTTGGTATTGTGAATAGTGCTGCAATAAACATACGTGTGCATGTGTCTTTATAGTAGAATGATTTATAATCCTTTGGGTATATACCCAGTAATAGGATTGCTGAGTCAAATGGTATTTCTGGTTCTAGATCCTTAAGGAATTGCCACACTGTCTTCCACAGTGGTTGAACTAATTTACACTCACACAAACAGTGTAAAAGCATTTATATTTCTCCACAGCCTCTCCAGCATCTGTTGTTTCTTGACTTTTTAATGATTGCCATTCTAACTGGCGTGAAATGGTATCTCATTGTGGCTTTGATTTGCATTTCTCTAATGACCAGTGATGATGAGCTTTTTTTCATGTTTCTTTGCCACAAAATTGTCTTCTTTGGGAAGTGTCTGTTCATATCCTTTGCCCACTTTTTTATTTTTTTTCTTGTGAATTTGTTTATATTCCTTGTAGATTCTGGATATTAGCCCTTTGTCAGATGGATAGATTGCAAAAATTTTCTCCCACTCTGTAGGTTGCCTGTTCACTCTGCTGGTAGTTTCTTTCACGGTGCAAAAGCTCTTTAGTTTAATTAGATCCCGTTTGTCAATTTTGGCTTTTGTTGCAATTGCTTTGGTGTTTTAGTCATGAAGTCTTTGCCCATGCCTATGTCCTGAATGGTATTGCCTAGGTTTTTCTTCTAGGGTTTTTATGGTTTTAGGAGCCCAAAAACTCCTTAAACTGATAAGCAACTTCGGCAAAGTCTCAGGATACAAAATCAACGTGCAAAAATCACAAGCATTCCTATACGCCAATAATACACAAGCAAAGAGCCAATTCATGAGTGAACTCCCATTCACAATTGTTGCAAAGAGAATAAAATATCTAGGAATACAACTTACAAGGGATGTGAAGAAGCTCTTCAAGGAGAACTACAAACCACTGCTTAAGGAAATAAGAGAGGACACAAACAAATGGAAAAACTTTCCATGCTTATGGATAGGAAGAATCAATACTTTGAAAATGGCCATACTGCCTGAAGTAATTTGTAGATTCAATGCTATTCCCGTCAAGCTACCATTGGCTTCCTTCACAGAATTAGAAAAAAACTACTTTAAATTTCATATGTAACCAAAAAAGAGCCTGTATGGCCAAGACAATCCTAAGCAAAAAGAACAAAGCTGGAGGCATCATGCTACCTGACTTCAAACTATGTTGCAAGGCTACTGTAAGCAAAACAGCATGGTACTAGTACCAAAATAGATATATAGTCCAATGCAACAGGACAGAGGCCTCAGAAATAACACCACACATCTACAGCAATCTGATCTTCGACAAACCTGACAAAAACAAGCAATGGGGAAAAGATTCCCTATTTAATAATAATAAATGGTGCTAGGAAAACTGGCTAGCCATATGCAGAAAACAGAAACTGGACCCCTTCCTTACACCTTATACAAAAAATTAACTCAAGATAGATTAAAGACTTAAACGTAAAATCTACTTTTCATTTTTATAGTGTGAATGATAAGGAATCTTGTTTCAATATAGTAATTTCACTTGACTTTTTGTCATATACCTTCATATCATCTTTTGGTTGACAGCTTGATTAGGTATCCAAACCCTTTTTATTGTCATTTTTTTATTTCCAAAGGTAAATAAATAGTCTAGCACAAGGAATAAGTAAATTAGGTGACTGCCTACATTTAATTAAAAAATAGATTTCCCTCAAGTTTTATGTTTATATAAATTTTCTTTTTTAAACAAAGAATCGGTTACACAGCTGTGGGGTGGGCTAAGAAAATCTGAAGTCCACTGGGGAGACAGCCAGGAAGGAAAGATAGTGAAAAGGCTAGAGTTCCATGGCATGAGCTGAAGCTTTTTGACCACAGGCAGCAGCCAGTCAGTAAAGGAGATTGGGAAAAGGAAAGGGGAGCAATTTTACACCAGTCACTATTAGAGACTCTCAGGTCAGGGAAAGTCTAAGCCTTCTTTTAGAAGTCCTTCCAACAGATTAAGCCCTGCCCATTTAAAATAATCTGTCTTTTGATTAAAGTTAGCCCGTGGAATTTTAATTACATTCATAAAATCATTTCACATCAGCATTTAGATTAGCGTTAAAATAACCGGGAGAATATGTGCTCCTGATGCAAAATGGTGGTTGTCTCTCTGCCGTCTTTCATAAGACACTATCCCTTGTAGCTCACCCTATCTGGAAACACATAAGAAAGAGAACTCTAGGGAAAGTAGTTTGGCCTAACTATATGGACATGTCAAAAGGCCATCATATCCTCCTAGTACTTTGATAAAATTACACAGAAAATTCCATATGTATTTGAAAGTAGTAATTAAATGGACTCTTTGCTTCCTCATTTTTGGATCAAATAATGTCATCAAATTCAAGAATGAGCTTCTTTTCTCTTCTCATCTGTCTTGGCCTGGAATAAAGCAAAGCCTGGAATAAAGTTTTACGAGTCTGCAATCACAGCCCTAGTAGCAGGAATAAGGGCAAAACAGGAATAAGGATAAAGAAGAGAGAAGGAAGGAGGACAAATGCAGTCAAAGTCTTCATTATGAAGCCAACCACTCAATGGAGTCAAGTGCAATCAGTGGATTAATCTCTTGGGACCATCTTCTGAGAAGCATATGATATGGTTTGGTTCTGTGTCCCCACCCAAATCTCATCTCAAGTCATAATCCCCACATGTCAGGGGAGGAGCTTGGTGGGAGGTGATTGGATCATGGGGGTGTATTTCACCCTTGCTGTTCTCATGATAGTGAGTGAGTTATCATGAGATCTGGTTGTTTGAAAGTGGGTGGCACTTCCCTCTTCACGTGCTGTCTCTCTCTCTCCTGCCACCATGTGAAGAAGGTCCTTGCTTCCCCTTTGCCTTCTCCCATGATTGTAAGTTTCCTGAGGCCTCCCATCATGCTTCCTGTTAAGCCTGTGGAACACTGAGTCAATTAAACCTCTTTACTTCATCAATTACCCAGTCTCAGGTGATTCTTTATAGCAGTGTGAAAATGGACTAACACAGCATATAAACAACTGGTTCTTAGGGCACTAAGGGGAAGATAAGGAATTTATCTGACAGCCTCATTTCATATTAGTTCTTCTCAAGAGCATTATTCTCCATTTTCATGTGGCTAATTTGCAGAGAGCCTGCATGATCCTGCTGTTTCTCACATATTAGCACTAGCAGGTAAGCCTGCAGGTAGGAAACAAAAGTTTGAGCAGTGGCACGCAGGTGATCACTGGCTCACCATGGGGCAGAGCACTATGGCAGCAGCTGAGATGGAAAATTGGTCCAAGGTACCAGAGACAGAAAACAATGAGAGCATCTTAAGTACCAGTAGCCCTTCCCAGACTTATTTGCTGTCTATGTGCCCCAAGACACCTGTCTTACAGCAGTAACTCTACAAACACAAGGCTTCAATAACCTGACTTGTATTCACGGTGGAAATTATATGAAAGGTTTGAAAGTGACTGTTAGGAAAGCAACTCAGCCATGGGGAGGAGCTCACAAGACGTGCAGCTGGTCTTCTGAGATTATATTCTTGTCTGAGATTGATTATCTTTACGCCACTTCCCTGATCTTGAAGAAGGATTATGTGCAGAACCTAGGCTTCACTTCTGTTTTTGAAGGGGCCCCAGCAACACATGAGGAGAACTTTTCCAGAGCACAGAATAATGTCTATTCAGAGCTAATATATAAATTAATTGCAGAGTTGAGTAAAGTAACACCTAAGCCATCAACTTTCTTTTAACCTTGACTCCACTCACTATATTCCTTGAGACCCTTCCCAGAGCCTCTAACAATGACAAACAAGGTTTCCTCACTATTGAAGACAGTGTCCACAAGGAAAGTATGATGGTTTCAAGTAGGCATTGTTCCATAAATAACTCTTGGAGGAAATAATTAGAATGGCCTGTTTTAGCCTGCAGCAAAAGCAGTGATAATATAGAAGTCAAATTCATTTTTCCCTAAGACTAGGTATTTCTTTTAATCCTGTTGCTGGCTAAGTAAATACAATCTGAAAGGAAACTGGGACTAAGAAGAAAATCCCTTAATTCAGAAGGTGAATGAATTATTCCTATGTTAGTATGGTAGGTCTGCCATAAAAAAGTATACAGACTGGGTGGCTTAAACAACAGAAATTTATTGCTCACAGTTCTGGAGGGTAGAAGTCTGAGATCAAGGTGTCAGCAGGGTTGATTGCTCCTGAGGCCTCCTTTCTTGGCTTGTAGATGCTGACTTCTCCCTCATTCTTCCTCCATGTGTGTCTGTGTCCTAATCTCCTCTTTAAGGACACCAGTCATCCTGGATCAGGGCCCACCCTAATGACCTCATTTAATCTTAATTGTCTCCTTAAAGTCCCTATCTGCAATTAGTCACATTCTGAGATACTATGGGTTATAGCATATGAATTTGGGGGATAATGGGAAGAACAATTACATGCATAACAATCTCTGATTAATAAAATGACTGAATTTTACCTTAATCATATCTTTGGTTTTATGTTTTCATGAAGATCTTATTTTTCCCCTCATCCTCACTCAGACCATGGAATTATCTCATTCTTGATCTAATTCTAAATTGTGTCAGGCTATCAAGAAAATATTTTATTAGCCTTCCTGTGCCCTTGCTTCATGCCAACATTGCTAATTGCCAAATGTAGCCAAACTGCTCTTTTTAAATGGAAAGGTTATATATATATATATATATATATATATATATATATATATATATAAAATATATGTACACAGACACATATGTATATATATGTGTATATATACACGTGTGTGTGTGTGTATATATATATACATTTACACAGTAAAGGTTTACACGAAGTTCTCTGTATATGTGTGTACCTATATTTATTTTGATGACTGATATATACATACATACATATCACAGCTCTCTCTCATAAGTAGGGGCGAGAATCTTTATTCTAATGTTTTAAATTGGAAATTGCCAGCAGAATATGACAACAGCATATGTCCCTTAGATATTTTGATTATCTTTGCCTACTGTCCATCTTTAACTTTATTCATTCTCTCTTTACTTGCCCCATTCATCACTTTACGTATGGATATAATCAGTCATTGAAATACATATAGGTATGCACATATAGAGATAACTTTGTGTAAACCTTTACTGTGTAACTCATTGTACAGTATTTGTTGTTTTGTTATTGTATATGTTCATCTCCTGTATCAGTTCATGAGTTCCTGGAGGGCAGGGACATGTTTAATTAAACTTGGTCTTAGGACCAAACACAGTGTTGAGAATGTGTACACTTGTCTCCTAATAAATGTTGAATGAAGAATGAAGATTAGTTAAAAATCATACATCAGTGTTTGCTGCATTTCAACTGATTGTAGATTTTCCTTTAGTTGGTATAAATGTCCTCCAGACTTTTTGGTGAGCATGAACAGCAATTTGATTTTATTTATGTCTTTAGTAAAGAATGTTCTCAACATCAGATGGGGAAAAAGAATGGGATAAAAGCAAGAAGTTTAAGCTTTTTGAGTTTTCTGTCCTTTAATGTTTAAAACAACTGATACTTTCAATCTATTTCCTTACATTCGATAAATGTCAAAGTTCTGGGGGAGGAAGCATCTTGTTCTATTTAGAGCTTCTTTTCCTGTGCAGGAAGCTGCTTTTCCCCTCCACTCCTCAGAGATCGGGGTTGTGTACCAACAGACCTGTGTCTTGTCTTTTACTATTTACTAACTCTTCTAGCCAACTCTCTGCGTTTTATTTCAGTATCAGCAAGGAAATCACACTTGCTGGCTGTGATTTGGAAGTGCTTGTCTGTTAACTTTCAAGTTTCTAATACGGATGGTTAGTTCCCATAAAACCTCTTCCTCATTTGAGTAAACATACCCATTGGAGATGATAATGCATTCCTCTTTGTGATACTCAGCATCAATGTCATCCTCTTTCAAGTGTGAGTTACATGTATTCATGCACAGAAAGAAAATAGTTATTTACACGTAGATGTGAGAAATCATATCAATGCTAAAAGTATTTTACAGCACAGTGTTAGCTGAATAGACCTTACGCTGTTAGGATATCTATAAATATTCCCTCGATGCTAAAGGACAGATAAGTAAAAATATTCATCTCAATTCACCAGAAATTGTTATAGAAAAACTGGCAATATGAGAACAAATGTTATTTAATAGTGCCTAGATGCACCAGATATTTCTAGAGACACTCCACAGAGAATGACTAAAAGTCAATTCAATTAAAACCAAAATGCTATATAAATGTACAACATACACCATAGGTTAAAATAGCACTTAATTCCACTCAGACAATTTTCTAACTATAACCCAGAAGTAGTAATAGTTCAATCCTTACTTTCCATGTGGAAGATTAAACAGATTTATTGACACATTTAGATGATAATCACAAACATTTTGTACCCAACGAAGTACAAAGAAATAAATAAATGCAAGAAATGTACTTTCAAACACAGACAAGGTGAATTTATCTTTTTGCTGATAAGTGTGGCCCAGGAAATAAATGATTCCAAGCCTTTAAATGTCATCCAAAAGATAACTAGTCTATACAGGCTTAGGAAAAAAGAAATAAAGCTGGTTAAATAAATGTTGATCAAAAAATGAGTAATTATACACAGCATTTATATGTCACTTATTTAAAAAGTATTGGTATTACTGCTTGTGATACTATATTATGTTTACAAACTTATTTCATAAATACTTCTTTTAATAATGATGAGAAACCTAGGAGGTAGATGTTATTATTCCTTATTTGCATATTAAAAATTTATGCCCAAAAAGGTAAATCAGTGACCTAAGGTCACACAACTAAAAGTAGAAGAGCTAAACTTGAGCGCTCATCTTCTGAATTCACCGTAACACAGATCTCTCTCATAAGTAGGGGCTAGAATCTTTCTTTTTAATGTTTAAAGTTGGAAATTGCCAGCAGAACACAACACCGTGTGTCCCTTAGGTATCTCCATTATCTTTGCCTACTGCCAATCTTTAACTTTGCTCATTCTCTTTACTTGAGAGAGAATTCATCACTTCAGCAAATCATAGAGCTGAAAGAGACTCAAATCTCTCCTTTAGTTTATGAGAAAACAGCCAGAGAAATAAACCTATTTTGTCGTAGATGATCTAAGTAATTATTATAAAATTTTGAACTGAACTTAGTTTTGCTGATTCCTATTGCATTCCCAATCAGTCTCATAATCATTTAAAAGTATCTATTGAAAATCTGTTCACTGAGGTGTCGCAAAACTTCTCTGACTTGTAAGTGCTCTACGCTTCAGGTGGTGAAGTCAATTTTTCTGACTTGTAAGTGCTGTAAACTTCAGGTGGTGAGATATAAAGATATAAAATAATTAATAAAATGTCCTTGACTATAAGTTAACTGACACACTTGGGAGCGAAGGGAAATCAGTGCAGGCTGCGATTAATAAAGGAGGTAAAGGAGAGAGGCTGAGCCTTGATTAACACTGATGGTGGGAAGAATTATGATGAGGATGGGGTACAAGACTATATTTTAGAGGAAGATAACAGTTTGACCTTCACTTGTATGCACAAACTTTTTATAGATGCTCAATTAAATTGTGACCAATTGATACACTTATTGTTGCTACAAAATATAGGCTTTGGTAATGACTTAGGTGGAAGGTTGAACTGAGTAGGGCGTAATGTACAAGAAGCTGAACAGTGCACGAAGGACATGGAGTTACGGCTCAATATTGAACTAATGTTATGGAAACATTGTTTTGTTTTGTTTTTTCTCAGACTTGTGAGAACTTTGCTTTCTGAAAATAGAAGAGAGAATGGTCAGGGAGGTAAATGTTTCCATTCAAATGGTGGCAGTGCACAAGACAACTGAATTGAGGGAGAAATCGTTGGATCTTTCTGAAGATGCTGTGAGGCCAGACTGATTACGTAGCAATTATTGATAACTTGTTTGGTAGTTCCTACAAGAGCTTAGCCAACGATTTCTAATTTCTAAAAGTAGATTACTAAAACGACAAGTTGCTGCTCTAATGGGAATGCCCATGATGGTTCTCAGGAGTCAGTAGGGGGAGGAGTCTGGCTGGAGCAGATGGTTTATATTCACGTGGAGAAGGAGATAGGGTACCACTGAGGTGGAGGAGAGCCTGTTGAGCAAATCCACCAGACTTTACTGGAATTTTTGGTATTGTTTATGGTAAAGCTGAAGTTAAAATGGAATTTAGTCCCATTCCATTTTCCTGTTTCCTTAAAAGACAAAAAGGGAGTGGGGGCGGGGGGATGGGAGGGCAAGCAAAACAAATATAAATCACTGAACTTCACATACAGAAAGAGGTAAGATGGAGATTCGTATCCATCTAGCGTGCCCTAGAATCCAAACCTTGTTACCTTGTTCTTCACATATTTCAGTGAACAATATATCTTTTGATAGGAATCAATGGACCTCAAATATATGTATAATAAGCAGACTATTTCTGGTTTTTGGCAGAGCCTGAAGACCAAGGGACCTATGAATCTTCAAAGAGCAAAATTTAAATAATGAAATGGAAATGATACTAGTAATACAAAGGGCCTAAAAAGACATTAGTTTTATTAGAATCACTCAAGCCAATGAGTGAAGAAAAGCCAGATGCAAATATAGAGCAGAGAATAGGTGAAGATGCATTTGATGCAAGACCAAAACCCTTGCAAAGAAAATGTATGCATTTAAAATAATAGAATATTATAAATTGTTGTGTAACCCATATTCCAAAATATATTAGGAAATAAAGAAAAAAGATACTAACAGAACAAAATTGGAAAATTAACATGACTATATGTAATTTCATACCTATCTAAAGAAAAGAGCAGTTAGAAATCCTCAAACAACCCTATAATTTCACAATACTGTGACTTTTTAGTCCATTTTTTAAAGCATGAGCAACAGATAACTATATCCTTAAATAACAAAATTTCTAACAACATTTAGAACATGCTGTAATTGATAAATTATTTGTCCCTCCAACTGAGTGGATTTTGCTGAAAATGCTCTTATAAAAACAAATAGGCTCAAAGTAGAGGTCTTTTCAACAAACTAAAGAATAAAATGGCTTGCATTATAAAATATAATAAAGACATCTTAGGGCAAAAATGTTAATGAAAAGAGTTTGTCATCATTTTGAGGTAAAAAATTGATGAAAATTATACAGTGTGCCTATAGTCTGGAAAAATATAACTGTACGAAGACAAAATAAAAATCTTAAAGTAATAGAAACTGTATAGCAAGTAGAAATGTAAAGGCAGAAGAACAAACCAAAAACAAAAAATGCTATAGTTTTCTTCCTAAGCATTTTGGTAACTCATTAGAAAATAATATGTAGAACTCTTCAAAATTTTAAGGCAAAGGCAGTAAGTGGAAAATAAGAATAGATTAAAGGGACTTGTGTTTATGTATGTGTGAGAGAGAAGGAGAGCAAGAGAGCACAGAATCAACAAATACGGCTTTGTGGCTAGATTTGAAACAACTGCAAGTTGATCTTTCAAGCTCAATAGTAAGATGACCATGGAATTTTAAATGAAAACCTATACTCTATAGGGTCACATACTTTCTTTCAAGTATAACATTGCATAGTTGTGGATTAGTAGTGCTGTGAAAAGTTGGCATTGCACAGCTCATTATGGCAGATTAATCAACCCATGGATCAAACCTCACCTCTCTTATAAAGGTCTAAGTTTTATATTTCATGTTATATAATGTAGGCACACTTTGGAGATACTTAAAGATCCAGAGTCACTTTACAAAGTACACTAAGCAAACACATTGCATAGTGGTTTTATGAATTTATACATTCATTTAAAATAGAGTGAAGAAGAAAAAGGAATTTGAAGAGAGAAAATTTTAAAAAGCCCTCTTTGTTGTCAATAACATGATTATGATGAAAGAGAATAATAGCAAAGGCAGAAATGAAATGGTGTATAAAAGTACATGAGAGACAGACTTCTAAGAGTGCTGAAATGATAGATTTGGAGTGAAAAACAGTGGGATATTGGTAATTTAAATTCCATGAATAAGATTTAATTTCATTAAAATATCACAATGAAAATATGGTAAGTTTGTAGAATCAAGCAGCTCTCTCCTGAAACTGTTATTGAAATTAGAAATTTTATCAGACTGTGTGCTATCCTGAAAGAGCACTATGCATGCATTTCTTAAAATTCATTGATGTCTGTCTGTCAGCTTGCTAATTATGAAAATAGAAGAGGCATAAAAGCATAAAAAAAGAGGATGGAGAACATAGTTGTTACTCATTTCTCATTCCTCTCATTTTTTGCATCTAATATTATGCAAGGCTTAAAGACTAACCAACTAACTGGTAGAATGAAGAAACAGTGGGAGAAAAGGGGAGGAAAAAGAAGAAGGAAATGTTTTCTGGTGTCTTAGCTGTAAGTGACCAGATTGCTTCAAAATATAATTAAATTTTATGATAGAAGAGAACATTTGAAGCTGGACTCCTTGAAACACTTTTCAGATGATTATTTTTGACTCTTTCTGTGAACCTGCATAGGATAAAGCACACCAAGCAATTGCCTCACGCTGCCTGAGATCATTCCCACCTATAAATGGATACAATTGGTACAGCAGAGTTCACTGATATACTGCTTCTGCTATGTTAATGGGGTTATAAATAAGAAAAAATACTCCCAGGACCAATATTTTTCACAAGTTATAGAAAACCAGGCAAATCTCAATCTAGACAAATAACTACTGTACTTTTCATTTTCAACTTCTGACTCTTCCAATTCAGTTGACTATTAGGTCGTCTGTGATAAAGTGCTGTTGCTAGGCAACAAGGGTAGTCAGTGAGACTCATGAGCATGAGGAGATGCTGCTGAGCAGAAGCACTTACAGAAACCTGTATTTGTCTACAAATATCCAGTGCCTATCACTGTCTTTATGCTGAGAATCACAAATGATAGCAAAGCCTATTAATAATATTAACAAATGAACAATTGATTTTGATGAAAATTATTCTGAGAACGGGTCCAAAGACTTCATAGGACTCTAAATAGAGTTCCAGGCCACATAAGAGGGCAACTAATAATCACTGGATTAGGAACAATAAGAGTTACATGAAATTAGAATAAATTTTAGAAGGTCAGAAAGTTTACCTACCTGTGTAAGATGTCATGCACAAAATGAAATTTTGGGGTTCAAGCAATTTAAAAATACTGATGTGATAAGAATTTTCCATCAGTCTTCTTCAGGGAACGTATGCAAAGCCAACTCAGACTTAGAATTCTGGGTCATATCTGCTTGTGTTTGAACATTTTCTGCTAATGTTTTCCCGCCACTCTGCACTGCATTTCTTCCTGCTGTTTCAGACATGGCTGTTATCATGTACCATCTTCGAATGTTTATCTATGTCATTGTATTAGCAGAACAAACACTATTGTATTGTTATTTCTTATTTGCTATTTCTGCCACTTTTCACATACGCTATTATTGATCTTTTTTAATATATTCGTGTTAAGGAGATTTTTTAAAAAATCATTAACAAAGAATAAATGTAATATCCTTATCTATTCAACTTACTGAAGTACATTTTGTTTTAGTTTTTGCTTTTTGTTTTAAGAAGTTCATTTTATATAATTTAGCTATTAGGTTGGTGAAAAAGTAATTGAAGTTTTTGCCATACTTTTAATGGCAAAAACTGCAATAATTCTAATCCTCAGTTCAAGGCACACTATTATCATAGGTGTGTTTTATCTGAGGCTATAAGCGTTTCCACTTCTTCCTCTCCTTGCTCCCCATCACCTGTAGGAACAAGTTTAATGTGCTTAATATATAGCTTCAGTATGAATATATTATTTGTAGTATGTTACTTTGTTTTGCAAACATTCTATAGTCTCCTTTTCTTTTTCACTTTTTTCCTACTCAACATCATGTATTTGGGACCTGGTCATAATGAAATATAACACACACACATGCACACACGTGCACATGCACATCAACTCTAGTGCCTTTGATTGCTGTATAGTGTACTGTGATATATTTTCACCACATGAAGTTCTTCCGAACACCCCCAAAAGCTGCTCCACTGAACATTCATATCCACATCTCATGGACTGGTGGGAGAGAATCTCTGGGACATAGTAAGAAGGGGGAGCACAGAGTCAAAGGGAATATGCTGCTATGCCATTCTTTAGAAATGCTGCACTTATTGACATGTTTATTATTAATTGTGAAGGTTTCTATTTTCTCACATTAAAAAACTTGGTATTATTATTTTTGTTTTGTATTTATTTATTTATTTATTTTTCCATAATTTATTGGGGTACAAGTGGTATTTGGTTACATAAGTTCTTTAGTGGTGATTTGTGAGACTTTGGCACATCCATCACCTGAGCAGTATACACTGCACCATATTTGTAGTCTTTTATCCCTCGTCCCCCTCCCACTCTTCCCCGCAAGTTCCCAAAGTCCATTGTATCATTCTTATGCCTTTGCATCCTCATAGTTTAGCTCTCATATATCAGTGAGAACATACAATGTTTGGTTTTCCATTCCCGAGTTACATCACTTAGAATAATAGTCTCCAATCTCATCCAGGTCACTGCAAATGCTGTTAATTCATTCCTTTTAATGGTTCTGTAGTATTCCATCATATATATATATATACATATATATGTGTATATGTATATATAACAAATGAACAATGATATATATGTATATATATATATATAATTTCACATTTTTTTGGCCATCTGTATATCTTCTTTTGAGAATTATCTATTCATGACCTTAGCCCACTTTTTGATGGGATTGTTTTTTTCTCACTGATTTCTTTGAGTTCCTTATAGATTTTGGATATTAGTCCTTTGTCAGATGTATATATATATGTGTGTGTGTGTATACATATATAGAAACTGTGATACATATATATATCACAGTTTCTTTATCCACTTGTTGATTGATGGGCATTTGGGTTGGTTCCACCATTTTGCAATGGTGAATTGTGCTGCTATAAACATGTGTGTGCAAGGGTCTTTTTCAAATAATGACTTCTTTTCCTTTGGGTAGATACCCAGTAGTGGGATTGCTGAATCAAATGCCAGTCCTACTTTTAGTTCTTTAAGAAATCTCCACAGTGTTTTCCACAGTGGCTGTACTAGTTTACATTCCCACCAGCAGTGTAGAAGTGTTCCCTGTTCACCGCATCCATGCCAACATCTACTGTTTTTTCATTCTTTTATTATGGGTATTCTTGCAGGAGTAAGGTAGTATCACATTGTGGTTTTGATTTGCATTACCCTGATCATTAGTGATGTTGAGCATTTTTTCACATTTTTTTTGGCCATTTGTATATCTTCTTTTGGGAATTATCTATACATGACCTTAGCCCACTTTTTGATGGGATTCTTTTTTTCTCACTGATTTCTTTGAGTTCCTTGTAGATTCTGGATATTAGTCCTTTGTCAGATGTATAGATCGTGAAGACTTTTCTCCCACTCTGTGGGTTGTCTGTTTACTCCGTTGACTGTTCCTTTTGCCTTGCAAAATCTCTTCAGTTTAACTAGGTCCCAGATATTTATCTGTTTTTATTGCATTTGCTTTTGGGTTCTTGGTCATGGAATCCTTGCCTAAGCCATTATCTAGAAGGATTTTTATCACTATTATCTTCTAGCACGTTTATAGTTTCAAGTCTTAGGTTTAAGTTTTTAATCCATCTTAAGTAAGCCCTTTTCTTTTGCAGCTGGGAAGCAAATAGCCTGCGGCAAGCCCCTCTCACTCTCCACCTGGAAACAGACACTGGGCTGTTAGGGGGGACATGGTGGAGTCAGACAGCCCTTCGGTTTGCATGGGAGCTGGGTGAGGCCTGTCACTGCCCACTTTCCACCACTTTCCTGGCAACCTGCATGATTTGGCAGAGGCAGACATAATCCTCCTAGGTACTTAACTCCAGTGATCCAGGAATCTCACCGCCATCCCCCACAGCAGCTGCAGCAAGACCCACCTAAGGAGAGGCTGAGCTCAGTCATGGCTAGCCCCGCCCCCATCTGATGGTCCTTCCCTATCCACCTTGGTAGTGGCAGACAAAAGGCATGTAATCTTGGGAGTTCTAGTGCCCCATCCACCACCGCTCCCTCCCCACACTACTATAGCTGATGCTTTCTGGAAAGCACCACCTCTTGGCAGGAGGCCAACTAGCACAAAAATAGAGCACTAAACCACTAAAGCTAAAAACTTTCAAGCAGTCCATTGCACCCTCTGCCACTTCCACCCGACAGGCTCTGGTATCCCTGGCTGAGAGACCCATAGACAGTTCACATCACAGGACTCTGTGCAGACAACCCCCAGTACCACCCCAGAGCCGGGTAGTATCACTGGATGACTAGACCCACAAGAAAGACAACAATCACTGCAGTTCAACTCACAGGAAGCCACATCCATAAGAAAAGGGGGAGAGTACTACAACAAGAGAACACCCCATGGGACAAAAGAAACTGAACAACAGCCTTCAGCACTAGACTTTCCCTCTAACAGAGCCTACCCAAATAAGGAGGAACCAGAAAACCAACCCTGGTAATATGACAAAACAAGGCTGGTCAACACCCCCCAAAAATCACACTTCTTCACCAGCAATGGATCCAAACCAAGAAGAAATCCCTGATTTACCTGAAAAATAATTCAGGAGGTTAGTTATTAAGCTAATCAGGGAGGGACCAGAGAAAGGCAAAGCCCAATGCAAGGAAATCCAAAAAATGATACAAGAAGTGAAGAAAGAAATATTCATGGAAATAGATAGCTTAAAGAAAAACAATGAAAAATTCAGGAAACTTGGGACACACTTTTAGAAATGTGAAATGCTCTGGAAAGTCTCAGCGATATAATTGAATAAGTAGAAGAAAGAAATTCAGAGCTCAAAGACAAGGTCTTCAAATTAACCCAATCCAACAAAGACAAAGAAAAAAGCAAAAGAAAGTATGAACAAAGCCTCCAAGAAGTCTGGGATTATGTTAAACGACCAAATCTAAGAATAACTGATGTACCTGAGGAAGAAGAGATTTCTAAAAGCCTGGAAAACAGGTTTAGGGGAATAATTGAGGAAAACTTCCCTGGCCTTGCTACAGACCTAGACATCCAAATACAAGAAGCACAGAGAAGACCTGGGAAATTAATTGCAAAAAGATCTTCACCTAGGCATACTGTCATCAGGTTATCCAAAGTTAAGATGAAGGAAAGAATCTTAAGAGTGGTGAGACAGTAGCACCAGATAACCTATGAAGGAAAACCTATCACATTAACAGCAGATTTCTCAGCAGAAACCCTACAAGCTAGAAGGGATTGGGGACCTATCTTCAGCCTCCTCAAACAAAACAATAATCAGCCAAGAATTTTGTATCCAGCGAAACTAAGCATCATGTATGAAGGAAAGATACAGTCATCTTCATACAAACAAATACTGGGAGAATTCGCTATTACCAAACCACCACTACAAGAACGACTAAAAGGAGCTCTAAATCTTGAAACAAATCCTGGAAACACATCAAAACAGAACCTCTTTGAAACATAAATCACACACGACCTATAAAACAAAAATACAAGTTAAAAAGCAAAAACAAAAAATAAAAAAAAAAATCAAAGTACACAGGCAACAAAGAGCATGATGAAAGCAATAGTACCTCATGTTTAATACTAACATTGAATGTAAATGGCCTAAATGCTCCACTTAAAAGATACAGAACTGCTGAATGGATAAGAACTCACCAACCAACTATCTGCTGCCTTCAGGAGATTCACCTAACACATAAAGACTCATACAAACTTAAAGTAAAGGGGTGGAAAAAAGCATTTCATGCAAATAGACACCAAAAGCAAGCAGGAGTAACTATTCTTGTATCAGACAAAACAAACTTCAAAGCAACAGCAGTTAAAAGAGACAAAGAGGGACACTATATAATGGTAAAAGGCTTTGTCCAACAGGAAAATGTCACAATCCTAAACATATGTGCACCTAACACCATAGCTCCCAAATTTATAAAACAGGTACTAATAGACCTAAAAAATTAGATAGACAGCAACACGATAATAGTGGGAGACTTCAAAACTTGGTATTATTGAACATTAAAAAATCTGCGTTAGTTTTATGGAGAAAAGTAGAACCCTATGTGTATTTCTCTGACTTTATCTATGGTATTCTTCATTGAATAGAAATGACTAATTTTGATATAGTCAAATTAGTGATTTTTTTTTTGTCTTTTGGTGTGTACTTTTGCATTTTATTGAAGAAATTTCTACCCCAAGATCACAAAGATCTTCTACATTTTTTCTATTTATATTATAGTTTTACTTTCCCATTTAGATTTTTTTAATTGATTTAGAATTTACTCTTCTATGTTGTTTGAAATAGGGTTCAACTTCTTTTTTTATATATGTTAATGAGCAATCCATATCTTGCTGCCCAATGTACATGGAAGCCAATACCATGGCACGAGCTTTTGGGAAAAGAAAAGGCTTTACTGCAAATTGACTGGCAAGGAGACAGGAGGAAATGCTCAAACCTATCTCCCTGAGCTGGGGATTGGGTCAGGTTTTATATGATAGGGTAATGAGGTGTGATCTGACTGGATCTTGCAATGAGGTAATGCTGGGAGTCATGACCTTACTGGATCCTGCCAAGGGGTAAGACTAGGGCACAATCTAATTGAATCCTGGATCCTGCCATGTAGTGCCCATTTCTTAACTCAGTCCTCATTCCTCAGTCTGAACACTGAAGTTGCACCTTTGATTGCAGGTTTGGTTTATCTGGGCATGCTCAGGGTAGGTGATCCTCAACCTAAGAGTCCATGATAACTGAAAAACAACTCACAACTTTGTTACATAAAAGTTGAGCCAGATTTGTCTGGTGCTGTTACATGTAGAGAGCCAGTATACCAATTCAATCAATTAAAACGTTAATCCATTCCTCCATTGATCTGTATTGTCACCATAATCACATAACCCTAACCTAATCAACTATAAATTTGTTTCTGGGTATTCTTATTTTTCCTTGGTTCTGTGTGTCAGTTCCTGTACCAATACCACCATACTTTTTGTTACTATAGCAAGTATGACTTAAAAAGTGGTGAGATGAGTCCTCCTCTTTGCTCTTCTCGCTCAGAAACTTCTAGGATACAAAAAAGTTTATTGGCCACATTTTTTAATATAAAATTTTCTATGCTTGAACCACACAAAAATGCAAGCATATAAAATAATTATATTAACTGACTTATTGAATGCCAATGCAGAATCAGACTCTGTTAGAACCACGAACACCCACTAACAAGCGGTCTTAGGATATGTTAGAGAAATAGAAACTGGTGCCAGTATTCTAACATTTCATTCAGAAATTAAGATATGTGTCTTGAAGTTCAGCCAGTGGCGGACACCTCAATAGCCTCTATGTTATCCATCACTACTGAAAACATAATGTGAGATAGAGTTTATTAACTCACTGCCCAAAATCTTTTTTAAAAACTAGACTTTATATTTTTCAGAACAGTTTTAGTTTCACATCAAAATTGAGTAGAAAATACTAAGATTTCCCATGTAGACTCTGCCCCACACATGCATAGCCACCCCTATTATCAACATCCCCCACAGAGTGGTGTATTTATTATAATTCATGAACCTACGTTGACACCTCATTATCATACGAACTCTATAGCTTGCATTAGAGTTCACCTTTGAACAGTCTATAGATTGGACACATGTATCAGTCATGATCATATCCTACAGAATAATTTTACTGCCCTAAAAATCCTCTGTGCTCTGGCTATTCATATCTCTCTCTTTCTATTCCCTGGCAACTGCCTATCTTTTTTACTGTATCCATAGTTTTGCCTTTTCCAGAATGTCATGTAGCTGGACTCATACACTATATAGCCTTTTCAATTGGCTTCTTTCATTTAGTAATATGCATTTATGTTTCCTCCATGTCTTTTCCTGGCTTGATAGCTTATTTTTTTTTTTTTTTTAGTGCTCTGTAATTATCCATTGTCTGGGTTTACCACCATTAACCTACTGAAGGGCATCCTGGTTGCTTTAAAATTTTGGTAATTATAAATAAAGTTGCTATAAATATTTATCCACAGGTTTTTGTGTAGACATAACTTTTCAACTCCTTTGGGTAAATATCAAGGAGTGCAATTCCTGGCTCGTGAGTATGTTTAGTTTTGTGAGAAACTGACCAAAAGTCTTTCAAAGCGTGTATAGCATTTTACATTCCCATTAGCAATGAATGAGAGATCCTGTCACCACACTCTCACCAGCATTTTTGGTGTTGCTAGTGTTCTGGATTTTGACCATTCAAGTAAGTGTGTAGTGGAATATCATTGTTTTAATTTTCATTTCCCTGATGACATATGATGTGAGGCATCATTTTCTGTATTTATTTGCCATCTTTATATATTTTTGGGTCTGGTGTTTGTTAAGCTGCTTGGCCCATTTTTAAAATCAAGTTGTTTATTTTTCTTATTGAAATTCAACGGTTCTTTGTATATTTTGGATAATAGTTCTTTTTTTATTTTATTATTATTATACTTTTCTAGTTTCCTAAAGTGGAAGCTTAGATGGTTGATTTTAGATCATTTTAATTTTTCTAATATATGCACTCAATGCTGTAAATTTTCCTCCAAGCAATGCTTTCACCGCATCCGAACATTTTTAATGAGTTGTCATCATTTTTATTTGTTTCAAAATATTTTTAAATGTCTCTTGAGATTTTCTCTTTGACTCATGTATTATTTAAAAGTGTGTTGTTTAGTCTGCTAGTATTTTCAGATTTTCTGGCTATTTTTCTGTCACCGATTTCTAGTGTAATTTTATTGTGGTCTGAGAGAATTGTACAATTTTTTTTAAACTTGTTAGGGTGTGTTTCATGGCCCAGTATGTGGTCTATCTTAGTGAATGTTCCATGTGAACTTGAGAAGAATGTGTATTCTGCTGTTCTTGGATAGTCTATAAATTCAATTATATTCAGCTGATGGTGTTGTTGAGTTTAATGTCCTCGATGATATTCTGCCTGTTGAATCTGCCCATTTCTGATAGATTGGCATTAAAGTCTCTGTAATAGTGGCTAGTTCAGTTTTTCCCCCAGACATTTTTGATGTTCTACTTTTAGTCACATACACATTAAAGATTATTACGTCTTCTTGGATAATTGGCTTCTTTAGCATGATTTAATGCCCCTCTTTTTCTTTTATAACTTTCTTTACTCTGAAGTCTGCTCTATCTAAAATTAATGTAGCTATACTCCCTTTCTTTTGATTAGTGTTAACATAATATACCTTTCTGCATCCATTTCTGTGTGTTTTAATATTTAAAGTTGATGTCTTACAGGCAACCCACTTTAAAATTTGGCCTTATTATTTGATCCTGTCTGAAAATCTCTGTCTTTTAATTGGTATGTCCAGATCATTGTCATTGAAAATGATTACTGATACAACTGGATTAATATCTACCATACTTGTTACTGTTTTCTACTTAACCTTGTTGTTTGTTTGTGTTTTCACCTTCTACCTTTTTTCTGCCCTTCATGGTTTTAAACAAGCATTTCATATAATTCAATTTTCTCTCAATTCTTAGTATATAAATTATATGTTTAATTTTTAGTATATAAATTATATGTTTAAAAAATTTCTTAGTATATAAATTATATGTTTATATAATTTATAAACATATAAATTCTTAGTACATAAATTATATGTTTAAAAAATTTTTAAGTTAAAAAAGCCAAGGTTGCCCTATATTTTGCAATACAGATTTAGAACTAATCGAAGTCCACTTTTGAATAACACTATACTGCTTCATGGGTAGTGGGAGAAACTTATAATAACAAAATAATGTTATTTCTTCCCTCTCATTCCTTATATTATTGTGGTCATTCATTTCACTTATACTAAGCATATACATACACATAAGCATACAAAATTGAGTTAATTGCTGCTATATTATTTTGAATAAACATATTTATTAAATGAATTGTGAATAAGAAAAAAATTAAATTTTTATTTTATCTATACCAATTCCGTCTACAATGTCCTTTCTTTCTTTATGTAGATATGAGTTTCTGACTGGTATAATTTTTCTTCTCTTTAAAAAACTTTTTTAAACATTTCTTATAAGGAAGCTCTACTGGCAACACATTTTCTCAATTTTTGTTTGTCTGAGAAAGAAGTATTAATTTTTTCCTTTACTTTTTAAAGAGAATTTCATTAGTTACAGAATTCTGAGCTGATGTTTTCTTCTCTCAACACTTTAAATATTCCACTCTACTCTCTTTGTGCTGCATGATTTTTGGGAAGCCAAATGTAATTCTTTTCTTTGCTCCTCTATAGGTAAGATTTTTTTTTCCCCTCTGGTTTCTATCAGGACTTTTTGGTTTTGATTTTCTATTTGAATACGATGTTCTCAGATGTTGGGGTTTTTATTTATTTTGCTTTGTTTGGAGAATTTTTGGCATTTATCCTACTATTAGTGTTTTTTGAGCTTCTTGGAACTATAGTTTGGAACACTTATTTTGGGAAAATTATCAGTGATGAAATATATTTTCTGTTCCTTTCTCTCTTCTTTCTCCTTCTGATATTCCCATTAACATATGCCATACCTTTCATGGTTGTTCTGCTGTTCCTAGACATTCTGTTCTATTTTTTTTCACTCTTTTTTATTCTTTGCTTTTTAGTTTTGGAGTTTTCTATTGAGATATCTTAAAGCTTAGAGATCCTCAGTTGTGTTAGTCTAATAAGCCCATCAAAGCATTCTTCATTTCTGTTACAGTGTTTTTGATTCTAGAATTTCTTTTTATCTTCCTTAAAATGTCCATTTCTTTGCTTACATTATCCATCTGTTCTTGCATGCCATCCACTTTATCTATTAAGGACCTTAACATATTAATCATAATTGTTTTAAATTTCCAATCTGATTATTTCAACATCCCTGCCATATCTGAGTCTGCTTTTGAAGCTTGCTCTGCCTCTTCAAACCTTGTTTTTTTGCCTTTTTGTATGCCTGGTAATTTTTTCTTGATAGGTGGACACGATATAGTGGGAGAAAGGAACTGATATAAATAAACCTTTTGTAATACAGTGGCAAGGGAAACAAGGGGAAACACCATCCCTGTTTCCCACACCTTGCCACTGAATTACTAAAGTCCTCCAACTAGGTCTCAGTCATAGTGAGCCTGAACTTCTGGACTGTAAACTTCACAAGTGCTTCTCAGTCCACCCTTCCACCTCAGGCAGGACAGAATGGCTAGAGTAGCTGGAATTGGGTATTTCCCTTCTCTCCTGCAGAAGGCTAGAGGGGGCTGGAATTGAGTATTTCCCTTCCTCCAAGTGGAAGATTAAAACTGGCTAGAGTTGAGTACTTCCTTTCCTCCATGTTATTTAGGCTCTGATAAAACCAAAGCAGGTTAGGATCTGGTTAAATCATTTCTTTTGAGGGCAGACCTCATTAAGACGAACAGAATGCTCTGACTAATTTCAAGATTATTCATTTTCCCCTCTCCCTGCCAGGAGCAGGAGGGAATTTGTCTTTGCTATTCACTGTGAGAAACTGGTTGAGTTCCAGGAAGTAAGACTCACAAAAGTGCACGCCCCACCTCCCATAACTGGTCTCTGAAGTTTTTATCTCTCAGACTTGTCCACACAGAGACTCCGGCAATTTGTTAATTGTGGTTCAGATTTTTCCACCCTGGCTCTGGTTCCTGTGGACATTTGTAATCAGATAAATTGTAGTTCTCTGTATTTGCCTGTCTGACTCCAATTTTTTGGGCAGTGGTTTGCCCTGTGACCTTACTTCTCTTAGGGATCTAAGACGAGTTGTTGAATTTTAGTTTGTTCAGCTTTTACTTCTTGTTAGGACAGAATGGCAACCTCCAAGCTCCTTATATGCCAGGCCAGAAACAGAAAATCCCTAAATTCTTTTGATGCCCTATTTCCTCTCTCTGTTGATGCTGCTACTAATTTTACCTTGGCTAGCCAAAAGTACAATCATGCATCATTTCATGATGGAGTCATATTCTGAGAAACATGTTGTTAGGTGATTTTATATCATTGTGCAAATATCATGGAGTATACTCACACAAACCTAGATGGTATAGCCTACTACACACTTAAGCTGTGTAGGGTAGCCTATTGCTCCTAGGCTGTAAACTGGTACGGTATACTATTGTAGTAAATAATGTAGGCAACTGTAAAATAATGATAAATATTTGTATATCTAAAAACAGCTAATTATGGAAAAGATATAGTAGAAATACAGTTTTATAATCCTATGTAACCACCATCTTTTATGTGGTCTGTTTTGACTGAAACATTATGCGGTGCATGACAGTATATGCAATAGTTTCATAGATATGAAGGCTGTTATACATTATATATTTTCCAATATAAAAGTAGTGTTTTACAGATAATAATAATACAGCCTTATATTGTATGATGCTTCGTACATTTATGCAATAAGACATATTCCTTCCTTGATTTTCATGACAAAAAAACTCTGACTTGAAATGAATTATCTCAATTACAGATTAGAAATCTGAGTATTAGTGTGGTTCTCTTATTTTTTCTAGGTCACACAGTTGAGTGAAAGGCAGTCAGAAATGAACCTTATGTCTCTACTCCTGCAATAAGCTGAACTATATGGCCCACATCATGTTTTAATATTATTTCATTACTTGTATTGGCAGAAAAGCCTTGTCTGCTCTAGCATATTACATTGCAAACATCTACAGGCCACAGATGAATGTATCTGAATCTACTATAGGTTGTTATAGCACCAGTAATTCTGGGTAAGAAAGGTAACCATGAATAATGTTTTAATGCTTGATTCATGAAAGAATATACTGTGGCTGTCAGGCAAACTGGATTGTGGTAACAAAAGCATTAATAATCCTCTATTGACAATATTGTTCTAATATTACCAAGAATTCATTCTCCTTCTTAAATCCTTTTATTCCATGGTTCAGCTTATATCGTTATAAATTCTCTGGATTTGGAGCAGTTATGCCAGACCTGCTAGGCATTTATAAAAGCTTTCCCTTGCAGACAAAAGTTTGAAGCACATGTTATGAGACAAATGCAAGAAGTACTTTGGTATTTGTGAGGTTCAGAATATTAGGAACATATGATCACTGATGACAAACAGACTAAGAAACGCTAAAAATGTGCACAACATGCCTGATTTTTGAACGCTGTAATGAGGGAAAATTGAAAAGTCTTCATTTGTTGCCACTATTACAAAGAATCTTCTCACAAAGATGAAAATGACAAGGGAATTTAAGTACACATATAAATACTTAAAATACTTATGGACAAAACAACTATAAAACAATTAAAACATGTCTTTTTTTTACTATTCCTGAACTATATATTTTTCAATAAATAAAATTATCTTTACCTTTTTGAGACAGGAAAAAGCTTATGTTTCTCAAAAAGTGTTATAGATACTAGATGAAAAAAAGTTGAGAAGAGTAGGTAGAGTTTGTCACCAGTTCTTCTTATTAAATGATAGTCTATAAAGGGAACTAATGATACAGATGAATAACAATGAGAGATGGCATGCAGAACTAAGTGAGATAACCTAGCAATAGTTTTTATTTTGTTCAAATGAGCTGCATTAAACATCACTGGTATCTTGTGAAGATCAGCAGATCGTCAGGTTTCTGCAAATCACTACAGCTTGAAACAATCGCTGTCTCCAAATGATTCTCTTCTCTCTATTCATCTCCAGGTGACAAGTCTTAGCTCCTGCACCTCTGTAATTTTCACTCTCTCCATTACTACTGTCATTGCCTCAATAACTCTTTCCCCAGAGTAATTCTATGCCATACTAAAATAGCAAATAATGTAGCCTCCTAACAAATCTTCCCACAACACCTGCAATCTATTTTATACATCACACTCATACTAATTCTTATGTAGAACAATTCCAATGAAGATATTTTTGGTCTCTAATAAAAAATGGCAACCCAATAAGTGGCCTGAGGATGAATTTTGTATAGTCTTGGTATTTTTACCATGCCACTGTGCCCACTTTTTATGCTGTGCCTCAGTTATGTATGCATGGATTTTAACTGCCTGAGTAGTCTCCAAGCAACACAAGGTGAGGATATATTTCTAATTGGCCTTTCTAGCCACCACATTTGTTGAACACTGAGTGCTTTATTTTTGACCTAATCCAGGTTAATTCACATGCATTCCAGCCACAGTTCATTTGCTTCAAATTTTTATTATATTTAAATATTTGACATCAGGTGATAACTTGAGGTATAATGATGGAAAAATCAAGAATTTCCCTTCTTTTCACATTTGTGACATGGCACAAATTTCAGGTACTAGGATTTAGTTAAGTAACTTCAATCTACCAACAACACTGTTCAAATTTCAGTTACCACCGTGTACTATCTGTGTATAATTTTGTAAGGTACAAACCTCACTGCTTGCTCCCAGTCCACAAATCGCTATGTAAATAGCAGAAGCACATCATGATCAGGGACCAATCATGTCACTCCTTTCAACATCTGCCAGTGATTGGTCACTGCACATATATCACTCAGCTCACCCACAGATAGCCTCCCAGTGATAAATCAGAAGAAGGAATTGACTAACAAAGATCAAAGTGCAGCAAGCAAATGAAAAGTGATGAGGCTGGAAGTGAAATCTATAAATAGAGTTACAAAAAAAATAGCTGAATGTGGAAATGTTTACATGGCTACTGTTGGATAGACCTAGATCTGCAGCCAGGAGAACTTAGTGAAGATGAATTCACTGATATATATGAAGAGCTTGGTTGTGACAAACAGAATGACGTCTGGCCGGGTGCGGTGGCTCATGCCTGTAATCCCAGCACTTTGGGAGGCCGAGGTGGGCAGATCCCGAGGTCAGGAGATGGAGACCATCCTGGCTAACACGGTGAAACCTTGTCTCTACTAAAAATATAAAAAATTAGCTGGGCGTGGTGGTGGGCGCCTGTAGTCCCCGCTACTTGGGAGGCTAAGGCAGGAGAATCACTTGAACCCAGGAGGCCGTGGTTGTAGTGAGCCAAGATCGTGCCACTGCACTCCAGCCTGAGCTATGGTGAGACTCATCTAAAAAAAAGAAAAAAGAAAAAAAGAATGACATGCTAGAGGAAGTGAGGCCAACAAAACTCTTCACATTAAAGGAATTCTGAGATTTCACAATATTAAAAGCACTTACAAAAATTGTCAAGCATATATCCAAAGTTAGAAGTATAATTCTCTAGGAAAGATAGTAGCTCTCTATCCTGTTTTACAAAAATAAAGCAAGCAATGTTCAAACAACCGTTGATAAGTTTTTCAGAAAGAAATGAAACATTTTATCTTGATGTTTCTAATGGTTTAAATCACAACGTATTAGGTAAATACCAGTTTTACAGGGTTTTCCATGTTTTATATATTTAAAACTGACACTAAGAGAGTTTTTAATGTTTTGACAAAAATTTCTTATAGATCACAGAATAACTGTATTTTTTCCCGTTGATTACAAAGATCATTTTGCAGCTTCAGTTTGTATGATTATTTTCACAGTCCCACACTACTATGCAAAGTGAGAACTGCCTGTATGTATACATATACATATATCCACACACATATACATACACATATATAGGTAAATGTGTATGTGTGTGGTGGTGGTATATGTGTGCATTTGGTATTATTACTCTTGGGAAATAAAAATAAGAAATCTTTTAAATTGAAATTTAGATATATAGTTTTAGCAATCATTCTTAAAATAGCTAAGCCCACAGGAATTTTACAGCCAAATTATGAATTACTAAAAAAGAACTGTCATAAAACCATTATTTTTAGCATAAAGATTATATTACACAAACTTAATTGGAGCTACCCAGAGATTATCTTTTTAGTCAAAAGATAAAGAGTTTAAAAGTTTGCTTTTCAAGAGACTTTTAAAGTAATTATGCAGCCAAGTACTGAGCTCATACAGTCTAGTGTAGTTCAACCTCCCTGGCAAGTACACACAGCATGGCAGTACAGCAGAGAATACTCTCTGGTGTCTCCCACCAGAAAGAATACTAACTGGTTTCCACAGACAATGTAATTCAGCTACTCACCGGAAGCCTTAAACACAATCATTAGCTTCCCAGAAATAGGCTCCTTAGTACATTTTACCTGCTGTCATTTTTTGTCCTTTTTGTCCTTGTTTTTTGTTTTGTTTTTTTGTGTTTTTTTTTTGTTTTTTTGTTTTTTATTTTTTGTTTTTTGTTTTTTTTTTTTAAGACGGAGTCTTGCTCTGTTGCCCAGGCTGGAGTGCAGTGGCACAATCTCGGCTCACTACAAGCTCTGCCTCCCGAGTTCACGCCATTCTCCTGCCTCAGCCTCCCAAATAGCTGGGACTACAGGCACCAGCCACCACACCAGGCTAATTTTTTTTTTTTTTTTTTGTATTTTTAGTAGAGACGGGATTTCACTGTGTTAGCCAGGATGGCCTCGATCTCCTGACCTTGTGATCCACCTGCCTGTTTCTTATAGATATAAACAAACCAAATTCAATAATAGAGTGCATATTGCAATCCACTTTGCAAATAAACATTCATTTTTCCTTAATATTGAGTCTTCACAGAACAGTAAGTTGCCAACATTTATTTCAAGGTTAAGGCTTCCAACAGTTATTCACCTATGCGTGTATATGCCATTTTAACAAACCAAAACAAAACAAACAAAAAACCTTTTATGTTACTAGACATTTTGCCCACATATACAGTGAATGTTCTTTAATAAATAGATTGGGGAATGGAATTTTCAAATTATTTCAATATTCTTAGTGACACAGTTACTATACATGTACCTTCAAAGATTGGCAAATTTCACAGAAATGGGAACCAATAACATTGCTTTCAGTATAATTCTTAATGAAGTCAAAGGTATTTTAAGTGATTCTTCATGAAGAATGGTAATTGTACACCTAAGGAAATACAATACTAGTTAATGAGGATATCTGGCTGGAATGAAAAGATTGCCAGATTTCAGTACATACTGTTTATAAAAAATGTTATTTAATTTTCAGCAACTGCTATTTGAGAAGATTTATGTGGTTTAGGAGATTTTGTCCAACAGCTATTAAAAAAGGCAAAAATTGCCCAACTGTGTTAGGCTTACACTGAGGGCGTTTGGGGTTCTAGTGTGCGCTGAGGAGTTTTAAATTGTCCTCCTTAATATAAACCTTTAAAAATTACATATGTACCACCCAACCCATCACCTACCTACTCACTCATAATTATTATGCCTATCAATACTTGCATCAATGCCTGACTTCAAGAAGACCCATAAGTAGCTCCTAACTTTGTAAACTGCATTTCGATCATTTCTAAGTAATTTGTCTCTTAAGCATGTAAGGGATATGCCCTTGTTTTATATTCCAAAACTTGCTAAAAGAGCCATCTGCTCTTTCCAAACTCTTACAAGCATCAGTAAAATTCTATTTGATACTTAACTTAAAAATAGGTGATTTATTAAACTTAGGATTTGGCTTTTGGAGCTTATCTCCATGTGCTTTAAATGAATAACTCTACCAGACCTAGGAAATGTGAATTTGTTGTGAATCGTCAAGAAGTTGACGTAAAAGAACTGGAGCCAGTAATCCTGCGTCCATTGCTTAAAAGCTGGGTGATGTTTGTAAAGTTACATAAAGTCTATGCTTCTTGGTTTCTTTATCTGTAAAATGGGCATAATAATTTGTACTTCATTGTGCTGTCAAGAGGATTCAATTAGATGACACATCTTTATGCTTACAGACACATAATAAACACTAAAATATTGTAAAATGAACACTAAAATATTATAATAGGGCAACCATGTAATTATGATCAAATTCTGTCCAGAAGTTTGCTTAAGACAGATGCCAAACTATACAGGATATAGGGCTTAAAATAAAATTGTCCCAAGAAAACCATGATGTATGATGACCCGAGTTATTATTATATTGTTGTTTTAATTATTTTTACCCAAGGCAACCGCAACTAATCTTTCTATCGACTCACCCCATCTTACATCTTTATCACAACCTATCTAAGATGATAGCATTAGCAAGTGAAGTGGGGTAGTTAAAACATATCCAAAGACTCCGTGGATCCCTGAGAATGCAAGTGATTGTTGGAGGGGGTCAGTTCAAGCAGTACTATAGACATGATGATGGCTGTAACTCAATTCATAGTGACCACTGCAAAAGTGGGTGACCCACTTTCTAGACCTGAGCTCTTTATTAGAAACCTTCTTATCTTTTTCAAAGGCTTCATTACCATTTGGTTTTTTTACACAAATTTAGGGTTATGAAAGTTCAGTTATAACTCAAATCATTATGTGAATTCCAACTAATAATTATGTGCTTTCAGCCAAACTCCATGGTTCTCGTGAAAGCAATTCCTCAAGTGAAATAATTATTATCCGTGAAGCTCATTTTGTTCTTCAGATTAAACGTTTTCTCATATTTTATAGCTACAAACTCTAGAAATATGATGGCATTTTTCTTCCTGGAGCTAAAAAAATGTAATAAGATATCAAGCATGTTTATGCAACAATGGTGCTGGCAGCTGGATTATGTCAAAATTCCTTCATTTATTACTTCAGATTTACCAACAATTATGGACATTTTTTAAAACTAGCTTGCAGAATTTGAACGTATTTTACTTCTATAACCAGAGCACACTCCAAACAGATGGACTGAGACAACAAGACTATTCACTTGTGAATGACAGTTGGGGCAATTGGGGGGCAGTATGGGAAGTATTAGGGCTGCTGGAAATTTCCTCCTTATATATTAAGCTTTGGAGCTGAAGAACATTAAAATCTTTTTTTACTTTTCTGACTAGTGATGGTAATCTTTTTCACTACTCTAGTAGGCTAGTGCCAGGTTAGGACAAAGAAGCCTAGTCATCAGCTAGTATTCACTTAACCTCTTTGGAGTTCAGTGTCCTCTCCAAAATAGAAGAAAGTTGTAGTAAATGCTCTTCGAGGTCTGCACTGTATCTGTGATTCTGTGCTTCTAGAGACTTCATGCCAGTTTTGAAGAAACTAGTCATACTTCTGAAATAATAAATTTTGTAATTGTATGCTGCTATGTGAGCTGCCATCAGAGAAAATTGAAGGAAGGGACATGAGGTTACTTAGAGTCAAAACCAAAAACCTCTGTAATCATACAGCATCCCCTTCATGTTGTACATGTTCTTAAAAATGTTTGTGATAGGAACTCTGGGCATCTTTATTTAAGATCAAGCTCAACAGTGTCCACACTGTTGACCTTTGTAACATTTGTAACATTTGTCCTGAGTTACTCTTAGCACTAATCAGTCTGCTGCATAGGTTCATGTGTGTATGGAAATTCTTCAAATCTCAGATCCTTAGCATTCCTTAGAGACACTGCATACCTATGTCTGTTTCTCAGGTTTATCCATTGCACAATTATGTGAGGAAATGGACTTGTCATATAGACAGTCTCATTCACTGCATTAAGTCCAGTCTAGCTTTAATGGAAGAGTTGATGAAGTTGGTTTCAATCAATAATGTGGTCTTAGCTGGGTGTTATATTGGAAGATTAGGCAGAAAAGAGGCTTCTCTTTCCTTTGCAGATTTTAATGTATCTTTTTCTTTAAGCCTCTGATCTCTGAGACTGAGCCTTCATTTTATTGTTACGTGTCTTTCCTTTCTTTCTCATGTAAATGCCATCATCCTGATCTTTCTTTCAGGATCACTAGTAATATGGCATTTATCTGGAACATATTTTTGAATTATATTTTAATGGCATAATAATACAATTTCCTATCACTGTATATAAGCTTTTGCCAAATGTTACCTTCAGATTACTGAAGAATTTATACATGCAATCATATCAATTAGTAGAGTCATAACCTCATCCCCAGACACCTATCAAAGGTGAAGAAAAAGAGGACCAAGTCGTACTAACGTCCAGGTCAAAGAGAATCTGGAAGTTACTTAGTGTCTGCTAAGACTAAAGAGCTTCATCACACGTCCAACTAGGAACACTTCAAACTGAAAGAAATTTTAATATGATTGTAGCTATAGAGCAAACATTTTATAACTCCAAGAATAATATGCTTTTTTGGTGAGCTGACAGATCCTGGCCTGCTTTTCTGCATGAGAAAGCTCCAGTTTCAGTACATCAAATTTACGATGCCACTGGGCCTGCCTAAGGAATTTAGGAAACAGACACATGATGTCCTAAGCTGAAATCTCATCTTAAAAACCAACCCCATTTTGTGTAAAACTCAGCTATGTCCTTTGGTTTAAAACAACAACAGCAATAACTACTCAGCATTGACCTCTTTTTCAGATCAAGGAGCTGAGATCCATTTCACAATTGGCTGAGAATATGTCATTTTATCCATTGCGACTTGGGCTTCAAATTTTATAACCAATTAGAGGTTTCATTAAGCTTCATGTCCACGAATTTGATTCCATGTCCATTTCTTACTTTTTTGACTTTTTTGCCAACTACAGCAACCTTTAAATATTTCCCTACCATAAAATTTTGCCTTGTATAATAACTCCCAAAGAAATCCAAATTTAAATTTGGTCAGTCTTTTCACCCTTTTTTTAATAAATAATATTCTTACCTTACTAAAAATGATGAATTTAATTTGAGTCACACTTACCAACATGAAACTCCAAGACAGGAAAATATTTCCTGATGTTTCTCCAGCAAATGCTGCCAGACTTCCTGGGCTCCCTTGTCAGCCACTGTGGAATGCATCTAGTTTCTCACTGTGCAGCCTCAGAAGCCCGAGGGTATACAATTTTTATATACTGGAAAAGCTTAAAACCCAGAAAGTGTTGCTAAAGTAGAAGACACTGGGCCTGCAAGAAAGAATGGTAATTTGGGGGGAAAAAAGGAAATAAACAGTCTTCCTTTTGGGGAGTATCTGGAGGGATTAGGAAAGAAATATCAATACCATAGAAAAAGGTATATGCATCAATGCGTGACATGGCAGATTAAAGAGAACTCTCTGGGTATTTCTTTCAGGTTATTTTCTCAAAAGTCTGAATTGTGAATTGGAAGTCTTTTCTGGAAAACAAAAACAAAAATAAAAACCTTACTCTTAAGCTTTGAAAACAAATAATTTTACCGTTGTTTGTTGCTAGGTAAGGGCTTGGCACCATGCTTGACACAATAGTAAGTGCCCTTAAAAACACTTGTGGAATATATGAATGAATATAGTCAGTAGAAAAAATGTAGTTAGAAACAGTCAAAATAAGTACTGTCAAGATTTCTTTTATTCTTTTTTTTTAAGTTGGTATCAGCTTTTTCCATTCATTGTAAAGTTCACATCAACATTTCACCTAATGATCTTCATAATAATGACCATTGCCTGAAACATTATTCAAATATTTTTGGGGGAGGATTTGAAAATAATTTTTTAATTCTATAATTTCTTTTGTATTTATTAGCTAAAATTATTTTGTATGGTATTTTTTTCTATTGTACTATTATTTTTTCCCATTCCTTCAACAGTATCACTGTGACTTAGCAATATGTCTTCATGTCTGGTAGAGACACCTTCTCCTTTGCTCTCTTTACAGAAATGATTGTATCTATTTAAGAATGTTATTCTCCTACTCACACTTAAGAATTAGTTTCACAAGTTCCTCCAAAGGTTTGGCTAGATATTTCTTTGTTATTACATTTAATGCACAGATTAATTTGTAGGGAAATTTGCAGTGTTACATTATAATGCTAAGTTGTCTCATCCATTAACTTACTTGATTTTCTTCAGGTCTTCTTTAATTAACTTCTAACAGAATTTTAAAGTTTGTCCCTAAAAGCTATGTGCATTCTCAGTGAGACTAATTTCTAGATAATTTATAGATTTTTGTTTTATGTAAATGGTATTGAATTTTCTACTATGTTTTATTTATTGATTAAAGATTGTGTAAACTAGTGATTCTCAGTCTACTTGAAAATAAGTCATTCGGGCAGCTTTTAAAAAATAAGGATGCTTCGATCCTCTTCCTGATCAATCAGAATTGAGTCTACATTAGTAAGTGGTTATTATTATATGTCTTTGATATATTATACCTTTTAATTATTTGTATTATTCTTATGGTCCCTTATGATGTTTTTTACTTTAAAGTCTACTTTATTTAACATTAAGATTGTTAGTTAACTTTTAAAATTGCTGTTTCTATGTTTTTATTCTTTGAGTTTTATACTTTCTGTTTCCTGATGTTTTAAATATTTTTCTTGCAAATGGTGTACTGTGACTTTTTAAACAAATCTGAAAACTTCTATCTTTTGATTCTTTTATTTATATTAAATTTATTCTTACCCATTTGTTAACTGTATTTTTATGTTGGCCATCTTATTCTGTATTTTCTTTTGTGCGTGTGTGTGTGTGTGTGTGTGTGTGTGTGTGTGTGTGTGTGTGTCTGTGTAACTCTGAGCACCCTGAGTCCCATGGCCAGATAGCAAATCCCAGCTGAAGTTTATGAAGTTTGTGACATCTTTCTGAGGCCACCCTGATGGTAGCTCTTGAATTGGTCCTTGTCAGAGCAATTCTACACAATTCTAGAAAGCATTCTACATGAGCAGAATGCTCTTCAACTTACTGCACTACTAATTTGGAAATAGTTTGCTATTTCCTTTCTATCTGGGGTCTTATTCCCTTTTTTATCTTTCTCAGATAGCTTTTCTGTTTTTCTGTAAATGCCTTAGGACCAATGATTTTCTAATCTCACTGTATGTTATTATTGAGGGAATATTTTTAAAATATCAATGCTGGTGTGCCACTTTAAGGCATTCTAATTTAATTGGTGGTCTAGGAATTGGTGTTTTTTAAAAAGTACCCCCACCCCTGGGAATTGTGATGTGCAGCCAGAGTTGAGAACCACTGTATTACAAATGTCAGCTCACAATGCTTATCTAACATGAGGAACAAAAGCCTGGGCCTGGGCTCTGCTCTTCCTGGGAAGTTTTGGGAGCTTCCTACACATGGAGAGCTATTTGTGGGCTATGAAGAGCCTCAGTTCTGGACCTACCTGACAAGCTCCAGGCAACTTTTGCAAACGTAGTGGAGAGGGTACTGCCCTGCTCAGACCACCCACCTAAAAACTTTTGGGTTAACTTCCACCAAGGCAACACAGAGAAAGAGGCTTATGATAAGGAAGAAGGAAAACTTTGTATTGGGCTCATACCCTATAAGGTTGCTCCATGGCTGTCTCTCACTCTAGGCTTCTGTTTTTGCCCTATCCAAGAATTTAGTCTCCTTCTTCCATGGGTCTCTCAAGATCTCTTGTTAAGTGCCAGTGTAGCCTGAGGTTCTGTCAAACTCTCCTGTGTGCTCTCTTCAATGCTGAATGCTTGGTTTGGGACTGTCATTTTCCCTTACTTCTTTCTTCCGTCCTACACTGCCTTTGTCCATCTGCTACTGTTTATAGGCTTATATGTTTTTCAGGCTAGTCTGTAATCTGCTTGAGGGCCAGAGTCTCCATCTCTGTAATTATCCTTTTCTCTATGTCTAAAAAGAGGCTTTCCTCAGTGTTTAAAATTACCTTTTTCCCTTCCTGCTATTTTCAAATATTGAGGTTCTCTAACTTAAACAGCATTGATTTTACAAGTTTCAATTTAAGGAGTTAAGTAAATATTGAACAATAGCATATATATTAATTTAAAATATGAGTAGTTTTTTTAGTCATTTAATAGGAAGTGTGGCTATAATTAGGAAGTGTGGCTATAATTTTGTACGGCTTCTCAGTACTTTCAATGAGCTTGTAAATATCAACTTCTTCTTAGCTTGTCATGTTTATTACTATTGACACAACTCAATACGTTTATTCCAGAAAGTCATATTTTTATAAAGAATATAGACCTCCAAGATAGTTTCCTGGCTTATTACTTTATACTGCTGTTATAATACCTCAAGTGTTTTGTTACACCCCACAATCTAGAAAGAGAAAAATAAACCCAAGCTTTGGAGGAAATAAACCAAGTGCAGGGCATAGCAGGAGCTTCATGAAACAGGATTTGATGCCTTCAATTAGTCACAGAGGATGAAGAAAGAAGGATATAGTGCATGGTTAAAACAAACAAACAAACAAACAAACAAACAAAAATCCTATCTTGCAATAGGCTTTAGAGCAGGCCTGGAGTCAATTACATGCCTAAAGACACCGAGGTTGTCCTTGTGGAAAAATCAGCCTGAGATAAGAGTGTATCTCTGCTGGGAGAAAAAAAGAAAGTCCTAGTTGAATCTATGAGCAATTTGGTGAACAAGGAAACCAAAGAATGGTGGGGAAGAGACTGAGAAAGAGAGATTGAGAGAGAGAGGCATTGAGAAAGACAGGGAGAGAAATCAGAAGCACTTTCTGTAACTAAATGATGTTGTTGGGAGAATTTTATGTTTTTCGGTTTGAAGAAATGTCACAATTTAAATAGAATTTGATCAATTTCTAAAGCTTCACTTTCCTTTGATTATGCCCACCACACTTATCCAATGTGGTTGGTTCAATAATTTTTTCTTTATACTTGTCATTTTTATACTAAAATATCAGAGAATAGCTATAAATAAAAATAATTTTGTTTTATAACATCAGGATGAGATATTAATTTATCTTTGGAAAGAATAAAAAGGGAAATTTCACATACCTATAATAGCATATGCATCATTATGTTTTATTAGTTTGAAGCATTAAATATCTTTTTGTTTTTTGAGACAGAGTCTCGCTCTGTCGCCCAGGCTGGAGTGCAGTGCTGTGATCTCGGCTCACTGCAACCTCTGCCTCCCAGGTTCATGCCATTCTTCTGCCTTGGCCTCCCAAGTAGCTGGGACTACAGGTGCCCGCCACCACGCCTGGCTAATTTTTTGTATTTTTAGTAGAAATGGGGTTTCACCGTGTTAGTCAGGATGGTCTCGATCTCCTGACCTCGTGATATGCCCGCCTTGGCCTCCCAAAGTGCTGGGATTACAGGCGTGAGCCACTGCACCAGCCAGCATTAAATATCTTTTTAAATTCAAAGGAAACATGTTTAAAAACAATAATTAATTCTAAGTAAATTTTTTATTTGTTGAAGTTCTGATAGCTAATGGGACATTCAGATTTAAAGTTTATTCTTGTTCTAAAATTGAAATAATTTAGGCTTTACACACGATTTTAAGACATTCAGAAATAGAAAAACAATGTGTATTTAATTGATTGGTGAACTGAGCCAAAAGATTATAGGCAAAGACTGTACAAGTCAATTTTAAAAGAAATATTAATCACCACAGCCTATGTCCTGCTTCTAATTAACAAATGAAAATTCCTGAAAAAAATCGATAGACTCATACTAATAGGGAATGCTATGGAATAGTAATTGTTGTATAGCTTATTTTGAACAAGAAAATATTGTCTTTTCATTCATGTATAATTTGAACATTTTAAACAAAGTAGAATACTGTCCATTGCAGCTGTTTTCCTCAGACTAAGGTGTCTATTGTTTGATAAACTAGATCTATCAGGAGCTATGTACCTGGCTGAAAAGAACCAGATAGTCAATGAATGCCTCATCTCTAAACCAGCAAGTCAGCTTATGGATGATCCAGTAGTCCCTCAATTCCTTGGAATGAAAACCTGGGCATTTTTTTCTCAGTTGATATATGTGTCTGCTTTCAGAATCAGAATTTGCCTAAAGCTCTTAAGCAGAAAGATAAGTATAGATACTTTATCAGTCAGACAAGCGTGTTGGAAACTTTCAGACCATTGGTTCTATGATGGTTAGCAACTTTCTTAAGTTTTCTGTTTTAGATTAGTCTTCTAAAAAATAATGAGAGAGAATTTGTATAAATTACATGATAGCATTCATTTATCTTTAAAATTCTATTGTATGACTAAAGGATCTCATTCCAGAAAAAAACAGTCACTGGAATTATTCACATTGATCAGAAATTGGCCAGAGATATATTGCTCTCAAAACGAGATGCTTCATGAATAGACTCAGCACTAAAATTGAGATTCAAGTAGAAGGTATGTGTTTGCCGTTTTTTCCTTAAAATCAGCAGTAAAATCAAAAGTTGTCTGAAAAGAAGTGATCCAAAATCCAAAGACATCTATGACTTGTAGTTGTTACACTTAGTGACTAAAAACAAATGATAGTTTTATTATAAACATTAAGCTAAATTTAAAACTTGATGAATACAACCACTGCTGTGTTTTGTTGACATTATTACCATATGTTAATTACTGAAGAATAACTCCATAGATTGCAATAATTGATTGCTTTCTTCATTTATATGAATGCCATTGTTCCAGATGTTTTCAGGATTCATAGCAAGAGTATCCTGGACTTACAAAGCTGCCAGCACAGGCATGACATGTGCTCTGTGAGCTTGAACTTCACAGTTGGGCTGTAGCATGCTTACTAACTTATACCCAGTGATTTAGACTCATAAAATGTAACAAAACTTTTATTTAGATTTGAATGAAAGTTTAGCTTACCTTTTGGTATAAAGATTTCAAAAATAAACTATTTTCATTCCTTTTTTGACTTACCATATTTTTCAGCTTTTAGTAGAATCAGACTAAAACAATCCACATAAATAGCAGGTTAACCCATAATAAAGCAATTATCCAGGGCCATAAATCTCATAACAAGAATTTTGCAAGCAGTTTTGTCTTACTGATATATGAAGACCTTAGGCTATGTATTTGGGTAGGGCTGGCATTCATCAAATATTAGAAAAAAATAAAAGAATAATTAAAACACTGCAAATTCACACTGCAAAAATGATAGAAATTATGAGGTGTTTCTAATCTTTAAAATAATTTCTCGACTGGGCGCAGTGGCTCACACCTGTAATCCCAGCACTTTGGGAGGCCAAGACGGGTGGATCAGGAGATCGAGACCATCCTGGCTAACATGGTGAAACCCCATCTCTACTAAAAATACAAAAAATTAGTTGGGCATGGTGGCAGGCACCTGTAGTCCCAGCTACTCAGGAGGCTGAGGCAGGAGAATGATGTGAACCCGGGAGGCTGAGCTTGCAGTGAGCCGAGATCACGCCACTGCACTCCAGCCTGGGCGACTGAGAGAGACTCCATCTCAAAAAAAAAAAAAAAAAAAAATTCTCTCTTTTTTGGGGGGTACATTATGAAATCAGTTAATTAATTAAACATCTCTTTTCTCATCACATTTGTCCAAGCACAGCTCCATTCTTTTCCCAGAAAATTTATTTCATTGTGTGTCCTTATATTATCTTTCAATGCTATTTTTACATAAATCCCATATTATTGTTCAAGTTATACCTTATGACTTTTCTAGGGTCCTCTGATGCAATAAAACAATATTTAATATGGAGAAATTTTTTACTGCATTAAAGATCAATAACCTACCTACAGAGAACATCAAAATACCTTCAAACTTTTAAGATGGAAAGAGGTGTATTCATATATACATTACATAAATAAAGCAAATGTATGTCTCATAAAAAATAAAATGGGGTAATCTCAGAAAAACTATAAATACATGTCATCAAAAAAGTTAATATAGTAATTGACTACTGTGAAATATATTTCTATATATAGTATAAAACTATAAGCACCTAAGTATTGTATATGTATTTTATAAATTTTTATATTTTATTTTTATGAAGGAATCTATACAAATGAATTATAAGCGGTGAGTCCCTTATCCTTTTCCTACACTAGACCTATTCCTCACAAATAAGCACTTTCATCTTTTTAGGTCTTCCTTCTGGAAAATATCTGTCTAGTTCTCCACCCACCATTTTAGTCATTGACTGCCTTTTACCACAACAGATGAAAAGTTACTTCCTTTTGCTAGACCTCCAGTTCCCCTCCTCTAATATGTGGGCTATATATTTTTCTTATGTTTTAGTTTCTTTTTGAAAATGTTGTTTTGTATCTGTAGGTAATGCATTAACTTCATATTTTATGTTTCTTCAAGTACAGATGGTCTCTTTGACGCTCCACATTACAAAATATGAGCATCACCTCCTCTTGATCATTCTTTTCATAATTGTGGACAAATATTTTTTATTAAAGAGCTAGAAGTGACTATGATTTCATCCCTTCTTCTGCCATTTTCTTGTTCCTCAAAGTTTCTCATTATTCCTTTAAATATACTATTTATAATAAATACATCCTTTTTTTTTTTTTTAATCAACCTCTTCATTTAATCAAGTGTTTACTTTTTCCAAGACCTTCATCTAAGGCTCTATATCCTACTTTGACCCAAATCAGTAATTCTATACACTACACTTTCTTTCCTGTTTCCTGGATTCTATGTCGTTTCCATTCTTTTACCTTCCTTTCCTTTGTCCTTTTTGGCTTTGTAAACTCTGTTTTGCTGCAAGGCATTGAGATGGTTTGAACAGGGGCCAGAGATTCTGCATTTCCGGGTGATGCAGATATTATTTTGCAGAGAAATACTTTGAGTAGCAATTTCCTAGACCAGTGCTGTCTGGCAGGAATAGAATGCAAGCCAAATATATCATTTTTTAAGTTTCTGGTAGCTATATTTTAAAAAGTAAAAAGAAACAGATGAAATTAATTTTAATAATATATTTTATCTAACCCAATATATCCAAACCAATAGCATTTCAACATGTAATCAATATTTTAAATGATTCAAAAAATATTTTAATTCTTTTCTTTTTGTACTAAATCTTCAAAATCTGGCACACAGTTGCACTTTACAGCGTGTCTCAGTTTGGCCTCACCACATTTCAAATGCTCAACAGCCACATGTGGCAAGGCACCACTGTACTATAGTGGACAGTACAAGCCTAAAGAATCTCTTACATGTGTGCACTAGGATCTATAGATGAGAATATTCACAGTAATGTTCTTCAAAATAGCAAAACAATGGAAAAACCTAAATGCCTATTGATGACAGACTAAATGAACAAATTATGATAGGTAAACTATGCAGAAATGAAACTACAACTTCCCATAACAACGGGGATACACTTAGAAACATAGAGTAAAAAAGTGAGTTGCATATAACTATGTTTATTGTGATGCCATTTTTTAAAGTTCAAAGACATTCAGAAGCTAAACAATATATTATTTGCAATATATACATACATGATAAAACTTAAAAGCATTAAAGTAAGGGAGTGATAAAACTAGCTTCTGACTGTGGTTCCCTGGCTGGGTTGGGGGAGAGAGTGAGGACTGTAGAAGGAGGACTGGGATGGGAGGAACACACAGATAGCCTCAAGTTATTGGTAATATATTAGCTCCTGGTTGAGTGGTGTAGTTAGGGTGTGGTGTTGCGTTTCATATAAATACATTTCAAACCCTTAACTTACTGCTTTAGCTGAGGTTCCCTAGGAAAATAGAGCCTGAGATAAGGGCTGGCATGCATGTAGTTTGCCTTGAGAAATGATTTCAGAAAAGAGGATTGGGATTTTGAAGAGAGAAAAACAGAGAAAGGGGAAGGCCAATAGTTATTGAAGACAGCTGGTGCTCAAATCTGCCAGGACCTCCTGTGGAATCAAATAGAATATGCTTCGGAATTTTGGCTGATGGGGACGAGAGATGCATTCATCATTAGCTCTTGTCTCCCTTGGTCAAGGCTGCCCCATGGGTTATTCACTCTTCCCACTTCCAGGCTGGGCAGGAATGAGTGCCAGGTCGCTTCCCACTTGCCTGCCAGGTAGTGACTTCAGAGAAGCCCGAGTCCCAAGGTGAGAAGCTAAGTCAAGATGGTTGTGGAAGGAATAACTGGAGGAAAATGAATCTCAGTGACTATGAGACTGGAGACCACAGCTGTTTAATATGCTTACCTGCATGTTACATATGTTCTTATGTGTGCATCAAACCCATTTAAACAATTAGTTAACCTATTTTAATATCATTATTAAAAAATAAGAGGAAACAGTGGCATATACCTTCCTTTCTTCCCAGATAGAATATTAATACATAACAGATAGTGTGGTGTCTGTAACACGGCCTCAAGAACTTCCATTATCTGGCCCTTGTGACTTTTCAGACCTCATTTTCTAATATTCTTCATTCTCTGTAGCAACCTACTGATGTTCTCAGAATTCCCCCAATCCTGGAACTTACTTTAGGGCTGTCACTCTTCCTCTTCCTAGGGCACTCTTCCCAGTGGCTCACCCTGCTCCACTGTGGTCTGGGTTCACCTGTCAGTTTAGCTGAGCAGTCTTTCCTTACCACCCTACCCGCGCATGAACACTGCCACCCTGCCCACTCATTCTCTAGACTCTTGTGCAGCTTCTCCTTCCATGGTATTTATCAGTACCTGGCATTACATAATTTAAGGTTTTTTTTGGCTGTGTCTGCTACTGGAGTAAAAACTCCATGAGGGCAGGAATACCTTCTATTTGGTTCCTTGATCCCAAGGGCCTAAAATAAAACCTAACATCTACTGTGTGCTCAATGAATATTTTTTAATGCCCTCTTCTTCCTCATTATTCAAAAAAAAACCATGCCCCAAGCTAGCTCTCTTTATTAATTTCAAATTCATACAGATTGAGAGATCTCTTTAATGAAACCTGAAATTGGATAAATTCATATGGCTTCAAGCCTGAGTGCTCTGCATGGTAATTGCAAGTATTACATAAAGTAGTCACCAGCACTCGCAGGCAACACCTGACTTCCCTGGGAAGGACATTTAGGCGTAAAGAGTTACAGCTGAGTGGTTATGGGATTACTGAGGTGACATCGTCTATGTCTTTGTGAATCAAAGCTGTGTGAAGCAGAAATACGCTTTATCATTTAAAAAAATTAAATATAAGACTAATATTTTTATATATTACTTCATTTAGCCCTAGGTTGTTGTGATATTTTAGTTTCCATTCAGCAGTTTGGGTACTGCTTAGAGTTGGTTTCCCCCTGACAAACAGTACATTTAAAACCAATGTAAATGTTTTCCATATAGACCAATGCTTTATATAAGCATATTTCTAGTATATAATCCACATGGTCTTGCTCACAGGGCATATTGGAATTAGACCTGCTCAGTGGCGATGGCCAACATAAATAATAATGATGATATTTACACCAGAAAATTGCAACTCTAGGGAGTGGAAGAGTAAAGGAGCTTTAGTGTTGGTACCCAGGGCACCTACCCAGGTCTCCTTAGGAGTTTTATTTTTGACCTGGGCTACAAATCCTGAGTCTCTAAGAAGAAAGGACATGCACATGCAAGGTTGGCGAAGCTCTGCCTCAAAGGCAGCAATTACATTCATTCATGAATAGGGCCCTACATATTAGAAGCTAGTAAAAATCTGTTGATTGAACTAATTAAATACATAGTGGCAATGATCAGTTCAATACTAAAAGAAAACCAAGAGCACAAATTTAGGTTTTACAGCATAAAAAAATTTGTTCGAGGCTGGGCAGGGTGGTTCACGCCTGTAATCCCAGCACTTTGGGATGCCAAGGCAGGTGGATCACTTGAGGTTGGGAGTTCAAGATCAGCCTCGCTAACATGATGAAACACTGTCTCTACTAAAAATACAGAAATTAGCCAGGCGTGGTGGCTTGTGCCTGTAATCCCAGCTACTCGGGAGGCTGAGGTAGGAGAATCGCTTGAACCCAGGAGGCAGAGGTTTCAGTGAGCCGAGATCACGCCACTGCACTCCAGCCTGGGTGACAGAGAGAGATCACGTTTCAAAAACAAAACAAACAAACAAAAATTATTTTAAAACATATTTTCTTTAAAAAAGAATACTAAAGTTTGTACAGAGTTTTTTATTCATAGTCTTAGACAAACGCCATTACCACTTAGCCTCAAACTAAAGGATGAGAACAAAAACGAAGTAAAAGGAAATACCAAAACATTTTTATTGGTACAAAACAAACTCTTTCCTCATTTGAGGTACTACATATGTGCATGCGTGTGTGTGCACTTTTGTGTGTATATACAATTAAATAATCTCTTAGTAAATTTAGAAAAATAATATAAAAACATAGCCTGAATCCTGAAAAGTAATTAAAAGTAATTTGATGTTAAAAATTTCCTTACAATTGTTTTGCCACCATATTATTTTCCAATGAATTGTTTTGCTTTTGTAATTTTATTTCATATCTGAGAATTCAATCAATCCATACATGTAACTTACGCCAAAGGGTGCCTATTTAAAATAATAGTTTCTTTCTTAACAGGATTTTCCAATAATTGCCATGTCTGTATCTGTACAGGTAAAAGAGAAAAAAATACTATAGTCTTTCTAAGAGTTAAGGCAATATTTAATCAAAGAGTATAAGATAGAACTTAAGGATACTAGTAAAATTTTAGATTTTAAGTCTTTTTAGCTTGTGTGGCAGTATAGAGTTGAGTTCTGTAGATATACAACTCGCATTTCCTTTGCTATTTCATGCCAAGTATTTTGGCTGCACCATCCTCAAATATCAATTTAGAAAAACATGTCTGTCAGCAGCTCATTATCTCATCAATTTAAGCTACTATATCATAAATTTGTTATAAACTGCAGATGGCCTCAAAGATTGTGTTGACTGTATAGAAAATATGTTGCATGCTTTCTAAATGTATAGCAAAATAAGAAGCTTTTCCTAAGCCAAGACTCTATATTTCAATGAAAGCCAGGAAAATATTTGGATTATTTCAAATGCTCTCACCGGTCTTTTAGGAAACAGTATGTTTTTCAATAAAAAAGTAGTTCAAGAAAATATCTCCATAAAATCACAAAATGCTTTTAGGATACCATGAAACTCTGAGAGCTATCTCCCAACTACATGACCCGAAATAAAGTCAACATACATAGATAATAGTAATTTGAAACCCTTATTTCCATGGTAACGGCAATGTTTTAAGAAATACTTTATTGGCTCATTTACTTAGTGCAGAAAAGAAATTTCAGGCAACAAGAGGGAAACACTTGAATAGGTATCAGAAAGGTTCCAATGTAATTATACAATAGGCCACGGTAACAAGTAGTGCAGCATCTGTTAATGAATCACATTTTATCAGCTTTCAGAATATTTACTATGAAGCATTACATGTCTTTGCACAATTAAATTTCTAAAATTATATTTTATTGCCTTTAGATACTTGTTTGATAGACTTGATATAATCTTCAGCATTGTGCATGATAATAAATGGTACAATAAATCATATGAATAGTATGGAGAATTACATTTAAATATTAAGACTTTTAGTGAAATTCTTAAGAAGGTTAATTTTGAAAATGTTAACAAAGACAATTCTACATTGAGTTCTAAATGTTTCATGTGATTGAAAAGATGAGAAAATGGCCTTGTACATAATAAAATACATTGAAGCTTACCACAAACAAGTCCTACAGAATCAAAAGTGAATTTATGGTTTAGACAAGAGTCCTCAGGACTAGAAGAAACCAATCCGTTGGCTTCTATTCTCACTTGCCGCAATATTTTGAACAAGTCTTTAAACATCTCCAATCTTCAGATTCCTGATCTGTGAACTGAGGATTTGTGGCAAAATTGTATCTAAAGACCTCTTAGCAATAACATTCTATGATTCTCCTCTGAAGAGAGGCAGAGCATTGCTTATTTTTCTCTTACTGAACCCAAATTCTTGGTTCCTACTCATATTCGACATTCTTAAAAGAATTATTATGTGTGTTGATTTATTATGTTCCTACAATTTCTTAGATAATTTTACATTTAAAAACTTAGCAAATGTTAGTTCCTTTTGCATGGGGAGTGTATGTATGTATATATCTGTTTGCACCAGAAATGTAGCTTGCATAACTGCAACCATTGTGTACCTCGCCGATTTTATGTTCTGCTTTTTACTTTTAACATTATTTCATAAACCTACTTCCAGGTATGAGGATGAAACTAGATTGCACACTTGAAAATAGCTTGAAACCCTAACATGTAGTTCAGAGGTTAGGTCCTTTTCTCCATGTGGATGTGAGTGCTTCAAATTCTTGGCTGTGATTTATCATATCACTTCTATATCTAGCAGGGAGCTGCCTGCTGACACTCAGTAAAAATGAATAACCAATTAAACTAAACTTTGTTTACCTCTTTTATCAGATCAGATGTTGAACAAAGTGCTTTGTATATGTCATTTCATTTATTAATCAAAACTAACTTTTCAAAAAAATACTATCATCATCTAATTTTTCAAATGAGAAAAATGGGGCTCAGAGAACTTAAGCTGACTTTCCCAGTTTACCCAGCTTGTAAGAGGTGGCACTGGTTTTGTCATCCAAACAGTAAACTTAGCAACTTCACTGTACTTCAGTCCATTTTAAGAAACATCTATATATTAAGTGGCATTCTATCTTATTGAAATTTCATATTTTTTTGCTGTTGCCTCGTGGATGGACAGCATTATGCATAATCCTGATACTAAACATATAATAACCTTTTGTGTGTGCATGTATTATTTCTCACACGTGAATACCTCAAAATAATGAATAAATACAATGTGTTATAGATATAGATGGAATATTACTCAGCCTTAAAAACTAATAAGAACATTATGACACATACTACAACATTCAGGAAACTTGAGGGCATTGTCCTAAGTGAAATAAACCAGTCGCGAAAGAACAAATACTGTATTATTCCACCTAAATGAGATATACAGAGTATTCAAATTTATAGGAACAAAATGTAGAACAGTAACTGTCAGGGACTGGAGGGAGGAAGGAATGAGAAGTTAGTGTTCAATAGGTACAGAGTTTCATTTGGAGAAGATAAAAGCCTCATTTGGAGAAGATGATACCCTGACAATATGAGCGATGCCACTAAACTGCACACTTAAAAATCATAAATTTTATGTTATGTATTTTTACCATAATAAAAAAGAACCCTAAACTAAGAAAAAAGTCTAAATGTTATTGACTGCTGCTGAATATTTCCAGATCTTTTCTTTCGTTGTTATTGTTTTTAAGGCACCTGGAACAGGTTTTCAAAACTTACCCAGCTGTTTCAAAATCACATGTATTGATATGTTGCAGACCTGCGGAAGTACAACTTATGAATACCTGTTCTTATAACCTGGCCAGATTGACCTTGAAGCATGATGAACCTAGTGACATGAGCAATAGTGTTGTGGGGGTATGGTGGGTGTCATAAGGCAGGACAGAACTGAGTTTTGGGACATTGATCTGTCTGTAGGGCTGGTCTCAGTCAGTAAGCATAAACCACGCAGTATCCACAGAGACTCAGTGAATTAAGTTCAGCTTTACAGCAGGATCAATGTGCAAAGAGAGCCAACCTAGTGGGTAGGGTTTGACCTTAGTTGGAAAATAACTAAAGTCAGACAGAGCAGCACGTTGTGTTCTATTCAAAGACATATCCAGCAAGTGGCAGCAAGAATAAGGAGCCAATTTCCAGGGGAGGAGTAGGAATTGATGAGCTCTAAAGTCCTCAAACTTGTCAGGAAGTCAAAGTGTACTTATATCTCTCTTGGGTGCTGGATTGCAAGAAACAATTATTTGATGCGTATTGCAAGGCTATTTGGTACCCAGGGCAGATAATTAACAAAACGAACTCCAAAGAGGAAGACTACTTCCAAATTTGTTGAACTAGTAATATGCACCTATCAACTTTTAAGTTGGGCCAGAGTTTTCTCAATGGCTTTGAAGATATTATTTTCTTAAGCTAAGAGTAGGGAGAAAATCTTTCTTCCAATTAAGCAAATTATTTTCTTTCTAGGCCTTTTTACTATAAGTTAACTAGGACAGTTAACTTGTAGTAAATATTCAGCAGAAAAGGCAACATTGAGTAGTTGGAAGAGCTTGGCTATAAGGCAACATACACAGATTTTCTGACAGTAACTACAGCATACATGCTTTGGATGAATTAATCCTTAAAATACTCTTCAGTTCTACATTTCTATGGTTATGACAAAAATTTGTGATATAGAGTTGCAAATAGAAAAGAGTTAACTGATTTCTTATTACACTGTTAAGTATAGTAATTTTTTCCAAATATATTCAATTGAAATGAAAATATTACCTATAAACCAGAAGAGATAAAAATTAGGTACAATACATTTAAATCAGGTTTAAGAAGGATCTAAATATTCATACTTTAAAAAATAACTTGAATATAATATATTAAAAGAGCTTGATTTTTAAATTACTGCCTTTAGATATCAAACATAGAAATGAATTATATTATTTTTCAGGTAAAATGAAAACCTTGGGTAAAACGTCAATGTGGCTTCACATTGTTAATTCCCTTTAATCGAAAACATCAAGGGCATGATATGTGCTGGACACTGTGCTAAGTGTTAATAATCTGAAGATAATGCAAGGTACCATATTTTCCCTCTAAGAGGTGATATGCTTAGGGAGAAAAGGGTACTTCCATGGGAACACCTAAGAAGACACTGACCCCAGCCTGTGGGAAGTGACCCATGAGAATGGAGCCCTTTGTCTGATAGAAAAGCCGGGGAAAGCCGGTCCAGACAGGGGGAACAGCATCTTAAAAACTACAGAGGCTTGAAAACATACTCCTCCTTTATGGAAATAGAAATATTCATGAAATGTAAGATTTAAAGGAGGTAATAGCGGAAAATGGGCCAGAATAGGTAAGTAGGAGGTAAAGAAGCTTTGTTTACAGAGAACTTAGACTTTTATTTTATTGAAAATACTAAAAGCAATATAATAATAATAATACGAAATAGTTTTGCATCTCCTTTGGTGTGGCCATGAAAGGAACATAGATGTTGAGACAATTCCTGACCAGCTAGCTGGGGATTTACTGGAAAATTCCTTCACTTTAATGAACATCAGTTTTGTCTCTTTTTATTGATTTATTTTTTATCTGTTTGACTAGATGATCTTTAGGAATGCTTCCCATCCAAAAAATTTATGAATTCAGTCCTGTCAGGGCTTTACATAAAGTCAAAATCTCATACATTTATGACTTTAAAATCTTGCTTGAGGCAGACATGGAAAAGAATTTATCTTTCTGATGTCAATGGCTATGAAAGAAAATTGCATCAGAAAAAAAGTGGAATGGTAGGAAAAATACAAGTTCTCTCTCTTTTTCATATTTTATAATTGGCACAATAATTATAAATATATATGATACAAGTGATGTTTCAATACATATGATGTATATGGCCGGGCGCGGTGGCTCATGCCTGTAATATCAGCACTTTGGGAGGCCGAGGCAGGTGGATCACGAGGTCAGGACATCGAGACCATCCTGGCTAACATGGTGAAACCTCGTCTCTACTAAAAATACAAAAAATTAGCCGGGCGTGGTGGCGGGCGCCTATAGTCCCAGCTACCCGGGAGGCTGAGGCAGGAGAATGGCGTGAACCCCGGGGGGCGGAGCCTGCAGTGAGCTGAGATCCCGCCACTGCACTCCGGTCTGGGTGAAAGAGCAAGACTCCTTCTCAAAAAAAAAAAAAAAAAAAAATACATATGATGTATAATAATCAGATCAAGGAAATTAGCATATCCATCACCTCAAACATTTATCATTTCTTTGGATTGAGAATGTTCAATATCTTCCATCTAGTTATTTGAAACTGTATAAGATACCATTTCTAATTATAGTCATCCTACAGTAATATCGAATATCTTGTGGTTCAGAATCAACGTGACACCTTTTGTCATTTTATAGACCTAGTTACTGTTTACATTGTCATTTAACTTGAGACAAGATTTTAAAGCACTTCCAGAAAGTTAAGGTTTAATAACATAGTAACAATATGAAAACCTATTGATCAAACAATACAGAACTCAACAGATATTGAAAAGCTTTAGAAAAAGTACTACTTAAGACTTAATCAAATTCATAGTTGGTAGTAGATATCAACAATCCAAACAAAGACCAACAAAAATTAGGTTAGGAGTTGTGCTTTGGGAGAGAGGACTGCATGCCATTTAACCACTTAAATCAGTCAATAAAATCAGAACTAGCTTACAACTTTTCTTGTTGTAGTTTAAATTTGTAGTGTTCAATATAAGCTTTCTAACCTTATTTTCTAATATAGTTGTCATCATTTAAAAAGTCACAATTTAAAATGTTTAATGGATAAATTTTTTTCTAAATTACTAGAAGTTTAACTTATATGAAACTTAGGGAGAAAGGCGTCCTTCTATCAGGTCTATGAAATTTGTCAGTTTTAGAGTTAAAATAAATTTTAAAAATTCATGCATATATATTTCACAAATTTGAAATGGAAAATTGCATGCAAATTTTACTTTCCATCTAAATATTAGATTAAATACTATTTGGCGGGCATTTGGTCAGCATTTATAATATTGTTGATATTGGCTAATATCCTTTTTAGGTAGTTTGTTGCTAATGTCAACATTTGTTAAATAAACATTGATTGTTGAATTGTTGTTTTGCCTTAGATCTCTGACATTACAAGATTGAAACAATGACTCAAAATTGTTTTTTGAAGCATAAAATGGGAAAGAAAATAGTAACACAGTTATTACAAATGATGTTGTCATAATTATAAAGAGGTTGAGAAAAGATTCCCTTATTCAGCTTTTATTTATTGACTTACCCTTTAAGAATCAGCTTTTTCAATAACCTTTCCTGAATCTACGTTCTAGGCTGAGAGCCTCTCATGTGTGCTATGTTAACATTCTGCACAAACATCAGTTATGGCACTTATTTTCTGTGTGTGTGTGTGTGTATAACATGTTTACTGAGTTTCCTTTTTTTTTTTTTTTTTTTTTTGAGACAGAATATTGCTCTGTCGCCCAGGCTGGAGTGAAGTGGGGCGATCTCGGCTCACTACAAGCTCCGCCTCCCGGGTTCACGCCGTTCTCCTGCCTCAGCCTCTGGAGTAGCTGGGACTACAGGCGCCCGCCACCACGCCCGGCTAATTGTTTGTATTTTTGGAAGAGACGGAGTTTCACCGTGTTAGCCAGAATGGTCTCGATCTCCTAACCTCATGATCTGCCCGTCTCGGCCTCCCAAAGTGCTGGGATTACAGGCGTGAGCCACCGCACCTGGCTGTCTACTGAGTTTCTTTAAGCAGGGATTATGCCCACTTATGTTAGCTGCCTAAGCACTGTCTAGAACAGTGGTCAGTTAAACTAAATTGTAGGAGGAATAAGATATAAACTGGATCTTAGGATATCATAAAATGCATAATGAAATGCCTTCATAAAATTGTGGAAGTTGAAAACTGTGTCACAGAGAGGCAGTGTCAAACAGGAAATTAGTATTTGGGGCATTCACAATAGACCACTGTCTGGTATCCAAATTTTCAAGTACTCAAATTCCATTTTATTAGTGAACACCACATTAGTGAGTTTTCAGAAAATATGTTTCTACTAACTAAGCTCTCATAAGACTTATCAGAAATCCAAATGTATCACTTCACTCATCTTCAATGAAGGATATATATTTCTAATAACCAGCAATCAATCAGATGTGGTGTTTCTCTCCCTCAGACATCATGACATTCAATTTACATACCAGTGCAACTAGTCACCAAGAAATGCTATTACAAATTCCTCCTCATCCTTCAGGACCTTCAGGACCCTTTGGCTCTTAAATTCCTCTCTTTTAAGGTGTCTTCCCTGATACCTAGTTAGAGTTCCATCTCCTGGTTACATGCTTCTATAACACTCTCTATATTTCTCCTACTGAACTTATAACAACAATGACAAGTAGGTAATAGTTTTCCCTAATGGGTAAAGCCTATGACTGCCTTGCCCACTTCCATAGCCCAAATCCTATGTCAATCACATAGGTGAATAGAGAATTTATCGATCTGGAAACATTTGACTTTTTGCATTCTATTTTACTACTTTTTCAACTCAGTGTCATATCTAAAGAGCCAATGGCCACCTGATAATAATATTTTGTTGTTATTTTAATCAACACATATGAAATGCCTTCTACATTTGGCATAATTCTGGGACCAGGAAAGTTTCTCTATTCATGAAACTTACATTTCTGGAAAATGGACAGAGAAAACAAACAGAAAATATCAGATAGTAGTATGTTGTAAAGATATTTAAAATAGGGTAATGTACTAGATAATTCCTAGCTGCTCAGTGAAGGCCTCTCTCAGGAGGTGGCATAAATAGTGAGATGTGGCTGGGCGCAGTGGCTCACGCCTATAATCCCAGCACTTTGGGAGGCCGAGGCGGGCAGATCTTGAGACCAGGAGATCGAGACCATCCTGGCTAACACGATGAAACTCCGTCTCCACTAAAATACAAAAAATTAGCTGGGCATGGGGGCGGGTGCCTGTCATCCCAGCTACTCAGGAGGCTGAGGCAGGAGAATGGCGTGAGCCCAGGCGGTGGAGGTTGCAGTTAGCAGAGATTGCACCACTGCACTCCAGCCTGGGTGACAGAGCAAAATGCTGTCTCAAAAAAAAAAAAAAAAAAAAAAAGACGTGTGTGATATGGAATAACCACCCCTGCAAGGATCCAAGAGAAAGTTTTCTAGGTCAAGGAATAGCCAGTTCAAAAGCCCTGAAATGGGATTCAACTTGTACAATATTTAAAGAACAATCACAATAGAAAAAGTCAGTGACACTGGGAGAAAATTGACAAGAAGAACGTAGTGCAAGATGACACTAGAATATTAGGTAGAGACTAAATCCTAGAGGGTTGGGTTGTGCTGGCCAAAGCACAATTATGGGTTTAATTTTAATTGAGATAGAAATACCTGAAGGGTTTTAGATAGGGAGGAAACAAGATCTGATTTATGTCTTAAATCAAATTCCTCTTCTCTTTGGAGAATAGAATATAGCAGATCAAGAATGGAAAGAAAAATCAGGAGATTATTGCAGGCGTCTAGATTGAAGATGTTAGGATTAAGCTAGTGAGAGGGAAAAAGAAGTGGAAGACATATTCAAGGTGTGGTTTTTAAGTAGAATTAGATTAGGTGTAGTACTGAAGAGACCAAGAATAATCACGGGGAACACTTGAATTTTTAGTGTCCAAGAAATGCTATTACAGATTCCTACTCGACCTTCAGGACCTTCAGGACCCTTTGGTTCTTAAATTCCTCTTCTCTAAGATGTCTTCCCTGATACCTTGTTAGAGTTACATCTCCTCGTTACATGCTTCTATAACACGCTCTATATTTCTCCTATTGAACTTATAACAACAATGACGATTTACCGAAATGGAGAAGACTTGAGGAGGAGGAGGTTGGGGGTAAAAAGCAAGAGTTACCCTTATGGAGTTTGAAAAGTATACATAGTATCAAAAGTATACATCTTGATATATGTAGATATTAAGAAAGATTTTGTATACAAAAGTCAGAACTTTCTCAGAAAAAGCAGAGCTGGAGATGTAGATTTGGGAGTTATTAACATATGGAGGCTATTAAAGACACAAGCCTGAATTTAGGTCATTTAGGGGCTACAGATGCAGAAGAATGGGTTGTACAGGACCTTACCAGCATGTAAATTAGTCCAGCCACTGTAAAAGCAGTCTAGATATTTCTCAAAGAACTTCAAATAGAGCTGTTGCTTGACCCAGTAATCCCTTTACTGGGTATATACCCAAAATAAAATAAATCATTCTACCAAAAGACACATGCACTCACATGTTCATCATTGTATTATTCAAAATAGCAAACACATGGAATCAACCTAGATGCCCATTAACAGTGGGTTGGATAAAGAAAATGTGGTATATAAATACCATGGAATACTACGCAGCCATAAAAAAGAAACATGTCCTTTGCAGCAGCATGGATGGAGCTGGAGGCCAGGAACTGAAAAACAAATACCACATGTTCTCATTAATAATTGGGAGCTATACATTGAGGACATATGGACACAAAGAAGAGAACAACTGATACCAGGGCCTACTTATGTAGGTACTATCAGGTACTATGCTATGACCTGGACAATGAAATAATGTGTACATCAAACTTCAGTGACATAAAACTTACCTATATAACAAATCTGCACATGTACCCCTGAATGTAAAATAAAAGTTTTAAAAAGTATATTATAAATTATATATATTCTATTTAAACATTAAGAAAATAGTAAATAAATATGTAAAATTTCAAAATTAACTACAAAATAATACATTAATTGATTTTAATTATTTCAATGATCACATATTCTAAACTTTTCAAAGGATATCACAGTCTTTCTTTCTGTTATTGTTTGAAAACCAAATACTGCATGTTCTCATTTATAAGTGGTTGCTAAATGTTAAGCACACATGGACATAAGTGTAAGAACAGACACTGTGGACTACTAGAGGGTAGGGGGAAACTGGGTTAAAAAGCTACTTACCATGTACTAAGCTCACCAATTGGGTGATGGGATACATATTCCAAACTTCAGCATCATGCAATATTCCCATGTAACAAACCTGCACATGTACCCGCTATATCTAAAATAAAAGTCAAAAAAAAAAAAAAAAAGACCTGAGCCATTCTAAAAATTAGAGGCACACCAGGGAAAAAATGAGCCAGCAAAGGAGGCTGAATATCTACTAGAGAGGTAAAGAAAAACAAACAAATCCCTGGAGAATGTATCACAGAAAGGAAGAAAGGGTTTCAAGGAGGAAACCTGAACTCTGAATTATTTGCTAATGCCCTACGCCCTCTTTTCAAAATTCCTTCTTCCTTGGCTTCCATGATTCTGTTTTGCCTTGGCTCTCCTGTACACTCCCTGGTCATTTAATCATTTCCCTTATTAGTGAGTCTACTTTTTCCTGTGTTTTGAATGTTAATGCAATCTGAGATTTTGCCTTGAGACATTTTTCTTCTCACTTCTTATTGTTATTCTAAGAGATTTCATCCTCTTTCATGACTTAAAGTATTGCTTTATATGAATGATCTCTAGATCTCATTCTAGCCCAGAGTCAGAGGATATTAAATAACACATTAGTGAGGTCAGGAAACTTGAATTCTAGGCCTGTCTCTATTGGCTACTAGCTGTGTGTTTTAGGGAAAGTAACAGAAGCCTTCTAGGCCTCAGTGCTTTTTACACACTTCCATGAGGAGGTGATGGGATAAACAATTGCCCTCAGCTTTCCAGCTCCATTCAGGCCTTTTGAAAGGCAAAATAGGAGAAAAGAAATATATGTCAGTGTAATAATGTAATTGTTTTTTTCTCTTTCCATTTATTCTCCCTCTTGCAGTCTATTTCAGTGTATGCCCATCTCTTTTCTACTTACTTGACATATTTCCTAATTAACATACTTTTTTGAAAAAAATCTCTATTTTCATAAGACATAATTTGACATACAACTAAGGTGTACTTGATGAGTTTAATTACATAAGAAGATTTGGTGATGAAACTCTGCTAAACCATTTTGTACTTGGACAGGAACTATTGACATAGTACAATTCACTGGAAATGTAAAGAATCCTTGTTGATGGACTGAAATTAAAATGTATGTAACAAAAATAATTTGTAATTTTTAAACTGCTCATCACCTAAAGAAAACAGGACTATGAGAAATGAGAGGCAAAAACACCATTTTGAATGAAGACAGAGATCACCATATAAAGGAAAATAATCTAATAATAACTTTTCTGTCTTTAGTGATGTAGAGTAAATTTTCTAGTCAGGGAAGTTGTATTTGTTTCTGTTTACTAAGGGAAAGGCCTAATATGTTATCCCAGAAGAAAGTTTTCTTTTCAAAATGACACAGTCTAAGTCCTATATGTTAAGGGTTCTGTTACAAATATTGAAAGGACTTTCAGATTTCAAAAAGAAAACTACAGGCACGCATCTTATTACTATAAGTCAGAGCCAAAGTGTAAGACCAACAATCAAGAGTGGACACAGCATGACAATATCGAATTATTTCCACCTCTGACCCATGTTTCTCAGATTAACTTATTCTTACTGTCCACTAAGGAATCTTAGGTCCATTATATGACCTTTATACAAATCCCTTTCATTGGTCCTATAATAATCAAACTGGTACTGCAATAATGTCAAACAGTGGCTTCAGGGAGTCTTTCTATTAGTTATACATACAAATTCTTTGCAACACCTGGGCCAGGCTATCCTTTGATTTTCTAAGGCCTAGGCTGAATCATGAAAGCAAGAAAGTAATTATTCCATGTATGCCAAACTAAAGACACTTATAACCCCTTTGCCATAATATTTCCCAAGAGTTAATGTAAATGCATTAATCATTCTGCCAGGAGCTGAAATTTATACTCTAGTTTGCATAAGTGCATCATGACCAGAAAGGCATTTTATGTTTCAAGACATCAACATTATGATGTTTTAAACAGGTCTCCTTCCCTCTTTGGAAGAAGGATTTAAAACATTTATATAATGTAATCTAGTTTCCTAAAATTTGCAATAATTTGTTTGGCCAAGTTAAACGTAAAGAATTACAACTGCTTTTGTAGATTTTAACTATTTTTCTAAAATATAAACCAGAAAGTCACTCCCTCAGACAACCTCTCATAGATTCCCATAACTAACAGCATTTATTATAGCAAAGTTAAATAATACTATTGTATTATTATTGTAAAGTTACCTATATAATTATAATGCCTGTTAATTATTGATTCATTTATTTTATTACATATACATTTAATGAGTGCAATTATAAAGCTTGAGAGAGAAGCATATAGTTTGTGACTAAACACAGGGTTAAAAGTTTAATTGTCCCTGTGACAAATTCAGAACATGTGCGATTCTCATATATCTATTTATATTGTGTTATGTTTTAAAAATGCCACGTGGTTAATGTTACTCCTTGTAGAGATTCTGATAATTTAAGAAACATTAAGTAAACAAATGCAGATATAATTCACACACACAATTACTATCTCCCTGTCACATGGGTGTCAGCATTTTGAACTAAGGCATAACTTAGATCTGATCATACGTTTGTTCATTTATTCTCTGGCACAAATAAGTCATCATATATAAAACTCTCTGAGCTTATCCTTAGGGAAATGCACATTAGTGTTTATACATAAGAAATTGGGCACCTGGGTTGATGGGAGAGAGATGGGTCACTGGGCTATGAATGGTACCTTCCTGCATCTCTTTTCAGCAGTCAAGGCAAGGTGGGTGAGAGGTGGAAGAAAATCCCTGGGGTGAAGCTACAGCAGTCATGCACCTGGAATTGTTGTGTATGGAAAGGTCAGTTGACCTGGGGTGATGAGTGGAGTATGTCCCATGTGGCTGTGTTGGGTCCAAAAAATTCTGTATATTCAAAGCAGAGAGGCAAGGGCAGGACCTGCAACTGGAGTCATTCATGTACCTGGGCCTTTGGTATAGCCTGAATAGGCAATGTATCCAATCAACCTATCACTGAGTCCAGTAAAGCCAGTCTTCCTCAGCCATCCGGGATGTCAGTCAGACCTCTGACTGCAGTGTGTGCTACAGAAGAACCTAGCACTGCTGCTTTCCTATACTTGCCTTCTCTGGGGACCTTACAAACCATAGCCTGGGTCCATGTTGATGTGGGCCCCAGTGAAATCTGTGCCACCCCTTATTCTGCCTACCCCCAACCTCTCGCTCCCACACAGCTCTGTAAGAGTTTTGCTCATAACAATGGGTCCTTTAACTGCTGCTGCCCTGGGCTTTATGCTCTGAAGGTCAGTGACAGACAGCCTAGCTGGCTTATTACTTTACAGAGTCAGCTCCAAAGTTATTCTGTGGACAAGTCCCTGTTATGCCATTAATTGGTTAGGGAATTTTTAAGAGTCAGTTGCCTTATCTTCAAAATAGAAAAATTAATAGTATGCCTCAGAAGATTTTAAATAATTAAATGAAACCACAAACAATGTCTAACTCTGTGGCTGGCACTGCATAAGCAATGGAGAAATGACAGTTGTCTTCTTTTTCCTTTATGTCTCAACATAGAACACTGTTTTCCCAACATTCAGCTGAGTGTAGTTTTTAAGTAGTTTCTAAGTGATTGCACATTCATACCTAAACTGAGAACATGAAAACCACTCCAAGGTGAACTTGGGAAAACAATGAAAACCACTTCTTAGAAAAGCCATCTATCCTTCCCCATCTCTTTCTCAACCTTACCTTCATCATTTCCTGTACTTCTTCCACTCTGAGACCTCTGCCCTTCCTCAGTTGGCTCTTCCACATCACCCTTCTTGCTTTCACCTCTTCTCTACTTTGTAAATTCCTTCTTTTAGATGCAACACAAATGTCTTCTCTGTAAAATCATCACTGATGTTTCAGAAAGAGTTGAAGTCTCTCATTTGTGCTCCAAGAATACTTTGTACACATTTTTCAGTACCCCTCATATAAACATTATTTGATTCTTCTTTTGTGAATTTAAGGAAACATCAGATTAATGGCTGCTTTTGATGTTTTAATTCTCAGAAATATAAACAGCTTCCTTTGAACAAGGAAAAGCCAACATTAATACCATCGGAAACTTAAAACATATTGTAAAAGTTGAATATATTTCCATCTCACTTTGGAGCAACACAAATTATTTTCTGGACTCGTGCCAATTTTCATGATTGCAAGATAAGTACTTAACATCCAGTCTTACAGTTCCTTTAGTTCAGCTAACTTCTCTGCTTGTCTGTCTGTTTGGGCAGTATGACCTACAAACATTAAGTTGATGATGACAAGGTTTATGATGACAATAAACAATATTAACTACAATCTTTTGACCTTTGAAATATGTAATTAGGCTAACGAAAATATTCTTCTTTAATTCTGGCTTTGTTCTTCTCAGGGCCTTCTGGTATCTAAGTAGCTGATTCATTCCTTAAATGCTACCTATAAATCCTTTGAGGATCTGGTATTGAACCTGGGTAAAAGTTGAATGCATCTATAAAGTAAATATTGAGCAATATAGTAGGCTTTTTCAGCATATTGTGAAATAGGTTGAACAAAATAATAATTACTTTTTTATTATTTTTATTTTTTTATTATAATTTAGGTTTTAGGGTACATGTGCACAATGTGCAGGTTTGTTACATATGTATCCCTGTGCCATGTTGATTTCCTGTACCCATTAACTTGTCATTTAGCATTAGGTATATCTCCTAATTCTGTCCCTCCCCCCTCCCCCCACCTCACAACAGTACCCGGAGTGTGATGTTGCCCTTCCTGTGTCCATGAGTTCTCATTGTTCAATTCCCACCTATGAGTGAGAACATGTGGTGTTTGGTTTTTTGTCCTTGTGATAGTTTACTGAGAATGATGTTTTCCAGTTTCATCCATGTCCCTACAAAGGACACGAACTCATCATTTTTTATGGCTGCATAGTATTCCATGGTGTATATGCGCCACATTTTCTTAATCCAGTCTATCGTTGTTGGACATTTGGGTTGGTTCCAACTCTTTGCTATTGTGAATAGTGCCGCAATAAGCATACGTGTGCATGTGTCTTTATAGCAGCATGATTTATAGTCCTTTGGGTATATACCCAGTAATGGGATGGCTGGGTCAAATGGTATTTCTAGTTCTAGATCCCTGAGGAATCACCACACTGACTTCCACAATGGTTGAACTAGTTTACAGTCCCACCAACAGTGTAAAAGTGTTCCTATTTCTCCACATCCTCTCCAGCACCTGTTGTTTCCTGATTTTTTAATGATGGCCATTCTAACTGGTGTGAGATGGTATCTCACTGTGGTTTTGATTTGCATTTGTCTAATGGCCAGTGATGATGAGCATTTCTTCATGTGTTTTTTGGCTGCCTAAATGTCTTCTTTTGAGAAGTGTCTGTTCATGCCCTTTGCCCACTTTTTGATGGGGTTGTTTGTTTACAAATTTACAAGAAAAATAATTACTTTTAAGGGCAATGCTCTTTCTTATGGTTTCCTTACCTGTACTTAATCTGATAGCATTTCTAAGTGACTTGCTTTCATCAAACCTCCGCAAGGCATTCAACCCTTCACCAAAAAAAGTCATTCAAAGCCATATGTCATAGATTTTTATGATACATAATTAATGCATAATTATAAATTATAACATCAAGAAAAGAGACAACACCAAGTTGGGGAACATACACAACTAACTCTTATTAGGCACCATTGCTAAAACCTAGTGGATGTAGGGAAATGAAGGTTAGTTACAACATTTAGTGCCCTGTGGATATCAATCAGCTACAATTTGTACAGGCAATAGAGAGCTTTCTTTAGAATTGAAAATCTATCCATCATACGTGCCTAGGATAAAGACATGTTTTTGGGGTAAAATCATTTATTCATATAATTCTTATAAAACTCTATGAACAATTTATATACACTGCATTTAGATGTGCCACAAGAATTAGTCAAAATCTTTCTGTTAGATGAGTAAGTCCAAATTAGAATGGAAAATGGCAGCTGTCATATTGGATCTGACACAAAAGGAAGAGAGATGGTAGAGTGGAGTGGATCTAGGAGGAGACTGGACTCTAGTCCTGGTGCTACCAGCACAGATAATGTGATGGCTCTGAGCCTCTTGTGCAAAGTGGGGATCACATTTGTCCTAACACATGATTCAATGAGGTGATGAATGTGGCAACCTTATAAAAGCTGAAAGGTGCAATTAAAAACATATGATTCATTATATCTTACATATTATATTTAATCCATAGGAAAACTGGCCTTTAAAATGGAAAAGACCATTAGATAGTTTTCAAATGTGTTAGTTATCAAAGTGTTGTTGCAAATAAAATCTTATATGAAGTCCCAACATCCACAGTAGATAATACCAAAGAGATAACCCCAAATTGATCTGCCCAAGGAATGTCTAAGGTTTTATTTCAAGAGGCTTCCTCTCATCTGTCAGGCAGCCCTTAAGGCATCTTCACTCACTTTGAAGGTGCCACAAGACACAGTTTAACACCAGAGATAGAGGCCAGCATTTGCAGTTTGCAGATAAGGAGACTAAGGACCAGAAAGGCCTAACAACTGATCAAGAGAGACTTGGGGATATAGAAAGTCTTTGCTTTCACTGTCAGCAGTTCCTACTTTTTGGCACTTTGCTCACATAGTGCCTTCTAATAAACAGCTCTGCTTAACATGTTACTGCATTTGCTGGTTCACTGAAAGGTACAGCAAGCATAAGAATGGATGGAAAAAGCAGCATGCACGGTTAAAATACAGCACACGCATCATCAGCACTGCATGGAAGGCCAACCATGTTGAGGTATAGGTTATTGATTCTCTACACAATAACCATCTGCCGTGTGCCAAGACTAAAATATGCTGCTCAATTATGTTTGTTTTAAATAAACCAGGTTTGTTTATATAAAATGTCAAGGTGATAAAATTTCTAGTATCTCTTGAAAATTTTTGGGTAGTAGAGACAAAGGACACAATTTCTATTTTCACAGATAGCAATATGTAATTCCACGTACTAAAGCAATCTCAATCATTGTCACACTATCACACACACACAGACGTGAACACCCAAGGCAAAGAAAGAAAATAGCTCAAATGCATAAGGTAAAATCTTTCTCAAAATATTATACCATATTTTGGTATATCAGTCCTAGCCAGTTAACAAGTGGGACTCTCAAACTAGAAAAGGTTATCATATGCCCAACAAAAGACATTTGTATCTTTTTATTTTTCATGTTAGTGGATTTCAATGTGAAAATTATCACTTATGACCAAATAAGTTAAATAAAGTGCCTAAATTCTTAAAATAATAAGAGCCAAATTAGAAACAAGTATTTTAAAATTATGTGTAAAACTGTTCAACTTTGTGAAAATAATATAGTAGGTTAATTTTTGAATGTGGCCAACATTTATTTGAGTAAAATAAGAGGAGCCCTAAGGAATTAGAATGTAAATATGCCCAGAAATAATACTTTAGTAAAAAAGAAATAGTTTTTATCCAGTGAGAGAAACTAGAATTAAATTTATGTTGTAAAAATATAAACAAAGGATAGAATCCAGTGTGGTTAACTAGTATGTAACTGTAGAAAAATAAATTAGCAGAAGAACTTTAAAGCACAAACCATGTGGCAAAGGGAACAATTTTAAGATATAAAAACAAGCAAAAACTAAATGGAAAAGGATAATTAAGAAACAAATAAAAATAAACATTATTAAAGTCAATTAAAATTTTGCCACTGATGAAAAATGAGTTTGACAATATGTAGGGGTCAACGGTTATATCTTTGGCAAACTCTGTTACAGAATATATTTGTCCATTGTAATTGGAGTTTTTTACTGATGAAAAACTCCATGTTTAATATATCCTTTTATTCATAACTTAATGAATGATAGCTTCCTCCCTAAAACTTGATCTGTTCAAAAGCCTTTTTCCAAGTTCTCAGGCAGCCCTACCAAATGGTGTCATTAAGTAATAATGTTTTTTACAATTTCAAGTACGTTTGTCTTGGAATTTCTCAAATTGACTAATTCTTACCTCTCTTTATTTCTCCTCACTTTCTCCAGCATTTACTTTTTTTTTATATTTGAGATGGTGAACCTCTGCTGGAATATGTGTCCCCTCATGTTTTTCTTTCTTTTTCATCCTGAATCAAAATAGAAAAGCAGACCTAACTTGGCACAGTTGAACATGTCACACAGTAGAGTGTAATTGAATGACTTCTTTCACGCAGTAATATGTTCTAGATATCTGCTGTGATTTAGAGATATACAGTCATGCATCACTTAACAATCGGGATACATTCTGAGGAATGCATGATTAGGTGATTTTGTCCTTGTGTGAATATTATAGAGTGTATTTACATAAACCTAGATAATGTAGCCTACTACCCACCAAGGCTGTATGGTATAGCCTCTTGTTCCTAAGCTATGAACCTGTACAGCATGTTATTGTACTGAATGCTGCAGGCAATAGAAGCACAATGCTAAGTATTTGTGTATATAAACATAGAAAAGGTATAGTAAAAATATTGTATAATCTTATAGGACCACTGTCACATATGTGGTCTGTAACTGACTGAAATATTTTGCAGTGCATGACTGTATTTAAGGCTCATCTGGAGCTAATAAGGTATTAATTTCTCATCCTAATGGACAAAGTTAATGGTGCACTAATTCGAGATCAACTAGAATGTAATATGTCATACTCTTCTGTGAAAATGTTTCCCTAAAATATGTTTTGTGAGTTTAGGATAAATTAGAAATTCCTTTATTAACTAATTCTTAATTATCCAATAGTTATTGAAAACCTACTTCTCAATTATACTGCTGTGGATGATAAAAAGATGAGTCAGAGGCTTTATCAAGGGAGACAAATACATGTTCTCACAACTCTACCACAAAACGGACAAATTTAAGTTTTATAAAACAGACACAGTTAAAGAGCTATGACAAGATCTTTGCTCCCTATTCATGAATTTTTCTCCCACTTGTGCTATCCTCATTTGGCTGGGGCCTGCTGTGTCTCTCAAGTCACTGAGATGGATTCTCTTCCAATATCCCTTAGACAATAACAAAATGTACTGGATTGGCAATCTTCCAGCATTTTTCTCCCGAGGGCATTAGTAGCACGGAGAGGAGAATTAAAAATTTGACTCTGACTGATTTTCCATCAATGACCTCTGTTCTCTGAGAACATGGAAATGCATAACCCTAAATGGCTAATTGGTCTCATTCCCTTATGTTATTCATGGGAGGAAATGTTCTGCTTTTTTGTCATAAAACAAAGGTCATACTCAAATGCTTTCTAACCACTATTATTTCCAGGATGTGAAGGTTCATACTATTAATTGAATACAAAGTAGATATGACTTAGATTCTCATTCTTCACATATTGACTTTTGTTTTGTTTTGTTTTACAATTAGAACACCACACAGAGCAAAGATTTTAGCAGTAGAAATACCCTGGGTATCATTCTTTATGGCCAGCACTAGGGTGAGATGAGTGAGGAACATGTCTTGGACACAAAATTTAAGGAGGCGCTGCAAAACTCAGTAATCAAGATAAAAATATATAGTGCAATATTTGTAAAAATAAAAATTAACTTAGAAAATCCATAATGAATTAAAACATCACAATTTTAAATAAAGGTACATCAGTGTCAATGAATTTTTCTTTTGCCTTAAGCTATGACTCAGTATGACCCTGGCATCCTCTCTGAAGCTTCAATGTCAATGGCCAATGTTGAATTGGTCATTCATTTAAGGTTCATTTGTTCCATGAGTGACATACTAAGGGATAGGCCTATAGTAGTACAGCTAATCAAGCAAATTTTGTCAATTTCATTCCAAACTTAGTGTGCCTTGAACTGATAGAGTTGATAAATCATTTTAATGATATGGAGAATTCACCATAATTACTCATGTCTTTCTCAACTTTGTAGTTCTGCTTTTGTTGTCTTTCTCCTGTTGTGGTTTTATGTTTCAGACAAATTATATCTGACTTTTTTAGGTACTAATTTCATTATATTTTGTAATAGTTTGTTATTTCTTTCCTGATAAAGTTTTGTTGCTTTATTTCTTCTGGAGAACTTTGTAAAATCACTAAGAAGACATGGAACATCATCAAAAATTTAAAGCTCTGATGATAAGCCTAAACTTAAATATCCTCTAGGATAATTTACTATCATTGCTAAAATTTAGCATTGTTTACCACAATAGACAATGATTAACCTTAATTTGTCTGTCGGTTTCTTTGCTTTCCAAAATGAATGATTGTAGCTTTACGGTGAGACAGAAATACTCCCAATATAATACATTTGATGGCATTTATAATGCCAAACATTCCAGTTCCTTCACTCCTTCAAAATTCTGATGAATTCATGTCATCTAGCTCCCAAACCAGTATCAAATATCATAGCACTTCAGGTGAAAAGTAAGAACCTTACCTACTCTCCTGCGGTAAAATCCCCATTCCTCTCTCCTGATTTTAATGCTATTGTTGTTATGTATTTTACCTGTATACATGCTACAAATACAAAATACATTACTACTAATTTTGCTATAGAAACATAATTTTGTTTTAGAATAATCAAAAATAATAAAAAATGCCTATTATAATTACCTTTATTCTAGCCATTTCCAGAGATCTTCATTTCTTTGTGTATACTGTAAGTCCTCACTTCACATCATCAATAGATTCATGGAAACTACAACTTTAAGTAAAATGACGTATAACAAAACCAGCTTTTTTCTCATCAACTTAATAAAGAAATAGCATTGAACTAAATGACATTATTCTAGGACCTACTGTCCATCATTTCACATAAAGTCTTGGTTTCCAAGAACTTATCCAAGATGTTAAATGAGAACTTACTATACTTAATTTTTCTGTGTGGTATCATTGCTTCTGTCTAAAAACTTTTGTTTAAAAATTTGTAGAGGGTTTTACAGTTAATAATTCTTGATTTTTGTTTGTCTAGAGAAGGCTTTATTTCTCCTTCATTTTGAAAAATATTTTCTCTGCTCATAGAATCCTGAGTTCACAGGTTGTTTTGTTTTGTTTGCTTTCAGCACTTTAAGAATGCCACTCCTTTGACTTCTTGGTTTGAGTAGTTTCTGATAAAGGATCTGCTGTAATTTCTATCTTTAATGTAGCACCACAGCTAGAGACCACTAGTCTCCCAAGAAGATTCTTTTAGTATTAAGTCTTGGCACTCAGCATGCCTACATGGATTGAATCTATTAAAACATAAACAGAAAAAAAAGCAATAAATGTGGGGCTTATAAAATTTTTCTAAAAAACAAGAAAATACATAAAGCATACAAAATATAGATGAGGAGATAGGATATTTTGATAGCATACCCCAGAACAGAGAAGAACATTTTGGGTAACACCTTCTTTGAACTTTGTAGAAAATTAAGGGAAACACAGGCGATGTAAGAGAGAATTGAATGGCATCCCTGCTCTTAAATGCTATAGGTCTTTCAAAGTCAAGAAAGGAAATATGAGTATAGCAAATTTGATATCAGAAAAGGCTTTCAAATGCCTTCATCTTCATCTTCCACCACTTTAAATTAGGATACATTGGAGGTTCAGAAACAAATCCACCCATATACAGTCAATTGATTTTTGATAAAAGTGCAAATAACACACAATGGGGAAAGGACAGTCTCTAGTCTCTTCAATAAGTGATGTTAAGAAAATTGGATATCTACATGCAGAAGAATGAAATTGGATACTTATCTCACACCATATATAAAAATCAATTCAAAATGAATTAAATACTTAAACATAAGATCTGAAACTGTAAGACTACTAGAAGAAAACATAGGGGAAAAGTCTCCATGATCTTGGTCTAGGCAATGATTTTCTGGACATGATCCCAAAGCACAGGCAACAAAAGCAAAAATAGACAAATAGGATTGCATCAAACTACAAAGCTTCTACATAGCAAAGGAAGTAATCAAAAAAGCAGAGAGTCAACCTATAAAATAGGAGAAAATATTCACAAACCTTACATCTGAAAAGGGGTTGTATTAGTCCATTTTCATGCTGCTGATAAAGACATACCTGTGATTGGGAAGAAAAAGACGTTTAATGGACTCACAATTCCACAATCATGGCAGAAGGCAAGGAGGAACAAGTCATGTATTACATGGACGGTGGCAGGCAAAGAGGGAGAGCTTGTGCAGGGAAGCTCCTGTTTTTAAATACCATCAGATCTCATGACACTTATTCACCATCACAAGAACAGCACAGGAAATACCTGCCCCCATGATTCAATCACCTCCCACTGGATCCCTCCCACAACTCATGAGAATTCAAGATGATATTTGAGTGGGGACACATATCATTCCACCCCGACCCCTCTCAAATCTTATGGCCTCACATTTCAAAAGCACTCATGCCTCATTTCAGCATTAACTCAAAAGTCCACAGTCCAAAGGCTCATCCAAGACAAGGCAAACACTTTCTGCCTGTGAGCCTGTAAAATCAAAAGCAAGTTAGTTACTTCCTAGATACAATGTGGGCACAGGCATTGGGTAAATACAACCATTCCAAATGGGAGAAATTGGCCAAAACAAAGGGGCTACAGGCCTCAATCAAGTCCAAAATCCAGTGGGGCAGTCAAATATTAAAGCTCCAAAATGGTCTCCTTTGACACCATGTCTCACATCCAGGTCACACTGATGCAAAAGGTGGGCTCCCACAGTCTTGGGCAGCTCCACCCCTGTAGCTTTTCAGGGTATAACCCCCCTCCCAGCTGCTTTAATGGGCTGGCAATGAATGTCTGCAGCTTTTCCAGGCACATGATGCAAGCTGTCAGTGGATCTAACATTCTGGGGTCTGGAAGACAGTGGCCATTTTCTCACAGCTGCACTAGGCAGTGCCCCAGTAGGAACTCTGTGTGGGGGTTACACCACACATTTCCCTTCTGCAATGCCCTGGCAGAAGTTCTCCATGAAGGCCCCACCCTTGCAGCAAACTTCTGCCTGGGCATCCAGGTGTTTCCATTCGTTTTCTGAAATCTAGACGAAGATTTCCAAACCTAAATTCTTGACTTCTGTGCACCTGCAGGCTCAATGCCATGCGGAAACTGCCAAGGCTTGGGGTCTTCACCCTCTGAGGCAACAGCCAGAGCCGAACCTTGGACCCTTTTAGTCACAGCTGGAGCAGCTGGGACAGAGAGCGCCAAGTCCCTAGACTGCACACAGTAGAGGGACCCTAGCCCTGGCCCATGAAACTATTTTTTCTTACTAAACCTCTGGGCCTGTGATGGGACCAGCTTCTGCAAACGTCTCTGACATGCCCTGGAGACATTTTCCCCATTGTCTTTGGGATTAATATTCAGCTCCTTGTTACTTATGCACATATCTGCAGCCAACTTGAATTTCTCCTCAGAAAATGAGATTTTCTTTTCTATTGCATTGTCATGCTGCAAATTTTCCAAACTTTTAAGCTTTGCTTTCCTTTTAAAACTGAATGCCTTTAACAGCACCCAAGTCACATTTTGAATGCTTTGCTGCTTAGAAATTTCTTCCACCAGATACCCTAAATCATCTCTCTCAAGTTCAAACTTTCACAAGTCTTTATGGCAGGGGCAAAATGCTTCCAGTCTCTTTGCTAAAACATAACAAGAGTCACCTTTGCTCCAGCTCCCAAGTTCCTCATTTCCATCAGAGACCACCTCAGCCTGGACTTATTGTTCATATCACTAACAGTATTTTTGTCAAAGCCATTCAACAAGTCTCTAGGAAGTTCCGAATTTTCCCACATTTTTCTATCTTTTTCTGAGCCCTCCAAACTGTTCAACCTATGCCTGTTACCCAGTTCCAAAGTTGCTTCCACATTTTTGGGTATCTTTTCAGCAATGCGCCACTCTACTGGTACCAATTTACTGTATTAGTCCATTTTCATGCTGCTGATAAAGACATACCCAAGACCAGGAAGAAAATGAGGTTTAATGGACTCACAGTTCCACATGGCTGGGGAAGCCTCACAATCATTGCAGAAGGCAAGGAGGAACAAGTCACGTCTTACATGGATGCCAGCAAGTAAAGAGAGTGTGCCTGTGCAGGGAAATGCCCATTTTTAAAACCATCAGATCTTGTGATACTTATTCACTCTCGTGAGAACAGCACAGGAAAGGCCCACCCCCATGATTCAATCACCTCCCACCGGGTCCCTCCCACAATGGGTATTCAAGATGAGATTTGGGTGGGGACACAGTAAAACCATATCAGGGGTTAATATCCAAAATATATAAGGATCTCCACTCAATAGCAAAAACAACAACAACAACCCTATTGAACTGGGAAAATGACTTGAATGGAGATTTCACAAGAAAACCATAAAAATAGACAACAGGTATATAAAAAAGTTATTACTAATCATGAGGATAATGCAAGTTATACCATACTAGGTATCACTTCACATTTGTTGGGATGGTTATTATCAGAAAGAGAAGAGATAAGAAGTGTTGGTGAGAATGTGGAGAAGAGGGGGCTCTTGCACATTTGTGATAATACAAATTAGTATAGCCATTATAGAAAATAATATGGAGATTCATTAAACAATTAAAAATAGAAGTACCATATATGATCCAACAATACTACTTCTGGATATATATCCACAGGAAATGAAATCAGTATGTTGAAGAGATATCTGCACTCCCATGTTCATTGCAGCATTATTCACAATAATTTAATAAAGAATCAACTTAAGTATACATCAACAGGTGAATGAATAAATGAAATGTGGTATATATGAACATTGGATTAATATCCAGCTTTAAAAAGAAGGCAGTCCTGTTCATTCACAACAACATGGATGAACCTGAATGACATTATGTTAAGTGAGGTAAGCCAGGCACAGAAAGACAAATACAGGATGATTTCACTTACTTGTGGAACCTAAAAAATTGAACTCATAGAAACAGAGTAGAATGGTGGTTACTAGGCACTGCATGATCCAGAAGGATTGAGGAAATGTTGGTCAAAGGATACAACATTTTAGTTAGACAGGGGAATAATCTTAAAGACTTACTGTACAGCATAGTGATTACAGTTAAGAACAATGTATTATATGCTTCAAAATTATTAAAAGTAGATTTTAAGTGTTCCTACTAAAACAAAATGATAATATGAAGTAATGCATTTATTAATTAGCTGCATTTAGCTATTTCATAATGTATAGATATTTCAAAACATCATGTTGTATACCATAAATACATAGTATTTGTCAATTTAAAAAATAAAGGAAAAAAGAAAAGATAAAAAGAAAAAATAAAGAAAATAAATGATGGAGAAATTTATCAGTACTTCTTTTATATAACTTCACATAATACACCAGTGCTCTCTCAGGAAATGGAGTTGTACACTGATTTCAGTCATTTTTCATACGAAGTTCTCACTATCTGGCAGAAATTCCTTTATATATATAAACTATTTGGCATGGTTTCTTAATTTTGAGACCAGTGAATTTTTGCCCTACTTTCTAATTTCTCCTCAACCATTTCAATCAGATTCTGGAAGAGATATTTGTGGGCCCTTTTGCTACTACACTTCCTAGAAATATGTGTAACTGATAAAAAAAATTAAAAACTAAAAAAAAAAAAAAAAAATGCCAGGAAGCTATTTCCATGAAAAAGAAAATAACAGAAAGACTGTGATCTCTTTTGAAAATCTTAGAATCTGTGGTCATTGAAATAATTAAAATTAATATCTCTTTTTGTAGTTTGACTTTAATTTTGAAATTTTACATATTTACTTATTATTTTGTTAATGTTGAAATAGAATATATTATATATAATTTATAGTATACTTTTTGAAACTTTTATTTTACATTCAGGGTTACATGTGCAGGTTTGTTATATAGGTAAGTTTTATGTCACTGGAGTTTGATGTATAGATCATTTCATTGCCCAGGTCATAGCATTAGTACCTGATAGTATCTACATAAGTAGGCCCTGGTGTCAGTTGTTCTCTTCTTTATGTCCATATGTCCTCAATGTGTAGCTCCCACTTATAAGTGAGAACATGTAGTATTTGGTTTTCAGTTCCTGCATTAGTTTGCTTAGGGTTATGGCCTCCAGATCCATCCATGTTGCTGAAAAGGACATGATCTTGTTCTTTTTAATGGCTGCATAATATTCCATGGTGTATATGTACCACATTTTCTTTATCCAGTTTACCATTGATGGACACTTAGGATGATTCCATGACTTTCCTATTCTGAATAGTGCTGCAATGAATATATGAATGCATGTGTCTTTATTGTACAATGATGTAATTCCTTTGGGTACATTTCCAAAAATATGATTACTGGGTTGAGTGGTACTTCTTTTTTAAGTTATTTGAGAAGTCACCACACTGCTTTCTACAATGGCTGAACTAATGTACATTTCCACCAGCAGTGTATAAGCATTCCTTTTTCTCTACAAACTTGCCAGCATATGTTGGTTTTTGACTTTTATATTATTATTTTTTTTTTTTTTTGAGACGGAGTCTTGCTCTGTCACCCAGGCTGGAGTGCAGCGGCGCAATGTCAGCTCACTGCAAGCTCTGCCTCCCGGGTTTACGCCATTCTCCTGCCTTACCCTCCCGAGTAGCTGGGACTAGAAGCACCCGCCACCACACCCGGATAATTTTTTGTATTTTTAGTAGAGACGGGGTTTCACCGTGTTAGCCCGGATGGTCTTGATCTTCTGACCTCGTGATCCGCCTGCCTCGGCCTCCCAAAGTGCTGGGATTACAGGCGGGAGCCACCACACCCAGCCTAGACTTTTTAATAATAGCTATTCTGATTGGTGTGAGATGATTTCTCATTGCGGTTTTGATTTGCATTTCTTTAATGATTAGTGATGTTGAGGTTTTTCTGATATGCTTGTTGGCCACTTGTATATCTTCTTTTGAAAAGTGCCTGCCCATGTCCTTTGTCCAGCTTTTAATGGGCTTTTTTGTTTTTTATTTGTTTAAGTTCCTTATAGATTCTGGATATCAGACCTTTGCAGAGTGTATAGTTTGCAAATATTTCCTCCCATTCTCTAGGTTGTCTGTTTACACTGTTGATAGTTTCTTTGGCTTTGCAGAAGCTCTTTAGTTAAATTAGTTTAATTAGGTTCCACTTGTCAATTTTTCTGCCTCAATGATCTATCTAATACTGTCAGTGGAATGTTGAAATCTCCAAATATTATTGTGTGGTTATTTAAGTCCCTTTATAGGTCTCTAAAGAACTTGCTTTATGAATCTGGGTGCTCCTGTGTTGGATGCATATTTCTTTAGGAAAGTTACGTCTTGTTAAATTAAACCCTTTATGTTTATTTAATGTCCTTTTTTTAACCATTGTTGGTTTAAAGTCTGTTTTGTGTGAAATTAGAATAGCACCTTATGCTTTTTTCTGTTTTCCATTCACTAGGCAGATTTTAATCCATCCCCTTACTTTGAGCCTATGGGTCTCTTGAAGAGAGCATAATGTTGGATCCTGCTTCTTTATTAACTAGCCATTCTGTGCCTTTTAATTGGGGCATTTAGCACATTCAATTCCAGGTGAATATTGATATGTGCAGGTTTCAGGAACACTTCACGAATTTGTATGTCATACTTTCACATGGGCCATGGTAATCTTCTCTGTACCATTCCAATTTTAGTACATGTGCTGCCAAAGTGAGTACTACATATTTATTAAGATGGCATTTTAATTATGGGAATTAGAAACTACAGATTAGTGAGAAGAAGAAAAAAGTGGCAGCAATCTCAATTCTCAGAGATAATAATTATCGTCCCATTAGTGTACTGCCTTCAAACTTTTTAAACTGATTTTTAATGTCACACCTCCTTCCACAAAGTAACAACACATCATGAATATTTTTCCCAGATTCATTAGGGGTTTTTTTTTTAACTTTATTTTATTATTATTATTATTTATTTTTTTATTTATTTTTGAGACGGAGTCTCACTTTGTCACCCAGGCTGGAGTGCAGTGGCGTGGTCTCGGCTCACTGCAAGCTCCACCTCCCAGGTTCATGCCATTCTCCTGCCTCAGCCTCCCGAGTAGCTGGGACTACAGGCATCCGCCACCACACATGGCTAATTTTTTGTATTTTTAGTAGAGACGGGGTTTCACCGTGTTAGCCAGGATGGTCTCGATTTCCTGACCTCATGATCCACCCGCCTCGGCCTCCCAAAGTGCTGGGATTACAGGCGTGAGCCACTGTGCCCGGCCCTTTTTTAACTTTTAAGTTCAGGGGTACATGTGCAGGATGTGCAGGTTTGTCACATAGGTATACATGTGTCATGGGAGTTTGTTGTCAGTAGGTTTTTTTTCCTGATCCTCTCCCACTTTTCACCCTCCACCTTCCAACAGGCCCCAGTGCACGTTGTTCCCTTCTATGTGTTCATGTGTTCTCATAATTTAGGTCCCACTTATAAATGAGAACATGTGGTATTGGATTTACTGTTCCTGTGTTGACTTTCTAAGGATAATACCCTGCAGCTCCATCCATGTTTCCATCAAAGGCATAATCTCATTCTTTTTTATGGCTGCATAGTATTCCACGGTGTATATATACCACATTTTCTTTATCCAGTCTATTACTGATGTGCATTTAGGCTGATTCCATGTCTTTGCTATTATGAATACTGCTGCAAAGAACATATGCATGCACATGTCTATATAATACAATGATTTATATTCCTTTGAGTATATCCCAGTAATGCAATTGCTGGGTCAAACAGTATTTCTGTCTGCAGGTCTTTGGGGAGTTGCCACACTGCCTTCCACAATGGTTGAACTAATATACCCTCCCACCAACAGTGTAAAAGCATTTCTTTTTCTATATAACCTGTCAGCAACTGTTATTTTTTGACTTCTTACTGGTGTGAGATGGTATCTCATTGTGGTTTTGATTTGCATTTATCTAATGATTAGCCATGTTGAGCTTTTTTCATATGATTGGTGGCCACATGTATGTCTTCTTTTGAAAACTGTCTGTTCCTGTACTTTGCCTACTTTTTAATGGATTGATTTCTTTTTTCTTGTAAATTTTTAAAAATTTCTTATAGACATTGGATATTAGGTCTTTGTCAGATGCATAGTGTAAAATTTTTCCCTTTCTGTAGGTTGGCTGTTTACTCTGTTGATAGTTTCTTTTGCTATGCAGAAGTTCTTTAGTTTAATTAGATCCCACTTGTTAAATTTTGTTTTTGTTGCAATTGTTTTTTTGTCTTAGTCAAGAAATTTTGGCCCTTGCCTATATCCTGAATGGCATTGCCTAGGTTTTCCTTTAGAGTTTTTATAGTTTGGGGTTTTACATTAAGTCATTTATTCATCTTGAGTTGATTTTTGTGTGTGTGGCATAAAGAAGGGGTCCAGTTTCAATTTTCCGCGTATGGCTAGATGGTTCTCCCAGCAAGATTTATTGAATAGGGAATCTTTTCCCCATTGCTTTTGTCAGGATTGTTGAACCTCAGACAGTTGAAAGTGTGTGGTCTTATTTCTAGGTTCTCTTTTCTGTTACAATGATCTATTTGTCTATTCTTGCACAAGTAGCATGCTGTTTTGGTTACTGTAGCCCTATAGTGTAGTTTGAACTCAGGTAGCATGATGTATCCAGACTTGTTCTTTTTGCTTAGGATTGCCTTGATGATTTGGGCTTTTTTTTTTCTTTTTTTGGTTCTATATGAATTTTAAACGTTTTTTTCCAGTTCTATGAAGAATGTCAATGGTAGTTTAGTGCAACTATCATTGAATCTATAAATTGCTTTGGACAGTGTGGCCATTTTCACAATATTGATTCTTCCTATCTATGAGCACAGAATGCTTTTCCATTTGTTTGTGTCATCTCTGATATTTTTGAGCAGTGGTTTGTATTTCTCCTTGTAGAGGTCCTTCACTTCCCTTGTGATATGGTTTGGCTCTGTGTCTTCACCCAAATCTTATCTCAAATTGTAATCCCCAGGTATTGAGGGAGGGACCTGGTGGGAGGTGACATGGGGCTGGTTTCCCCTATGCTGTTCTCATGATAGTGAGATAGTTCTCACAAAATCTGATGGTGTAAAAGTGGCAGTTTCCCCTGAACACTCTCTCTCCCCTGCCAGCATGTAAGATGTGCCTTGCTTCTCCTTCGCATTCTGCCACTATTGTAAGTGTCCTGAGGTCTCCTCAGCCATGCAGAATTGTGAGTCAATTAAACCTCTTTTGTTTATAAATTACTCACTCTCAGGCAGTATCTTTATGGCAGTGTAAAAATGGACTAATACAGAATATTGGTATCAACAGAGTGAGGTAGTCTGTAAAGATAACCTGAAAATGTGGAAGTGACTTTGGAAATGGGAAACAGGCACAGGTTGGAACAGTTTGGAGTGCTCAGAAGAAGACAGGAAGATGTGAGAAATTTTGGAATTTCTAGACTTGTTGAATGGTTTTTAACCAAAATGTTGATAGTGACATGGACAATGGAGTCCAGGCTGAGGTGGCCTCAGATGGAGATGAGGAACTTACTGGGAACTGGAGTAAAGGTCACTTATGCTATGCTTTAGCAAAGAGACTGGTGGCATTTAGCCCCTGCTCTAGAGATCTGTGGAACTTTGAACTTGAGAGAGATAATTTAGGGTATCTGGCAGAATAAATTTCCAAGAAGCAAAGCATTCAAAATGTGACCTGGCTTATTTTGAAAGCCTTCAGTTATATGTGTTCATAAAGAAATGGTTTGAAATTGGAACTTATGTGTAAAAGGGAAGCAGAGCATAAGGTTTGGAAAATTTGCAGCCTGATCATATTGTAGAAAAGAAAAACTCCTTTACTGGGGAGGAATTAAAGATGGCGGCACGAATTTACATATGTAAGGAGGGGCCAAATGTTAATTGCAAGACTATGGGGAAAATGTCTCCAGGGCATGTCGGAGACCTTCATGGCAGCCCCTCCCACCATCACAGGCCTTGAGGTCTAGGAGGGGAAAATGACGTCATGGGCTGGGCCCAGCATTCTGCTGCTCTGTGCAGCTTCAGGACATGGTGCCCTGGGTCCCAACCACTCCAGCTCCAGCCGTGGCTAAAAGGGGCCAAGATACAGCTCAGGCCATTGCTTCAGAGGGTGAAATACCCAAGCTTTGGCACCTTCCATATGGTGTTGGGCCTGCAGGTGCACAAAAGACAAGAGTTAAGCTTTGGAAGCCTCCTCCTAGGTTTCAGAGGTTGTTCAGACATACCTGGAAGTCCAGGCAGAAGTCTGCTGCAGAAGCAGAGCCCTGATGGAGAACCTCTACTAGAGAAATGCAGAGGGGAGATGTGGGTTGGAGCCCCCATACAGAGGCACCACTGGGGCACTCCCTAGTGAAGCTGTGAGAAGAAGGTCACCATCCTCCAGACCCCAGAATGGCAGATCCACCAACAGCTTGCAGCATGTGCTTGAAAAAGCTGAAGGCACTCCATATCAGCCCATGAAAGCAGCTGCAGGGGTTGTATCCTGCAAAACCACAGGGGTGGAGCTGCCCAAGGCCTTGGGAGCTCACCCCTTGTATCAGTGTGTCCTAGTTATGAGACATGGGGTCAAAGGTGATTATTTTGGAGCTTTAAGATCTAATGAGGGCCCTGCCAGGTTTCAGATTTTCATGGGACCTGTGGCCCCTTTGTTTTGGCCAATTTCTCCCATTTGGAATGAAAACATTTGCCTAATGCTGTATCCCCATTATATCTTGGAAGTAACTAACTTATTTTTGATTTTACAGTCTCATAGGCAGAAGAGACTTGTCTTCTCTCAGATGATACTTTGGACTTGGACTTTTGAGTTAATGGTGGAATGAGTTAAGACTTTGGGGGCCTGTTGGGAAGGCATCATTGGTTATTGGTTATGAAATGTGAAAAGGACATGAGATTTGGGAGGGGTCGGGAATGGCATAAGTTTTGGCTCTGTGTCCCCACCCAAATCTCAACTCGAATTGTTAATCTCTAGATGTTGAGGGAGAGACCTGATGGGGGGTGATTGCATCATGGAGGCAGTTTCCCCTATGCTGTTCTCATGATAATGAGGGAGTTCCTTAAAGATCTGATGGTTTAAAAGTGGCAGTTTCCACTGCATGTTCTCTCTCTCCTGCTGACATGTAAGATGTACCTTGCTTCCCCTTTGCTTTCCACCATGATTGTAAGTTACCAGAGGCCTCCCCAGCTATGCAGAACTGTGAATCAATTAAACCTCTTCGTTTATAGATTAATCAGTCTCAGGTAATATAACAGTGTGAAAATAAATTAGTATACCTTTATAGCTGTATTCCTAGGTATTTTATTATTTTTGAGACAATTGAGAATGGGAGTTCATTCATGATTTGGCTCTTGGCTTGACTGATGTTTGTGAATAGGAATGCTAGCAATTTTTCACATTGATTTTATATCCTCAGACTTTGCTAAAGTTGCTTATCAGCTGAAGAAGCTGTTTGACTGAGGTGATGGGGTTTTCTAGATATAGGATCATGCCATCTGCAAACAGGGATAATTTGATTTCCTCTCTTCCTATTTGAATAACATTTACTTATTTTTCTTGCCTAACTGCCCTAGCCAGAACGTCCATATTATGTTGAGTAGGAATCGTGAGAGAGGGCATCCTTGTCTTGTGCCAGTGTAAAGGATACCATTACATTATTTCACATTTGCTATTATGACGTAAGATATTTTCTAATTATTTACATCAGCTATATCTTGTTTTCTTGATTCTATATTAAGCTCTCTGAAATAAGATTTATTATAATTTTTTTCATTCCCACATCAATGATGCAGTGCTTTGCAGAAGCTATTTGTCAAATCTAATTGTTTGAACTGACAGACAAACAGCACATTTTTAGCCTCTTATTTAAACCAAATAGGTCCTAATCACATGGATTAGTTTTATCTGATTGGAAATTCAAAATGACATTTTAGGATGCTTGAGTATCCACTAATACAGTTAACTCTATTGTTTATGAGTATTAGATCTCCACAAGCTCATATTAAACAAATTAAACAGAAGTTTCATGTTTAATGAAACTTAAGTACATGACACATGTACTTGTCTTCAGAGCTATATTCCCAGATGACCCTTTGTAAAAGTAATACCTATTTATAAACTCAAAAACAATATATTAAATTGATTGTCTTTCATAGCCTTACCAATACTGGAGATAAAAAATCTTCTATATCTGTTACATAAGAGTAACAATGGAATCTCTTTAATTCTTTTAATTTGTGTTTTTCTGATCATATCTGAAAACGGATATTTTCTAATTATGAAGTACTCATGCAATTCTTTGCTATTTTTTGAGGTATTTATTTCTTTATTGATTTATTTTTTACTATACAAAGGGTAAATCTTTGTATTTAAACACGTAAGTTTGTTTTCTGCTTTCTCACTTCTTGCTTTGGTGCCATGCTATGGAAGTCATTCCATATCCTACAATTTAAAAAATCACCACCTGAATTTTGTTAGCATATTTTGATCTTCAGTATATATTTAATATCTTTAATAAATAAATAATAAAGAATAACTATTTTATGGAATGAATTTATAATGTATAATGTTGGGATATAACTATCTTTATTGAAGACTAGCTACTCTCAAATGGTAGCTTGTTTTACTGAACACTAATCCTTTCCTCAATTATTTGAAATATGATCTTCACTATATGCTAAATTCAGACTCAGTATTCTGTTCTACTGTTCTATATCTACTCCTGCAATAGCACATGTCTTTAATAAATGTAATTGTGTTATACACTTCCAAGTGAAATTTTTTTATATAATTGCAGATTCATGTGAAGTTGTAAGAAGTGATAAAGGTCTCATGTACACTTTACTCAGTTTTCTCTAACAATAGTATCTTGCAAAACTATAGTCCATTATCACAACAAAGATGTTAAACTTAATACAATCCACAAATCTTATTCAGATTTCCTCAATTTTACTTGCACTCATTGTCAGTGTGTTTATTTAGTTCTATGCAATTTTATCATATGTATGAGTTTGTGTATCCCTCAGTACTGTAGAAACACACAATAGTCTCACCACAAGGATCCTTTATGTTGCCCTTTTATACATATACTCACCTTCCACTCCCCTCCCTTCACTAACGTTTGCCAATCCCTAATTTGTGCTGCATTTCTAAAATGCTGGTGAGGATGCAGATAAACTGGATCACTTATTCATTGCCAGTGGAAATGTAAAATGGTATAGCCACTCTGTAAGATATGCAGTTATCATATGACCTAGCAATTGTGTTCTTGAAGTGAAAATTCATTTTAACTCAGAGAAATGAAAACTTGTAGTCACACAAAAGCCTATACACATATGTTCATAGCAGCTTTACTCATGGTAAACAAAAAATAAGCAGAAATTACTGACACATGCAACAACCTGGACAAATCTCCAGGAAAATATGCTGAGTGAAAAAAATTCCAAAAGATTACATAGATATTACTCCATTTGTGTAAGTAACATTTTGAAATTATAAAATGTTAGAAATGTAACACAGATATTGATAATATTTGTTGGTGCATGACCCTCATGTTTTTCTAGAACTTCTCTGCCTATAATCATAACTTCTCATTTCAGATTAAATTATAAAATCTCTTTATCATATTTCCCAAATATTGAATTGTGGTAGGATTGAATTACTATATCAAATTCAGGAACTTGACCTTATAATATGAAAGACTCTTGTGTGAGACTTGAATAGTACCTTGAACTCTTCAAGTGTTCCCTTCTGTTGCTCAGTAGGATTCACGCATTCATTGATGGTAGTTTTGTATAGTTCTTGCTAAGTAGATTCTCAGTCACTTTATGTAGATTTCCTTTTACTAATTCCCTTGATATGTTTTATATATATGGAGACCATTGATTTTTGAACATTTATTTCATAAAACTTTACACTATTCATTACACATCAAATATGCTAGGGTTTTTCTCTTATGTTCATGATTACTGAGCCCCAAGGTTTACATATGAGTTGCATGCACACTTTTGGAAAATTAGATTTTTCTGGCTATATTATTAAATAGTCCTTAAAACATTATTTACATGACAGATTTTTAAATATTTAATAAAATCTCTTGATTATTTAAATGCTTAATTCACATATACAGATGCCAAATTGATGTACAAAACTTTGATTGCTATTAGAGTTGAACTTCATTTTTAGTTTCTTAGAGAAGACATGGAAAATCACATCAAAGCTCTTTGGGAGATTGGAGCATGGATTGTAGATTCAGACACGTCTGACTAAGTATCTCACTTCTGCCACTGACCAATTGTGAGACTTTGGTCAAAAGATTTAACTTTCACTGAGTCTTAGCATTTTCATTCATGAAGATAAAGGCATCTATCTTTCAGTGTTGTCATATATATTAAATACATACAAAATATTTGGCACAGTGCCTGATATAGAATTAGAGATCAACAAACGGGTTATACAGTCCTATTTGTTGATTCTCTCTCTCTCTCTCTCTATCTCTCCCTTTCCCTCTCTCCCTCTCTCTCTCTATATATATATATATGTGTGTGTGTATAAATGTGTGTTTATAAGTGTGTGCACATATATGTAACATATATGTATCATATATGCAGATTTATCACAATGAACTAGATGCTGTTTTAACAGGTTTTTTCAAAGTCTATAATATATAGCCAAAGGATATAACATATTAATGCTTTTTTTGTTTTAGGAAGGTTTTTAGTCTACACACAGGTCCACCGGTCAGCATTATGGAGGTTGTGTCCAGTCCAACTCCTGGCACACCATTCACATAAACTACAATGGAACACTGCCCTTTGTATTTGTGCAGTGCGCAATCAGCAGGGTCAGGATTAGGCTGATAAGGGTGATGCAATTAAATATTAACTAATACTTATTTAATATTACATTAAAATATTAAATATTTCAGTGTAATTTTTAAAAATGTCAATTACTAACTTTTTTTGCCTCAAGCTCTGGTATGACTGCATAGCATTTTTATTGATCCTGTGTTTACATACATTTTTAATATTTTCTTGGTAACTTTTTTGCATTTTTTTAACTTTAAAAAATCTTTTTAAAATATTAGGCTAAAATATTATTTATTTCAATTACTGAGATTTTTGGTGACCCCTTAAATTTTATTCCCCAGGCAAGTGCCAGACTCATCTCACCCTAGTCTCACCCCTGACAATCAGCACAACTTTGCTTGGTGAATCTAAATATGCAACTATAAAATAATGATAATATTGATAATCCAAAACTTGCTCTTCTCTCAGTCCTTTCTCTCTCAATAAATGGCACCATGATGCACTCAGGGCAGAAACCTCAAGAGGTATATTTAACTGATCTTTCTTCCTCTACATCGTGCATGTAATCCACACATAATGTGGATATATATAATTCACATGTAAACTAATCTAGCAAATTCTGCAACATATATTCTACATCCGCTTTTTATCACTTCCCTAATACCACTTTAATCCAAGCCTAAACTAACTTTAATCCAAGACTAATCTTTCTTGTTTAACTCAAGAAGACTGAGATAAAATTTTATAAAATTTAGCTCAAATCATGTCATTTCTTTCATGCTTTGAAGTGACATGATGTGTGACTTGCTATACATTTAGGGCTTATTCTTTACAAATTGGCTTTTACAGTCTAGATTCCAGATAAACACAAAAGCATCTATATTCTAATCATCCTAGTCCTAGAGTAGCTTCCCATTCCAACAGAATAAAATTCAAATTACTATTTATGTCCTAGATAATCACAAAACCTGACTCCAACCCACCTTCCCTTATCATTCCTTACTAGTCTCAGCCACCCTCACTCCAATCTAGCCACAGCACCCTTTTATTTGTGCCAAATCTTTGAAATTTGGTATATATTTCACACCTGAGGGATATCTTAATCTGTACTATTTATATTTCGGGCTTAATAGCCACATATTGAGCAACAGAGGACCAAGGGGTGAAAAATCAAGCTTTTATGACAATTACTTGCAGATTTCCAGCAGAAACTCTAAGGTAAAATATTGTTTACCGAAGAATTACTTATTTGCTTTAGAAGCAAAGCATTAGAGACAAAAAATTAGAAATGCAACTTGAAGTATAAACTAGCATTTTGTGTTCTAATCTACAATAGCTATTAAGAGATTGCCCACCCATTAATTTGCTAAATTTATAAAGTATTTGTATTAGTCCCTTCTCACATTGCTATAAAGAGCTACCTGAGGCTGGGTAATTATGAAGAAAAGAGGTTTAATTGACTCACAGTTCCACAGGCTTAACAGGAAGCATGACTGGGAGGCCTCAGGAAACTTCCAATCAAGGCAGAAGGTGAAGGGGAAGCAAGCACTTTCTTCACATTGCAGCAAGAGAGGGAGAGAGTGAAGGGGGAAGTGTCACACATTTTTAAACCATCAGATCTCGTGAGAACTCACTCACTGTCATGAGAACAGCAAGGGGAAAATCTGCCCTCATGATCCAATCACCTTCCACCAGGTCCCTCCTCTGACCAGTGGGGATTACAATTCGACTTGAGATTTCAGTGGGGACACAGAGCCAAACGATATTATATCATTTATGATATTCCAGGCACTTTAGAGATTAAGTACACACTCACAATAGCCCTATAAGGTAGATATTCAATGAATTTTCCCATTTTAGAAATGAGCTTTAACAGAAGCTTAGAGTTTAAGTAGCTCATAATGGTTATGCAGCTTGTGAGAATTGTTCTTTGGCAGTGAGGCTCTGCCCACTATACACACTGCCTTCCTTCTGAAGCCATCCCTTCCCATTTTCTAATAGTTTTTACAGTTAGATACTTATTTCTTGGTTGAAGTTGATCTTGTAGTTTCTATGGTTGGTATCGGCTCTGCTTCTATCACATTCAGAGTATGGCTAATTCCTCTCTCACATTACTGACTTTCAAGGATGTGAACACAACTATCATGTCTTTCTTAATTAATTCTCCTCTATTCTAGATCATCCATTCACAAAACAACATAGTTTTAAATAATCTCACCACCCTGGCCACCTTGTTCTGTACATGTTTCAATTTGGAATATTTTTTATAAAGATCAGTACCCATAATTGACTATAATCCTCTATATGTGGTTTGGTCAACTAAGAGTAATTTTCATGCTAATCCATCTGCCAAAAATACTTATTCCCTGAACTCATCTCTTTCTATTTGAATCTTTTACTGGTCCTTTAAAGACCTGGTTTAACTGGCAATGAAATCAGTTCTGTTCCTATAGCCTGAAATCTCCTTTAACTTCTCTAATGTCTGAGCACGGCACCTCTCTTTTGGCGTGATCATGCTCTGCTTTGTATTGTGCTTGCCATTTGCATGCTTTATCTCTCCTAGTAATGTTAGAGTATTTGAGGGAGAAAATCAACTCTTCATCTTTCTATTTTCCATAGCAAATAAAGTACTGCACTTTCTTTTTTTTAACTGCAACTTATTTATTTTTAAATACAATTTAACATATGTGTCAATTTGCTTCTTTTTAAAATAATTTACATGTGCAGGATGTGCAGGTTTGTTACACAGGTATTCACGTGCCATGGTGGTTTGCTGCACCCATCAACCTATCATCTACACTAGGTATTTCTCCAAATGCTATCCCTCCCCTAGCTCCCCACCCCCAAACAGGTCCTGGTGTGTGATATTCCCCTCCCTGTGGCCATATGTTCTCTGTTCAACTCCCACTTTTGAGTGAGAACATGCGGTGTTTGGTTTTCTGTGTCTGTGTTAGTTTGCTGAGAATTATGTGGAAACCATTTCATCCATGTCCCTGCAAAGGACATGAACTTCTCCCTTTTTATGGCTGCATAGTATTCCATGCTGTGCTACATTTTCTCTAACCAGTCTATCATTGATGGGCATTTGGATTTGTTCCAAGTCTTTGCTATTGTGAACAGTGCTGCAATAAACATATGTGTGCATGTGTCTTCATAGTAGAATGATTTATAATTCCTTGCTTATATACCCAGTAATGGGATTGCTGTGTCAAATGGTATCTCTGGTTCTAGATTCTTGAGGAATCGCCACACTGTCTTCACAATGGTTGAACGAATTTACACTCCCACAAACAGTGTAAAAGCATTCCTATTTCTCTGCATCCTCACCAGCAACTGTTGTTTCCAGACTTTTTAATGATTGCCATTCTAACTGGTGGGAGATGGTAACTCATTGTGGTTTTGATTTGCATTTCTCTAATGACCAGTGACGATGAGCTTTTTTTCATGTTTGCTGGCCACATAAATGTCTTCTTTTGAGAAGTGTCTCTTCATATCCTTCACCCACTTTTTGGTGGTGCTGTTTTTTTATTCTTGTAAATTTGTTTAGGCTCCTTGTAGATTCTGGATATTAGCCCTTTGTCAGATGGATATACTGCAAAAATTTTCTACCATTGTGTAGGTTGCCTGTTCATTCTAATGCTAGTTTCTTTTGCTGAGCAGAAGCTCTTTAGTTTAATTGGATCCCATTTGTCAATTTTAGTTTTTGTTGCCATTGCTTTTGGTGTTTTAGTCATGAAGTCTTTGCCCATGCCTATGTCCTGAATGGTATTGCCTAGGTTTTCTTCTAGGGTTTTTATGGTTTTAGGTCTTACGTTTAAGTCTTTAATCCATCTTGAGTTAATTTTTGTATCAGGTGTAAGAAGGGGTCCAGTTTCAGTTTTCTGCATATGGCTAGCCAGTTTTCCCAACACCATGTATTAAACAGGGAATCCTTTCCCCATTGCTTGTTTTTGTCAGGTTTGCCAAAGATCAGATGGTTGTAGATGTGTGGCATTATTTCTGAGGCCTCTGTTCTGTTCCATTGGTCTATATATCTGTTTTGGTACCAGTACCATGCTGTTTTGGTTACTGTCACCTTGTAGTATAGTTTGAGTCAGGTAGCACGATGCCTCCAGCTTTGTTCTTTTTGCTTAGTATTGTCTTGGCTATACAGTCTTTTTTTGGTTCCATATGAAATTTAAAGTAGTTTTTTCTAATTCTGTGAAGAAAGTCACTGATAGCTTGATGGGAATAGCATTGAATCTATAAATTACTTTCATAATATTGATTCTTCCTATCCATGAGCATGGAATTTTTTTCCATTTGTTTGTGTCCTCTCTTATTTCTTTGAGCAGTGGTTTGTAGTTCTTGAAGAGGTCCTTCACATCCCTTGTAAGTTGGATTCCTAGGTATTTTATTCTCTTTGTAGCAATTGTGAATGAGAGTTCACTCATGATTTATCTCTCTGTTTGTCTATTATTGGTGTATAGGAATGCTTGTGATTTTTGCACACTGATTTTGTATCCTGAGACTTTGCTGAAGTTGCTTATCAGCTTAAGGAGATTTTGGACTGAGATAATGGGGTTTTCTAAATACACAATCCTGTCATCTGCAAACAGAAACAACTTTACTTCCTCACTTCCTATTTGAATACCTTTTCTTTCTTTCTCTTGCCTGATTGCCCTGGCCAGAACTTCCAAAACTAAGTTGAACAGGAGTGGTGAGAGAGGGCATCCTCGTCTTGTGCTGGTTTTCAAAGGGAATGCTTCCAGCTTTTGCCCATTCAGTATGATATTGGCTGTGGGTTTGTCATAAATAGCTCTTATTATTTTGAGATACGTTTCATTGATACCTAGTTTATTGAGAGTTTTTAGCATGAAGCAGTGGTGAATTTTATCAAAGGCCTTTTCTGCATCTGCTGAGATAATAATGTGGTTTTTGTCATTGGTTCTGTTTATGTGATGGATTATGTTCATTGATTTGCATATATTGCACCAGCCTTGCATCCCAGGGATGAAACCAACTTGATTGTGCTGAATAAGCTTTTTGGTGTGCTGCTGGATTCGGTTTGCCAGTATTTTATTGAGGATTTTTGCATCGATGTTCATCAGGGATATTGGCCTTATAAGAATTCTTATAAGATAATCCATTCTCAGTACATATGGTAGCTCAGATCATTGATTCTTTAGCACTCTTCCAAGTATCTGGCACATGATAGAACCTTATGAAATATTTATTCACTTATAGAATAAAGCTAATAATTTTATATTCAGCATATGTAAGTGATACAAATTTAATATTTGAAAATTCCTGTTCCTCATAACAAACACTACATGTTTTATTAAAACATATTCTCAGCCATTTGGATTCTTCCCCATGATATCTAACAACTGTGGAAACATCTGAGTCACTTAAATATTCCCCTTACAATAAAATATTTTTAATTATATAAACACCACCTCAAGATTTCTGTAACTACATATAAAACAAAATCTAATACATTTATAAAGACATTTGCAAAATCCCTGGAGTTAAGGGATACTTTATGTCCAAAGAACTAAAGAAAATATACATATAGACACTCACTGTAATATGAGTAGCATTCAGTTATTATCACTTACAATTACAGCCAGAAGATGAAAAAGAAGCACTTCATCATTTCGGATTTAGACTTCTGCTGTCAAAGCAGAAGACAGAGTCAGAATCTGACTGTGCTGGTAAGTTTGTGGCAGTTTATCTTTAAACAAAATTGGACACTTTCTCAACATCGACAGTTTACTACTGGGAGAAAGAAAAACATGAAATTTAAAAGTTTCAGTCACAATATTTTTGTTATATTTTTACATTAAAAGATTGATGACAACACAAAAGCCAAACCTGGCATCACTCTCTCGCATCCATGTGTTTTTATGTGTTTTCTATTGTTATGTTCAAACAGTGGTACACAGTTGGGAAGACATTATGATCATTCCTCGGCATAGTACTTTGCAGTAATATATAATTAACTACATATTTTTGAGATCCCTAATGTTCACTTGCTTTGCCAAAAGCCACGGTAAAGTTAGAATTAAACCCATTTAGGAGAGTCTTGAAAGGGAGGGGTGTACAGCAAAGAACTCCTAAGAAATCCAGCTCTAGAGTTTAGCTCTTGCTTTGAAGCACAGGTCACCTAAAGTCAGTGAAATTGAAGTCCTGTGGTAGTGACTGGAGAGTTCTGTGCTCTGGGCCTTGTGAGGAGCATTAGCACATTTTGAGACTGCACACTCTGAAGTGTGAACAGTCCCAGAAATGGAAGCCAGGAAATTTGCATATAGAGTGAAGATTCCATTGTCTGAGTGAAAGCCACTCTTGCTTTGCTTCAACCCCTGTAACAATCAGTCCAGCCAAATGTTTACATGCTCTCCATTATGTTAGTGTTGGCTAGGGAATGGTTGTTGCAAAGAGATTTTCTTTCAGCTAATGCTCTGGGGAACCGTGGGAGTTCACCAAGTTGACAGTTAAACAAGCCAGCCTTCTCTTTCCAAGAAACAAGAGAGTGACTCATGGGCTGTTGAGGTATATATGACACTGAGCCAGGATATGTAGCCTGGACCCCAACTCATCAAGTACAGTTCCCAAGTGAGGGAGAAGGCAAAGCAGAAGAGATAAGACTGGAAAAGAGAAAAAAAAAGTCAAAATTATAGCGTGTGAGTGTACAATGTTTTATATATTCCTTTGTAGATAATTAGGGCCTCACTGATTGTTTCAAATAGGTCTCCTTTCTAGACTCATCATTTTGTTATTAGGATCTACTTCTTAACCTATTGGGAGTGGGAGGAACTATACCTTTAAAAGTGAAAAGGCTACAGGTTTAGGAAATGGCATATGATTACCGTTACCTAAAAGACTGTCTTCAGTACATAGCACTGCTGTTATAAAATCAAAATTATGAGCCCAGGTTAATGCAACTCATTATAACATGAATTCAGACACATCAGGATAAATCTCATTCTTCAAAATATTACAGTTAAATACAGGAAAGGTATTCAAGCAGCAACCATGCAAATCTCCTCTGGAATTTATGTGATTTTTTTTTTCAGGTGAGCTTCTCTGGTTTTTCTTTTTTTTAATAAGTGTTTATTATATTTTAAGTTCTAGGGTGCATGTGCACAACGTGCAGGTTACACATGTATACATGTGCCATGTTGGTGTGCTGCACCCATTAACTCATCATTTACATTAGGTATATCTCCTAATGCTATCCCTCCCCACTGCCCCCACCCCACAATAGGCCCCGGTGTGTGATGTTCCCCATCCTGTGTCCAAGTGTTCTCATTGTTCAATTCGCACCTATGAATGAGAACATGTGGTGTGTGGTTTTTTGTCCTTGTGATAGTTTGCTGAGAATGATGGTTTCCAGCTTCATCCATGTCCCTACAAAGGACATGAACTCATCGTTTTTTATGGCTGCATAGTATTCCATGGTGTATATGTGCCACATTTTCTTAATCCAGTCTATCGTTGTTGGACATTTGGGTTGGTTCCGAGTCTTTGCTATTGTGAATAGTGCCACAATAAACATATGTGTGCATGTGTCTTTATAGCAGAATGATTTATAATCCTTTGGGTATATACCCAGTAATGGGATGGCTGGGTCAAATGGTATTTCTAGTTCAAGATCCCTGAGGAATCGCCACACTGTCTTCCACAATGGTTGAACTAGTTTACAGTCCCACCAACAGTGTAAAAGTGTTCCTATTTCTCCACATCCTCTCCAGCACCTGTTGTTTCCTGACTTTTTAATGATCGCCATTCTAACTTGTGTGAAATGGTATCTCATTGTGGTTTCGATTTGCATTTCTCTGATGGCCAGCGATGATGAGCATTTTTTCGTGTGTCTGTTGGCTGCACAAATGTCTTCTTTTGAGAAGTGTCTGTTCATATCCTTCACCCACTTTGTGATGGGGTTGTTTGTTTTTTCTTGTAAATTTGTTTGAGTTCTTTGTAGATTCTATATATTAGCCCTTTGTCAGATGAGTAGATTGCAAAAATTTTCTCCCATTCTGTAGGTTCCCTGTTCACTCTGATGGTAAAGGTTTGAGTTTGACATGGTCTGCCAGGAATAAGGCTCAATTACATAGCATATATCCATCTCAGTAGTTTCAGGGGTAATTAATGGTAATAATGAGTTAGACAGTATCATATCAGCCCTGAAGTTATCAAGGTGTTTTGTTTGTTCAGACTTGAAGATTTGTCTTCCATTCATATGATCCAACAAAATATAGTAGCTAATGCAGAGCTTAAGAGTTTAACAATTCAAAAAACTTGAACCGAAATATAAGGATGCACTTGGCACCATATACTGCAAATTTAACCTCCAAAATTGATATTGAGGCTTGAACTAGTAAATATATTGGACATCAAATGTAGAGAACAAATTCTTTGGACAGGCAGGCAAAAAACATCAAGCATCTATGTGTTGAGAAAATTCAGGCTGTCCACAGACTTTGCAAGAGTGACATTTATTGCAAGAGAACCTACAAGACCCTCAAAGGAAATTGCCTTAGTCCCTTTAGAATCCTAAAAGAGAGTGCCATACTCGTTGGTTTATAAACAATAGGAATTTATGTCCCAAAGTTCTAGAGGTTGCCAAGTCTAAGATCAACATGCGATCAGATTCATTTTTTGGTGAGGCCTCTCCTCTTGGTTCATAGACAGTATCTTCTTGCTGTGTCTTCATATAGCAGGAGGAACAGGGGAGCTTTCTGGGGTCTTGTTTTAGAAGGGCACTAATCCCATTCATGAGGGCTTTACCCTTGTGACCTAACTCCCTCCTGAAGACCCTACATCCTTATACCTTCGCATCAGGGATGAGGTTTCAACATATGAATTTTGAGGAGGCACCAACATTCTGTTAATGGTAGAAGTAGATGTGAGATTTATACCTAATCAAGTTGTCATGCTAGTATAAATACTGCATGCAGAGAATTTTGCATATGTAATATCCAAGGAAATATTATTCCCGTAAATCCTATGGAAGAAACTTCAATAGAATGAACTTCAGCCAACCAAAGCATAACTGGAAACACTATGGGAGAAGAATTAGTCTGATTTGGTATTAGACAAAAACAAACAAACAAACAAACACCTAACATTTTTCTTTATACTGGATAGTCACTTAACAAAAAAAGAGATTTAGAAATGTTAAAAAAATTAAATTAAAAAGGGATGGGCAAAGGTATGCCAACAAATGCAAATATACAAACAAAAAAATATAGGAGTTGCAATCTTAATATCAGTCCAACGGGCACTTCATAATGATAAAGGGAACCATTCACATTGAAAATAGACAGTTATATATATTTATGCACCAAATATGATAGTAGTAGCATCTATAAAACAGAAATTATAGATGATGCAAGTAGAAATAGAAAGTAGTATAATAAAAACATTAGTTTACTACTCTCATTTTATTACAGTGTGAATAAACAATAAAGATGTTAAAGACATTTAACATTTAACGAAGTAATTTTCTATCTGCCCATCCATCTATCACATATCATAGATCTATCTTCCCATTTGCCTATCTGCCTATCTATCTGTATATTTCATAAATTCTACAGAGAAAATAGAAAACTGTCTCTTTGGTAAAAATGGAAAATACAGCCTGCTTTTAAAATATTCACAAAAATTGCCTACATATTAGGCCATAAAAATAATCAATCAATCAATTCAAACTTCAAAAAGTATACAAATACATATACATTCAATTAAAGTATAACATATTTAAATATGTACATTTATATTTATATATTCATATATATGTATATATGTGTGTACATACACAATTTTTACAAGGCACCGAGCAAACTGCAGCCTCCCTCTCACCTTGATAGCTCTATGCCCTTCTTCTTTGATCTCCCCAGTTCTCCTCTCCTCTCTATTCCTCAGTACATAAGCCACGTTCCACCACAGGGCCTGAGTCGTATTATTTTCTTGGGATGCCCCACCCCAGATAAGCATGTGACTTGCTTCCACCTTTTGTTAAGCTTTTTATGTGTCAGTTCAGTGAGGTCTTTCTTGTTCATATCTAAAATTTCAAAATTTCAGATTAACATCTTGACACTTTTTACCTCCATTTGTCACTTTTCAGCACTTCCTTTTATCTAATATATTTACATACAAACATATTAGTATTATAAATCTTGAGTATTTTCTATCTCCCTCACCATGACATAAAGTCAAGGATTTCTGTCTGCTTTGTTCACTTTTGTATCTCTGGTTCCTAAGACAGTGACTGGAACTTAATAAATGCTCAATGAGTATTTGTCAAATGAGTTTCTGAAAGAACAACCACTTAGAAGAAATGATAAAGATCAAATTTAAGATATTACCAAAAAACCCCAAATATCTATGAATAAACCAAATAAATGCCAAGATCAACATTTAAAAAAAAGCACAAATAAAACTTTAAGTTATTACTGAGTAACACAATGGTAGCTTGGAATACGTGATTTTTGGTAAGCAGAATTATAAATTATAATTAAGGACCATTATAAATATGTCAATTCTTCCTAGGCAAAGTAATACACTGAGTGCAATCCCAACAAAAATACTAATAGTTCTTTTGTTAGTGGTGCTTTCTAACAATATGATTCTGAAATTAACATAGGAAAAAAAATAACAAGAGTAAACCCAGAAATACCACAAAAGAGTAATGAGTACTGATAGCTTTGTCAGATATTAAAATATAAAGAAATTATTGAAAGAGTGACATTCTATACAAACTATTTGCCATTTAATTATGCTTATATAAATTGTTAATATTTTTGCTTTTTTCTTTATCATTTTTGTACTTTATTTGAGAATTTTTTTCCAAATTTACTTTCTTCTAACATTTTTCTTTCTTGGACAATTCATATTCACATGGAATTTATTTTAGCATTACATGCAAAAAGAATATTTATTATTTTTCTCCAGAAATCTTAGCAATTTCCATGCCAGCATTTATCAGTTCACATGTTGACTATGTGCTGCTTTTGCAAATATAAATTTCATTTATATATGTAATCACACACACATCTATATATTCATATCTGTATCTATGTCTATATGCTCTCTCCCACTGCTTTTCTCTCCATAGGAGTCAGCTAAGGAAGGTTTCAAAGTTTGTTTTCTTTTTTTTCCTCCTCACCTCCTTTTTATGCTGTGTATTCAAAAGTTGTATTTGGTGATTATTTACAGATTATTTACATATATCTAACTAATGTTTGAAGACAAATGAGTACGGTGGGGGAAGGTATGACAAATTATCTGGTGCCAAGTAAACTGTAGTTTGTAGCCTAAACATGCATTTATAGATATCGTTCTGGGAAATTTGCCAAATGGAGCATTTTGCTTAGTAAGTTTCAAGAGTGATTTTTTTTTTAATGTCAACAAGCAAAACAAAAAGAGGTTCCTAAAAAACAAAGAGCAGAAAAGTGGAATCTTTACTTGACTGTTTCAGGTAAAAAGAAAGGACAAAATTATATCTTTAGTAGAATATATATATATTCATATTTTAAATAAATCTTCAGCTTTTCATACTTTGGGACTACTAAACAAAAAAGATATATTTTTGCTTTATTTATTTATTTTTGCCCCTATTAAGCAGTTGCCTGTAAGAGGCAAAGAGTTTCAGGAAGAATTAACGAAATAATGTTCTTTCACCTATGAAATCACTTGACTTTTCTCTTTTTTTTTTTTTTTTTTTTTTGAGACAGAGTCTCGTTCTGTCACCCAGGCTGGAGTGCAGTGGCGTGATCTCCGCTCACTGCGAGCTCCGCCTCCCGGGTTCACGCCATTCTCCTGCCTCAGCCTCCCGAGTAGCTGGGACTACAGGCACCCGCCACCACGCCCGGCTAATTTTTTGTATTTTTAGTAGAGATGGGGTTTCACCATGCTAGCCAGGATGGCCTCGATCTCCTGACCTTGTGATCCACCCGCCTCAGCCTCCCAAAGTGCTGGGATTACAGGCGTGAGCAACTTTTCTCTTATTCATTAATATGTCAATGAATGAGTTTTATATTACTTTATAATAAATGACCTCAAACTGTCAGGGCTTAAAACAACAACTATTGCATTTGCTCATGATTTTCTGATGAGAAATTTGGGCTGAGCTCAACTGAGTGGTTCTTCTATTGGTCTCATCCAGGTTCGTTTCTGTAGCCAGCTGGGACTGAATGGTGCAAGATGCCCACCTCATATGTCTGGCAGGGGGTCGTACTTGTCAGCTGGGCTATGCTAACTTCAACAGATGAATCTGAACTTCCTCACATTGTGGCTTCAGTGTTTTCAGAGGCAAAGAGTGGAAGTTGCAAGGTCTCTTGAGGCTTAGAAATCACAAAGTAATTTCTGCCACATTCTATTGGTCAAAGCAAGTCACAATGCCAACCTGGACTTAAAGCAAGGAGCAGACTCTACTTCTTAATAGGAATAGCGGCTAAGTTACATGGCAAAGATTGTGAGTATAGAAATAGGAGGAATTGGCCAGGCGAGGTGGCTCACGCCTGTAATCCCAGCACTTTGGGAGGCCGAGGCGGGCGGATCACGAGGTCAGGAGATCATGACCATCCTGGCTAACACAGTGAAACCCCGTCTCTACTAAAAATACAAAAAAATTAGCCGGGCATGGTGGTGGGTGCCTGTGGTCCCAGCTACTGGGGAGGCTGAGGCAGGAGAATGGCGTGAACCCGGGAGGCGGAGCTTGCAGTGAGCAGAGATCGCGCCACTGCACTCCAGCTTGGGCGACAGAGCGAAACTCCGTCTCAAAAACAAAACAAAACAAAACAAAACAAAAATAGGAGGAATTATCATGGATCTCTGCAAATAATTTACCATAGTTATTATCATGAGAGAAAGTTAAAATCTATGAAGTTTTAACAATAAATCATTCTGTGATTGAGGTAACGAGTATATTTATTATACAATTTAATCAATTAAATAAACTTCAAAATAAATAATTTGATGATTTTTCCTAGAATTTAGAATAACTAAATCCCTTTCACTTTCCACGTGTGTATGTGTGTGAGCATGATGTGTGTGTGTGTGTGTTTGGGTGTGTGTGTTTGAGATTTGGCTTAAAATCTGCCATGGAATAAAACAACATAAAGTTTTTTTGTCAGTTTAAAAACCAACTTAGAATTTACATGTGGGAGGTGGTAGGGAAAGTAATTTGCCTTCGTGAGGTTAACATCAAGTGTTTTTATTTATTTCCTGACAGTAATTAGAAGATGGGATGAATAGTTTTTATCAGGCATTTGTGTTTCTAGCTGATACCATTTCACTTCAACATAGAATTATGTAGAAATGAGGTGCGCTTCTCTTTTACAATTAGGTTATGCATTGATTCAATGCCACCTGAGTGGAGAACAACTTCTTAAAAGTAGTTAAAATGTTAGATAGTGACACCTAAGTGCCTAGTCCATTCTGACCGATTAAAATTATTTAATATATATAAATAATGGCAGAATTGTATTTTATAGTAATGAAGAACACAAAGTAAGCCTGGCTCTAAGAAAGGGAAGTGGCTCACTACACAGGACCTGAGACTTTGCTTGCGCTTAATATACATTAACTGTCTTGTTAAAAAAAAAAATAAATATTAAGCTAGCATGACACCTTTTCTTTCCCCACACAGACTTTATACACAGTTGACCCTTGAACAGCATAGGTTTGGACGCAGTTGCGTACTCCTATGTAGATTTTGTTAAACAAAGCACCGATGGAAAATACAGCATTTACAAGATGAGAAACCCGAGTACACAGAGGATCAAACTTTGGTATAACACGAGTTCCACAAGGCTAATTGTGGCATTTGAGTATGCAAGGATTTTGTTATATGCAAGGGACCTGACGCCAATCCTGTACATATACAGAGGGATGACTGTATAATCTATTGTTTATTACCTAATCCCTTCACTTTTGTTACTCAGCAAGGTTAAGAATGTCTTGTCCAAAACCACTTAGTTGGTAATAAAAGAGGCTAAAAACCCAAATCCCTTACCCAACTACTAGAGCAGTACTCTTTTCTCTTTCTCAACCATTCAGAGCTCACATTGAATGATTTCATATTAACCTGACTACTTGACAGTTCAGTTCTTCCTCTTCTAGGCATTTGACCGATTCCACCCAACCCTGTTCCATTTTTGTTTGATGTGGGTGGAACAGGTGTAGGGGTATCAATGGCAGTTTAAAGAACTCTCTTCCTTGAGAACATTTTAATGATACTATAAAAATTAATTTACTTTAAAGTATGAGCACAGTTAGCCCCATGACATTAAACTTTTCTATTAAAATAAAGTGTTTTATTAAGTCAATTAATTTTTGTAGCATCATTTAAATTTTATCAAGAAGTTAATTCTTTAAATAGTCATCAATACAACATATGGTGTAGTAAACATTGGTTTATTAAAATAAAATGTTTCATTCAATCCAAATGGCCAGTTTCGTGACATTTATCATTAATTATTTGTGTTTCAGCATTTGAGAAGTTGAAGAATTATGTCTGAAAATAAGTTTTATGTAGATAATAATTTTATGGAAAGTAATTTTCACTTCAGGCACATTAAATCAATAACTCATTTACAAGTTTGCCTATTGTATTTCACACAATCTTTTTTTTATTTAACAGTCATTATAGAAAAGGTATTTTTCAGAGGGTATATTCATATTAGGGTGAAATGTATCTAGTTGTCATTTTGTAGCAAGATTGGCAATTTCAACAATATTGAATCTAACGTACACATTAGTTGTATATCATTCTCAATGATTTGAATGTGCTATGGTTCTATATACATGCATTTCTACTTAAATTTTCTTCAGTAAACATAGATTATTAATTCAACAAGTATAAACTGAAATCAATGGAATGAAGCTTTGAAAATGGCAAATTGCCAGATGAGAGTTTTTGACAGAACCATGCAAGTTTTAAGAGATAAAAAATTCATTTATAAAAATAATAAATGATATTCACCCTCCCTGGATAATATAGCTTTGCTTTTTTTAAGTAAATGTAAGAAAAAAATCATTAAAATATTTTAAGCAAAAGTAAGGACATAAGTAAAAGAAGACTGGGGTCACAAACAAGTAGTTGTGGGTAGAAGAGAAAAATGAAAAAAATATATACTTTACCAAAAAGTTCAGAATTATCACTGAGCATATTTATGCCTAAGTATTACATATAATCTATGATTAGAATCAGGAAACAATGTTATGTCAGACTTCCTGTATTCACAAAAATATACCAATTGGAAGACAGACCATGAAGACCTTCTTTTCTAATGATAGCTAAAACTACTGCTGAAATTGACAAATAATCTTTAAAGACAGAAGCTTTTTTATTAAATGTTTCATCTCAACATTGGCAATGTTATTTTCCACTGAAAGAATGTTCATTTGTTCAGTGCTGCTACAAAATATCATGAAAATTAAAGCTATGATGTAATATTTTGTTTTTTAGCACCTCTAAATTCAGTTTGGAGAGTATACCTGTGTATCCAAAAATGCTGTTCCCATTTTGAAATTTGTGTCTTTCTAACATTCCTATAGTTGTATTTGGTAGTGACATTGATTGGAATTATCTCCAAACTCTTTTTTGTTATTTCTAGCAATAATAAAGATATGATTTGTAGGAGCACCAGTGTCCCTTGCCTCATCACTGTTACCAGATTATTCCCTCTTTTCTAAGGAATTGAGACTTTCTCCAGCCTTTTCAGTCATTATTCTAACAAGACCTCAATGTTCAGTAGCGTTCTTCAGCCCAGTGGCTTACATGGGGATCTTCTTAGACAGAAACTCCCAGAGAAATATCAAGGATATGGACAGTGCTACCACGTAGAGAGATCTCGTCCAAACTCCAATACTGAGTTTCAGATGGAGCTCCTCACTGTCACTGTGTACCTTGATGAGCCAGTGGTCAATGTTCTTAACCTCTTTGACCTGCTTCTGTTCATGTTTCAGAACTTCCAGGAACTTCTTAAGTTTCTACTCAACAAATGTTAGCTACTCATTGTCTTTATGTTATTGTTGTTATTGTTATTATTATTATGAACCAGGCAATCTGTTAGTTACTGGGGATATAACAATAAGCAAAAGGACATAGTTTTTCCTTCATAGAAAGAAAGAGTATGAGTTATCCAGAATGTGTCATAAATCAGATAAAATTTCCACAGTTTCAATCAGCTTTCAGCTGCACACATTCAAGTTGATGCATGTAATGTCATCACTAAAGAATACTTTTGCACAGATCTCTGTTGGTCCCTTGGAATTGAGACCATAACTACCTGACTCCTCCCCCTTCCTACTAGATAACATCCATTGAGTATTATGGGCTAAGCACTACTTCATATATTTTATGTTATCTTTTAAAAATCATCACTGTAGTCCTGTGAAGCAAGTGGTATTATCTTTATTTACAGATGAGAAAACTAAGGCGCAGGATATTTTAATGACTTGCCCAAGACCACAAAGCAGGCTTCAGACCATAGGCCATATACACATAGGAGACAGGAAAGTAATCAGAAAGCTCCTTACCATGGAAGATATAGGTGGTACAGTCAGTAGAATTGATGCAGAATACATCATGGAACAAGATTATAATTATTTTATTGTGTCTCAAAGCTAAAATTAGGAAACAATGGAAATCTTCAAAACTGGGGATAAAGTAGGATATAAACGAACAATGCAACACTATATAGTACTGAGAATTACTGAGTATGTTTAATGGCACAGAAAGAAATCATATGACATGTTGAGAGAAGATAAAAAGAGATTACAGGACAGCGAGTTTCATGTAAAATTGCATATATATGTGTGTGGCTGCAAAATACCTCAAAATATACTCACCAAGAATAGTTACTTGGAAATGTTGAGATATCCTCTAAGCTTCACACTTCTGTTGGTACTTTTGTATGACATGTGAGCTTATTTCTACTGTAACAGTATCAATTTTACAAAAAATAAAGCTATATATTAAATAACAAAAGTCATAATAAAAAGTGGATTCTGAGTGCAGATATCTAGGTCCTGGTCTCAGCTTTGCATCTAGCTATTGGTACGATCTTGAGCAAATCACTTGAATTCTCTCTATCTCAGTTTTATCAAGTTTTAAAAATAAGCTTTGCAATTTTTTTTTCTTCTAGATACTATGACTCATTTATTTAGAAGTCGCTTGGTTACCTATGTGTTCAACGTGGGGCTGGACTACCAGCTTGGACTAACTTAGAAAACTGGGAAAAGAACCAACTTACCTCAAAAACAATTTCTCCTCTTTCTCTTCATCCTTTTTCCTCTATTTAGACTGCTATATTAATAATGAACCTTAGCTACAGATAAACAGAATTCAATCACTGTGGCCAAAAGACAGGAACTTAGCTGTGGTCAGTCCCCCATATCTGATGTCCTCGTGGTAGAGTTCAGGGTTGGAGACTAAGCTGAAAGGAAGGATGGGACTAGGAAGAACGGCATAATCAGACCTGCTGTATCCACACACAAATGGCCAAGTCCAGCCAGAAATCTTCACAGCTGTTTGTTTGAATAATAAAGTGGATAAATGAGAAGAAGCTTCAGTAAGTTAGATCAAGGAAGTTCTCAGTACCCAGAGCTACACTGGGAAGAGCCATTAGATAATGATAACCAAATGTATTTTTCCTTGATGTTCTATAGGATTCAGGAGTGTTACTAAATTGTGCCTCCAAATCTGAAAAATAAAAGCCTCAATATCTGTCATCAAGTATTAATTTATTTAGTCATCACTTACTGAACACCTATTGGTTGTCAAGGACTATACTAGGATGCAAAAATGAATAAATTGTGGCCCTCAGAGTGAGTAATACATTAAGGAAAACCTATATATATATATATGCAGACATTGTAATATAATGCAGCAAGTGCAATGATGGTGGACAAGAAAGCCACAGGAGCCCACAAGAGAAAAGGTCTCTAGATCTCAAACCCCTAGCAAGAACAGAAAACAAATTCCTTTGTCCAACCAAAAATTAAGCCAGCATCCTCCAAAGTATTAGGAAGATGTACAGATTCCAATAGGATAGATGTTTTCCCCATGCATTTCTGTTTACTAGAAAGGGTTTTATAAACTATAATTATTAATAGATGTTACCCAATTGAGAAATGTCTAACTAATCCCAGACAACTCCCAAAATCATGGGTAAAGACCCATAGTTGAAGGCTTAAAAAATCTCCAATTCCCCACAAATATACATGCACAGTAGGATCTGCAAGAAAAATTTCCTTTGGCCACTGTAGTTTAGTTTTATTTGTTTCCTAGGACCATAAGAATCTGTATATTTGTTTCCTAGGACTGCCATAACAAATTACCACAAGCTGGGTAACATCAAACAACAGAAATGTATTCTTTTTACAGTTCTGGAAGCCAGATGTCCAAAATTAAGGTGTCAGCAGGCCATATTCCCTCCAGAGGGCATATGGGAGATTCTGATCCTTGTCCCTTCCAGCTTCTGGTGGTGTCAAGTGTTCCTTGACTTGGGGTTCCAATTTCTGCTGCTGTGGTCACATTGCCTCATCCTCCTCTGTGTGTCTCTCTTCTGTGTGCCTCTTATAAGGACACTTGCCATTGGATTCAGGACCCATCAGACTATCCAGAGAAATTTCCTCAGTTTAAGATCCTTAATTTGCTTAATTTTGTTACATCTGAAAAGACCCATTTTCTTTCTTTTTTCTTTTTTTTTTTTTTTTTTTCTGAGATGGAGTCTCACTGTTGTCCCCTGGGCTGGAGTGCAATGGCGTGCTCTCGGCTCACTGCAACCACTGCCTCCCAGGTTCCAGCAATTCTCCCGCTTCAGCCTCCTGAGTAGCTGAGATTGCAGGCACCCACCACCACACCCAGCTAATTTTTGTATTTTTAGTAGAGATGGGGTTTCACCATGTTGGCCAGGCTGGTCTTGAACTCCTGACCTCAGGTGATCCACCTGCCTTGGCCTCCCAAAGTGCTGGGATTACAGGCGTGAGCCACTGCACCCGGCCCAAGGACCCATTTTCTAAATAAGGTAACATTTACAAGTTCCAGGGATTAGGACTTCGTATCTGTAGGTGACCATTATTCAGTTTCCTACACCACCTGGCTCAACCCACATTCAAGCTTGAAATTGTCCCTTGGTTAATTCTTTAGCATCAATAACAGATTTTGTATAGAATTTTAGAATCTTTCAGTGAAAACAAAAGTCCTCTTTGGAAAAGTCAGGAGGGACTAATCCCCTTTGGTATCACTTGATTGAAATTCCAGAAATTGGAGAACCAAGAAAGAATTCTGAAGGAATGGAGATTTGATCATCCCAGTAACAATTTTAGAGACACACACATTTTGAGAAGGCTTCCAGGATTTCATGGGTGGCTTTTACAAGTGGAAAGCAATTTGTTCCTGGTAGAGCTGGGATATCAAATGAATTTTTTCACTGTAGGCAGTGAATAATATATTTATCAGGCCATCTCTTTCATTTCTGAGTGAGTGGTTTGATAGAAATCCTAACTCTCAGGTCATATCCTTCCATACACTATGTCCAGGGACAGTGGGGAGTTAAGTTGAAAAACATTTTTGTAGAAACCAAGGAGTTCAGCTGATACCTTTAATATGTCTTCTTAGCACTCTTAAAAAGCCTTATATGTTACTATCATTCACTGTTTACATTTAACATCTTTATTATCCACTGATAAACTTCACCCACGTGTATGACAACCTACATCCAAACATATCATTTTAAAAATATAATGGCTAAGAAATGTTATACATTGTTTCTCATTGCATTCTCTGGAAACTTCATTATGATTTGGCAATATCTCATAATACTAGGTCACTGCCTATGTTCAGTCACCTCTAGTGTTTATAAATTAGTTCAAGTATTTCCAGAAGCAAGAAGATTAAATCACATCCAGGAGTTATTTTTATATGGCAGCAACAATTAATGTCACAGCTGAATCTAGTTTAACTACTGTTTAAGTCACCCAGTGGGCAGCGCCAATAGATTGTAAAGTCCTTTATATTTTTAGCCACATTCTTTGCATGAATAGCTGTCTACATTTGCTAAGATAAAACTACTATACTTCATTTAACTTTTCTAAAATAGATAATGCTTTGATCTACTAGAAACCCAGTGGCATTTGATTTATTACATTTTTGTAATATATACTATCTATCTCCAAAGTAATTTTGAAGTGACTTATAGTATTAAACATGTTTAAGAAATATAATCATTATTTAACATGAAAAGTTAAAACAAATAGGAACATAGATACGGGGGACCTAGGATAAGACTATTCTTGAAGGGAAGGCATCCATTTAATTCTGAGCTTCTTGACAAAAGGATACATCTCAGTTTGTAATTAATAGAATGCAGTAGCTACTGCCTCTTGTCAGCTTTCCTTCTCTTAGAAGACCCTGTCCTTTGACCACATATGACCTAGTTTTGACTCTTCACAGTTTTCTATCCTTCTAGTAACAACAATTAGGTCAAGAAATGGAAATGTTAAGGGAATCGGCATTTATCCTTGCAATAGTTACACTGACTCTGGGCAATGCCAGCACTTCTTGCCCACTGAGTTGTTAAATTTGGGCTGCAAAGAGCATAATCAACAGACACCAGGGGAAGTCAGTTTGCTTTAAGAGGATGAGGTGTGAACAGGAAAAGACAGGCCAAGATTGTTTGTTTGTTTGTTTTTTAATCTGAGAGAAAAAGAAACTAAGAGCATGAGAGGGAGAATGGCAGAGCACTGGATAAGAGGTTATCCTACTTCAGCCCTTTGAAGACCAGTCCTTGCATCTAAGCTATTGACGCTGTGAGCTGCCTCAGTGTCTTCAGCTTACTTTTAAACCAATAAGTCATTTTTTGGTGCTAAAGTTAGCTTGAATTTGACATCTGTTACACTTGCAAACAAACAAAAAGCCCCATCTGATATTATTATATTGTTCTCATTTCTAACAGGGAATTTGTTCAACTTGATCTGAGGAGATGTTTTTCTTCCCCTAGGATAGAATTCTGGGAGACATTGAAATATTATTCAAGAGGATCCTTATTAGGAAAAAACAAAAGTTGGGGAAACACTGCATAAGTTGTCCCATTGAAGTTGCATATCTATAAAATGGTTTAAATAAAAGAACATTTGGTTAAAATATCTTTTTCTATTTATTGCAAAAGTACGGCTGGACTTCTCCAGTGTTTCCTCAAAGTTTTTTTTTAATTTTGTTTCATCAATAAGAATCATCAAAGTGAAGATGCATCAACTAAAAAGGAAACTGTGTTGCTCCATAAAGCAGTTTAAAACAGTAATGAATTCCAGAAAATTAATAAACTTAATTTTAAATTTAAATTAAGGCATTAATAAACAAGTGAGATTTTATTCCTTTTGGGTCCCTAGGTGTGTGAGAAGCATTGCTGATATTCCGTCATAAAGATTTAGCAGTCATGTCTCCATCCTTTCCTTTAAGCTCCTATCCCACCTTACTATAGAATTGATTGCAAGAGATGCCTTTACATAGAACTGCTTTTTTTTTCCTTGAAAATGATGTCTGAATCCACTCAAGCTTTTCTACAGATATTTAGTTTATGTTCTAAATTTTCTGATATAAACTATGATAAGTTTTGTGCCTAAAATAACTAGTCTAATCCCCTGAGGAATGTCAGATTCTGATTAGGGCTAGACTCTGATAGACACACTAGGGAAACAGCTAAAAAATATCCTTCAAAGAATATTTAATACTTTACTCAATGCCATCATGATTTATATTAAGATGCCACAGCAGCCTGAAGACCCACCTCAGCTATGTTAGCAAATATTATCATTTGAATAGGGTTTAGGAAATTTCTAAACTTTTCTCGTGTGCTCAGAAGATTAAGTTTATCTTAGGTAATTATGTTGATTGTGTATGTGTGTTTCCACTACAGAATAACAAAGTCTATTTTTAAAGTATGGCTTATGGACTGAATCTTATTAACTTATAGAGATGTAATTAGTCAAGTGTATCAATGTTGACTGGTGTTCTTATGAATTCTCCCAAACATTTTAGGTTTATAAATTTAGAGTGGAATGTTTTTAAGTAAAGATATTATTATTCTAGGAAGTTCCAAATTATCATAAGAATCATCTTTTCATCGCATGTATGCAAAAATAAATCTTAGCCTTTGCACTGTTTACTGAAACATATCTAGCATACATATTGACACTGACACAATAGTATTGAAAGCATTATACTAACTTTATTAGTAACAACATTTCTACTCCCTTGGGACTATGGACTCCTCATTGCAATGTTAAAAGAATATAAGATGTTTTTCTGGTCATTTCCTTAAATGCTTGTTTATAGGAAAAATTACAGCTTAACTACCATAAACTTTTTCTAAGGAAAGACAAAATTATTTCCTGAATAATTAGATGTGTTGGTAGATTTAGTTCTTTTTTAAAAAATAGTCCATGTCACGGCCATTGGTCACAAGTTTTTTATTAGTTAAATTATCTTACTTTTCAAAAACAGAAAATATCATGTACTTAGACTTGTTATAGATTTATGTATCATTTCATATCTCAGGACACAGAAAAGGCTTCTTTGTGGTTTATGTTTGACCAAACAAAGTTTTGTTTTTTTTCCATTAGTAAATAGTCATGTTACTAACATTTTCTAATTATAGACTCAAAATAAATGGACACCATGTCAACATTTAAATCATGACATCTATTTAGGTTGGGTGCATAACAAACTTCTATATCATAGGCATATTCAGCTTTTTTACAGATAACATTGAACAACGCTATTAATATCTGTATGTAGATTTTTTCATTTAGGTAAAATATTTTAGTTATGTAAGTTTTATTTTTAATTGATGTGTATTTGATTATATGCCATTTTGTAGTTATGCTTACATGCCTTGATATAATATTGTTCAGGTTCATTTGTCATAAAGTTAATAAGAACTGGTTTTTATTTAACAAAGCTCCTATCCAAAGCACAAATGAGCTCTTCGTTTTAAGTTGCTTAATCAAAAACACAACAGTTTTTAAAAGCCTCTTTCTAAACAATGAAATCCACGTAGTATCACAGAAGGTCTAGGGAAAATGCATTCATGAACAATTTCTTACTTCGGTGTACCATCATTATAATGTTGCACCCCATTGCTTTGGCTGATAACATGCTTCAAGATACATTTAAAACTTAGTAAAATTTTTTTTACCTTGTAATCTCCGAACCATTTCTGATAAAAATTTAAGTTCTTGACTAAAATGTGACATACACATTTCTGACCTCTCTCTGTTCTCTCTCTCTCTGTCTCTCTCTCTCTGTGTGTGTGTGTGTGTGTATGTGTAACTCTTAATATCTGTAGATTAGCATTATGAAGAAAGAACCTAGGAGTGAGGTAAGCATAAAGTTTAGTATTAAGGAATTGAAATAAAGGCAGGAAAACTAAGAATTTGAATGAATTACATGCAATTAGAATTTGTATAAATTATATGCAATAACATAGTAGGAATAATGGGATGTGAGTGCAGTGATAAGAGAGGAAATCCATTAGGCAATTCCAAAACAAGAAAATTAGGAAAGACAATAGTGTCAGCCTCTTGCAGATTAATTAAAGAGTGGGAATTGAGCCAATGTTCAAAAGGAAAGAACAGTATTATAATCTTATTTTGAAAGCAATGGCAATGAACCATTTATCCTGTTGGTTTTACCTTGGCCTGTTGCCCAGACTGGACAATTAATAAAATATTCTTGCCATAGTACTGGCAACTTTATCTTGCTGCTGTTAACAGAATGTCATTAACAACTATATGCACGGATCTAATCTATATTCTAAGTTTAAATGAAGTGAAAACAATCAATAGAGCAACGGCAATTGTAAAGAAATCATCCTAGAGCAGAGACCAATCTCTGCCCCTTCTTGAGACATACATGTTGAGGAGAAGCACAAATCAACATCATTATTTTCATTACAAGGATCATGTTTACAAGGAAATATCCAGATGGTATCTTGGTATCTGAATCAGCAGGACCGATTATTTGTAGGACTCCAAATGACTGAATGTTTGGGGGTCTACATTCACCACACTGGTTGTCATGAATACACAGTCAAAATGGACCAGATAAACATTTTTCTTTTACCAGTAATAGCAAGATATTATAGTGCATTCCGTCTTATTCCAATAAGCTATTCCTAAATCAGAACCAAAATTTAATATTCTCCCTATTTCTCTAAGTATTTTAAAGATTAAGTGACCAAAAATACATTAGAATTTTTAAAATTACAAAGGGATTTTCCAATATACCAAGTATGGTATCTCTATGGTTTCATTATAATTTACTTTTAATCCTTAATTTATTTTTGCTAATAGTAACATTATTATCTTAAACAGGTATTTTTAAATAAAATTCATATAATTAAATGATTCAACATATTATTTGATGCAACAAATTTGGGTTTCTTTGCTGTTACTTTTTAGAAAAAAACTATTATAGTCACTTATTTCTGAAAATTCTTAAACTGTACAATGTTAGCTATAACTGGGGCCATTTAATCTTTTTCAAAATCAGGGTCCTATCCAAGAACAATAAATCACTCTCATTATTTCAGTCTTACTATATAAATACTAGAGAAATGTTGACAATTCGACCACTGTCTTTCGTAACCCTTTGAGTCACTACAAACACATAAATACATTGCCTGCAGTCTAAACAATATGATTGTAAATTTATGATAAGGGTTCATTTTCTATCATCCTAAATTTTAGAGTTTTTACATAATATCGATGGTTCACCAAAACTGAAGGTTTGATGAGTGTGTTGAATTTCAGTGAAAATCAAATTTCTTTTCCATATTGCTTTGTATTAGATAATAAAGACTTTAAAAGGTCGACTTGGCAAATAATATTATTTGTTACTTTTTATTCTAATGCAAAATGGAGATACACTCCCCTGTAATCTAAATGATTTTTGTAATGGTGGAAAAGATGTTTTGTTTGACTTTTAAACTAACCGTTTATATGAATAACCATACCAAATATGAAAATGAGAATACAAAATTCTGAAGATTTTAGTTTCGCTACCATAATAGATTAGACTACTCTTCTGGAGATTTGATTATGTCTGTAGGGCTAGAAACATGCACATACATGCATTTACAGAAAACAGAAGACAGAGGCTGTAATTAGCTATTGAAGTGTGAACTCATTATTTAATGCTTTAACGAGGCTTATATCTACTCAGATAGCTGGAATAATAATGATGGTAGAGCCCTCCAAAGCAGTGCACCTCATTTATATACCCATGTGGCAGTATCATTTCAAGAAATACATTTTGAAATAACAGTTACTTAAAAATCTGTAGTTTATGTCAAGGGTTGAAGAGAAGCTACAACTTTTCCAAACCTAGCCTCTCTCCCTACGTATTGGGCCATTCTCACATTGCTAGAAATACCTGAGACTGGGTAATTTTTTTTGTTTATTTGTTTGTTTTTTTTTCCGAAACAGAGTATTGCTCTGTCACCCAGGCTGGAGTGCAGTGGCACGATATCCGTGCACTGCAACCTCCACCTCCCGGGTTCAACCAATTCTCCTGCCTCAGCCTCCCGAGTAGCTGAGGTTACAGGGGCCCACCATCACGTCAGGATAATGTTTGTATTTTTAGTAGAGATAGGGTTTCACCATGTTGGCCAGGCTGGTCTCAAATGCCTGACCTCGTGATCTACCCGCCTTGGCCTCCCAAAGTGCTGGGATTACAGGCGTGAGCCATGGCACCCAGCGGAGGCTGTGTAATTTATAATGAAAAGAGGGTAAATTAACTCACGGTGCTGCAGGCTGTACAGGAAGCATGGAGTTGGCATCTCCTTCTGGGGAAGCCTCTGGAAGCTTACAATCATGGTGGAAGGTGAAGCAGAAGCTTGCAAGTCACATAGCAAAAACAAGAGGGAGAGAGAGGGGAAGGTGTCACATACTTTTAAATAACGAGATCCCATGATAACTCATTATTGTGAGGACAGCATCAAGAGGATGGTGCTGAATCATTCATGAGAAATCCACCCCTACGATCTAATCACCTCCCACCAGGCCCCACTTCCAACATTGGGGGACTGCAATTCAACATGAGATTTGAGCAGGGACATGTATCCAAAACGGTATCGCCCTGCTTTACTATAGCTATTGTAAAATCACTTTCATGAAGAGGCCTAATGATGCTTATCACAAAATTAATACCCTTAAAAGTACAATGATACTGAATCTTCAGAATAGTTAAGATTTTTTTTTTGTCTCAACTACATTAGTTTTAACTATTAATTTATGCATTATTTATTTCAACCTGTAATTTTTATTTTTATAGTTGTTCGAAATAATGAAAACTGCTTCTGATGGTGTAAATGATAAATTCCTATACACTGTTTTACTACAAGTAGTTCTTTTAGCAAATGTATGACAAAACAAAGGACATTTCTTCTATACAAAAAAGCTATCTTTTAATCCACAGATTGTTGTTGGCTTCTGAGATATTAGGTACAAATATTTAGCTTAGCCTCAAAAAATATCCCCACTGAAATTAGGTGGAGTTCTTAGTGATTTAATGCTGAAGAATGTGCTTTATTATAGCACAGGCAACTGAAAAAGTATATGAAATAATTAAAATTGGAATCGGACACACCCATAATGCTCACTAGAAAACAATATAATTAAAACCACACAGATATATAATATGACCTTGACCTAAATGGAGTCAGTCTTAGACAATTCAGCAAGGCCTGTTTATCTTTGCCTTTTAATATTTTTGCTCATCCTTCTTCAGTACTGAGAAGAAAAGCAAATGGCTTATTTTTATTGGAAAGCACCCAAACATCTGTACATGGGTTTCTACTCTACTAACCATCCAACTAGAGCTTGGGTCACTTCCTAAAGTATGTGCAACTCTGTATGCCTGTATGCAGACTCAACAAGGTGGGGCAAAATCTCATTTAATTTAGACAGCATGGTTTTGTAACTTAATAAAAAAACTCTTTCAAATATTACATATTCAAGTTTAAACTCTTCTATTTGCCTATAATTCCTAACGTTCAATGATTGTCTACTTTTAGTCTAAACTATTTGTTGTGTACTTGCTAATAAAAAAGATAATTCAATTGCTCTTAGTATTTTCCTACCTTCTCTTTCCATCCCATTTTGTCCTCTACCACAAGAGGCCTGATGCACATCCACACAGACACCACAGCCTACATGTTCAAGGTCTTTTCACATCCCTTTAAACAGCGGCCCTGTAGCCATCCCTCAGGCCTATAGTTACATACACTCTAGAGTGTAATCTGCCATTGGAAAATGGATCTAGGGAGGAGGACTGCAAAGACTCTGGAACTGAGCTTGGGGCACTTATGCCAGAGTTCCAGGTTCCTGAACTATGGTTTAGAAATGGCAGCAGGCAGTTACAGCCGCTGAGTAAGTTCCCTTGATCTATAAGATGTCTTACCCCCATAAGAAGGGAAAGACCAGAAAAGGATAAGAATAGACTCCTTTAAAGTATGGAGGCCCAAGGCAGGGCCACTATTACCTGGGAATATAGAGATCCAGGAAATGAGAGTCACAGTCAAAGAGACAGTGAGCTGTGCCACCCCTTTGGGGAGCTCTAGTGGAGGCAGCTCTGAGTGAGAGGTAGGCTAAGCCAGACTTTTTGCACTCAAGCAGAGAGCTAGAGACAGCAGGATTAAACTCCTATATCTTATAGATTGGACTTCTTGCACTTCTTATATTCTTTGTATTTAAGCCCTTAGGTATTGGTTTTTCTTAGTGTTATGCAATATATTTTGTATTTTTCAGCCTATCTTAGCTGTGCTGTAGAGAGCTATCAATACTTGAATCAGAACATCTAAAGGGGTCAGCATCTCTGGGTGCAAGTGAAATGTGACAGAAATAATCAAAGGGAGAGGATATTGGGGGAAAGTGAAATTGAAGAGAGCAAGGTCTAGATCATTCAAACTTTGTACAAAGATAACCCTGAAAGTCCTGAGTTTAATTTAATTAAGAGATAATTTCACTTCTCTTACTTAACTTGTAATTTAATTTTTATAACACTAAATTAATCTGCATAAATTTATGATACAGACTACAATTTCCTAGCTCAAAAGGTATATATATCTCCCTATTGCCCACTATATCCTGTCTAATGCTTCTTTCACTCATTTAATATTTATTCATCATCTACTATATATCAAGGACTGTGCTAGGCAATGGAAATACAAAAACGAACAGAATAAACTTGGTCCTGAGCACACACAGGATGCAGTAGAGATGCTAATAGGTAAAGATGGTAAGTACTGTGTAATCACAAAAAAAAAAAAGAATAGAGTGTTAGGGAGAAAGTAGGAGACAGAGAAAGTAGGAAAGGGGAGAAAGCAGGAGAAATGAGTATTGGGGAGAAAGTAGGGGAAGGAGGAAAGTATTTGCCTACTTCAAATAAGGGAGACTACATTTAAGCAAATACATAAGAAAGAGAAGGAATCGACATTAACGAAGGAGGAAGAAGAATGTTCTAGGAAAAAGAGCAGCATATGCAAAGGCCTTGAGGTGGGGTTATTTGCCTTTTGCAGAAGTGAAAGAAGGACAGTGAACCTAGAGTGTAGCAAAGAAGAGGGAGAATGATGTTGGCATTGGCCAGGGACCAAATTAGGCAGGATTTTTTGGCAATATTCAGGAGTTTGATTTTCTTTCTCACAACAAAGGATTGTCATTGAAGAATTTCCCACAAGGCACTGGCATCAACTATTTTATATTTTATGAAACTCTCATTTGCTGCGTTGTGAAGAGTGAATTAGAATGGATCATGAGTTGATCCTAAAGTACTATGAAAGGCTGGAATAGGCCAGTGAGAAACCATATGGTTTGGTTTTATTTCACAATAGAAATTAGGGGAATTAGGCAAGTTTGAGATACATTCTGGTGACAGAATCTGACCAGTTATGTGAAATTTCTCCAAGCTGCAGTTTCGTAGATGCAAATTTGGAAGAAAATAAATCATTGGGCTTTTTCTGGAGAGATCACAAAAGCAATAAAAATATTTACTGACAATGATTAGAATATGAACTACAGAATTCAAACTGGAAAAGAACAGATGGAAAGAGAGGAGAGGATTAATGGATGAAAGGAAAATTATGGGGTCAGTAAGTTTGAAATGTGAAATTTGTGGAAAAAGAGTAATAGTGTTGATATGAATCTGTTAGGTTGTTTGCTTGTTTGTTTGTCTGTTGCATGCCAAGAAGCCAACTGCATATCCCTTAAATGTTAAAGGGAAAACTATAACCAAATCTTGGATAATACATAGCAGAACCTCATGGAACTTCTAGAAGAGGCGCATGAGATGACTCAGTGAAACCACAACTCATTTCTGTTTATCTTTGCTCATTTGTTTTTCATCAATGTCCAAGAGATAGGCTTTTTTTCTGACTTCAAAGTGTACTAATATATCTCTAATTATCATTCACCCACATTCAGAGGACAGGGTAGATAAAACATATTGGAAAACTAGAGAAGTAACCATGTATCAATAAACCATACAGCTTGAGTAAGAGAGCTAGAGGCACAAAAGGTTGTAGTTGGAGAGTGGAATGTTAGAAAACTGTGAATTCAGAAACAGTGCAATTTCAGATGACAAGAAGGTGTGATATGGGGTGGGAACTGAGTACTGCAAAAGAAGTTCTTGTCAGGGAATCAAAGCTATTCATTATCTATTGAGCAAAGAAAGAAACAAAGGATTTTTCCTGCCTGGGGTGTGGGAAGAGCTGAAGAGCAAGAATCAAAATGAAGACTGCCAATCAGAAGACCAAACTGGAGGTCATGGAAAGAACAGACAGGGAATTCTGTGGGTTAAAGATGGTAAATTTTTAATCTTAAAGGAGCACTGTATTTTATGGAGCAATGGAGACAAATAAAGAGCAATGGGGACACACAGCACAGGTCTCAACCCTCCACTGGCCCCAGTGGCCTATTGTTCCCTTTATCCCTCCAGGTTTCTGCATTATTCCTTGCAATTCTCTTACACCTTCTGATACCTTTGTATTTAATCCTTTGGCAAATGAACTCTTGTTGGAATTTGGGTGTACCATTAATTTCCTTTTAGGACCTTAAGTGATCCAACAGTTACTCTAAAACATCTTGTTCCCATTTTTCTCTTTCATATATATTGGTAAATAATAATTGTATTAGTCTGTTTTCACACTGTGGATAAAGACATACCCAAAACTGGGCAACTTACAAAAGAAAGAGGTTTAATGGACTTACAGGTCTACATGGCTGGGGAGGCCTCATGATCATGATAGAAGGTGAAAGGCACATCTCACATGGCAGCAGACAAGACAGCTTGTGCAGGAAAACTCCTCTTTTTAAAACCATCAGATCTCATGAGACTTATTCACTACCACGAGAACAGCACAGGAAAGACCTGCCCCCATGATTCACTTATCTCCCACCAGGTCTCTCCCACCACACATGGGAATTCAAGATGAGATTTGGGTGGGGACACAGCCAAACTATATCAATAATGATTAAATGTTGGGTAATTACAAATAACCCAAAACTGTGCATATATCATCTAATACTAGATATGCAGTAGATTGTGCTACCTCCATATTAAGGGCAAGGAAACTAAGGCTCAGGAATGTTAAGTTGTGTAGTCAGTAAGTTGCAGAACCAGTCCGAGTCCAATACCTGTACTCTTAAATAAAATTGCTATACCAATTCTGACAAGGGGAACACCAAGATGAGAGGGCCTGATCTCTGCCCATAAGGAGAGAAGCATATTTTTGGTTAAAAAATTAATGTATGTATGTGTGTATGCAGGGATGTATGAATGTATGATATGTATACAGACACACCATACACATATAAAACTTACAATTAATAAGTGATGATTTTCTTGGGTAGACGTAGATGGCACAAGTGTTTAAAAAAAGTGTATGTATTCTAATGAAGAAGGAAGACAAAAGAAGATAATGGTACACATTCTAAACAATGAATGTTATTTGTTTCTTATCTACAAACAATGTGCCTTATATTCTTTGGAAATGAAAACTACTAGAGTTTTTGAAACTTTTAGTTGTAAAGGATGTGTGTGTGTGTGTCTGTGTGTCTGTGTGTCTCTGCAGTGTGTGTATGAGTGTGCGTGTGTGTATTCTTCAAACAACAAACTCCTTGGTTGGTATAGAAAAAATCCACTTGAAAACTTGCCTGAATTTTATCAAAACAGGTCATGGCTTTGTGAAGTTTGCTTGATGCAAGCAGCATTTATTTTAGAAGTAGGAAGGTTAAGGCATTCTTTGCATATAGATAGTCACACAGGAAAATAGCTCAGTAAATTCAAAGCATGAAGAGCAAAGTTGTTATGATTACATTCTATTTCCATTTCATCTGACCTTACGGTGTGTGCTCATTATTTTCTGCTGCTTATCCAACCCATTCCCTAGTCCCCCTGAGTCTGAGGTCAATGCAATGGCATTTCCCCTTGAGAGCATTATTACCTCACGCCCTATAATTGGCTAGTGGAATTAAAGAGATTGTGGTTATGGGAACAGAAAATTCCCCCTTTGACAAAAATGCAGAATTGTCATCGTTTGATTTACTTTTAGCCATTCAAACATTATTCAGTATTACAAGTTAAAAAACATTATTTTACTATTTTTTCTAAACAAAATTTGAGATGTTTGCTATAAAAGTGGGCTGGCTAAAAACGATTAGAAAAGACACTAACAACTTGGAGAAATTCCAGATACTATCAATCCAGACACTTTTGTTGTAGAACAATCCTTCGACATCATTTACAATTCATGGGAGAGTTGTTTTCACATAAGGGAAGTTGTTATCTTCCAAGGTCATACAGAAGAGAGCATACAATATCTGACACAACAGAAACTGACAGAAGGAATATTCTTGGGGTTTTAAATTTGTCATTTTATCTGTAAAAACACAAATATGTTTTTTATAAAATAGCCCATTTATGATATGGCATTTCTGTTGTCAATATTTTACAGAAGGTGAGAACAGTAGTTGGTGTATTTCAGGGAAATTTTTGAATCTTTTCTGAAGACACCAGAACTAGAAAACTAAGCTGAAAATCCTACCATCCCCAAAGTGCATCTCTTAGGAGCAAAAGCTGAGGTGCATAAGTTTTTCCTTGGTAATCTTGTAAACAATAACTCTTAACCACTGGTGGCAAGGGGATGTGTCCATTCAATACCATCAAAGACAGTTGAAATCAAAGAAGCTGAAAATGGAGGTCAGTTGGGTAGCGGCTACCCAGTAATGAAATCTAATACAGACACTGATAAAAATAGCTTTCATATTCATTGAAATTGGATAGTTCATATAGGCTTTTTTCAATTACATTTTAGATTGTTAAATAATTAGGTACTGTTACTTCTGATTACTTGGCAGAATGCAAATAGAAATCTTACATGCATGCCATGCCCTAGAGAGAAAGACCAGGTAGAAGGGAAAGGGAGATGCAGAGGGACAGGGAGAGGGAGGAAGAGAGAGAGAGAGAGAGAGAGAGAGAGAGATTAGGAGATGTGCAGCTAACATTCTTGTAGAATATTGAATATTTAGCGTCCTTCACACTTTCTGAACACCAAACAAGATTTCTGGGGTCAAGATCATTCCAAGTACAGACTTCCCTTTGTTTCATTCTAAGGCTTAAGAAAAATGGCCTTTTTTTTTCCTAGGACAGCAGCATTCCTGAAGGCTACAAACACAAGAGAAGGGAAAATGTTCATGAATCAAATCAACCAAGTTGTGTTTGTGTGTATTCTATGCACTGCAGACAATGTGGAAGAAACAAGAGGTGTATGAGGGACTATTTTGAAAACCAGAAGAACTGAGCTTTCAGATGCCAAGAACACCACAACTTACAAGGCAACTAGGGATCAGCTGGAGCACAAAGCCTGGTTAAATCTAAAACCTCACTTTTTGGGGAGGCTGAAGACTTGATCCAAATTGTACCTCATTTTTCACTAACATGCTGGGCTCCTCTACCTTGGGTAAGTTTAAACCGTATGGACCTCAGCTGATTAATCTATTAATGAAGAATATGTTCTGGATTAGGGATTAGCGTGCATGCTGGAGTCTTCCCTGTTCCTCCACCCACACCACCAATAGGCTTGGATGGTCACACCTTTTCATGTTGAATCTAAAAATGCTGCATGTACTCTGTGTCACGTGTATGACAGAAATATAAACAGGAAGATGGGAAAAGGAGGTCTTAATTTATAATCTTTTACGGGAAACAAACTGCTTTGGATTAATCTTATCCTAAATCAACTGGTTTCTTAATTTCTACTATGCATGAAAATAACCCTGAAAGATTTTCTTCTAAATAGCAGTGTTCAATTCAATCCTTATCTTCAAAGCTCCAAATTCAGTTGTTTTGGGGACAGAACCTGAGTATCCCCTTTTTGAAAAGCACCTCTCATGAATCTTATGTGCTGAAAGGGTTAATAACCATTAATTTGAAGGGGGAGTGGACCTAAAGGGATCAAAACAGTCACACTGGACAATACTTCCCAGGTAAGCATAGCAAACAGAAGAGAGAGGAAAATACCAGGAGAGCTTGCTGCAGTATGTCTCTGTGTAGGAGGAAGGGATTTTGTTAGGCTTTAAAGGTTTAAGCAGGATCTAAATAAATACTGAAAAGGGGGGAGAGAAAATTTCAGATTGAGGATGCAGAATAGATAAAAAGCACAAAAATGAAAAGCAACGTCATGAGCAGAAAGATGTTAAGGCTGCTCATGTTGTGAGCTATGAGAAATTAGATATGCTAAGTGTAGGGAAGATACTGAAATTGACCAGCTTTTATCCTTTAAAGGTTCTTTGAATTGTTCCTATGCAACTGACATAGGAGTGTTACAAAAGCATTCAACCGAAATTTTAAGTGACTGAATAAATAAGTTTTAAATACTTACAGAAAAAAAATCAGTCTTTTGATCTGACCAACAGAGTAGAGAAGCCCTTACTCTAGTAGGAAATGCTGGTAACTAGAAATTCTGCTCTTCTTGTTTAGATCCTAGAAGGAAATGTAAACTGCTTCTGAAAATGTTTTCCTATGAAACCAGTGTAAGAATTCCACAACCAGTGGAACATAATTTAACTTGGTGCTAATGTTAGAGAAAACCCATACCATAAGGGTTCTTTCTCTTTTTATAACAATGTTGAAATCACTGGGGCAGAAAATGAAATTATTTTATACATCATTATGTCACCATAAAGGCTAACAGAGAGCTTTATAGAATGTGAGTATTCGGTATGTGTATGAAATTAACAAAACATCAGTTCAGGGTCCCTCTGTTTTCTTTTCCAATTACTGCTTTTTTGTTTTCTAGCATTTGAGTTCTTGTAGCTGCATCTTTTTCCTAATTAAAGCCTTTTTGTTTGCTGTTTTCTCAGCCAACATAAATCATCCATCCAGCAAGCTTCTCAGTTGAGGCAACATTTCTCATTTAGGATACATACAGTTTAGGATACATTTCTAAAGTTATTTGTAAGATAATATGAGCTCTTAAATAATTTGAGAAAAAATCATTTAACATGATGTAAAAGCATGATAGATATACCTAGACCACGAAAAAAGAGCTTTACACATGATTTCTCTGCTATTTAACTTTGGGTTTTCTAGGCTGCTAAAAATAACCCAGACACACCTGTGTTATTAATTGATACTTTATACTGTAGAGTTTGGGTTATACTGTGTTTCCACTTAAGTGTTGATGGCTAGGCAGCTGCTTAAATTTATCTGGTACATTTGAATGATTTCAAGTTAGCAGGATTTTCCATGATTAGCACAGTAATAATAATAGTAACTCATGAAATGTAAAGCTCTTCATTTAGTTCTGTCAGTGATAGGTCATTATTGTTAATCTTGGCCTTTCTGCTTCCAGTAACTGCCACACAAATAAGAGATTGCATTAGGTAATAATAATAATAATAATTCAACAGAGAATCAATGCTATGCATAAGCATAGAGAAGATGTTTCTCAAACATTTGCTACTCTCCCTTTTATAGGCAAGCTGGAAATCATATTTTTTTTTCTACAGGCTGTAAACATTCATGAAATATCTTAATGTCAGTGAGTATCCTCCAATTTATATCTTTTAAAAAACATATGTTTATGAACCCGAAACAGAGAAGAATTCAAAAGTTTGGGGTTTGGATCAGAATAGGCCCAGACAGCTGGTGTCAGCTTGGAGGGTCTCCTAAAGAAGGCACATTCAAAGGAAAGAAGTTTGGTTGTTTTCCTTGTGAATGGATTCCACTCAGATCAATAATTTCTCAGTATTAAACCAAGCCAAAATTTTCCACGTCTCATCCAAGTTGCTGTTGGATTTTTTTAAAACTCATCCATCATCTTCCTATCTCATATAATACATTTTCATTTTATTATGTATTCCCTTCTAGTCTTTTAAACAGTAAGTTTTTTTAGTCATATGCTATGTATATATGAGTATTCTATAAACACAAATATATTTCCTTGTATATTTAGGAAATAATATTAGCATTATTTCAATATGGCAAAGAAAGAATGTCCAGTCCAACTAGCCATCTGTTAGACTAGATGTTTTTATGCTACATCCCTGTAGGGATTGTCTGAGTCAGGCATGAATACTCGCAGTGATGAATAATTCACTACCGCTGGAAATCTTTGGATAACTCAATTCGTATTTGAAAATTCTCTTTACAATGTAGTAGGATACTTTCTGCATATCGTTCTCTCTCTAGTCTTTAATAACATAAAGATAGAGTCTAATGCGTCTTCCACATGCTAGTGTACATGCTAGTCACATTTCTTGCAGTAATTCCTCATATGACATAGTTTCCAAATCTATCCCTTATCAAATAAATTTCTTCCAGACATTATCTTTCTAATTATAGAAAGATGCATCTATTCAGAGATGCAAGTATTAGAGTATGTAAGCAAAATATGTAAGTAAAGCAAAGTATTAGCTTTGATTTTTGTTTGGTTTTCTTTGTTTTTGGTCTTGTGTCCTTCTTGTTGACTGTATCAAAGTTTACCATTGAATAAAATGACAAGTTATGTAGTTTGGATGTTTATCCCAGCCCAAATTTCATATTGAAATGTAATCCTCAATGTTGGAGGTGGGGTCTGCTGGGAGATGTTTGGATCATTGGGGTGAATCCTTCATGAATGGTTTGGGCCATCCCCTTAGTGATAAGTGAGCTCTCACTCTCAGTTCACAGGATATCTGGTCCTTGAAAAGTGTGTGGCACCTTCCCTCCTGCCCCCACTCTCTCTCTCTCTCTCTGTTTTGCTCATGCTTTTACCATGTAACACGCCTGCTCCCCCTCTGCCTTCTGGCATGGTTGTAAACTTCTCGAGGCCTCCCACAAGCCAAGTAGATGTTGGCACCATGCTTCCTGTAAAGCCTGCAGAGCCATGAGCCAGGTAAACCTCTTTTCTTTATAAATTTTCAGTCTCAGTTATTTATAAAAAATCAGTCTCAGTTATTTCTTTATAGCATTGCAAGAATGGCCTAATACAACAAGGTTGCTAGCCAGTTGAACAGATACTGTTAGTTGTTCACCATAACTCGTTGTGTTCACTACAACCATGGTTTATTCTTACCAGTTGAATTTCTAATGTATTCAAGTATCTAGCATGAGAGAAGATATCTCTATCCTGAGCTTAAGGTTAAATCGGAGTCCATGTTAATTATGATGATTTGTTTTCCTTGTCAGAATTGATTAAGGAGTAGTCATGTGACCCAGGTCTAGTCCATGACATGTGTGAGAAGCCTGCTGTGAGGGAGTAGGGAGACAGGCTTCTGAAAAGTTTTTCTTACAAGTGAGAAGAGAACACATACAGGAACAGCTTCTGTGGGACACTATCTTATCTGCCTGTGATGGCTGGAAATGTGACAGCCTTCTTGTAAGCATGAGGTGGATTGAGCAGATGACAGGCAGACGCACAGATGATGACAAATCAGTTCTTTTTCATTTGTTTTTAAGGGTATTGAGATACAATTTAAATAGAGTAAAACTACAGATACATAAATCTATGAGTTTTGACAAATGTGTATAGTCATATAGCAATATCACAATCAAGATATAGAATAGTTTTATCACCCCAAAAAGTTCCCCATGCCTCTTTGTAGTCAATCATCTCTCCCAAACCCTGAACATTGGTAACCACTGATACTTTTTCTGTCATAGTTTTGACTTTTTCAGATGTCATATAAATAGAGTTGTATAGTATACAGCCTTTGAGTTGGGATTTTAAAATTTAGTATAATAAGTTTGAGGCTTACCCATGTTATTACCTAAAACAGTAGGATGTTCCTTTTAATTGCTGAGTAGTATTCCATTTTATGGACGTGTAATGTGAACATTGGTTCTTAATGGTATTCAGCCACAGAATTAACCAGATTGAAAGCCATCCTACTCTGGGACACATTGATAGGTGAGATTTTTTTTTCTTTTAAACTATTTTGGTATTTTTTGTCCAACTTATTCTAGCTGATACATCAGACTGATCCATCCTACCACAAATAATGTCAAGGATTGAGTTCAAATGTAAGATAGCATGTTGATTCCTGCTGAGCATTTCACCTAAATGCTGAGTCATTCCAAGTAAGTTTGTCTAAAATTACTATCTATAGCCTGTTCACTTAAATTCTATTTTAATAGATTGGGCACACAGTGGCTGTCAAAATGTGTTTTGGCCCTGATTTTGTCATTTAATATGTATGCTATTCTATTGAGTTTATCCTGCTACAATTTGAGTGAGCCTACCATCTTTTATTTTATTTATTTATGTATTTGTAAGAGGGAGTCTCGCTCTGTCGCCCAGGCTGGAGTGCAGTGGCATGATCTTGGTTCACTGAACATCCAAGGTGCAAGCGATTTTCCTGCCTCAGCCTCCCGAGTAGCTGGAATTATACCACACCCAGCTAATTTTTGTATTTTAGTAGAGACGAGGTTTCACCATGTTGACCAGGCTGGTCTTGAACTTCTGACCTCAAGTGAGCCACCCGCCTCAGCCTCCCAAAGTGCTGGGATTACAGGCGTGAGTCACCATGCCCGGCCAACCATCTATCAGCTAATACAACATATCTCTATAACAAAAGTTACTTACATTGAAATCCAAGCATATTGTCTTTCATTATATTTTTTCTTTCTTTTTAGGCAATGCATCTACCCTTCTCAATAGAGATGAGCATATTATTCCAATTGTTTTTAGATTTTCCCCAAACCTATTTTTCTATTTGGAATGCTTGTTCTTAATAATGTATAGAGCTAATCTAAATTAATTATTCTCCATATTAATGTTCAATTATTTGGGCAAAATTTAAGATGTTTACACTCTGCTAAATATTTTACTTATATTCTCTCAGTTAGTCTTTACAATTATTATCTCAACTATATAGATGAGGAAACTAAGGCTTAAATCTCACATCACCCAAGGTAACATGTCTTAAATAAAATTATCTACACTCAAATTTACAAAATGTCAAACAAATAAATTATTTACAACAATGTGTTTTCCTTTTGAAATATGCCTTTTGTAGCTATAAGGGGAAGGTTTAATTTTATTTCATTTCTCAATATTTTAAAAAATAAATATACCAGTCTTCTACACTAAAACCCAATGGCTGCATTCAGTATAAATGTATTCATATGATTTTGCATCCATTTCATATTTTGCAAATTTTTCTAGCTAAAAGCAGAGTAGTATCAATATAAATGATTATCTATACATATGGTCGCCCCCTAGCATTTAACAACATTCTTCAATAAGCCTCTATATCTTGTCACTCATGTCCTGAAATACAGGTCTATGTCTCAATAGATATAATAGTTGTATGCAGCTGCTCTGCCATTTGTTTTTCCTCATAGATGGAATACTGAAGCCCCAAATCATATACTAAAAGGACACTGACAAAACAGACAACCTTCTGCAGGCACTTTACAAAATTTCATTTATGACATGGTAAAACATCATGAGGTTATTTTCTAAATCATCTGTTTAAGCAAGGGCATCAGTGCCCTTTCATAGCAAGACATAAAGCAGGTTGCCCTGGAGAGTTCACTGGTATGCCTGCCCAATGGCCATTTTCCCACTAATTTGCTTTTACAGTCAGTCAGGGTATTCAGTCCTGTCTCCATTAATCATCTCCAGGGGAATGAACCAACAAAGGTTATGATGCTCTGTTTTAGGATGTCAGTCTCATTTGTCTTGAATAAAAAAAATCTCCTAGACAATTAGCCATGGCAATTCCAAAGCTGATAATTGGAGGCCTTTCTTCAATTTAGGAAAGAACCCTGGGAAGTGACAAGAAAGACCACAAAGTAAGGGAATATCCCTATCCTAGTTATGCTGAGACTAATGTGAAATGTGTACAGGAATATCTCATAGATATTGTGGGTTCAGTTCCAGACAACCACAATGAAGCAAATATGGCAATAAAAAAAGCTACACAAATTTTTCGGTTTCCAGTGCATATAAAAGTTACACTATAGTGGCCGGGCACAGTGGCTCACACCTGTAATCCCAGCACTTTGGGAGGCCAAGGCGGGCAGATCACGAGGTCAGGAGACTAAGACTATCCTGGCTAACACGGTGAAACCCCATCTCTACTAAAAATACAAAAAAATTAGCCGAGAGTTGTGGCGGGCGCCGGTAGTCCCATCTACTTGGGAGACTGAGGCAGGAGAATGGCGTGAACCCAGGAGGCGGAGCTTGCAGTGAGCGGAGATCCTGGGCAAGAGAGTAAGACTCTGTCTCAAAAAAAAAGAAGAGGTGGAGCCAAGATGGCCGAATAGGAACAGCTCCGGTCTACAGCTCCCAGCCTGAGCGACACAGAAGACAGGTGATTTCTGCATTTCTGTTTGAGGTACCGGTTTCATCTTACTAGGGAGTGCCAAACAGTGGGTGCAGGACAGTCGGTGAAGCGCACTGTGCGCGAGCCGAAGCAGGGCGAGGCATTGCTTCACTCAGGAAGTGCAAGGGGTCAGGGAGTTCCCTTTCCTAGTCAAAGAAAGGGGTAACAGATGGCACCTGGAATATCGGGTCAGTCCCACCCTAATACTGCGCTTTTCCAACAGGCCTGGAAAACGGCACACTAGGAGATTGTGTCCCGCACCCGGCTCGGAGGGTCCTGTGCCCACGGAGTCTCACTGATTGCTAGCACAGCAGTCTGAGATCAAGCTGCAAGGCGGCAGCGAGGCTGGGGGAAGGGCGCCCACCATTGCCCAGGCTTGCTTAGGTAAACAAAGCAGCCAGGAAGCTCGAACTGGGTGGAGCCCCCCACAGCTCAAGGAGGCCTGCCTGCCTCTGTAGGCTCCACCTCTGGTGGCAGGGCACAGACAAACAAAAAGCAGGAACCTCCACAGACTTAAATGTCCCTGTCTGACTGACAGCTTTGAAGAGAGTAGTGGTTCTCCCAGCATGCAGCTGGAGATCTGAGAACCAACAGACTGCCTCTTAAAGTGGGTCCCTCATCCCTGAGCAGCCTAACTTGGAGGCACCCCCGCAGTAGGGACAGACTGACACCTCACTTGGCCGGGTACTCCTCTGAGACAAAACTTCCAGAGGAACTATCAGACAGCTGAATTTGTGGTCTCAAGAAAATCCGCTGTTCTGCAGCCACCGCTGCTGACACCCAGCCAAACAGGGTCTGGAGTGGACCTCTAGTAAATTCCAACAGACCTGCAGCTGAGGGTCTTGTATGGTAGAAGGAAAACTAACAAACAGAAAGGACATCCACACCAAAAACCCATCTGTACATCACCATCATCAAAGACCAAAAGTAGATAAAACCACAAAGATGGGGAAAAAACAGAGCAGAAAAACTGGAAACTCTAAAAAGCAGAGCACCTTTCCTCCTCCAAAGGAATGCAGTTCCTCACCAGCAATGGAACAAAGCTGGATGGAGGATGACCTTGATGAGTTGAGAGAAGAAGGCTTCAGACGATCAAACTACTCTGAGCTACAGGAGGAAATTCAAAACAATAGCAAAGAAGTTAAAAACTTTGAAAAAAAATTAGAAGAAAGGATAACTAGAATAACCAATGGAGAGAAGGGCTTAAAGGAGCTGATGGAGCTGAAAGCCAAGTATCAAGAACTATGCAAAGATTGCAAAAGCCTCAGTAGCAGATGCGATCAACTGGAAGAAAGGGTATCGCTAATGGACGATGAAATGAAGTGAGAAGGGAAGTTTAGAGAAAAAAGAACAAGAAGAAATGAACAAAGCCTCTAAGAAATTTGAGACTATGTGAAAAGACCAAACCTACGTCTGATTGGTGTACCTGAAAATGACAGGGAGAATGGAACCAAGTTGGAAAACACTCTGCAAGATATTATCCAGGAGAACTTCCCCAATCTAGCAAGGCAGGCCAACATTCAGATTCAGGAAATACAGAGAATGCCACAAAGATACTCCTCGAGAAGAGCAACTCCAAGACACATAATTGTCAGATTCACCAAAGTTGAAATGAAGGAAAAAATGTTAAGGGCAGCCAGAGAGAAAGGTCAGGTTACCCACAAAGGGAAGCCCATCAGACTAACGGCTGATCTCTCAGCAGAAACTCTACAGGCCAGAAGAGAGTGGGGGCCGATATTCAACATTCTTAAAGAAAAGAATTTTCAACCCAGAATTTCCTATCCAGCCAAACTAAGCTTCATAAGTGAAGGAGAAATAAAATACTCTACAGACAAGCAAATTCTGAGTGATTTTGTCACCACCAGGCCTGCCCTAAAAGAGCTTCTGAAGGAAGCACTAAACATGGAAAGGAAAAACCGGTACCAGCCACTGCAAAAACATGCCAAATTGTAAAGACCATCGAGGCTAGGAAGAAACCGCATCAACTAACGAGCAAAATAACCAACTAACATCATAATGACAGGATCAGATTCACACATAACAATATTAACATTAAATGTAAATGGGCTAAATGCTCCAATTAAAAGACACAGACTGGCAAACTGGATAAGGAGTCAGGACCCATCAGTGTGCTGTATTCAGGAAACTCATCTCACGTGCAGAGACACACATAGACTCAAAATAAAGGGATGGAGGAAGATCTATCAAGCAAATGGAAAACAAAAAAAGGCAGGGGTTGCAATCCTAGTCTCTGATAAAATAGACTTTAAACCAACAAAGATCAAAAGAGACAAAGAAGGCCATTACATAATGGTAAAGGGATCAATTCAACAAGAATAGCTAACTATCCTAAATATATATGCACCCAACATAGGAGCACCCAGATTCATAAAGCAAGTCCTGAGTGACCTACAGAGGGACTTAAACTCCCACACAATAATAATGGGAGATTTTAACACCCCACTGTCAACATTAGACAGATCAATGAGACAAAGTTAACAAGGATATCCAGGAATTGAACTCAGCTCTGCACAAAGTGGACCTAATAGACATCTACAGAACTCTCCACCCCAAATCAACAGAATATACATTTTTTTCAGCACCACACCACACCTATTCCAAAATTGACCACATAGTTGGAAGTAAAGCTCTCCTCAGCAAATGTAAAAGAACAGAAATTATAACAAACTGTCTCTCAGACCACAGTGCAATCAAACTAGAACTCAGGATTAAGAAACTCACTCAAAACTGCTCAACTACATGGAAACTGAACAACCTGCTCCTGAATGACTACTGGGTACATAAGGAAATGAAGGCAGAAATAAAGATGTTCTTTGAAACCAGTGAGAACAAAGACACAACATACCAGAATCTCTGGGACACATTCAAAGCAGTGTGTAGAGGGAAATTTATAGCACTAAATGCCCACAAGAGAAAGCAGGAAAGATCCAAAATGGACACCCTAACATCACAATTAAAAGAACTAGAAAAGCAAGAGCAAACACATTCAAAAGCTAGCAGAAGGCTAGAAATAACTAAAATCGGAGCAGAACTGAAGGAAATAGAGACACAAAAAACCCTTCAAAAAATTAATGAATCCAGGAGCTGGTTTTTTGAAAAGATCAACAAAATTGATAGACCGCTAGCAAGACTAATAAAGAAGAAAAGAGAGAAGAATCAAATAGATGCAATAAAAAATGAAAAAGGGGATATCACCACCGATCCCACAGAAATACAATCTACCATCAGAGAATACTACAAACACCTCTATGCAAATAAACTAGAAAATCTAGAAGAAATGGATGAATTCCTCGACAAATACACCCTCCCAAGACTAAACCAGGAAGAAGTTGAATCTCTGAATAGACCAATAACAGGTTCTGAAATTGTGGCAATAATCAATAGATTACCAACCAAAAAGAGTCCAGGACCTGATGGATTCACAGCAGAATTCTACCAGAGGTACAAGGAGGAACTGGTACCATTCCTTCTGAAACTATTCCAATTGATAGAAAAAGAGGGAATCCTCCCTAACACATTTTATGAAGCCAGCATCGTCCTGATACCAAAGCCTGGCAGAGACATAACCAAAAAAGAGAATTTCAGACCAGTATCCTTGATGAACATTGACGCAAAAATCCTCAATAAAATACTGGCAAACTGAATCCAGCAGCACATCAAAAAACTTATCCACCATGATCAAGTGGGCTTCATCCCTGGGATGCAAGGCTGGTTCAACATATGCAAATCAATAAATGTAATCCAGCATATAAACAGAACCAAAGACAAAAACCACATGATTATCTCAATAGATGCAGAAAAGGCCTTTGACAAAATTCAACAACCCTTCATGCTAAAAACTCTCAATAAATTAGGTATTGATGGGACGTATCTCAAAATAATAAGAGCCATCTATGACAAACCCACAGCCAATATCATACTGAATGGGCAAAAACTGGAAGCATTCCCTCTGAAAACTGGCACAAGACAGGGATGCCCTCTCTCACCACTCCTATTCAACACAGTGCTGGAAGTTCTGGCCAGAGAAATCAGGCAGGAGAAGGAGATAAAGGGTATTCAATTAGGAAAAGAGGAAGTCAAATTGTCCCTGTTTGCAGATGACATGATTGTATATCTAGAAAACCCCATTGTCTCAGCCCAAAATCTCCTTAAGCTGATTGGCAACTTCAGCAAAGTCTCAGGATACAAAATCAATGTACAAAAATCACAAGCATTCTTGTACACCAATCACAGACAAACAGAGAGACAAATCATGAGTGAACTCCCATTCACAATTGCTTCAAAGAGAATAAAATACCTAGGAATCCAACTTACAAGGGATGTGAAGGACCTCTTCAAGGAGAACTACAAACCACTGCTCAATGAAATCAAAGAGGATACAAACAAATGGAAGAACATTCCATGCTCATGGGTTGGAAGAATCAATATCGTGAAAATGGCCATACTGCCCAAGGTAATTTATAGATTCAATGCCATCCCCATCAAGCTACCAATGACTTTCTTCACAGAATTGGAAAAAACTACTTTAAAGTTCATATGGCACCAAAAAAGAGCCCGCATCGCCAAGTCAATCCTAAGCCAAAAGAACAAAGCTGGAGACATCACGCTACCTGACTTCAAACTATACTACAAGGCTACAGTAACCAAAACAGCATGGTCCTGGTACCACAACAGAGACATAGATCAATGGAACAGAACAGAGCCCTCAGAAATGATGCCGCATATCTACAACTATCTGATCTTTGACAAACCTGACAAAAACAAGAAATGGGGAAAGGATTCCCTATTTAATAAATGGTGCTGGGGAAAACTGGCTAGCCATATGTAGAAAGCTGAAACTGGATCCCTTCCTTACACCTTATACAAAAATTAATTCAAGATGGATTAAAGACTTAAATGTTAGACCTAAAACCATTAAAATCCTACAAGAAAACCTAGGCAATACCATTCAGGACATAGGCATGGGCAAGGACTTCATGTCTAAAACACCAAAAGCAATGGCAACAAAAGCCAAAATTGACAAATGGGATCTAATTAAACTAAAGAGCTTCTGCACAGCAAAAGAAACTACCATCAGAGTGAATAGGCAACCTACAGAATGGGAGAACATTTTTGCAACCTACTCATCTGACAAAGGGCTAACATCCAGAATCTACAATGAACTCAAACAAATTTACAAGAAAAAAACAAACAACCCCATCAAAAAGTGGGCAAAGGACATGAACAGACACTTCTCAAAAGAAGACATTTATGCAGCCAAAAAACACATGAAGAAATGCTCATCATCACTGGCCATCAGAGAAATGCAAATCAAAACCACAGTGAGATACCATCTCACACCAGTTAGAATGGCCATCATTAAAAAATCAGGAAACAACAGGTGCTGGAGAGGATGTGGAGAACTAGGAACACTTTTACACTGTTGGTGGGACTGTAAACTAGTTCAACCATTGTGGAAGTCAGTGTGGTGATTCTTCAGGGATCTCGAACTAGAAATACCATTTGACCCAGCCATCCCATTACTGGGTATATACCCAAAGGACTATAAATCATGCTGCTATAAAGACACATGCACACATATGTTTATTGTGGCACTATTCACAATAGCAAAGAGTTGGGACCAACCCAAATGTCCAACAACGATAGACTAGATTAAGAAAATGTGGCACATATACACCATGGAATACTATGCAGCCATAAAAAATGATGAGTTCATGTCCTTTGTAGGGACATGGATGAAACTGGAAAACATCATTCTCAGTGAACTATTGCAAGGACAAAAAACCAAACACCACATGTTCTCACTCATAGGTGGGAATTGAACAATGAGAACTCATGGACACAGGAAGGGGAACATCACACTCCGGGGACTGTTGTGGGGTGGGGGGAGGGGGGAGGGACAGCATTAGGAGATATACCTAATGCTAAATGACGAGTTAATGGGTGCAGGAAATCAACATGGCACATGGATACATATGTAACAAACCTGCACATTGTGCACATGTACCCTAAAACCTAAAGTATAATAAAAAAAAATATTAAATAGAATGCACCACTAAAAAAAAGAGAAAAGTTACACTTTACTGTAGTGTGCAATAACATTATAGCCAGAAAATGTACATACTCTAAAAACATTTTATTAAAAAATGCTAATGATCAGCTGAGCCTTCAACGAGTCCTTATCTTTTTGTTTGTTTGTTTTTTGGCTGGTGGAGGGTTTTGCCTCAATGTTGATAGCTGCTGACTGATCAGGGCGGTGGCTGCTGAAGGTTGAGGTTGCTGTGGCACTTTCTTAGGATAAAAATAAAGTTTACTGAATGCAATAGCATGCAATGCATTTTGATAACATTTTACCCAGAGTAGAATTTTTTTTCGAAACTAGAGTTAATCCTCTCAAACCCTGCCACTGCTTTATCAGCCAAGCTTACATAAAATTCTAAGCCATTTATTGTCATTTCAACAATGTTCACAGCATCTTCATCAGTAGTAGATTTCATCTCAAGAAACCACTTTGTTTCCTTATTTATAAAAAATATCTCCTCATCCGTTTGAGTTTGATCATGACATTGCAGCAATTCAGTGACATCTTTGGGCTCCATATCTACTTCCAGTTCTCTTGCTATTTTTACCACATCCACATTTACTTCCTCCACTAAAGTCGTGAACCCTTCAACACCATTCATGAGGGCTAGAATTAACTTATTTCAAACTCCTGTTAATGTTGATATTGTGACCTCCTCCCATGCATCACGAATGTTTTTAATGGCATCTTTCCAGAAAGTTTTCAAGTTCAATTTACTTTGACCAGATCCATTAGAGGAATTAATATCTGTGGCAGCTACAGCCTTATAAAATTACTTCTTAATCCATGGGCTTCAGAATGGAGGTGTTATTAGGCACGAAAACAACATTAATCTTCTCATACATATTCATCAGAGCTCTTGGGGCACTAGCTGTCTTGGCAGTGAGCAGCAATATTTTGAAAGGAATCTTTTTTTCTGAGCAGTAGGTCTCAACAGTGGGCTTAAAATATTAAGTAAAACATGCTGTAAGCAGATGTACTGTCATCCAGGCATCATTGTTCCATTTATAGCACACAGGCAGAGTACATTTAGCATAATTCTTTAGGGCCCTAGGATTTTCAGAATGGTAAGTCAGCATTGGCTTCAACTTAAAGTCATGAGCTGCCTTAGCACCTCATAAAAGAGCAAGTCTGTCTTTTGAAGCTTTGAAGCCAGGCATTGACTTCTCCTTTGTAGCTCTGAAAGTTCTAGACGGCATCTTCTTCCAATAGAAAGCTTTTTCATCTACATTGAAAATCTGTTGTGTATTGTAGCCACCTTCATCAATCATCTTAGCTAGGTCTTCCTGGATAATTTACTGTAGTGTCTACATCAGCACTTGCTGCTTCACCTTACACGTTGATGTTAGGCAGACAGTTTTATTCCTTAAATCTTAGGACTTATGGACCAACCTCTGGTAGTTTCCAACTTTTCTTTTGCAGCTTCCTCACTTTTCTCAACTTTCATAGAATTGAAGACATTTAGATTCTTGCTCTGGACTAGGCTTTAGTTCCTGTCGTAGCTGGTTTGATCTTCTATCCCGACCACTAAAATTTTCTCCATATCAGCAATAATGCTGTTTTGCTTACTTATTCATGTGTTCACAGGAGTAGCACTTTAATTTCTTTTAAAAACTCTTCCTTTACATTCACAACTTAGCTAACTGGTTGGGGCAAGAGGCCTAGATTTCAGCCTATCTTGGCTTTCAACATGCCTTTCACAGTAACCTTAATCATTTCTAGCTTTTGATTTAAAGTGAGAGATGTGTGATTCTTCCTCTCACTTGAACACTTAGAGGCCACTGTAGGGATTTTAATTGGTCTAATTTTTGTTGTTGTTTGTTTTTGAGATGGAGTCTCACTCTGTTGCCAGGCTGGAGTGAAGTAGTGCAATCTCCGCTCACTGCAACCTCTGCCTCCTGGGTTCAAGCTATTCTCCTGCTTTAGCCTCCTGAGTAACTGAGACTACAGGTGCATGCCACCACGCCCATCTAATTTTTTTGTATTTTTAGTAGAGACAGGGTTTCACCATGTTAGCCAGAATGGTCTTGGGCTCCTGACCTCGTGATCCACATGCCTCAGCCTCCCAAAGTGCTGGGATTACAGGCATGAGCCACAGGGCCCGGCCTCTTTAATTGGTCTAATTTTAATAGTGTTAAAATTAGAGAATAGGGAGGCCCAAGAAGAGGGAGAGAGACAGGGAAGTGGCCTGTCAGTGAAGCAGACAAAGTACAAACAACATTTATTGATTAAATCTGCTGTCTTATATGGGCATAGTTCATGGCACCCTGAAACAATTACAATAGTATTATCAAAGGTCATTGATCACTGATCACCATAACAGATATAATAATAATAATAAATTGAAAATCGTGTAAATTATCAAAGTGTGACACAAAGACAGGAAGTAAACACATGCGGTTGGAAAAATAGTGTCAACAGACTTGCTCAGTCAGAGTTACCATAAAACTTGTGTCTGCAAAAATTCAGTATCTGCTAAGTGCAATAAAACAAGTTGCCCATAAAGAAGTACACAAAGAGGATTCTTACTTCATGAGACAACTGCTTCACCTCCAAGCATGAATGTCTTCACAGTAATAATGACGGATGCCTCTGCTGTAGCTTTTTGAAGCACATCTATTATAAACAAAGTGATTTGAACCCATTAGCAGTAAAGATGATCAGCCTATTTTTTAAATAGTAGATAGTTTGATTTTCCTCAATTAACTTAAACAGATATGGCACTAAGGATAAAATGTATGTATAGTGCATAGAAAACTATTTTGGGAGAACTGGGAAATGCATTCTTTGGGGAATGCACTCCGTTTCAAACCCAGTCTCTGACACTTACATCCAAGTAATCTTGGCCAATTCCAGACTTTCTCTGTGCCAAAGTTCTCTTATCTTATCTTATAGAACACAACTTTACCTACCCACCACATAGCATTACTGAGAAGATTAAATAACATATTTCATGTAAAGTGCAGAGAACAGTATATAGCACATTATAGATGTTCAATTAACGGTAGCTATCATTATTATTGTTGCAGTTGCTGTTGTATATGTGAATTACAGTTCTACTTTTGGACATCATTTGGAGCTTGGAGCTATCTGTACCTTGTAGGTATCAGAATCATCAAATCATTTGGATTCCACAAATACTACACCATCTAAATCAAAAGTAAAAAATCCTATGTTTTTGAAATATATTTTTTCAAGGAAAAGACTTAAAAAAATAAACTTTTTCAGATATTTAAATATAAGATACATAAATATTCTGTTATTCAGCATGAAAATGTGCTTTCTACGTCATGGTTTCAGATGTTTTCAAAATATATTTGTTCTCATCTAGAAGGCACTGATAGAGAAACAAACAAAAAAAAGGTAAAATAAGAATCATCCTTAACAAGTATGTTTTACTGAATCACCAGAGAAATATTCTTCCCGTCACATGCCTTTTCCACACTTTTCCGTTTGAACTATTTCTTACATCTCTGCCTTTGAACTAAAAAAAGCATAATCAAGTATTTATAAATAATAGCAATGATATGCTAGGTAATATATGTGGAGTGCACATAAATGCACAACACTATTGCTTCATGTGTATTATCTTGTGAGGTCTTCACAATGAATGTATGAGGTCTTATTATTATTGTCATTTTATAGATGGAGAAACTAAGGCACAGAGAATTTTGAGAACTTGTTCCAATGTATCTAGTAAGAAAAAGGCCTGCCACTGAATCTCTGGCGTATGCTGTTAACCAACTGCATTTCACTTCCTCTAAAGCCAGCTGTCCAGAGCATGGCCATAGTGCCACACCCCCACTGATTATAATTGTCCACTTGGCTTGACTGGCTATCTAACAATAATCTTCCTGGTTATTTTTTACAGAATTCCATTTTTACCTTTCTAGTTTTTTTCTAAATATATTCTATATCATAAAAAACAAACTCTCATAAGCACAAAGAATGAAGGTTACTCGAGTCTGATTTCCTTCACACCTACAGGTGTGGTGAATGAACCTTCCATGTGCAGACACTGAGTCAAAAGAAACATCTGTATATTGCTAATGTCTAGATTTACTAAACTGGACTATAAACTAATTGAATCAACTACTGAACACATCTCCCCTACTGAAGACACCTACCTCACTCAGTTTTGTCACAGTTTGGTGGGGATAAGTGATTACCATTATGATGCCTTCGCTACGTTTCTGGAATTTCCATTTGTATCTGAAAAACATTTCTTTGTGTTTCTTTTTAATTCTCCTTGGTGATTAATAGTCACATGTCAAAGGAAAGGGGTTAAATTTTGCATAAAGCCAAAATTAATTTAAACAAAAGGATAGAAAAATGAATACTTTAGCACTATGGCCAAAGGAAGAGAGACAAAATAAAAGAAAGAGAAAAAGAAAGAGAGAAACATAGCAAATAGAAAAAGAGAAAAAGAAAAAAAATGTCTTCTTTGTATGGTTATAATAGATCCAGAATGTGATTCTGAAAAAAAAGTCACCAAGAACAGTTTGAGTGGTATTAAATTGTATTCATTGTAATATGTGCGTAACCTCCACAGATAACGTCTAGAAAGTAAAAACCAATTTGCTAAACCTCTGAGAAAAAATACTCTCAATTTTATCTTATTTTACCTTTTTTTTTTTTTTTTTTTTTTTTTTTTTTTACAGGCACTAAGTAAAAAATTCTACATCTTTGAATCTCCACAGAAGATCGTGAGATAGTGAAGAAAAGGAGTTTGTTGGAATGTGGACTTCTATTCAAACCTGTTTGTGTGCCCCTCTCTTGATTTCTTAAGCAGCCAAATGCCTCATTTCTGCATACTATTCTTCCTTGGGCCTGCTGCTCTGGAATTTTTGACTCTAATCCAACTGCAACTGTGGAAAGAGAGTAGTTTTAATAATAGTGGAAACTTACTGTTATTATTCAAACTTTACATCATCCTGAAACAAAAATATTTGTTTGTAAGATATAGCCTTTCGTAAGCCCACATTATCTAACACTCTATTCTTAGGTTCAATTAGCAAAAGCACTCGCTTTCTTTTCAGGGTTTTTCTCACCTTTCTCAGTTAGATCACTTCCTAAACTGTATTCTTCACCAACCTTCCCTCCTCCTAGCCAAATAATTTTAGTCTCAGGAAAGAACTCTTTGGGTTGTATTGTTTATGGCAGGATCAGTCTTGCTAATTCTTCCTGAGTGTTCTCAAAGTGTGGCTTGTTTCCAAAGCCAAAATGCAAAATAATGCGATTTCTGTGGTTTCCTGCATGATCCAATTTAAGGCATTTGGAGTGCTTGTATTTTATAGTATTAAAAGGTATTTCTTAAATTTTTTATTGAAATAATCCCTAAAAATTATTTGCATGGTCAGTAATAGATAAATTATGTGGTCAATTAATGAGTACCATTATAAACATGTGGTTATGTAACCTCTAAACCCAAAGATCTATCACAAATAAATAAAGTAGAATCCAAATCCTATGAGAACAAATTACATGCCTCTAGTTTCCCTTTGGAAACAGCTGTACTGAATCAGGTGGATGATGAAGGCCAACTACACTTGGCTTTGAGAGTTGGCCTTAATTAGCATCCATGACTCTCACTAAAATTTATGAGGATAAACTTTCTTTGGACATAATAGTCCCTGCTGTTTTGTTATCTCATGCAATGCTCATTGGCTTCCATATTCAAAGTGCTGTAATATGCCCAGGGCCTGTGTAGACAGCAATAGTAGCATCTTCTTGCTAAGGCTTTTCAGGGTTGTAGGATATTTTCTCAGATATATTTAATAGCAAATTTCCACGGAATTTATGAATCATTAAATTAGATGTTTTCTTGCTAGGCAGAAGTAATGCGGGGAATCATTCTGAGTGAAATCCAACATTAAAAATATTATTATGTGTATTTTCACAAACATTTATACCAGATGGCAGTTACTAAAGGCTATGTAGTTTTATTTATCATAAGTACTAGATAGGCTAAAGTTTTTCAGATGGTCACCGCTATCTGAAATTTGAGATAAATTTAAGCTCTGTGAGGTTCACTTTTATCCTGAAAAGAGGAATGTCTTTGCAGACGGCTTCAAGACATGCACCTGGGATCCATGAACCACAATAGTTGTATACTTTCCATTAATTGGCTCTACCTAGAAATTACCCGATGGTGCTCAAAGGTTGGCTGGGATTACTTAATAATCTATAGATGGAGGTGAGACCAAGTTTGATAGGAACCAGTGAAACTTGCTCAGATTATGCAAGAATGTTATAGAATGTGAAATTCCATCCAAACCTGCTTTTCAATAGAATAACAGGTTCCATTGAGTAACACTGTCTTGTCAAATAATTTAATGTTTAGTTATTATTAAATTATTTTTTAAGAAAGTTAGAAATTTTCTAATTTGAAATGAAATAACAATCAGAAAAACTTAAATCATACCAAGTGGGTCACCATTTAATTAACTGATTCCATTTTCTTATTTAACATTCTCATTAATTTACTTACGCCACTTTTGGAGGCCACTTTAATTTCTGTTGAACATTAATAAATGGATATATGGGTATTTAACAAAGGCTATATGTAATTAGTAGCCTTTACCAATAAATTGCAAACAAGCACCTAACTGGACTTCTTTTTCCCATCTCAAAGGAAAAAACCTAAATCACTTTACTCTGAGAAATAAAACTTCATCTGTGAATGTTTGGTTGGGATCTCAATATTTTGCCATTTATAAATAAGATCAGATAAGCCATGAGTATATCTTATTTTGATTATTTTCAAGTACAGCTGTTAATTTTGATAAATTTATATTACAAATAACCATTGAAAATTTTGAAAATATGATTAAATGAAAAATATCCGTAATCACCAAGGCGTAACTACTCTTCATATTTTGGTATATAGCCACTCAGACGTTTTGTTGTGTACATAACTGTATATAGAAGTATATATGCATTAATGTATAAATTATAGATCTATAAAATCAACAAAGTTATAAGGTAATTAAATGTATAATACAAAATATGGCATAATAAAACATTTTGAAATGAAAACAATTATAATTCTATACTACTACAATTGTTCCCACTTTTAATCTTACCTTCTGGTCTGTATTCATATTGCTACTTAATTATAATTATAAAATTCGTACTTCAACAACTACTTTGATAAGAAAATTGTAACTGCATTTCTGTTGTTTTAAGGGAATTATTTTTTACAAACATTCATTCCCAATTTTTACAGGAAGTGAAAAACCATGACATTTACCTCAGAGGCATTTTAGCCTTTTTGGGTGACAACTCAGTAGACTTATGAAAAGCAATAACATAAAAAATTCCAAATATTTGATTTCCATGTGGGAAGCAGCTGTTCTTTTTCATGCGATTGAAAGAAAAATTGTGTGCTCTCTACTCTACCTGGCTTTCTGTGGCTCTGACCATTGAAATTTCATTCCTACTCAGATGCATCTTTGAGGGTTGGTGATAATACAGATGCACTTATTAATATTTATTTTGTGACAAGCACTGTGCTATGCAGTTTACAGGTATAACCTCATTTAATTCTCAGAACAGCATTTTAAAGACTAAGAAACTAAGGCTTACAGAGGTCACATATCTGGTACACAATCACACAAATAATAAAGGGTAGAGCCAGGATTTTTTTCTCCTTGATGCCAGAGCTTGATCACCAGCACTGTGTTATCCTGCATTCCTCTGGGTAGGTACATTCCACTGTTGATTGGGAGATTAGTAATTGGATGTCTTCTGCTGGAACCGCCATATCCAATCAATTGTCCTATAGCTTGGGGTAAATACTTGTAGCTTTCAGAAAGTGGTCTAGCCTCAGGAAATCTACTCCTGGGAAAGCTCTTGACACACCTTTTTCCCCTAGTGATTCATTCTTTATTTTTTTATTATTATTATTATACTTTAAGTTCTAGGGTACATGTGCACAGCATGCAGGTTTGTTACATATGTATACATGTGCCATGTTGGTGTGCTGCACCCATTAACTTGTCATTTACATTAGGTATATCTCCTAATGCTATCTCTCCCCCCTCCTACCACCCCACAACAGGCCCCGGTGTGTGATGTTCCCCTTCCTGTGTCCAAGTGTTCTCATTGTTCAATTCCCACCTATGAGTGAGAACATGTGGTATTTGGTTTTCTGTCCTTCTGACAGTTTGCTCAGAATGATGGTTTCCAGCTTCATCCATGTCCCTACAAAGGACATGAACTCATCATTTTTATGGCTGCATAGTATTCCATGGTGTATATGTGCCACATTTTCTTTATCCAGTCTATCATTGATGGACATGTGGGTTGGTTCCAAGTCTTTGCTATTGTGAATAGTGCCACAATAAACATACATGTGCATGTGTCTTTACAGTAGCATGATTTATAATCCTTTGTGTATATACCCAGTAATGGGACAGCTGGGTCAAATGGTATTTCTAGTTCTAGATCCTTGAGGAATTGCCACACTGTCTCCCACAATGGTTGAACTAGTTTACAGTCCCACCAACAGTGTAAAAGTGTTCCTATTTCTCCACATCATCTCCAGCACCTGTTGTTTCCTAACTTCTTAATGATCACCATTGTAACTGGTGTGAGATGGTATCTCATTGTGTTTTTGATTTGCATTTCTCTGATGGCCGGTGATGATGAGCATTTTTTCATGTGTCTGTTGGCTGCATAAATGTCTTCTTTTGAGAAGTGTTTGTTTGTTCACATACTTTGTCCACTCTTGGATGGGGTTGATTTTTTCTTGTAAATTTGTTTAAGTTCTTTATAGATTCTGGATATTAGCCCTTTGTCAGATGGGTAGATTGCAAAAATTTTTTCCCATTCTGTAGGTTGCCTGTTCACTCTGATGATGGTTTCTTTTGCTGTGCAGAAGCTCTTTAGTTTAATTAGATCCCATTTGTCAATTTTGGCTTTTGTTGCCATTGCTTTTGGTGTTTTAGACATGAAGTCCTTGCCCATGCCTATGTCCTGAATGGTATTGCCTAGGTTTTCTTCTAGGGTTTTTATGGCTTTAGGTCTAACATTTAAGTCTTTAATCCATCTTGAATTAATTTTTGTGTCTTGGCTAAGTGCCTTGAACTAATTCCCCATGCAGACTCAGTCATTTTCTGCTTCTACCTTATTTCTTCCCCCTAGATCTGTAAGTTTATGTCTTCCCTCAAATCAACCTGCATATACTTACCTCATCTTCAATTTCTTAGCCATTTGAGACATTTGAGGGATCCTCAGAAATTTCCAAAGCAAGTCAGTTCCCCAAAAGCAGTCCATATAGTTTTCTAGTTGCTGAGGTCAACATTTTTGGAGTCAATTGCAACACAGTGAATACCTGAAAAAATGAATGGAATTCACCTCACACTTTTTGAAGTATAATCATTTTAGGATGCAACTCATTACTTTGGAAATAGAGTGCTCAATAATGCAAGCCATTTTTAAAATGATACTTAAAATTTAGCTGATATATTTTAATAATCCATGTTATATATTAACACTTGACCCCAGAACTGAATTCATCTCAAAATTATGAAATAATTATGGAAGTTAAATAATCAAATAGGCATTAAAACAAAGAAAATAACTTTTATACACATACACACACACATATACATATATTTCACTTGTTTTGGTCTAGGTCAATTTCTGACTGTCAACATTCCATACCTTGGCTATGTAACATCTTATACAGAATGTTCAGAAGCAAAATAACGCAATTTTTGGCTTCCTATTTCCCTTTAGTTGTCCTGATTCCTGAGGTTTCTTCCCTGCATGAGCTAGGCTATCAATAGTTTTTTAACCTATGATTACAAGGTCAAAAATCAATTTCCCCAAACTGGGTGAAAATCGATTTGTTATTGTTTTAGATACCATATATAAGTGAACTCATGAAGCTTTAAAAATGTCAAATTCATAGAAATGAAGTAGAATGATGGTTACCAGGGGCTGGAGAAAGGGAGATATGGGTAGATGCTGATCAACAGGTACAAAGTTTTCGTTATTCAGCATAAATAAGTTCTGGGGATCTAATGTACAACAATGTGGCTATAGTTAACAATAATGTATCATATTGCATATGTGAAATTTGCTAAGAGGGTAGATCTTCAGTGCTCTTACCAGGTAAAAAAGTAACTATGTGAGATCATGAATGTGTTAATTAGCTTGACTGTAGTGAATATTTAATAATATATGTATACATACATTGTATACATATATCAAATCATCAATTTGTACAACTCGAATATATGCAATTTTTAATTGTCAATCATACTTCAGTGAAGTTGAAAAAAACATTTACTTGTTGTTTCTGGTAGCATTTTTTATTTTCTTCTAAGAATCATGCAAAAAAGTACCATGAAGAACAATAAGAGGTAAATAAAATCTCAAACTAAAGAATTATGTATATATTCACAAATTGAAACCTTCTCAGAATTAAAAAGCCATTGACCATGTTGGTCTCTATAACTAATGTGAATCTCATCCAATCACATTTAGAAGATTTATCTTAAGATCAAGTGGATCTTTTTAAAAATTTCACGTAAAAGATGACTTAAATCAAATACTGATTAATACACAAAGAAAGGAAGAGACATGGGCAAATTTAAGGGCAAAAAAAAATTTAGGGGGGTGGTGGTGGTTTATTATGACCAGAGATAAACCCATCTATTTACAGCTTTCAGGGAAAGAAAATATTTTTTTTCTGACCACAGCTGAAGAGAGATCCTGACAGAGCTTTCCTGCTCCCCATCTCCCATGTCATCAGCGTATTCTGGGAGAGGAATCTAAGGTGGTTTTCCAGCTAAGTGGTTACAGCTGTTTCCACAGTCTCAGTCAGATGGAGTTTCTGTGCATATTGACTTTGGCTGAAATCTTTCCCTGGAGCCCAGCAGCATAAGAGCATTTGCTCTGAGGCCTGGGACTCTGGACAAACATTCCAGAGTTTCTGAGTTCTTAACATTAACATTTGATGAATTCTTCTCTTAATTTCTTCTGGAGAAAAGTCAAAGATACTGGATGACCCCCTTTGCCCTGTGACAACCATAATATGTCCCCCACACAGAATTCTTATCCTTCTTTATATGTAGCGAAAAACCTGAAAAAATAATAATGTGCACAAACGATGCCAATTCATGAAACTATGCATTCTTTTAAATACGTTTCAACACATCTTGACAGTTTTCTGAAATACCAGGCTCCTTTGAAGTTTTTTAAAATGAAAGAGAAAAATAGGCTTTAAAACAAACCCTGAAACAATTGTGTCAAGGGCTCTGAGAAAATTTGAAATGTAGTTACAGAGTCAATTAAGGAGGTCAGCTGTCATAATCATACTGAGGTAGAATAGCACTTTTTAATGTTATTTTGTGAACCTTTCAAATATAGTCAATCTAATGCCTACTTTCAGTTACTTTCTATTGTGGGTCCTCATATTAATCATGAGAGGCAAAATTAAAGGTTGATTCTTCAACATATGAGAAATTGAACAAAAAAATTATTATAAAGACATCTTTAGGAAAAGGTTAATTTTTGTTAACTGGCTGTCATCAAATAGGTCCAAACACATAATGGATAAAACTTGCCTTCATTTGGTATAGTAATAGAGGCATATAGGTTTTGGTTTCTATTGCAGGATTTCAGTTGTAAATAAGAGAGAACATTCTGACAAAGGTTATGGAAATGATAACTTGGAAAACAAACAGAACCTTAGAATCATTTGCCTAGCAAGTTCTAAAAGTGTGCTTTTAAAAATTATTTTCAAGGGTCAGCCAGGATAGTCAAGGTAGGTATTAAAATCATAACAAATAGCATTTCCAAGTTTCATCAAGTTCACTACTGTAATTAGGTAAGGGTATATTAAAACATCAAATGGCTACCTGCAGGGTAAGTTTATTTTATATACACACACAAGCACATACAGATTGACAAATTTTATATATCAGTACAGTATCTTATACGCTTTTATGTATGAATTCTTTAGAAAAGAAACTTTGTTAGGGCACAGCCTTTGTTTTTTAGATTGATTTGTTAAACAAAGCACATAGCAAATAACATAGAATCTGTAACTATTTCATTTGCAACATTATTCTAAGGGCAAACAAATAAACTACACATTGTTAATATAACTGTTGTTGTTTATACCCCACCTATTTAAGGATAACTAAGAGCTTATAAAGTTAACCAATCTTAACTTGGACGGTATAATGTGATGCCTAAAAGTGTGCTCTCAGGAGATAGGTTACTGGGTTCAAGTCGCACCTCCTCCCTTTACTAGCTGCTTGACATTAGGCCAATTATTTATCCTCTATACCTCAGTTTCCTCATTTGTAAAGTGAGAATAAAAATTAGATCTAATTCCTAAACTTGTATTCAGTAAGTATTGTACTCATAAGTATTAAATTTGTATTTAATTTAAGATGCTTACATAGCACCAGGTATGTAATTCACTCTCAATAAAATAATAATTGTTGTCTTTCTATCATAATGCAACTCACTTCCTAATTAAGAAATTTCTTCTATAACATCAATGTCTGTGATCAACTCATGTAACATTAAGTATTAAAAGTGACTTAACACTTTCTGGAAGACCCCAGGGCTATGTTGGATAGCCTTAATGGTTAAAAGTTTTATTTTTTGATTTAGGCAATATCTATTAGGTTGGCGCAAAAGTAATTGCCGTTTTGCCATTAACAGCAACTACTTTTGCACCAATACTTTCCGAAATTTTCTAGCTATCCAGATCAATTCAGATCATTTCTACTTTCCTCATTGAAATCATCAAATACTTAAAGTCTTCTTTAATTCCATCTCAACCCCCATTCATACCTACTTTCATCCAGACCAAACATGCTCTGTGCACTCAGGTATTTCTATTATATGATTTTTAACAGTCTCTCCCCATTTTAGTATCAAGGTTTGAAAACTCTTAATTTTTTAGTCCCTGAGCCTAGCAGGTATATTTCTTTTCTCTGACTTCAACAGTTACTTACGTTGACACTATTAATCTTTTGGCTATATTACTTGGGGTCAAATAAAACTCACTGTTTCCTTTCTTATAATTCCATTTTTGTAAATCAGCCTCCCATAATTTTTTTCATTGTATTGATTTTGTGAGTTCATCGGCTCTAAGACTTCTGTTTTTAAAAGTGACAGAGTAGCTTGTATCAAACCAACTCACTGACCAAGAAAACCTATAAAAGCTGGACAGAAAACAAAAAAAATGACAACACAACATCCATGGTTGTTGCAAACATTAGCCATCAAAAAAGACAGCCCAACTTGAGAGGTCAGTAACACTAGGAGAAGAAAAACGTATTGAGGTGGGTGGGCACATTTTTCATCACTTCTTTCTCTCCAGAACAGTAACAACCTGGAGCTTTAATCAGTCCCACACGGTTATGGAAACAAAAACTCCAATTAAGAGCTATCAAAGCAGGCAAATCCCGGAGAACAAAGGAAACACAGAGAATTGAGTCTCATATTTGGTATGCCTTTCCTTCCCAATTTCTTCACCCAATTTTTTAGGCCATGAAATTGGCCTAAACCAAAGCTTTAAAGAATTGAGAAGGGAATAAATCAAATGAAAAATAACTACTGAGAGGCCAAAAGCCAAGCAGAGATTTTGGCATTTTACTGGACTGGGGAGGGAAAAAAAAATGTCGTTTGACTTGGCCAAAGAAGAGGAGCCTTCCTTTGTAAATACTTTAGACCTTCAGTTAAGACCCCTAAAAGTCTATGATAGGGTGGAAGCAGACTGGAAATAAATCAATCTTCATAGAGCTTACAACACAGTAAACCATTATCTCACTTCTTAAACTGATTCAAGATAATTTCTAACCTCAGAGCCTGTATAATTTTTTAAACAAAATATCTGTAATGCACTTGAATGGACATCTAGGATGAAATATATAGAGAATGAAATAAGGAAAACCCAGAGAAAACCAGGCAACAGACAGGCTGTAGGCAGGAATGACATTAGAGTTAGATATATGGATTTTAGAATAACTAATAAGTCAAAAAAAGATGTATAATTTCACCCCAAATTGAATATATACATACATATAAATCAAATGAAAATTTTAAAACTGAAAAAAAGTCTGTATCTGAAACTATAAAATCAATAGATAGACTAACAGCATGTTAGACACAGAAAAAGAAAGGATTAGTAAACTGGAAGATAGGTTACTAGAAAACATCAATACCAACAGATGAAGACAAGAAAGAATGAAAAATAAATGTGAGCCAAAAACACATGTGAAATACAGTTAGAGTGAAAAGATAAATAGAAATACATTAATAGAAGCAAAAGAAGAGAATGCAAAAAATATAGGAAAGGAATATTTGAAGATAATCTGCATAAGAATTTTCTCAAATTTCAAGCTGCAGATTCAAGAAGCTCTGTGACCCTCAAGCATTAACTGCCATGTCTAAGCACATCAAGGTCACACTGATAAAAACCAAAGGTAAAGACAAATTTCTTAAAATCAGCTCCGTTCCCCCAACTGAATTCCATATCAATTCCATAAACAGACCAATAACAATATTGACAGTTGACTTTTCAAAAGAAGTGACACAGCTAGAAAACAAGAGAATATTTTCCAGTATTAAAAGAAAATTACAGCCAACCAATAATTTTGTACCCAGTGAAAAACATCAAATGTGAAGATAAGTGAAAGAATTCATCAGCAGAAGACACATGCTGAAGGAAATACTAAAAGGAGACTTCAGATTAAAGGAAATAATCTCTACTGAGACCACAGAAAAACAGACAATTATAAAAATTCATGGGAAATGTAAATACGTGGGTAAAACCCAATGAGTATTTATGCTACACAACAACAATATCTTTTGAGGTTTTAAAATGTATATATAACTCAAATGCATGACCACAAGCACAAAAGGCTGGAGAAGGTAAAAGGGACTAAAGTGTTTTGAGTTTTTTTTTTATTATCTTGGAAAGGTAAAAGTAACAATTTGTTGTTGACTCTAGTGCCTGGGAAAAGTGAGTCTAGGTTCTTCTCTCGATCTTTTCTCTTGAGGTCGGTTGGTGTGTCAGGAGGTCACGGTTTTATCCATGGCATTTTTGGAAATAGGTTATTGTCTAACAGTTCTTTGCCTTGATAGGTTACCCATTTTCTGGTCCTTAGCTAGAGAAAGCAGCCATTTGTTGGGGCTTTTTGGTTTACTTCCCTTGATGTTTCTGGGTTTCCAGCTTCTTCAGCTCTGTGTCTGGGATATATGTGGCAAAAAAAGAGAAAGAAACCCAGAAACCTCATCATCATATGTCATTCCTTGGGTCCTGAAGTCCCTAGCCACCTAGCTGGTCTGACTTTTCTCCATCTGTTAAAGGCTATATATATATATATATACACATGTATATATATAAAATATATATACGTATATATATAAAAAATATATATATACGTATATATAATATATATAATATGTACGTATATATAATATATATGAATCCTTATATATATGATAAGCCTTCTTATATATATTTTATGTGTGTGTATATATAGAGAGAGAGATAAAGAGACACAGTTACACACACACACACACACACATGCACACACAATGTCCCAAGTTTTTAGTCACATTTAGTTGGAGGAATGGGGAAAAGCATATCTACTCGATTTTTTTGGAAGCAGGATTTCCTCTTAGTGTAGCTTTCATTCTTAAAGAGTATTTTTGCTGGAATAGAATTCAGGGTTGGCAGTTGTTCCCTTCAGCACTTTAAATATTTTCCATAGTCTTCTGGATTTATAATTTTTTAATGAAAATGTAGCCATTATTTGAATATTTTTCACCGTATGTAACAGGTTTTTTTTTAATTTTTTTAAATTTTATTTATTTTTTTATTTTTATTTTATTATTATTATACTTTAAGTTTTAGGGTACATGTGCACAACGTGCAGGTTTGTTACATATGTATCCATGTGCCATGTTGGTTTGCTGCACCCATTAACTCGTCATTTAGCATTAGGTATATCTCCTAATGCTATCTCTCCCCCCTCCCCCCAACCCACAACAGTCCCCGGAGTGTGATGTTCCCCTTCCTGTGTCCATGAGTTCTCATTGTTCAATTCCCACCTATGAGTGAGAACATGCAGTGTTTGGTTTTTTGTCCTTGCGATAGTTTACTGAGAATGATGTTTTCCAGTTTCATCCATGTCCCTACGAAGGACATGAACTCATCATTTTTTATGGCTGCATAGTATTCCATGGTGTATATGTGCCACATTTTCTTAATCCAGTTTATCACTGATGGACATTTGGGTTGGTTCCAAGTCTTTGCTATTGTGAATAGTGCCGCAACAAACATACGTGTGCATGTCTTTATAGCAGCATGATTTATAGTCCTTTGGGTATATACCCAGTAATGGGATGGCTGGGTCAAATGGTATTTCTAGTTCCAGATCCCTGAGGAATCACCACACTGACTTCCACAATGGTTGAACTAGTTTACAGTTCCACCAACAGTGTAAAAGTGTTCCTATTTCTCCACATCCTCTCCAGCACCTGTTGTTTCCTGACTTTTTAATGATCACCATTCTAACTGGTGTGAGATGGTATTTCATTGTGGTTTTGATTTGCATTTCTCTGATGGCCAGTGATGATGAGCATTTTTTCACGTGTTTTTTGGCTGCATAAATGTCTTCTTTTGAGAAGTGTCTGTTCATGTCCTTCACCCACTTTTTGATGGGATTGTTTTTTTCTTGTAAATTTGTTTGAGTTCATTGTAGATTCTGGATATTAGCTCTTTGTCAGATGAGTAGGTTGCAAAAATTTTCTCCCATTCTGTAGGTTGCCTGTTCACTCTGATGGTAGTTTCTTTTGCTGTGCAGAAGCTCTTTAGTTTAATTAGATCCCATTTGTCAATTTTGGCTTTTGTTGCCATTGCTTTTGGTGTTTTAGACATGAAGTCCTTGCCCACGCCTACGTCCTGAATGGTATTGCCTAGGCTTTCTTCTAGGGTTCTTATGGTTTTAGGTCTAACATGTACGGTCAGTTTTTCTATGGCTGCTTTTAAAATTTGATTTTTACCAATGGCTTTTAACAGTTTTACTTTGACATGCTGAGGTGTAGCTTTATTTTATTTATCCTGTTTGGAATTTTCTGAGCTTCTTGAGTCTCTAGATTTAATAATTTACAATTTTGAAAACTGTTGACTATTTTACTCTAAAATATCTTTGTATTACTCTCCCTCTTTTCTCTCTCTTAGATTTCAATAAGACATATGTTAGACCATGTATAATTGTCTCACATGTCCCTGAAACTGTTAGCTTCCATTGCTTTATCTCATTTACAGAAATAATTTCTACAGTCTATCTTCATGGTTATTAATTTTTCTTCTCTCATCTCTCTTTTGCTAGAAAGCTCATCCAGTGAATATTTTATTTTACATATTGTATTTGCAGTTCTAAAATTTTTATATGTTGAATTTTTATTTTGATGTTTCCTACATTTTCATTCATCATAGACATATTTGACTTTATGCCCTTATGCATATTTATAATAGCTGTTTATAAATCCTTGTTTGCTAATTTCAATGTGTCATTTCAAGATTGGTCTTTTCTACTTATCTTTTCTCATGAGAATTTGTCACTTTTTTTTCTGATTCTTCATATGTTGAGAAATTGTGAATGCTATGTTGTGGAGCCTATGGATTGTTTTATTCCTTGAAAGAGTAATGCTTTTTTTCTTAAAGCAGGCAATTAACTTGATTGAACTCAAACTTCAAATTCTGTCTCCTGGTGGTAGTTCAAATCTAAATTCAATTATTTTACTCCCTTATCTAGGTTGTTTGTGTCTTAACTGTATGTGTGTTTCAGAGTTAAGTCAAATATTTGGGGCGGACTTTTACACACAATTAGGATCTTTTCCTATCTCTGATTCACCTTTACAGAGTTTTCCCCTTGATTTCAGTTGATTACAATTGCCCTTAATTTTGTCCTGTGATTCTGTGAGCCAGAGAAACTGCAGATGTCTCTGTCGAGTTTTAACTGCCACTCGTGGAGCTAACTTTATTCTGATCTGAATGTAAAAATCATAAAAATGAGTAATTCATCTATGCCATAAATTCTTTCAAGTGTTCACTCTGCTCCAAGATACCTCTAATTTTATGCACTGTTCCACTTACTCTATAGTTGTTTCCTTGGATTTACTACTGAGTTTATGCTAATTATCTGCAGGATGGTAGGATTGAATAGAATCTTACTTTATCATGACAGATGTAGAACTTCATTAATTAAATTAGAGTGATTATATATCAGTACTGATTGTTTTGTTAAGAAAATCTTACTGTATGTTACTGAACTACAGACACATAGACCAATGGAACAGAATAGAGAGCCCAGAAGTAAACCCAAGTATCTATGGTCACTTCAACAGGCCATTAAGAAAATACAATGGCTCATGCCAGTCATCCCAGTACTTTGGGAGGCCTAGGTGGGAGGATCTCCTGAGACTAGGAGTTCCAGACCCTCTTGGAAAACATAGTGTAACCCCATCTCTACAAAAATTTTGAAAAATTCACCTGGCATGGTGGTGCGCACCTGTAGTCTTGGCTACTCGGGAGGCTGAAGGGAGGATCTCTTGAGTTTAGGAGTTCAAGACTGCTGTCTTGAGGAGAGGAGAGGAGAGGAGAAAACTCAATGGAGAAAAGACAGTCTATTTGATAAATGGTGTCGGAAAAACTAGATATCCACATGTAAAAGAATAAGAGTGGACCCTCATCTTATACCACACACAAAAATGAACTCTCAATAAATTAAAGACATAAACATAAAACCTGAAGCTGTAAAATTCCTAGAGGAAAGCCTAGGGAAAAGCTCCTTGATACTTTCCTTGGCAATAATATTTTTTATATGACCCCAAAACACAGGCAACAAAAACAAAACAAGTGAAACTACATCAAACTAAAAAAATCTACAAAACGAAATGGCAGCCAGTGGAGTGGGATAAAATATTTACAAACTATCTATCAACCAATGGAGTGGGATATAAGAAATTTACCCAACTCAATAGCAAAAAAAAAACAAGTTTTAAAAATGGGCCAATGGCCTGAATAGACATTTCTTCAATGAGGATGTACAAATGGCCAACAAATATAGGAAAATGTGCTCAACATGACTAATCATCAGGAAAATGCAAATCAAAACCACAATGAGATAACAACCTCACACCTGTTAGGATAGCTATTATCAAAGAGATAAGAGATAACAAGAGTTGGCAAGGATGTGGGAAAAAAGGAATCCTAGTTCCACTCTTGATGGGAATGTAAATTAGTACAGCCATTGTGTAAAACTGTATGGAGCATCCTAAAGAAATTAAAAGTATATCTACCATATGATCCAGCAATCACTCTTCTGGGTATATCTCCGAGTGAAATGAAGTCACCACTTCATGAAGATATGAACTCCCATATTCATTGCAGCATTATTCATCACAGCGAAGAAGTTGTGACATATGTACACAAACACATACATACACATACAATAGAATATTATCCAGCCTTAAATGAAGAAGGAGATTCTGCTGTTTATAACATAGTTGCATCTAGGGAGCATTATACTAAGTAAAATAATTCAAAGGAAGAAAATCACTGCATGACTTCACTTATGTGTCAAATCTAAGTTTTTTTAATGAATATATAAAAATAGAGTATGAAGGTGGTTACCAGTGTTGGGGGCTGGAGGAAATGGAGAGATATAGATCAAAGGGTACAAAGACACAGTTGTCTCAGATGAATAAGTCTAGAGATCTAACGTAGAGCATCAGGACTATAGTTAATAATATTGTATCACATACTGGAAATTTGTTAATGGGGGTAGATTTTAGTTACTCATACCACAGAAAAAAGAAGAAAAAGCAACTGTGAGATAATGGATATATTAATTTATTTGACGGTAGTAATCATGTTGTATGCCTTAAATATATACAATAAAAACAAAAACACAGAGAACATCTTACTGTGATATTTAATAAATAAAATAAATACATATTTGCTTGTTTTTTTCTCCTAATCTCAATCTGCCTGATCTTTCTTTCCTCTTCTCTTTTTCTCAAGGTGATATCTAAAGAGGTCCCAGGGATAATGTTTTGAAAATTACTATATAAAATTATTTCTAAGTTATCTCTAAGTTATCTCAATTACATTTTATGTAAAAGAGATATTATTGAACTAAAGTATATTTTAATAATAAAATAACATTTAATGTTTATTAATAACATTTTGTTTATTAAAAATTAATTGCAACACTTCAGAGATAACTTAGAAATAATTTTATATAGTACTTCTCAAAACATTATTCCTGGGACCTCCTCTTCAGATAACATCTTGAGAAAAAGAGAAGAGAAAAAAAAAAAACTGGCAGATTGAGATTAGGAGAAAACAACCAAATATTTATTTATTTTATTCAATAAATGTAAGTATTTAACAATAAAAATACATAATTTTCTTTCACAAACTTGAAGAAAATATTTGCAAACAGAAATAACTAATGATATAAAATAGTTCATGAGGTCTTCCCAATCAATAAGAAAAAAAAAGGAAAACAGGATATTAAGAGACAATTCAGAGATACAAAAACTTAAAGGATAATAACTGTAGGGCTAAAAAAATTCTTAAATTCACTAGTAAACAAATAAAAATTAAAACCAGTTGTCACTCTATCAAATTGAGCAAAACATAAAAAGCCTGATAATACTAAGTGTTGGTGAAAATGTGTAGCAACACACACACAGGAATTTTCATGTGTTACTGGAGAAGAAAAAATTGTCATGACCTCATTGGAGAAATTTGGTAAAAATTAGTGATGAGAAGATAAGCCTAAGCTATGAACAAGAATATCACTTCTATGTATATACCCTAGAGAAATCCTCAACCACAAGGATATCTTAACAGGAATTTTATAGCAGCCATAGTTTTTAAAAACAAAACTTTGGAAAGAATAAAAATGTTCATTAATGGGATGTTATGGGCTGAATTTTGTACCCCCAAAATTCATGTCAAACTATTGACTCCCAGTATTTCAGAATGTGATTATGTTTGGAGACAGTCTTTAAAGAAGTATTTAAGTAAAAAGTAGGTTATTACAGTGGGCCTAATTCAGTATGACTAGTGTTCTTACAAGAGGGAGAAATTTGAACACAGAGGTGTACCAAGGGAAGACCATGTGAAGACACAGTGAGATGATGGCTACAATGAACTGAATATTTGTGTTTCCCCAAAATTCATTTGTTGAAATCCTAACCCTCAATATGATGGTGTTATGAGGTAGGGCCTTTGAAAGCTGATTAGGTCACCAAGGTGAGGACCTCATTAATGGAATTAATGTCCTTACAAAAGGAAGCCAGAGAGGTCCCTCCTATTTCCACCACATAAGAATATGAGAAGACGTCTGTCTGTAGCCTGGAAAATCACCCTCACAAGAACTCAAACATGTTAGCACCCTGATATTGGACTTCTAGCCCCCAGAACAGTGAGAAATAAATATCTGTTGTTTATAAACCACCAAGCCTGCAGTACTCTGTTATAGCAGCCTGAACTAAGACAAATGTCATCTACACGCCAAGAAAAGATGCCTCAGAAGAAACCTGCTGGCACCTCAACATCAGACTTCCAGCTTCTAGAACTGTAAAAAATAAATGTTCATTGTTTAAGTCATACAGTCTATGTCACTTTGTTATGGCAGCCTTAGCAAGCTAATACTGAGGGTTAACAATGCATTTTCGTGTATTCATTTATTACTATAAAACAATTAAAATTAGTAAATTAGAGCTAAAGCTGTCTTAAATGCATATATAATTTTGAGGGAAATAAGCTGGAAAATGACATATATAAAATGATTTATAAAAGCATTAAACACACAAAACTCTACAGTTTATATACATGTATGTATGCAGTTTAAAAATAAAAACATTTATGGGAAGATGGAGGAAAGAAATGAAATTGTGGTGGTAACTCTACTGTACATGGGAGAGAGAGGAAACAAGTCAGCTGAAGCCAACATGCAAAATATAACATCTCCTTAACCTAGATAGTGAGCACATGGGTGTTTTATAAATTAAATTCTATACATGTATGTTTAAATATATAATGGTATAAAAAGTAGAGGTGGAACATCATTATCATATATTGACTCATTTTATATAATTCCATTGTTAATTACTCTCAAGACTTATGGCAGCAATTTTCATTTAAAATTATTTCTTGAGGTATCTTTTACAATAGAATTTACATGACTAGAAGTGAATTGTGTTTCTACATTACTTATCATGTCATAGAACAAAGATAGCTGTAAGCACCCATCAAATGGCTGCTACTATTTCTAAGATGGTACAATTTTAGAGATGACTTAAATTCCCAGTAAGGAATAATAAATTTAAATGACAGAAAATGTATACCAAAAATTCTACTTTTTAAATCTCAATTTTCTAAGCAGTGTTGGTTTGCATGTGATTTGCATTACACAGGTTAAGCATTCCTAATCCAAAAATACAAAATCCGAAATCGAAATTTTTCCACACCTGACCTTAGGTAGTGGGTCACAGTCAAAACATAGTCACACAACATACAGTTTATTCAGTGTCACCAAAAGCAAAAAGACCTCCCAGCCACCTTCAGCTGCAATATATTTCTTCTGTTCAAGTCCAAATCTCCCCATGCAATCATGCCTACAAGAAATAATAAAATTGCATGTGTGGAGGCTAGATGTACAAATGATTAACTTCCCCAGGATGCCCTTCAAGGGGCTAAGACTTACGTGTTTTAGTGTGTTTTGTTTTGTTTTTATAGACAGGATCTCACTTTGTTGCCCAGGTTGAAGTGCAGTGGCCTGATGATAGCTCACTGCAACCTCAAATACTTAGGCTCAAGCAATCCTCCAGCCTCAGTAGCTGGGACTACAGGTACGCACCACCACACACGACTAATTTTTAAAAATTTTTTTAGAGATGAGGTCTCACTATGTTTCTCAGCCTGCTCTTGAACTGACCTCAAGAGATCCTTCCGCTTCAGCCTCCTGATTAGCTGAGATTACAGTTAGCCACTGCGCCTGACTAACTCATCATGTTTTTTTGTTTATTCTCTGTTCTCTGATGTAAAGATATGTTTGAAATGTCAGGAAGCTCTATAATAGTGATTTTAAAAAATAAAATAAAAGAGGCAGCATACATAGCAAAGAAAGACCGCTGGAGAAAATGAACAATGGTGTAAGTGTGAAACATCTTAGAGCAGATGATGGTGTTGGGATGACCTCCATATATGACCTGAAGAAATAGAAGGATAAACCGTTGAGGTTCTATGCTGAAAGCAGTGAACAGAGGTAAGGAAAAATAGAAAAACACTGCATAAAGCTAAAAATGAAGGTCTTAATCATGTATTGAAAGTGTGGAACTGCTGGTGTTGCAGTAAACACGTGCTACTTGATGGTATGCTGATCATGAAACAAACAAAGATATATCACAATGAACTTTAAATGGAAGGGAACTGTGAATATTCAATGGGCTGACTGTAGAAATTTAAGAAAAGACATAGCATTAAATTTTTAAAGATTCATAGTGACAATACATCTACTGACACGAAGTAGTGGAGAAATTCATTGACTACTTTGCCAAGATCATTGCTGATGAAAATCTGATGCCAGAACAAGATTATAATGCTGATAAGACATCATTGTTTTGGTGTTATTGTCCATGAAAGATGGACTACAGCTGATGTGTCAGCCCCCACAGGAATTAAGAATGCCAGGGAATAACTGTGTTGAGATGTGCTAATGCTGCAGGCACACATAATTATAAACTTACTGTGATAGGCTAAATCTTGCATTCCAGCTATTTTCAAGGTGTGACTTTCTTACCAGTTCATTGTTACACAAACAAAAAGGTATGGATTACCAGGGACATCTTTTCTGATTGGTTTCACAAATATTTTGTATCAGTGGTTTGCACTCATTGCAGCAAAGCTGGACTGGATGATGACTGACTGCAAGATATTGTTATTGCTTGACAACTGTTCCACTCATACTACAGCTGAAATTCTCATTAAAAATAATGTTAATGCATGTAATTTTCCCCAAATGTGACTTTATTAATTCAACCATATGAACAAAGTATCCTTAGATCCATGAAGAGTAAACACATAAACACTTCCTTGAAGAGCATGCTAGCAGCAGTGAACAGAGGTATGGGTGTCAAAGGTTTTCAAAAGAACTGTAGCATGAAGGATGCCATATATGCTATTGCCAATTATTGGAACACAGTCACTAAAGATACAGTTGTGCATGCCTGGCATAACATCTGGCCTGCGACTATGTTCAGTGATGGTTAGGAACAAAGTAATGACTTTGAAAGATTTTGTATGTCAAATGAGAAAAAAATTATGTTTGACCCCATTATATATGCAAAATATACCTTCAGAATCCATCAGTAACCTGCAAGAAGTGGATATCAAAGAAGTTTTATATACTAATGATGAGACAGTTGTTCATTCATTGATGGTGAAATTGCCTAGATGGTTCTGAAGCAAGGTGATCATGAAAAAGTGACAATGAAGATGGCCTTTTTAAAACTGCAGAAAAAGTGCCTATGACGATACGGTTAAAACGTGTGATGGGCTTCTTAATGAACAAGGAATCATGTCAGCTTATCAAATCAAAGAGACACTTCTAAGACAATAAGTCATTGTTAATGAGGCAGATGATCCTGAAGGAAACATTTTAAAAATCCATCCAGCAGAATGCCTCCTCATCCCCAGAAAACTCACTTTCTGGTCCCTCAGCCCCTCAACTGCTTCTGATGTTTTCTCTCAAAAAAAAAAAAAAAAAAAAAAAACTGTGTATGGTAACCTTTTAATCAAAATAGCATAATAGGTGGAGGCTGAAAGCCTGCTGTTGTTGGTTGTTACTGTTGTTTAACAGCTGATACAGGTATTCTGGTGATGCTACTGGATTGCTTAGTTACCCTGAAAACATTTTTTCATTGTGTTAATAACATCAATTTTTTACTGTTAAGTACTTATATGTGAATAAAGATGAGAAAATGATTGCTTATCAGTAGCATACAAATTCAGTGTCAGGAAAGATGTGATGCGGAACAACCACAGATTGTCAACATGGGTGGCTGAGATGGTGACACCAGTACCCTCTGATGGTTCAAGGCACACATACTTTGTTTCATGCACTAAATTATTAAAAATACTGTAGAAAATCACCTTTAGGCTACGTGTATAAGGTGTATATGAAGCATAAATGAATGTTGTGTTTAGACTTGGGTTCCATCCCCAAGATACCTTATGTATAGGCAAATATTCCAAAATCTGAAAAAATTCAAAATCCAAAACACTTCTGGCATTTGGGATGTGGCATCCTCAACCTGGATTAATATTTTTCCTCTTACTTCTTAAGTAATCACTACTTTAACTGCTTTAAATATTTCATTTATAAAAGGTGGTAAAACTATTGTTAATTTACTTACATTGCTGTCATCCTACCAAGCAGCTTGGTGAAAAAGCTCAACAACTAATGTGGAAGAAAAAAAGAGAAAATTTTTCTTCCACAACTAGATACAGATTAGACACAGATTAGAAATACTATTATTAGTAATTATAATATAATCAACTTGATAAGTTGAGTGTTTTAAAAAAGTTACAATTAAACATAAAACAAAAATTTCTCCAAGTCATTCTTAGCATTAGAGATGTGTATTTTAAGATGTATTTTCTGATGGGGTCAGCACAGATCACGTAACATTTAAAAGACTCACAGGGTAATTTCTGTATTGCACAGCTGTAGGGCCATGAGAGAATATTTTTATTCCCTAGGCAAAGTCAGTCTATTAGAAGCTTTTAAAACTGATGTTTAGGATGAATCACATGCTGGAATTGGAAAGAACTCTTAAAGATAATTTAATTTAACCACCTTACTGTAGTGATGAGGAAACTGAGGCTCCCCAGAGTCAAGGGTCTTGATCAAAGTAGTAGAGGAAGTTGGGGGCAGAGCCAGGAGTTAAACTCATCTATAATCTATACTTTGACCTTTAAAAAAATAAAAAGCCTACTTCATTTAATAGATGCTGACATTAAATGCTCAGTTCTTTTTTACTTTAAAAATGCTTCTGGGAACGCTTAGTGGGATTTCTATGAAACTTACTTCTGGGTTCTGAATGTAAGCTAAGTGTAATTCTAACCAGCTGACTTTGTGTATGAAATCACTGGCACTTTCCAGTGTAGGTTCCTTTGAAGGTGCGCAGATTTTCTGCCAACTGCCAAATTGGCTGGGCAAGCATGGGCACTGAAAACTACCCCACAGATTTTGGAAACCTGTCCAAATCTGTGTCCCTTCCTTCCTAAGCGTCACTAGCACATCTGAAATTTGAAGAATGCAGTTAAGGATGGTGAAGAGCAAACATCCCTTCTAAGGTGATCACTATTTCCACCTTCTTGTTCTCATTCCTTTCTTTCTCCACTCTTAAATAATATTAAGAGCTGCCAGTTTACTGCTTTGACGATAAAAACGAGTCACAAAATAGATTTCTAAAACAGTCTAGAAACATTTTCTAAATGCCTACCATATTCAGGCAGTATGCTAAATATATCCAAAAGCATATAAATATACCATGAATCCAGGAGAATCTAGACAGCCCAGGTCTTCCTCCAGATTATTTTGACTCAGAATCCATTGTTGGTGGCATAGACAATCAGTACCTTTTCTCATTCCCAATAATCTGTCATACTTGAAGATGGTAATCCAGTGTACATATGTATTTGCAAATTTATGTAAATAAGCCCAGATCATATTGACAAATGGAGACCCCTGCCTATCCTTTACATAGAGTCTTTCTTGGAATCTAATCGAGAACCCCGACGAATCTACTGCCACCATTAGCATCACTACTACACCTGCAGGCCTTCAAAGATGCACCTCAGCTCCAAGCAGAGTAAAAGAGGCTGGCTCACAGGAAAGAGAAATCAATGGAGGAGACGGGAGAGTGAGGAAAGGAAAACACCTACCATTTCTATATGATAAGCAGAGGATGTAAGGAGGTAATTTTTTTTAATGGCTTTTTTTTTTATCAGAAACAAAAAATAATTTCTTACTTTTTTTTTTTTTTTTTGATACAGGGTCTCACTCTGTGGTGCAGGAGGGAGTGCAGTGGTGTGATCACAGCTCACTGCAGCCTTGACTTCCCTGCCCCAAGTGATCCTCCTACCTCAGCCTCCTGAGTAGCTGGGACCACAAGTGAGCCTGATCGTGCCTGACTAAATTTTTTTTGGTAGAGAAGAGGTCTCACTATGTTGCCCAAGCTGGTCTCAAACTCCTGGGCTCAAGTGATCCTCCTGCCTCCGCCCCTCAAATTGCTAGGATTACGGGCATGAGCCACCCTGCTGAGCCCCAAATTTTTAACTTTTCTTGAGAGCATCAGTTAAGCAACTTATAAAGTTTTACATATCTGTATTAAAAGATATAATATCAGTACAAGCAATGATGTCTATTGTGTCTCTATTTTAAACAAAATGGGCTATGAGAGTTACTCACACAGAGCAAGGAGAGGATTTCTACCTAAAATTAATTAAATCATAAAAAGAAAGAGTTTAGAACTAACTACTACCATTTGTATACTCAGCAAATATTATAGGCCTATTGGCAAAGCTATTTGTAAAACAGAATTTGATGAAACATGAATTATATTTATCTTAAATTTAGAATCTAAAATATTACTAATAAGAATGATTAAGCTGTCTAATATATATTCTGTTTAATAAAAATTAAATTAAAAAATACATATATTAGAAAACCATTTTATTTCCATATGGACCTGAGACTTAATTAACAGAACATCAAAATAGTACTGAGAAATACTTTATCAAGTGCTCTGATCTCAAGTGGATATAGTAATTACCTTTAAAAAATTAAGTACAGTATCAGAACAAGTGGGATTTTAAAGAGGTAAAAATATCTAGGAACTATTATAAGTTTAGAAATTGAATTGAGAATACTTGAGATACAATATGGTGGTTCCTCCATGCAAAATTAAGCAATGTTTGTTACTCATAAAAGGTTATTTCCTGTTTGTCTGCTTGTTTTTTTTCTCCAAAGCCTATAGAATAGGATCTGGCTTTATAATGGATTTAATAGAGAAACAACACATAGTTCCAGGCCTTCCAAAGTTGGGTGTTGGTTTGCTCATTCTAATTATTTTAGTACTGCAGTAGGTCAAAATGGAAGTATGTTGAGTAAGGCTCTGGGGAGTCAGAGTGGAGCGGGCAGAGGACAATCTTCTTGCTGAAGGACATAGCACTTAAAATCAATATATGCCTTAGAAGGGCTAAACCTAGGTATTCACCTGTGACAATGATCTCTCTTAATCAAATAAAAAGATACCTTCCTTCCAGAAAAATCAGAAGCTAAAGTTATTAATCATAATGAGGTGCAGAGACGGTAATGAGAAAGGAGTGATGGCAGTGCCATATGTAGTTACTTTGCCCCTGGCTAGCTGTGTGACCATGGAAAACTTCTTGTCCTTGTCTAAGTCACAGTCTCCTGTCTGTAATATGATGATTATAAGAGCACTAATTTTGCAATAGTCATGAGGATCAAAGGACAAGGTGAAGAAAACATGTAGCACAGTGCTAGGAGAAGCAGCAGACTCTTTATAAAGGGTAATTGTAATATTTTATGAGTCCCAAGTCAAGGTAGAGGTTACAGAGAATAGAATTACTCTGCTCTAGAAAATAGGAAGAATTTAGCTTTCTATTCCTGAAAAAGAAGAGGCAAAGAAATGCCAAATGCCAAATGAGAAAAAGTGTGTGTGTGTGTGTGTGTGTGTGTGTGTGTGTGAGAGAGAGAGAGAGTGAGGGGGGGGGGGGGAGAGAAGCTGCTCAATGCAAAAAATAAAAACACTGACAAATTTAAAAATAGACAAATGCAAATAATGAAATGTGCTCTGAGGAAAATATACAATGCTAGAAAGAGCTGGAGGGTGGAGACTTTATCATGGATAGCCAGGGAAGTTGTGAAAAACCCTCATGGCAAGATGAAACTAATAATTTAAAGATATGGGGGAAGAGCGGTTCAAGCAAAGGGAAGAGAGCTTGTATAAAATGTGCTCAGCATTTCAAAGCAAAAAGAAATCTGTAATCCTGGAAACCAGAAAATGAAGACTGGTAATAGTTGAGACCAGAGTCAGATCACAGTAAGGCTTTAGATTTTATTTTGTAAGATACAGAGAAAAATCATTGAACCTTTTAGTAGAGCTTGATATAATCTATATTATAAAGCAAATATTTTAGCAGTTCTTGGCATGTAGTCTTAAAAGCAACAGTAGAACAGGTCCATTTTAATGGTTTCAGGAATCCATGAAACAGCTCACGGTTGTTTGGTCTAGGATTGAGATGTAGAAATGATGAAAGATTGTCACTTCAGATTCAGAATAGATGTTAAATGTGGGGCTGACAGGATATGAAGAAGAGGAAAAGTGAGAAGTCAACCGTGACTGCCAGATTTTTTATCTGAAAAACAGAATAAATAAAAGTTGGGGAGTATTTAGAAATAAACAGGTTGAGGAAGAATGGATTAATGTAGGCAAACTGGTAAATAATTGTTTTTAGGCATATTACATTTGAAAGGCTAATTCATCACCTAAGCAGAGATATTGACTGGGAAACTGGATTAAGGAGACTGGAGCTCAGGGGAGAGGTTCAATTTGAAAATACAAATTTGGGAGTTTTCAACCTGTATTCAATTTAATGCCATGGGAACTGATCTGATTCCTCAGGAAGAGAGTAAGTGAATGGTAATACTAAGAGTGGGTCTGAGGTACCAGCATATTCAGATCTCTGGAAGAGGAGAAGGAGTCAGCAGAATAGACTTGACAATGTGTGAGGTTCTGGAACCCAAAGACAGAAGCCAAGTTTAAAGTCAAGCTGGGAAGAAGGAGGGAGAGTTTGTCTGTGTCAAATGATGTTAAAAGAGGAAGTTGTGATGAGGACGGAAATTGAATGTTGGCGTTTCCAAGATGGAATTGATGATCATTACATGAATGAATTCAGTGGTGCAAGGACTATGACAGCCTGTATGGAGTGGATTAAGGGGAAAGTGGGTGGTGAAGATGTGTAGACAGGGATTTTAATAGCCTTGTTTATTTAAACAAAAATGTATGCAGTTCCTCCAAACATAAAATGAATAAAAATAAGTTGCTTTTAGTGGCAATATGTGGGTGGCGGCAGAGAAAAAGCCTCTCTCTTTTTTCATCACACTTGGAGTCATCCTGAGACACCTTCATGCAATAGTTTGTCTCCAGGAATATACTTTGGAAATCGCCAGTCTCTAAGACACTTTCCAAATCTTCGTGGAAGAACAGTGATTCCATGGTTCTGTAATAATGCGTGTTCTTTTAATGATGCTGAGGCTTAATGGCAACACACCAGACTCTCCCTATGCTTGAATTTTTCACAAGTTTAGTGAAATCAGATTAAGAAATAATAATGTGGTTTTTGTTTCATAGTGAATAAGGCTGGAAATAGCAACCAAAACATTTAAATTACTGAAGAAAACTAACTCAAACAAAAAAAAACTTTTTCCCAAAATGATATAAATATTTGATACGGATTTTTGACCATAGGTTCTCAGGCACATTCAGATCTCTATGGCCAAGTCAAATGACTCTGGACAGTCACACAAAGTAAAAATGATTCAAACAACTCTATATAGTGTGTATCTGTCTCCACCCAAATCTCATGTTGAAATGTAATCCCCAATGATGGAGGTGGGGCCTGGTGGTAAGTGTTTGGCTCATGGGGGCAGATCCCTCACAAATGGCTTCGGCCATCCCCTTGGTGATAAGTGAACTCTTGCTCTGAGTTCACTTATTTAAAAAAGATCTGGTTATTTAAAAGTGTGTGGGCTGGGCGTGGTGGTTCACGCCTGTAATCCCAGCACTTTGGGAGGCCGAGGAGGGTGGATCAAAAGGTCAGGAGTTCAAGACCAGCCTGGCCAAGATGGTGAAACCTCGTCTCTACTAAAAACACAAAAAATTAGCTAGGCATGGTGGCGGGTGCATGTAGTCCCAGTGACTTGGAAGGCTGAGGCAGAGAGTTGCTTGAATCCAGGAGGTGGAGGTTGCAGTGGGCTGAGATCGCACCACTGCACTCCAGCCTGGGCGACAGAGCAAGACTCCATCTCAAAAAAAAAAAAAAAAAAAAGTGTGTGGCACCTCCCCCACAACTCTCTCTCTCTCTTGCTCCTGTTCTCAGCATGCAATGTGCCTGCTCCCCCTTTGCCTTCCACCATAATTGGATGCTTCCTGAGGCTTCCCCAGGAGCAAATGACACTGTGCTTCCTGGGCAGCCTGCAGAACCGTAAGCCAATTAAACCTCTTTTCTTACAAATTACCCAGTCCCAGGAATTTCCTTATAGGAGTGCAAGAATAGCCTAACACTATTAGAATTAGAGATAACCAAGAAAAGCCTATCTTTAATTCTGTTCAGTATTAGAACCCATTCTGGACAAAGCTGCTCTTTAATGGCTCCTTTTGAACCATTCCCAGATGTGCTCCTTACACCATGGCTAACATAATGATACCTATTACATAGCAAAAATATTCTTCTATACATGGGTTTAACTCATCCAAAAAAACTGCGAATCCTTTAGTAATTTCTCCTGTATATTTTTTCCATATCTAGTTTTAAATGACCAGGACCCACTGCAGTTAGCCTCACCTTTCATTCAATCTTGACATACAGGAAGGTAAGAGTATATTTACTGAAGTGCGATGATGTGGCAGTGCACCACACAATTCAGGGTCTGCAATGACAGATATCCTGGGCTTTAAGAATTTCACATAATTCTTTCATAGTGTTAGGCCGTGGTTGATGGCACTACGCAACGGGTTCCCAAACAAGGCTAATGATCGTAAGAGATAATTAAAGAGGGTAGTTGTGGAACTTCTTTTTCTTCCACTTCTTTTCATTTTCCCAGCACTGGTTGTTTGATGTAAAGATTTTTTCTTTGCTAATGTATAGGTATAGACAGACCTATAATTTAGAAAAGGGGGCCTAAAATTAAAACTTTTGTTATCATTGTAACTATTAAAAATATGTTTATCTGCCTCTGTCTCTGAGAGAGAGAGACAGAGACAGAGAGCAAATATGTGCATCTAAAGAAGAAAAATGAAAAGTTTGGGCTAATTGGACTGATAATATTCCTTTAAGGGAAAGCAGTGTCCTATGTTTTGGAAAACTCTGACTTGTCATTTGCCTGTGAAAGATTAGGGCCTCCTGACCTCAATCTAGAGGGATACTATTTCGTAAACATAATTACTTAAATGGCAAAACAGAAAAAAGCAGCAGTACTTTTGGCATTGTTTCTGTCAATTAGAGAAGCTGAATAGACTAGGAAGAGAAAATACAACAGTCTATTTGACTCTAGAATCAAGGGGTTCCTTTTTAGAACTATATTTAAATATAATTGGCTTCCTTTGGAATTCTGTGTATTATTCGTTCAAAACTTTATTCTGAGAAAACATTCATGAGCTTCATCAGACCATCAAAGACATTTAAAAATTTTTTTAGACATACTACTCTAAGGAAAGATGATTCTAAATGGCAGTGCTGAAGAATGGAGCGGTAGAGAAACCCAACAGGAAAGAGATTGCACAGTAAATTTCTAGGAATCACAGAGCAGTTATATTTGAAATAGTTTGTTTCCTGAGCTCTAATTACCTTCCATCACTACCAAATCTCTGATTAAAAAGATTAAAAATTATGAAAATCCCAATATTGATGCTCTTCAGTGGAGAGAAAGAAAGGGTGGTGGTTCTTTTTATTATTATTATTATTATATTTTAAGTTCTAGGGTACATGTGCACAACATGCAGGTTTGATACATAGTTATACATGTGTCATGTTGGTTTGCTGCACCCATCAACTCGTCATTTACATGAGGTATTTCTCCTAATATTATCCCTCCCCCAACCCCCAACTCCAGACTGGCACCGGTGTGTGATGTTCCCCACCTTGTGTCCACATGTTCTCATTGTTCAACTCCCACTTATGAGTGAAAACATGGGGTGTTTGGTTTTCTGTCCTTGCGATACTTTGTTTAGAATGGTGGCGGTTCTAAGGCAACTGGCAGCAAACACAGAGGAGCCTGAGGGATCCCACAAAGACGTCGGGGAAGAGGGCAGCGCTGAATGATTTAGGCACCATCGTGTGGCAAATATCTTCATCCAAAATGTGCTAGAGGAAGAGCACCCGCAGGAAGGGTAAGGAGGAAGGAAACTACAACTTGCTGTTGTGGGGCAACATGATCTCAAGAGAAAGACAACTCCAAAAAGACAGAGAACTTGGGGATGACCAGGGAAGAGAGCGTTTACCAATCAAACTTTCTGTTATCTACTTATGTAAAAGAGACCATATAACATATTGTAACTTGCTTTCTCATATTGGGGGACTTCTCATTTTTAATAAATGTGTCTGTATCATCCTCAATCTTAATGACTGTTGCCTCAATATGTGAATACACTCTAATTTTCCTTATCCTATAACTTATTTTTACGCATGTAGGCTGCTTCCTTTCTTTCAATGTTTATAAATGATAAGTGTCCAATGCCTCATGTATTTGTTGAATAAATACACTGAATGCTACAATTAAGATTCTTTAAATTAAATTTTGGACATTTGTTCAATTATCTTATAATAAGTTATTAGAGGTGAAATGTTTAGTCAAACAGTTTGTATATTTCTTAATTGCAGCAATTACAACAAATGAAAGCCCCTTTATCAATTTGTTCTAAGTTTCCATTTGCATATGGCCATATGGCAATTGAGATGAGTAGACTACTTTAATTAGGAGATAATGAAACATTCATAACATTTGGGATAAGCTCAGTAAATCTGCCTGTTGGAGTTTTGCTTAAAAATTTCATCTGGGCTATGTGTTTAAAGTAAAGTATCAGTTGTCATTCTTATTTTATACAGTTGCGAATACGGGCATGAAGTAGATTCATTTTTGTTCATATTTTTGTATGTGGAATATAGGCATAATACCTCCTACATTGAACAGATTAAAAGCTAAATTCATCTGCATAGAAGTGTTAATAGATCTTGCTTCAATGTGGACAAGCTATTCTAGACCTACTGACCAACTGCCATGTTAAGGGGTCCTTTCACTGAAACTTTGAGTTTGTCCTACTTTTTCTTATATCCCATATTTTGCCTGGATATGTCCTTAGTAACAGCTTCAGGAACAATGAATATCAAGTAAAGTTCCTGAGTGCCTGTGTATCTGAAAACATTTTTATCTGGCCCTTTAACTTAATCGTCATTTAGCCTGATACGTAATTGAGAGTTCAAAATAACTTTCTCTTAATACTTTAAGATGTTGCTTTATTATCTTCTACTGTTAAGACACTGTTAATGAGAAGTCCAGTTCCATTCTGATAGTTCTTTCTGTGCAGATAATCTATTTTTTTCCCAGCTAGAAACTTTAAAAATATTCTCCTTATATTTAGTGAATTTCTTAAGAATCCATCCAGCTAGGAATCTGTCCTCATTAATCCTACTGATACTTAGCAGCATGAATCTGAAGATTTTCTTAAGTTTTGCTAACTATTCACCCATTCCTTTTTGGTTTGATGTTTTATTCCCTTTATTTCTTTTATTCTGAATTTCCTATTTGTTGAATATTGTGCCTCTTACGTTGATCTTTGATGTCTCTTGTTTTTTTTGTTGTTGTTGTTAATTATTTCCCTTTCTTTTAAACTATTTGTCTGAGTTGGCTCCTCAGTTTTCTTTTCCTGCCCTTTGAATGTTTTATGCCAACTGCCACAATTTCCATTCTAAAAACTCTTGGACTGATGGATTTATACAGAGCTTCATTTATAGTTGTATGACCAAAATATTTTCTCGCTTATTTCTGTGACTATTAACTAGATTTTTTAAAAATTCTGAATTATGTCTCTAATAGAAATCCACTGAACATCACTTGAACTCTATGTGTGTGGCTCAACTAGAGCAAGTCAGCAAGCTGCCTTTCTTCCTGAGAGAATGAATGAAGAGGGCTTTTGGGTTTGGAGCACTAGTATCAGTAACATCAACAATTGAAATCCACCCATTCTAAAGAGCAGCTTTCCAATTGGATGCACCCAAGATGACACGGTTGTTAAACCAAAGCCATAATTATATCACAGTGATCTCGATTCTAAGACTGGTGCTCTTGCCTTTATACTTTTGGCTGAGTGATTTAACAGACATGATCATGGCCAATTCGATTTTTTATCATAAAATTTTAAGTATTTCACATAAGGCATCAGCCCTTTATAGGTTACCATAGTATGATATGTAATATAAGTTATATAAAATTGTATCATTTTTGAGGGTATGAGTCATTTACGATAATACACTTGTACACATTTATAGAAGTTTTCATGTGTGCAAATAGTTTATTTAAGACATCTTAGTTTGAGTAAGCTCTACTGTGCCAAGAAGGCTGAGTTTTCCTTGAAATGTCAATGCTTTAAAGTCTAATGAAAATATTCCACAGCTCCATGGCAGCTGTTTTCAGGGAAAATTATAGTTAGTAGTTTATGGTTGCTGTAGCATCCCAGTTAATACCATAGCAATGAGGTTCAAATTCTGTCAGAAACAAAAAGTCACTGTATTTGTATGGGCATTTCTACTTTGAAAGTTAAGGCTGAGTCAGAGTTTTCAGCTAGCGAGACTCAGATTTCCTACCTTTCAAAATTACTCTCCAGTGGGGTGAGGGGTGTATCACCTGACCTGCCCACAGGGGCACCTAACATAAATGTGCCAGGCAACAGGGGAGTCGGGGGGATACCTGTCATATGGAATCCTTGGCAAGTTTCATGCAGGGCCTTCCTGAATAGCCAAAGGGCTTTAGGGAGAAATCTGAAAAAATGAATTTCTAGTGTTAAGTAGCACAAAAAAGAACCAAATTAATACACATTATCTTTGCAGCAGTTGACTTTCTCAGTACAGGCAATTACAGAGAAGGCTTACCCCATACTTTAGCCACACTGCTGTTTCTTCATGAGGACATCTGAGTTTCCCCTAAGAACAACCAAATGTCCACTTCCTCAGAGAAAGAAGTTCATAGTGCCACTGAGAAATTTCGCCTCTAAAGACTTGTCAAACATATTCTGTGGAGGCTGTCAATTCTTGCCATCAGTTGGCAAAGCAGAAAAGCCAACAGCAATAGGGATTTAGAGTGCCATAGAATTCTAACTTGTCTTGAGGTCACTAAAGTTTTAGCCTCACTTCTTTTTAGTTAGCTGTTAGTTTCTTTGGAAGATTGTATTTTGAAGGAGTAGAGAATATATTTTAATAAACACAGGGTAGTAGACTGGATGATATATTTATGTGGAATGCCTCAGTGGAGTAAGAAATATAAAATTAAGAGCAAGAATGCAGACATCTTTAGAAGAAAAGTGGATAAGAGAATACAGCACAGGAAACATGTTTTAAATGACTCAACAACTTCAGCACAGTCTGAAAAACATTCAATAAGTATATGGTTGTTCAGGGAGGATATTAAAAGACCAAAAGTGTTGATCTGTGATTGGACAATATCAGCATAACTATATTGACCACCCTGGAGGTAGAAATGTTTTCTGATTGGCCATTGTGAATATGCTTTAACATGTGTGTGGATGACAGATGTGTTTAGATGAGTCTCATCAAGAGGGCAATGTTTTCACTAATGCACTGGATTTGTTCCAGCAACAATGCAGGCACACCCATGAATAAAAAGACAGAGGCTTGGGTAGTGACGTAACTTCAAAATAAAAGGAAAGGTTGGGTGACATCAGTTTCTGAAACTTCCAATTAGAAGGAATAAGTGCATCCTTCTGTGCTTTCTATAATGCCATGTGTTGTGATGTGCTGTTGCTCAGTCAAGTTCGATAATACTTTTCCAAGAGTGATGCGGTGACTAGCTTCAGGAGAATTTTAATTCAAATGCAATGACCAATATTGTACAGTGTCTCAAGAGATCAAATTCCATTTGGCAGTTTGGCAGATAGAATAAAAACATCTTGGTCTACTTTAAGACAAAAGTAACATTTTACTAAGTGGCAAAGACTGTAAATATTAATAGCTTAATAATAATAACTAATAATATTTGGAAAGGCAATTTTAAATTGATTCATCAAAAGATATTTAGGGCTGAAGAACTTAATTCTGCATTTGTATACATACTTAACTCCGTGATTTATGTATTAATAATCAAAAAATGTATTTAGCCAGGTCAGTTACACAGCCAATATAACTTAAATTTTGCAGCCTTAGATCACTCTTAAAGTATGTTTATTATTTTATTATTAAAATAATCCCTAATCCTATTTCTATGTTATCAGTAAGGACATTCTATAGCAGAATTCAAAGCAAATTCTGATGGCACAGATTTCTTTTTTTTTTTTTTTTGAGATGGAGCTTATACCTTACATAGAAAAACAGGAAACAAATTCAAATTTAAGAAATAATATAATAATTTTTAAAAGTTCTGAGAACAATCTCTGCCTCTTGTTTAGCCTAAAGTACGCCAATTGGCAAGTGCTTTTTGGATTACCAATACAAGTGAAAAAATGCTAGTCAGCAAGATGCTGCCTGTGAGTCACACCCTGGTCCTTGGCCACCCCTGTGCAGCCACAGGACCTTTATGGATCACTAGAGGCCTTCACTTCCGGAGGAGCCCCAGTCCTCTCCATGGAAACACAGGAGCTGACTCAACCTCCTCGCTGTGCATTTTTTTCATCCTCCACCCTACTCCCCCAACTATTTTTTTGTTTGGCTTGTTCCATACTGAGTAATTTTTTTCTATCTGTTGGTTACACTCTTTAAGTCCTGTTCACAGAGTTAAACGCAAATGCTAGACTCCTAAAAAGCCTATTTTCTAAAGTGAGTAAAAATTATGGGCAAAAATGAACAATATGAAGTAATCTTTTCAGGGGAACCTTGAAAGACATGTTGATATTTTAAAGAGCAAAGTTTGCCTTATCAAGCCCTGAATGCCTAAAGGAAAAAAAAAAAAATAAGAAAGAAACAAGCTCTATGTCCTTTCCAAACTTTCACCTTCCCCTGACAAATAGACTCTTGCTGTTACCCTTTGTATGAGTTTTCTAGGGCTACCAAAGCAAAATGCTACAGACTGGATGGTTTAAACAACAGAAGAATTTTCTCACAATTTTGGAGGCTGGGAGTCTGAGTTCAAGGGGTTGGCAGGTTTTGTTTCTTCTGAGGCCTCTCTCCTTGGCTCCCAAGTGGTCGCCCTTTTGCTGTGTCTTCACATGGTCATCCTCTTTGTTGCCTGTGTCCTAATCTCCTCTTTTTATAAGGGCACAGTAGTATTGAGTTAGAACCCACCCTAAAACCACATTTTAACTTAAGTACCTCTTTTAAGGTTCTATTTCCAAATGCAGTTGATGGCAACAGCTGCTGCCATCACCCCGGCTGCAGCAGGGAGGAGGGCTGGGGCTGCACACTCTGTGGAGTCAGTGGGAGCCCCACTCCTTCTGATTTGGGGCAGAAAATTCCCGGGTGCCACTGCAGCCGCCCGAACCTCAAACCTCGGCAGCCCCTGCTTTACGTAACAGGCAGGAGCCCCACCCTCCTGCAATACGTAGCAGGCAGAAGCCCCGCCTAGGAGGGCGGGGCTACATCAACCCAAACTGCAGCTGTGGATCCGAGCCTCCCTGTGCTCTTGGAAGGGGCTGGGAACAGGCAGGATCTGCCCTCCCTGGTGCAGTTGCAGCCATCTAACCCGCTGCTGCGGACCTGGCCCTCTCGCTCCACGAGCAGGCAGGAGCCAGGGACAAGCAGGAGCCCCGCCCCTTCCGAGTTGATGGGGCTGGAGCTCCCTGGGTGCAGCTGCAGCGGCCAGACCCATGCATCTCTGCTACCTGCACCCTGGCGGCTGGGAAGGCCCCCATGTCTCTGCAGGCTCCAGGGTATCTGATCCCGCTGCCTGGTCTCTCTCCTCTCCTGGCACCCGCTGGGATCTCAAAGCCGGGTTGGGGCCCAGCCCTTGGGCCATGAATGGCTGCAGGAGGCAGAAAGATTCCTGTGCCGAAGGGGGTTGGTCCCTGGTAAGGCCCCTCCTTCAGGAGCTGCCCCCTGCGGGTCTCCTCTAAGCTGTTAGAACACTCAACAAAGCTTCTCTTCATCTTGCTCCCCTTCCACTTGTCTCCATACCTCATTCTTCCTGGATGCAGGACAAGAACTCGGGCAAAGGCACCACCTGCCACCGAGGTTTCTGGCCAGAAAAGTCACACCCTAAATATCCTGTAACACAGTCACATTCTAAAGTACTGGGGGCCAATACTTCAACATATGAATTTGGTGTGTGGGGAGGGGCACAATCCAGTTAGTAATACCCTTCAACAATATCTTAATGTTTATTATCTTTGATGATAATTTTTTATAATTGTATCACGGTACATAATTATTGCTACTGTACTGTTTAAAATAAAGCATTGCAAATTTTTAAGACAAAATGCCTTTTGTTTTGTTAGTGGACATTTTGCTAAAGAAACATTAGCGATGTCTTTTTGTGTCTACATTATAATTTAGTTCAGATCCTTGATCAATGTCCCTTTAAAAACACAGTATAAGTCTAAACTTTAAATCTTAAGATGTTACCTGTATTATCTAATATTTTCAAACTGACTGACTTCTTTATTCTGTAGAATACCTTCCAAGATTTTTGTTGTTTATTTTTTATGTGATATATGTAGTTACAATATTAAAGGATACAGAATTTCATAAGAAAGCATAAAAGGGAAAGAAAGGACATGGTAGCTTCTAAAGTGGGAGTAAGAGGAGAAAAAATGAAGAATATAGCCAGAAATGACAAACAAGTCACTGTCAGATGGAGTACTAAATTGTCTAAAGCTCGTGGGAGGCAGTGGAATGGCAGGTATCAAGGTCAGATGCCCACAATCCTATATGACACATGGGCCATTGCTAACTTTAAATAAATTAATGATTGTGACCTTTCAACATAAGACAGTGAGCTTAATTTTTTTAAATCTATGGCAGGTTACATATTCATTTCATCTAAGGTGGTTTTCTGTTGGTGTGGCCATTTTTAAAACCTGTAGTTCCACATTATTTTGCTCATGTCCATAGTACAGATATCTAAAAATTAAAAACATATCCAATCTTAACACAAAGTATGTTTTTCTTTCTTTTCTAAGCAAAAATTAAGAAGATAATAGTACTTTGATGGTGAATGTTGCCCAGGGCTCAGCCAGAAAAACACAAGTCTTGTGGCACTAGTTGGAGTTACAGCTAGAAGAACGGAATATGCAGGAGGTGAAAGATATTTCCAGGGGACTGTTTATTAGCCTTGCCCTGATGAACATCTTGTTTGAATGGTATTCTAATGTTGCTAGTGTCTAAAAGGTATGTGATCTTTATCCACATTGCTTTGGACTTTCAACATGTGTTATTTTGCTTGGTAAGAATGCTAGAGTTAAAACAAAGAAACAAAACGTGCTAAAGCACAAAAATTTGTTCACAAAGGCATCTATACCTCAACACAGAAGTCTATCCATTCTATCCATAAATGCATCCATGAAGTTCATTTTTGTGTATGTGAGTGGGTATTTTGTCTTAGCAATAGTATTTGCAATAAAAGACACATAAAATCACAGAATTGCATGTCTTTCTCTTCATGTAATTTTACAAATTTATTTTTAAAATGGTCCCTACATTTTCTGTAAGCTAAGGTGATCTTTGTGAGGTTGATGAATAGTCACCAAATGTATTCATTGGCATCTGTTCCCAGAGTGTGTAAGTGCTTGTGTAAGACATTTGTATAAGACATTTAATTTGACCCACAAAACAATATATGTTACTTTAAAATTAATTGTGTAGGTGTCTTGATTACAAATAGCTCAAGTATAGCTTTCATTTCTGATTTTATCTACTTATTATCCCACCAAAGGAAATTACCTCTTGAGGTTTCAGAGGGATATCCATTTATTGCTAAGTTTTCTCTAGAGTTGTCTAATTCCATAGTGCCACCAATAGGTTTCTCATGGTACATTTACTGTACTGATGGCATTTACATTTGAGATTGGAAACGAGGGTGAATTTCTGATTCTTTTCTACAGTGATTAAATCTATAGTGATTTAAATTTAAATATTGTTGCTCTAAGCAAGACTGAACAAAGTAAAACAAAACAAAATTTACAATTGCTTATTTATACTCCATTTTGCCGAAAGCACTATGAGTGACACAGAGCTATGTAACACAGGACCTCTGAACCCAAGGAAATGCCTCTTAGGCCTGTTGTTCTCAGGAATGTTCCTCCTGGAGACTGTTCAAGAATGCCTTTTTTTTTTTTTTTTTTAGATTTCAAGCTCTTAGGAGGAAGCTGGTTGGTGACTAACACTTACTGAAGGGAGTACTATTCTCAACTCTCTTCAGTGTTCTCATTTTGGCCCATAAAGCAGGGAAGTGCGTCATTTAGAAAAGGAAAGTGAGCATCCATGGCTTGTCTTAACTCTCTCCCAGAAAAAGAAGAGAAGTAACTTACCTGACTCATGGAGCTAGGCGAAGGAAATGAGCCTGCTCTGCTCTACCCTGAGAGTTCTCTTTTTTCCTGACAGCAAAGTGGTTCTCTGACCCAGGTGAGCCTTCACAAGACAGATCTGAAAGCCACCTCACTCTATCCAGCTACCAGGGTCTGCTGTGTGAGGCAGGTATTTTCTGAGAGTGTGTGTGCTCTGCAGACACAAATCCTTCCTCAAGTGGGTTAGTCCTCAATCTAGATGAGATGTAGAGGATAAGGTGGGTCACAGGGCCATAAAAGGCAGATTGTATTTCCACATCTAAGCCAGATTCTCCAAGCCAGCCTTGTCAAGAATAAAGCCAATAAATCTGATTACTGCCTCTAATTTTAAAATTTTGTTTGGAATTTAAAGAGTAGAGATAGATAATACGTGTGAATCCTCAAACACTCATGCAACGAAACATCCAGCAATGGAAACTTAGAGTTCTCTACATAATCTACAACTTTTGACAAAGATACATGAACCTGGTCATTTTTTGTTAATAATAAATTTACACTGGCTTCTCAATGAATAAATATGTCAGAAGACCATGAATTGGTATTCTGAAAGTGCTGAAAAAATAAAATCACTAAGCAAGAACTCTGTCCTGTGAGAATATTCTTCCAAAACAAAGCTGTAGTTAAGGCATTTTAAAACAAAAATATATAAGTTCAATTAGGAAAAGAGGAAGTCAAACTGTCCCTGTTTGCAGATGACATGATTGTATATCTAGAAAATCCCATTGTCTCAGCCCAAAATCTCCTTAAGCTGATTAGCAACTTCAGCAAAGTCTCAGGATACAAAATCAATGTACAAAAATCACAAGCATTCTTGTACACCAATCACAGACAAACAGAGAGCCAAATCATGAGTGAACTCCCATTCACAATTGCTTCAAAGAGGATAAAATACCTAGGAATCCAACTTACACGGGATGTGAAGGACCTCTTCAAGGAGAACTACAAACCACTGCTCAATGAAATCAAAGAGGATACAAACAAATGGAAGAACATTCCATGCTCATGGGTTGGAAGAATCAATATTGTGAAAATGGCCATAGTGCCCAAGGTAATTTATAGATTCAATGCCATCCCCATCAAGCTACCAATGACTTTCTTCACAGAATTGGAAAAAACTACTTTAAAGTTCATATGGAACCAAAAAAGAGCCCGCATCGCCAAGTCAATCCTAAGCCAAAAGAACAAAGCCGGAGGCATCACACTACCTGACTTCAAACTATACTACAAGTCTACAGTAACCAAAACAGCATGGTACTGATACCACAACAGAGATATAGATCAATGGAACAGAACAGAGCCCTCAGAAATGATGCCGCATATCTACAACTATCTGATCTTTGACAAACCTGACAAAAACAAGAAATGGGGAAAGGATTCCCTATTTAATAAATGGTGCTGGGAAAACTGGCTAGCCATATGTAGAAAGCTGAAACTGGATCCCTTTCTTACACCTTATACAAAAATTAACTCAAGATGGATTAAAGACTTAAATGTTAGACCTAAAACCATTAAAATCCTACAAGAAAACCTAGGCAATACCATTCAGGACATAGGCGTGGGCAAGGACTTCATGTCTAAAACACCAAAAGCAATGGCAACAAAAGCCAAAATTGACAAATGGGATCTAATTAAACTAAAGAGCTTCTGCACAGCAAAAGAAACTACCATCAGAGTGAACAGGCAACCTACAGAATGGGAGAAAATTTTTGCAACCTACTCATCTGACAAAGGGCTAACATCCAGAATCTACAATGAGCTCAAACAAATTTACAAAAAAAAAACAAACAACCCCATCAAAAAGTGGGCGAAGGACATGAACAGACACTTCTCAAAAGAAGACACTTATGCAGCCAAAAAACACATGAAGAAATGCTCATCATCACTGGCCATCAGAGAAATGCACATCAAAACCACAGTGAGATACCATCTCACACCAGTTAGAATGGCCATCATTAAAAAAACAGGAAACAACAGGTGCTGGAGAGGATGTGGAGAAATAGGAACACTTTTACACTGTTGGTGGGACTGTAAACTAGTTCAACCATTGTGGAAGTCAGTGTGGCGATTCCTCAGGGATCTAGAACTAGAAATACCATTTGACCCAGCCATCCCATTACTAGGTATATACCCAAAGGACTATAAATCATGCTGCTATAAAGACACATGCACACGTATGTTTATTGTGGCACTATTCACAATAGCAAAGAGTTGGAACCAACCCAAATGTCCAACAACGATAGACCAGATTAAGAAAATGTGGCACATATACACCATGAAATACTATGCAGCCATAAAAAATGATGAGTTCGTGTCCTTTGTAGGGACATGGATGAAACTGGAAAACATCATTCTCAGTAAACTATCGCAAGGACAAAAAACCAAACACCGCATGTTCTCACTCATAGGTGGGATTTGAACAATGAGAACTCATGGACACAGGAAGGGGAACATCACATTCCGGGGACTGTTGTGGGGTGGGGGGAGGGGGGAGGACAGCATTAGGAGATATACCTAATGCTAAATGACGAGTTAATGGGTGCAGGAAATCAACATGGCACATGGATACATATGTAACAAACCTGCACATTGTGCACATGTACCCTAAAACCTAAAGTATAATAAAAAAAAAAAAAACTTTATCTCTGGCACATTTTCACTAACAGATATACCTCAGTCTAAAAAATAATAATAATGTCAGAGGAAATGTGGAGATAGTGGAAAGAATAAAGAACAAGTAAAATGGTAAATATATGGGTAGATATAAATAAATATTGACTACACAAGTATAAAACAATATTAACTGCAAATGTTTCTTTTTAGATACATAACTTTCTTAATAAGTTGACTCAGAGACACAATTTAGGATGTTTTAGCACATAGAAGTAATTCGATAATACTTTTGGAAAAGCAAGGGAAGAAACACGGATTGGGAAAAGGGAGAATTAAGCTAGGATCTAGGCCCTACTACAGTCTTGGCAGATCTCACAGAGAGCTTTGCAGCTAGCCTAATGCACATTGAAACAAAATGTCCAAGATTTTGTACTTTTGCATGTCGTTTGTTGTGAACAACCTTAGAAAGGACTAGAACCTTGGTGAGAGGAGCTCTTTCCAGCTGAATCAATTCCTAAAGTGGCTGACACATCTGAAGGCTATGTGCCAACAGCACTCTCAGGGGCTGGGACAAATATCATTAAAGAAAAATCTGGGCAGCATGTCACAGTGTCCACCACCGTCCACCCATTCTGCCACTCGTACCCACTTCTTCACATATGTTCTGGAACAGCTCCACCAGGATACAGACATCAAAATGTAAAATGTAGCTGGACATGGTGGTACATACCTGTAGTTCGAGCTACTTGGGAGGCTGAGGTTGGAGGATGGCTTGAGCCCAGAAGGCAGAGGTTGCAGTGAGCCAAGATCACACAACTGCACTCCAGCCTGAGTGACAGACACAGACCCTGCTTCAACTGTCAGGGCTCACCAAGTCATAAGGTCAAACAAATCTAGTAATCATAAAAGAGGTTAAATATAATAGATGAAGGATAATGAGGAAAAAGAATTATCCTCATCACTACAGCATGTCAGGGCCATAGTTGAAATTCATCCTATCACTATCCATACTAGATCCCTCACCTTCAGCCAGGATGCCTTCTGGACTCAGGAGTTTATCTGGTGGCATGAACAAGACTGTTAGCACTGACAGTTCTCTTCCCCTGTCTGGGAACTGGGATATCTAAATTAGTAATGCCCAGAGCTGTATGTACAAATTATCTCAGGTGGATCACTTTTGCTTCTAATTGTTGGTTCCCATTCTTATGTAATTTTGGTCAAAACACAATACCATGGTCAAATTGCATGTACAGTACCAAATCAAATTACATACTGTATCCTGGAGGTTGGGGCTCATTCATTTGAAATAGTACCAACAAACTGCCACTTCAGCTACATCTTTAAGTAGTTCAATATAATCAACTTTCCAGCTACTCTCCAGTTGATCTCTGGAAGAGATGGTGCCATATCAGAGTCTAAGCACTGCACAACTCTGAGAGTGCCTCTTCCCACTTTGCATCTCAGGTGCTTCTCATTTCACCTGAATCTCAACCTTACTCAAGAATCTAAATATATTTTGACTTCAGACTTTCTCTGTTTCCACAAAGCAGACAGTCAGATGAATTAACCAAAGTTCTGACTACTGGGAGGATATTTCTTTACCACTGTCTTTCAAAGCCACTCTTGAAGGGTGCTGTAATACATCTGCCATCCATTTTCAGCTTGCACCCGCATATTGGGAAAAGCCATCCATAAACTGAGCTCAGGCTTATTCTTTTTCTGTCAGCACCTTGTGAAAGAGCCTTCACACAATACAGGTGTGAGCTGAAAGAGAAGTACTCATGTAACAGTAGTGGATGGCAGAAGAGTCTGATTAATTACGACATAACTGGCTTCTGCTTTCTACTCCTGCTCATTCTCAATCCCAGATGTACCATTTCCATCTTATAATGGATCATTGCCAGCTGTATTTTACCTTATGACTTGGTAAATTTGAGAGAAACCAGCTTATGGTAAAAAGTTGTGATCACATGGTCTTTTGGTGTCCCAAATAAGAAATTATATATATTTACAATAGTCAGGAGTAGCATGCCAGCAGTAGTTTTCCAAAGAGTATATAATTGTTAGGCAGATGGTATGGCTTTGCCCTGAAACCTAGGAGTTTGCATCCACAGAGCATCTTCTTTCACCATTGATACTTCCAATATAATAAAATATTAGATCTTATTGCCCAACTAGCAGGGCTGTTTTTATGACAGCCAAGACCTGTTTCAGATCCTATTCTGCTCTGAGTCCCACACAAAACTAACAGGATGTTGTGTCACCAAACATATGGGACACAGCTGTAATCCCAGGTAGGAAATATACTACCTCTAGAGCTCAAAGATGCCTACTAAACATTGGGCTTTCTTCTTCATGCTGAACACAGTCATCATCATTTACTAGGGATAACACATTCTGACATGTATCTAATTATTTGACTGCAATGGAGATAAGTTAAAATTTTGAAGAGGGAAGTGATTGTATGTTTAAATATTAAAAACATATTTTTAATAACCTAGGGATTAAAAAGAAGTTATAAAGCACATTAGAAAACTAAAGAAATTGAGAGAATTACATGAGTTTTCTTAAATGATGAAAATCCATGATTTAAACATCATCACAGAAAGTAAAATAACTAAAGCTAAAGAGAATGGAAAGAGAAAAGGGCAAAGAACAGAATTTAATGGCACAGTTATTTTATTAAAGTTTCCTCTTCTCTTTGCATTTGCCTACATCTTCATCCACTACATCCATCTCTTCCTATAAATCATTTAACATATGAAATAGTTACTTTTAAATTGTTGGAGTGTCAGAGTTTTCTGTGGGTCTGCTTCTATTGTCTACTTTTCCTCTTGATGTCACATTGTCATGTTTTTTACCATTCTCATTTTTAAATTATATTTCAAAAAGTGTCTATAAAAAAGAGGACAGAGAACCCTAAAACATTTTGTTAAGATTTTCTTTAATTTTCCAAGATAATGCCAGCAAATCCTTTTCTCTGTCTGGTGGTTAGGATGGAGACTTGTCATTCAGATTGTTCCCAAAGTCAAGTTGAGGTGAAGTTGAGCTATAGCTGTGATTACATTGAGTTGTTGAGTTCATTTCTGATTAGCACCACCCTTGCCACACCATTAACGTTGAAAAGCAGTAGTTTTTTTTTTTTTTTTTTTTTTTTTAATCTTCTTGGTATTTAAGCTGGGTGGGTATTAAGCCAAAGTTTCAGGTAGGTTTTTTCCAACCTCAGAGGAATTCCTAGATGTAAGTATCATTAAAATGGGAGACTCAGATGGGCACAGTGACTCACACCTATAATCTCATCATTTCAGGAGGCCTGAGGAGGGCTGATTGCTTTAAGTGCACAAGTTTGAGACCAGCCTGGGCAATGTGGCAAAACCCCATCTCTACAAAAAAAGAAGAAAAAAAAAAAAATAACCAGGCATGTTGGAGTGCACCTGTGGTCTCAGCTACTCAAGAGGCTGAGATAGGAGGATGGCTTGAGCCTGGAAGGAGTAGGCTGCTGGGAGCCGAGATTGTGCCACTGCACTGGACAGGGCCAGAACCCATTAAAAAAAAAAAAAAAAAAAAACAGGGAACTCTCAGCTTTCTCCACTGGTGCTTTCTCAGAAAAACACATGACGGTTTAAGGGAAAAAATAATTTGTGAATTGAAAAACATGCTTCTACATGTGTCGCTCCTCCAAATTCCAATCCATTGTATTAGCTCATCACATTCTCATTTGATGTCTTCTGTTCTTTCAGTCTTTCTACTGACAGCAAATATGTTCCTCTGATAACCTGCACTGATATGAGGTGCTCGGGCCTAGGCATGAAAGCTGCTGCTGCAATTTGCTCACCTGAGAGAGGTGTTTTTCCCAGGAATTCAGACCCATGCTGCAGTTTGACAGCCCCACAGAAAGCTGTGATTTTTGTTATTCTTTTCTTATTGAACCATGGGAGTAAATGTCTTTCACATTTTATATTTCCTAATCAAAGGTTAAAAGTTATCTGAGCAACTGTTATATTAAAAATTTATTTAAAAAGAATGCCAGTTTTATAAAACCATTTTTACAAATAAATGAAGATGCTAGAAGACAGAATTGCCACATTAAGAATAGACTTAGCAAATTTCAACAATTTAATAAACATGCATCACTGTAATAAAGTAAAACTTTGTATAATTCCAAAAAACTCAAAGTGGTCTTTGACAGATTTTGCTAGGGTGAAAAGTGTTCGTTAACTCTGAATTCATATTATATTATCATGTAAGAACCACAGAAAATTTAAAAAGAGGTAGACTTCACTGCAACTATATTAGTTTTTATTTCTTTCATTTTGTAGTATTCAACTTACGTATAAACTCATAGTAAAATAACCTATTCAAAAGATTGAGTGCCTTACTTTTCTTCTTTAGTATTTCAATCTAACAGAATCATAAGATAATTGTACAATAATAAAAGAAGTAAGAACTAGATTAAGGGTTTGCTGATTAAAAAGAATACTTAAAGCACCTAAATATAAAATAAACAGAAAACTACAAAAACACCGAGAATGTCCTTTTAACCACTTCCTTTCTAGGGTTGTTATTTTTCTTTTTTCTTTTTTTTTTTTTGAGACGGAGTTTTGCTCTTGTTGCCCAGCCTGGAGTGCAATGGCATGATCTCGGCTCATTGCAACCTCTGCCTCCACGTTCAAGCGATTTTCTTGCCTCAGCCTCCAGAGTAGCTGGGATTATAGGTGCCCACCAACACGCCTGGCTAATTTTTGTATTTTTACCAGGGTCTGCCGTATGAGGCAGGCATTTTCTGAGAGTGTGTCAGATGGATAGGTTGCAAAAGTTTTCTTTGGTAGCCTTATGGGCCAAATGAGAACACTGAAGAGAGTGGTTCTCTGCCCCAGGCGAGCCTTCACAAGACAGATCTGAAAGCCATCTCACTCTATCCAGCTACCAGGTTTTCTCCCATTCTGTAGGTTGCCTGTTCATTATGATGCTAGTTGCTTTTGCTGAGCAGATGCTCTTTAGTTTAATTAGATCCCATTTGTCAATTTTGGCTTTTGTTGCAATTGCTTTTATTGTTTTAGTCATGAAGTCTTTGCCCATGCCTATGTCCTGAATAGTACTGCCTAGGTTTCCTTCTAGGGTTTTTATGGTTTTAGATTTAAGTCTTTAATCCATCTTGAGTTAATTTTTGTATAAAACATAAGGAAGGGGTTGAGTGTCTGTTTTCTGCATGTGGCTAGCTAGTTTTCCCAGCACCATTTATTAAATAGGGAAATCTTTCCCCATTGCTTGTTTTTGTGAGAGTTGTCAAAGATCAGAAGGTTGTAGATGTGTGATGTTATTTCTGAGGCCTCTGTTCTGTTCCATTGGTTTATATATCTGTTTTGGTACCAGTACCATGCTGTTTTGGTTACTGTAGCCTTGTAGTGTAGTTTGAAGTCAGGTAGCATGATACCTCCAGCTTTGTTCTTTTTGCTTAGGATTGTCTTGGCTATACAGGCTCTTTTTTGGTTCCATATGAAATTTAAAGTAGTTTTCTTTCTAGTTCTGTGAAGAAAGTCAATGGTAACTTGATGGGAATAGCATTGAATCTATAAATTACTTTGGGCAGTATGGCCATTTTCACGATATTGATTCTTCCTATCCACGAGCATGGAATTTTTTTCCATTTGTTGGTGTCCTCCCTTATTTCTTGGAGCAGTGGTTTGTAGTTCTCCTTGAAGAGGTCCTTCACATTCATTGTAAATTGTATTCCTAGGTATTTTATTTTCTTTGTGGCAATTGTGAATGGAAGTTCACTCATGATTTGGTTCTCTCCTTGTCTATTATTGGTGTATAGGAATGCTTGTGATTTTCACATATTGATTTTATATCCTGAGATTTTGCTGAAGTTGCTTATCAGCTTAGGGAGTTTTTGGGCTGAGACAATGGGGTTTTCTAAATATACAATCATGTCGTTTGCAAACAGAGACAATTTGACTTCCTCTCTTCCCATGTGAATACCCTTTATTTCTTTCTCTTTCCTGATTGCCCTGGCCAGAACTTCCAAAACTATGTTGAATAGGAGGGTGAGAGAGGGCACCCTTGTCTTATGTTGGTTTTCAAAGGGAATGCTTCCAGTTTTTACCCATTCAGTATGATATTGGCTATGGGTTTGTCATAAATAGCTCTTATTATTTTCAGATATGTTCCATCAATACCTAGTTTATTGAGAGTTTTTTATTGAGAGTTTTTTATTGAGAGTTAAAGCGGTGTTGAATTTTATCAAAGGCCTTTTCTGTATCTATTGAGATAATCATGTGGTTTTTGTCATTGATTCTGTTTATGTGATGGATTACATTTATTGATTTGCATATGTTGAACCAGCCTTGCTTCCCAGGGATGAAGCTGACTTGATCATGAAAGATAAGCTTTTTGATGTGCTGCTGGATTCGGTTTGTCAGTATTTTATTGAGGACTTTTGCATCGATGTTCATTAGGGATATTGGCCTGAAATTTTCTTTTTTTGTTGTGTCTCTGCCAGGTTTTGTAATCAGGATGATGCTGGCCTCATAAAATGCGTTAGGGAGGAGTCCCTCTTTTTCTATTGTTTGAAATAGTTATAGTTTCAGAAGGAATGGTTTCAGCTCCTCTTTGTACCTCCGATAGAATTCAGCTGTGAATCCATCTGGTCCTGGCCTTTTTTTGGTTGGTAGGCTATTAATTACTGCCTCAATTTCAGAACTTGTTATTGGTCTATTCAGGGATTTGACTTCTTCCTGGTTTAGTCTTGGGAAGGTGTATGTGTCCAAGAATTTATCCACTTCTTCTAGATTTTCTAGTTTATTTGAGTAGAGGTATTTGTAGTATTCTCTGACGGAAGTTTGTATTTCTTTGGGATCAGTTGTGATATCCCCTTTATCATTTTTTATTGTGTCTATTCAATTCTTTTTTTTTTCTTTATTAGTCTGGCTAAAGGTCTATCTATATTTTTAATGTTTTCAAAACAACCATCTCCTGGATTTATTGATTTTTTGAAGAGGTTTTCATGTCTCCATCTCCTTCAGTTCTGCTCTGGTCTTAGTTATTTGTCTTCTGCTAGCTTTTGAATTTGTTTGCTCTTGATTCTCTAGTTCTTTTAATTGTGATGTTAGGGTGTCAATTTTAGTTCTTTCCCGCTTTCTGATGTGGGCATTTAGTGCTATAAATTTCCCTCTTAACACTACTTTAGCTGTGTCCCGGAGATTCTGGTACATTGTCTCTTTGTTCTCACTGGTTTCAAATAACTTAGTTATTTCTGCCTTAATTTCATTATTTACCTAGTAGTCATTCAGGAGCAGGTTGTTCAGTTTCCGTGTAGTTGTGCAGTTTTGAGTGAGTTTCTTAATCCTTAGTTCTAATTTGATTTCACCAAGGTCTGAGAGACTGTTATGCTTTCTGTTCTTTTGTATTTGCTGAGGAGTGTTTTACTTCCAATTATGTGGTCAATTTTAGGATAAGTGAGTGCTATGTAGTGCTGAGAAGAATGTATGTTCTGTTGCTTTGAGGTGGAGAGTTCTGTATATGTCTATTAGGTCCACTTGTCCAGAGCTGAGTTCAAGTCCTGAATATCCTCGTTAATTTTCTGTCTCGTTGATCTGTCTAATAGTGACAGTGGGGTGTTAAAGTCTCCCACTATGATTGTGTAGGAGTCTCAGTTTCTTTGTATGTCTCTGAGAACTTGTTTTATGAATAGGGGTGCTTCTGTATCAAGTGCATATATATTTAGGATAGTTAGCTCTTCTTGTTGCATTGATCCCTTTATCATTATGTAATGCCCTTCTTTATCTTTTTTGATCTTTTTTGGTTTAAAGTCTGTTTTATCAGAGACTAGGATTGCAAGCCCTGCTTTTTTGCTTTCCATTTGCTTGGTAAATCTTCCTCCATCCCTTTATTTTGAGCCCATGTGCGTCTTTGCACATGAGATAGGTCTCCTGAATACAGCACACCGATGAGTCTTGACTCTTTATCCAGTTTGCCAGCCTGTGTCTTTTCATTGAGGATTCAAAAAATACTTTTTATAGGACGACACATACATCAAATAACTTGCTTCTATTTTTAGAACATTTAACTAGTTTAAAGTGCTACACTTTTAGATTTTTTTCTATTTTTTCCACTTCAAAATAGCTATAACATTCTCTAAATAAAAAGATAAGTTTTATTAAATGATTCAGCCTGCAAATTAAGATATTCCAAGCAATTACAGATTTCCAAATAAAACTTCTGAAGAGCTCCAGTTGTTTAATTTGTTTGGTTCTCTCTTTTGCTTTTTTTTTTTTTTTTGAGACATTACATTTGAAAACATTACTTAAAATTTCAAAAGCTAGCCCTTTGTCAGATGAGTAGGTTGTGAAAATTTTCTCCCATTTTGCAGGTTGCCTGTTCACTCTGATGGTAGTTTCTTTTGCTATGCAGAAGCTCTTTAGTTTCATTAGATCCCATTTGTCAATTTTGGCTTTTGTTGCCATTGCTTTTGGTGTTTTAGACATGAAGTCCTTGCCCATGCCTATGTCCTGAATGGTAATGCCTAGGTTTTCTTCTAGGGTTTTTATGGTTTTAGGCCTAACATGTAAGTCTTTAACCCATCTTGAATTAATTTTTGTATAAGGTGTAAGGAAGGGATCCAGTTTCAGCTTTCTACATATGGCTAGCCAGTTTTCCCAGCACCATTTATTAAATAGGGAATCCTTTCCCCATTGCTTGTTTTTGCCAGGTTTGTCAAAGATCAGATAGTTGTAGATAGGCGGCGTTATTTCTGAGGGCTCTGTTATGTTCCATTGATCTATATCTCTGTTGGTACCAGTACCATGCTGTTTTGGTTACTGTAGCCTTGTAGTATAGTTTGAAGTCAGGTAGCATGATGCCTCCAGCTTTGTTCTTTTGGCTTAGGATTGACTTGGCGATGCGGGCTCTTTTTTGGTTCCATATGAACTTTAAAGTAGTTTTTTCCAATTCTGTGAAGAAAGTCATTGGTAGCTTGATGGGGATGGCATTGAATCTATAAATTACCTTGGGCAGTATGGCCATTTTCACGATATTGATTCTTCCAACCCATGAGCATGGAATGTTCTTCCATTTGTTTGCATCCTCTTTTATTTCATTGAGCAGGGGTTTGTAGTTCTCCTTGAAGAGGTCCTTCACATCCCGTGTAAGTTGGATTCCTAGGTATTTTATTCTCTTTGAAGCAATTGTGAATGGGAGTTCACTCATGATTTGGCTCTCTGTCTGTTGTTGGTGTATAAGAATGCTTGTGATTTTTGCATATTGATTTTGTATCCTGAGACTTTGCTGAAGTTGCTAATCAGCTTAAGGAGATTTTGGGCTGAGACAATGGGGTTTTCTAGATATACAATCATGTCATCTGCAAACAGGGACAATTTGACTTCCTCTTTTCCTAATTGAATACCCTTTATTTCCTTCTCCTGCCTAATTGCCCTGGCCAGAACTTCCAACACTATGTTGAATAGGAGTGGTGAGAGAGGGCATCCCTGTCTTGTGCCAGTTTTCAAAGGGAATGCTTCCAGTTTTTGCCCATTCAGTATGATATTGGCTGTGGGTTTGTCATAGATGGCTCTTATTATTTTGAGATACGTCCCATCAATATCTAATATATTGAGAGTTTTTAGAATGAAGCGTTGTTGAATTTTGTCAAAGGCCTTTTCTGCATCTATTGAGATAATCATGTGGTTTTTGTCTTTGGTTCTGTTTATATGCTGGATTACATTTATTGATTTGCGTATGTTGAACCAGCCTTGCATCCCAGGGATGAAGCCCACTTAATCATGGTGCATAAGCTTTTTGATGTGCTGCTGGATTCGGTTTGCCAGTATTTTATTGAGGATTTTTGCACAAGGGCTAATATCCAGAATCTACAATGAACTCAAACAAATTTACAAGAAAAAACAAACAACCCCATCAAAAAGTGGGTGAAGGACATGAACAGACACTTCTCAAAAGAAGACATTTATGCAGCCAAAAAACACATGCAAAAATGCTCATCATCCCTGGCCATCAGAGAAATGCAAATCAAAACCACAATGAGATACCATCTCACACCAGTTAGAATGGCCATCATTAAAAAGTCAGGAAACAACAGGTGCTGGAGAGGATGTGGAGAAATAGGAACACTTTTACACTGTTGGTGGGACTATAAACTAGTTCAACCATTGTGGAAGTCAGTGTGGCGATTCCTCAGGGATCTAGAACTAGAAATACCATTTGACCCAGCCATCCCATTACTGGGTATATACCCAAAGGACTATAAATCATGCTGCTATAAAGATACATGCACACGTATGTTTATTGTGGCACTATTCACAATAGCAAAGACTTGGAACCAACTCAAATGTCCAAGAACGATAGACTGGATTAAGAAAATGTGGCACATATACACCATGAAATACTATGCAGCCATAAAAAATGATGAGTTCGTGTCCTTTGTAGGGACATGGATGAAACTGGAAATCATCATTCTCAGTAAACTATCGCAAGGACAAAAAACCAAACACCATATGTTCTCACTCATAGGTGGGAATTGAACAATGAGAACACATGGACACAGGAAGGGGAACATCACACTCCGGGGACTGTTGTGGGGTGGGGGGAGGGGGGAGGGATAGCATTAGAAGATATACCTAATGCTAAATGATGAGTTAATGGGTGCAGCACACCAACATGGCACATGTATACATATGTAACAAACCTGCACATTGTGCACATGTACCCTAAAACTTAAAGTATAATAATAATAAAATAAAAATAAAAAAATAAAAATAAAAATAAAATTTCAAAAGCTAAAAAGTTTTGGTACCCCATTTATCAAATACTTTGATTAAAAATTTTCAATTGACCTTGAAAAAAGCAACAAAAATCTTCAATGTTATTGCAGGATACTTAGATTGATTTATAAAGTAGTCCTTCAAAGGCTCAAACATTTCTAAAATTCAAATGCTGATAAGTAACAAAGACAAAAGTCATATAATGCCATGTTAAAGTTTTTGTTGTTGTTGAGTCACACTTTTTAATTTTGAGAATGCATGGTTTAGTTACTCTATATTTTAAAATATTTGTATCTTTGTACATTGCCAACTCCCACTTATTTTGTTAAAATATTAAAACTTACTTAGATGGAATGAGTACATTGCAATTATGTATGCGCCATAACCAAATATTACTTTACTCCATACGTTTTCTAATTTAATAAGTAATTTGTTACCATACTTTACCAAAATTTGCATTTCTACTATTATGATGAAGCTAATAAATTTAAGTTCAATGTTGGACTTTTTGCTGGCTTTGAAAATTTAATTCATATCAACTATTTATCACAGTAGAATGAACTTCCCAAACTTCTCTTTAATGATACAAATTTAATGAAAAATATAAAATTACTATTAAATGAATTTAGTCAACTTTGTATTTGAAACATCTGATGGTATCGATAGAAACCTGTTCGTTAACTGCTTACAAATTTATTTATCTGATAATAAAGTCTATGTGATGACACTATGGCATTACTTTTTTATGACTCCAAGAAAATTTAGATTCGAACACAAATATAAATTCAAAAGCAAAATTAATTTAGAACATTTTTAATGTAGTCATTGTCTTCAGGTGCAGTTATTAAAAAAAACCATTAACTTTTAAAAAAGATGTTGACACTTCATTAATTTGTGTCTTTTGGTCACATGGTCAATAATATCATTATCACCTCCATGTGCACTTTGTGATGAAATATATTTTGTGGAAATTTGAGATCTTATATACTTTCTTGAGAAATATTAGATTTAATATTTAATTTTTCACTAAAATGCATTATTTTTTACTTCCTTGGTGCCCGAAAGTGTATTGCAAAATAAAAACAAAAATGTCCTACAAACAACTAAATAGAAAAAGAAATAAACAGCTGTAGGTTTGCATTACATAATAAGTTACAAAACCATTCCACCAGTAGCCTCCAGTTGACTGTAATCTCTGCAACCAAACTCCAAAGGCACTCATTTCTACCAATATTTCACCAGTATCTAACCTGTAATTCCCCACATTTCCCACCAGTTCGAATGGTTTGCAGCATCATGGCTTCACACATCACACAGGTTACTCGATAGGCTATGGGGCAGGTCTTGGCACCACTGGCTAGTAAATTAATGACTGTCAAAAGCAGTAATGCCTCGTACTTGTATTACTAGCAACTTACTCAACGATAGTTACTTGTTCCTAGCTCTTTCATGTTAGTTACTTTGTTTTATTAACAAGTAGTTGTATACATAACTTGGAAGAGAGGCATTACCTTTTATCCAGAAAGAGGCAAGAAAAGAGAGATAGATTATCACTGGTCATCTTTTAAATTTAACCTGGTGTTACACTGAGAACTCTGTTCCTTGCACATGGTCCTCACTACTAGGTGAGATCATAGCAGGTACTTTGGGATACAAAGTAGAGGAATAACAAATACACCCTGGATTGTTTTAATGTACATCGTAATAATACTTCATTAAATATGAATATTTTATATAAAGTGTTAGATGTTAGAACTGCCAGGCACACAGTAAGTGCCCTATAAATGTTAGCTCTTATTGTTATTACTGCAATATACATCACAAAATAAGCGTAATACTCTTCTAGCCTACTCTTTTTGAAATTTTTCTGTTTAATTTATTTTTCTCTATAAATAGTGCGGAGATTATCAAGTCATCATAAGTTAATGCATCTGTGTATTTAGTAGGGTATGTAAAAGAAAAATTTAGAAAGAAGACAAGAAAAAGAAGACTTTCTTAGCTTAATGAGACTTAAAAAACCAAAACATTCTCTTGTCTCAGCAGGACTTGTCTATACTCTCACATTACATTGTGAGATTTGCCTTAGAATCTGATTGCACAAACAAGTTGCATTTGTAGAGGTGAGAATGAAAAGAAGATTATTCTCCAAACTTGGATCGGGAAGAGGGTAGTTTATTTCTGAGCAGTAAGAATATAATCAATACCAAAAAAGTAATTTCGTGTAGATATAAAAACTAACACAACCTGCTTGGAGATCTATTATTTTTATCATCGTAACTGTGATCCCTTGCATTCCTTCTCTGAGAATGAATTTATAATAATTGAAAGAAACAAACGAATTGTTACAATGCAAGTAAAAGAGCCACCTGACCTTCACATTCCCTACAGAAGGCAGATGAAAAATGGTGCGACAAATGAAAGAAGCGAGGATGAAACTTTAATTTTCCTAAAAAATGCATTTTTTTACTTCACTGCTATCAGAAAATGTATTGCAAAATAAATAATGCCCTAAAAACAACTAAACAGAAAAAGAAATATGTAGTGGTAGGTTTATATCACACCATAGACACCAAAACTATTCCACAAAGGGCCCTCAGGTGACTATATTCTCTAAAACTGAATTCCAGCGGCAGTGTTAGACATGATAAAGCTTTCAATCCATATAATACTCCAAATTACTCTACTGTAGTTTATCCATCAGCTAAATAAAAGCAACAAGGTTTATATGATTATGTAATCTTCAGAGGAGAAACATAATAGAGCATATAACCTACATTATTTACCTTGAACTTTCATGACTAAAGGAATGCATAACTATGTAATAAATACATATGTATGTAAAAAAGTTTACATGTATGATCTACATAATAAATAAAACTAGCACATTCTATCCTTCTGCATCTCCAATTTTGTTAAATGTGAATGAACAAAACCCATCTAATATCTGTCATCTTTTCTACTAAGAAAGAACACAGTGGACTCTAGAAACATTACAAAATTGGCATCAAGCAAATATGGAGGTAGGAGGCAGGCAGGTGGGATTCTACTCTGGACCAGACTGAAGACTGGCTGAAACTAAAAAGAGGTACCAAAAGCACCCCTCCATAAGATACCCACCAGTGTTATGACAGTTTACCATTGCCATGACAACACCCAGAAGTTACCGCCCACTTTCTAGCTATTTCTGAATAATCTGCCCCTTAATTAGCATGTCATCAAAAGTGGGTATAAATACAACTGCAAAACTTCCCCTAGGCTGCTACTCTGGGCACGCTGCCTATGGAGTAGCTCTGCTCTGCAGGAGCAGTCACAGAGCTGTAAACATTGCCACTGCTTCAATAAAGCTGTTTTCTTCTACCACCAGCTTGCTCTTGAATTTCTTCCCGAGTGAAGCCAAGAACCTGTCCTGCATCAAACAGATTAAACATTTAAGTTTTATCATTATTACTATTTCATGAATTAGCTCAGTCATTAATTGGGTAAAGTAGTCTCCATGTACAGGAAGTCTAGGATATCACCCATGAATTGCTGACACAGAACGTGCTAGACCTTTTGTCACCCTTTTCTCATTCCAGAAGCTATTCTGGAAACGTAAGGGATAAAGGAGCACCTTACTTAAAGCAACATGAGTGATTCATGGCCCCTAAAAAACTGTGAATATGACAAAGCATGTCTTACACACATCCTTCTTCACCTACCCCAGGGTCTTGTGGCCACCCAGGAGCCTCACGCCCTTTCTGCGTCCCTTTATAGCTTTGCTTCCCAGAAAGACCCTTTCAGAATTCAAGCACTGCCCAAGCCCTCTCTAATTTGGGATATATAATAAAGTAAATAAATAAGTGACAACATAAGGTTATTTTAAACATTGATTTAGGTGTTATAAGTTAATAGTTTAAAGGCAACAACCCACAGCTGAATTAAAGGCCCTTCTGGTTATCCCAGTGAGGCTGTCCCCAGTTAAGCAGCAATCTCCCAGTAAAGCCAAACTTTCCCTTGCCTCAGAGGAATTTCAACCTAATAGAGCTTAGAACCTTAGACTAAAGTAAAGAAGATTTATCCAATTAGAATTTAAACCAACAGCCAGAGTGGAGAGAGAAAAGAATTAGGACCTTGTTGAAATGTTACCACACAGGCAGCTACTTATCTAACTTCTGATTAAATACAGAGCTAAATGAAATCCCTCTACTTTTTTGTAATCAAGGAAACCACAAATTTAAAAAGGATTATGAGTGGGATTCTATTCTTAGGTATAATGAACCATTCTTTCATTCACTCTTTTAAAAATTATTTAACAATTTCAATAATATTTCCAGTCCCAGTTTAGGGGAATAAATCATGACAACAGATTCTGCCCTTGCCCTTGTGGAGTTTATAGTTCAAATGGTAAGAGGCAGACATTAATTAAGTGATCATACCACTATTACATGACAGTACAATTTTGATAAGTGCCATGAAGGAAAAGTGCAGGCACTATAGTGGAATACAATAAAAGAATTTGATGTTGTCAAAAAGATCAGGAAGAACTTTGAGTAAATGATAATTGGGTTCAGATATGAGGAAGGAATAGTAACAATCTAGAGAAAAATGGTAGGAGAATGTATTCTAGGCAGCAGCCCTGTGGTAGGAGCAATTGCAAAGGCCCTGTGGTAGGAGCAGCTGCATAATGTACACAAAAATAGAAGTAGTATAGAATGGTTGGAACATAGATATTAAGAACCTTCATGAGATCAAGAGTTGGAAATATAGGTAGGGCCCTATGGCAGAACTTTTGCTAAGATTGTTTTCTTTAATTATAGAAGGCAATGGATAGTCTGAAATATTTAAACTGTATGTGGTGATCTATTCAAATTTTCATTTCAAAAATATCACTCTGGCTGCAGTAATATTTCTATCCTGTATTTAAAACAACTGCTGATGACTTTTTTGGAAAAAATAAGATCATTGTAGACATAGAGACCTACAAACTTTATAAGAAAAAATCCTCAGAAAAGGTTTAACTTCAAGTGCTCTACTTGTGTTTTGTCTGTTGGACTAAGGGGTTCTTACAAATCTATTAATCAAATCATCCCTGGCAAGTATTTGAATATTTGATATGACACCCCTGACGAACTGTCTCAAAATCTATATGACTCTTCCAAGAGCAAGAGACTTAGAAAATCAACAAGTAGCTTAATAGTTTATCTTTGGACAGATGTCACCATGAGAAATATCTTCTTTAATATTAATCTCACATCTTTTTTACCTATTAGTCCCTATTATATTATGATCAACTCATAATGATTAAAAAGTTGCCTAGGGGAAATTTACATGCAGGCCATGATGGAAGTTTGCTCAGGGCATCATAAAGACCTCTGGAGAAGAAGAAACCAGGGCTCTGGGCATGGTGATCTCTGGGAGGTGGAGTCCTAGAACCACCAAGAAATGAATTACAGTAGTCTTTCCTTATCTGCGGTTTTGCTTTTTTTGATTTCAGTTACCTGTGGACAATCATGGTCCAAAAATATTAAATGGAAAATTCCAGAAATAACTCATCAGTTTTAAATTGCAAGCCATTCTGAGTAGTGTGATGAAATGTCACACCATCCTATGCTGTCCCTCTCCTTCCCACCAGGCATGTGACTCATCCCTTTGTCCGGTATATCCACACTGTAGATGCTGCCTGTTAGTTAGTTGGTAGCCATCTTGGTTATCTGATCCACTCTCTTGGTATCACAGTCTTGTGCTCACATAGCCCTTATTTCATTCAATAATGGGCCCAAAGTGCAAGAGTAATGATCCTGGCAATTTGGATGTGCTAAAGAGAAGCCATAAAGTGCCTCCTTTAAGTGAAAAGGTGAAAGCTCTCGACTTAATAAAGAAAAAAAAAATCATATACTTAATGCTGTTAAGATCTACAGTAAGAATGAATCTTCTCTCCATGAAATTGTGAAGAAGTACAAAGAAATTCATGCTAGCTTATCTCCTACCTCAAACTTTAAAAATTACGGCCACAGGACGTGGTCAATGCTTAGGAAGGAAAAGGAATTAAACGTGGAAAATCTGAACAGAAATTAGTTCTGACTGATGGCCATCGGGTTTGGTATTATACTATATGAGATGTCAGTTATCCCCTGGGGGTTTTGGACCATATACCCTGGAATAAGCAGGGATCAGGGGAGGAATACTGTAACTGACTGTAATGGTTTATATACCACTAGTCTTTTATGTTGTTCAAAAGTGTATAAATTGTGTCTTCAGCTCCTTCAGTACAAAAATAAAATACATATTTTCTGCGATTCTGGCTTTTAGTGTTAATACGGTATATTTTTCCTTGTGTTCACTTTTAATCTATCTTCATTTTTATATTTCAAGCAATTTTCTTGTAGACAACATATACTTGAGCTTCTCAAATTTATATATTATTGTGATAAGAACATTTAATGTCAGAGTATGTCTTTTAATGGGAGTATTTGGATCACTCACATTTGAAGTGGTTAATAATATAGATGGATTAATATCTACCATATTCCCAAACACTTTCTATTTGTTATCTCTGTTCTTTGTAACATTTTTGTCTTCCACCCCTTTTCTGCCTTCTCTGGTCTTAATTGAATATTTTATATAATTGCATTTTGTCTTTTCTCTTAGCATATCAGTTATACATTTAAAAAATTATTCAGTAACTTAGAATTTACCATATCCACTTCCAACAAATCTAAGTTCACTTTCAAAGAACAGTTTATGGGTGACGCAGGTACTTTAAAACAGAGCACTTCAATTCATCTCTCTTTCCCTCATAACATTGTTGTCATTTCTTTCACTTATCCAGAAGCAATAACCACTCACTACACATTTTTTAATGATTTTATTTTACCTTTGTTTATTCCTTCTCTAACATTATTCCTTTCTTTATGCAGATACAAGTTTCTGATCCATATCACTTTCTCCTCTCTGAAGAGCATCTTTAAACATTTCTTTCTGGCAACAAAATTCCTAAATTTTTATTTGACGAAGAAAGTATTTGCCCTTTACTCTTAAAGAATAATTTCACTAGATAAAGAATTCTAGGTTAGTGGCCTTTTTTTTTCTTTTTTTCTTTCAACTGTTAAATATTTCTCTCTGCTTTCTTCTTAATTGTATGGTTTCTGAAGGCAAATTCCTTTAGAGGTTAGGTTTTCCTTTTCTCCGGCTTCTTTCAAGATTTTCTCTTTGATTTTCTTATTTTTTTATTTTTTAAATTATACTATTTTGTTTTATTTATTTTATTATTTTTTTTTTGAGACAGAGTCTTGCTCTGTCACCCAGGCTGGAGTGCAGTGGCACAATCTCAGCTCACTGCAAGCTCTGCCTCCCAGGTTCACACCATTCTCCTGCCTCAGCCTCCCCAGCAGTTGGGACTACAGGCACCTGCCACCACGCTTGGCTAATTTTTTGTATTTTTAGTACAGACGGGGTTTCACCGTGTTAGCCAGGATGGTCTCAATCTCCTGACCTCATGATCCGCCCACATCGGCCTCCCAAAGTGCTGGGATTACAAGCGTGAGCCACCACACCTGGCCCTTGTCTTTGATTTATTATTATTATTATTATTATTATTATTATTATTATACTTTAAGTTTTAGGGTACATGTGCACAATGTGCAGGTTTGTTACATATGTATCCATGTGCCATGTTGGTGTGCTGCACCCATTAACTCGTCATTTAGCATTAGGTATATCTCCTAATGCTGTCCCTCCCCCCTCCCCCTACACCACAACAGTCCCCGGAGTGTGATGTTCCCCTTCCTGTGTCCATGTGTTCTCATTGTTCAATTCCCACCTATGAGTGAGAAAATGCGGTGTTTGGCTTTTTGTCCTTGCGATAGTTTACTGAGAATGACCATCATTCTCAGTCTTTGATTTTCTAACGACAGGCCTAGGTGTAGATTTTTTGGTATTTACCTCTCTCAGTGTTCTCTGAGCTCCTTGTTTCTGTGGTTTGATATGTTATTCATTTCAGAAATTCTCAGCCATTATTACCTCAAATATTCTGCTTCTTTCTCTGTTTTATCTTTGTGTATTCTCTTTTGTAATTATCCCACAGTTCTTGGATATTCTATTCCATTTTTTTTTTCATTTTTTTCTTTGCTTTTCAATTTGAGAAGTTTCCATCATCGTATCTTCAGGCTCACTGATTCTTTCATCAGCTGTGTCCAGACTACTGATGACTCCCTCAAAACAACTCTTATTTTCTGTTTCAGTGTTTTTGTTTACCGTTTGTTTTGTTTTGTTTCCTTTTGCTCCTTTTGGTTTTTGGTGTTTAGCATTTCATTTCTTTACTTTCTTAGAATTTTTAATTCTCTGTTCATATCATTCATCTGCTCCTGCATTTTGTCTACTTTTTCCATTAGAGTCCTTAGCATATTAGTTATATTTATTTAACATTTCCAGTCTGATAATTCCCAAATCTCTGCTATTTCTGAATCTGGCTCTGATGCTCGCTCTGTCTCTTCAAAGTATGTGTCTTTTGTGTTTCAGCATGTGTTGTTATTTTTTTTGAAATTTGAACATGATGAATTGGGTGAAAGAAACTGAGTTAAATAGACCTAAGTGTGAGAATTTAGGTTTATCTGGCTAGGAGTTAGGCTACACTTATTACTTGCCTGTAGCTGCAGATACTAGAAGCTAACATTTCCTTGAGTGTTCCTGTTTTTGTCTTTTCTATTGTCTTTGAGTTTCTCTAGAAACTCTAATTCTGGCCATTAAATTAAAAAATAATAATAATTAAATAATAGTTTCTGACATAGGAAAATACAACATGCATCCCCCTCTATAACTAAAGGGAAAGAAGTCCCATACTTTACTACACATTATGCCTTTGCTTTTATGGTGCCGACTCTTAAGCATTTGCATGAAAAACTTAGGAAGAGACATTTTAAAAAGAACTCCACAGATCTTTTATATTGATATTTTATGTGTCCCTCTTTTCTCTTTCTATGTGTTAAAATTTGTGGCGTTATTTCTTCTCTCTCTCTCTCTTTCCCTTTCTGCCTCTCTCTCTCTCTATTTCCTTTCTCTCATTAAGATATAAATAAATGGGTTGCCAGAATTTCCTAGTTTAACCATTTTCAAAATTTATGCTGCTAAGAGTACCTGGTAAAAAATTCTCAACAGCAATAAGATAAATTGTTTTACTCTAATTAGGCCTCAAATTACAACCTAAGTAATTCGCATTCTAGGTGAATATAAGTTAATGGAAACTACAAGAAAATGAAACTCTATTTAAAATTTAGTACAGCAGAATATAACTCTCTTTTCATCTCTCACTTATTAAACCATCAATTAATATCCCTTAATGCTCAGGACTCAGCATGGCCAAGACTGGGATATTTCAGGCAAACCTAGAGAGTAGAAAGATAATCACTTCCCACTGAGGGCTTTAAATGTTCACCAGGGCCCTGCTGTGTTTAATGCAGAACCAGTGCCCTGACCAGAGGATGGCTTTTTTCTTCCCATATTATGTTTTAAATCACTCATCTATACAGTTTTTAGTACTATGAACAAAACGAAATTTTCACCTATGAATTCAGCTCTTCTGGAATTTGTGCAAATATGCAATTACAAAAAAGAAAAGTCATTTTTTCCTATCAACTTGAAATTATTGGCAAAGGATTTTCTAAATCTTTATACAATGTATTTCTAACTAGAAGTCAGCTAACTTGACTCACCTTAAACAGCTCCAGCAACGATCAAACTTTCTTTCTCACCAAGCAGCACATTTCCTGTGGACAAATTTTATAAAGATTGATCCAGTTTGTTTCATTTTAACTTCCATTCATTACCCTTCTTTTCTTTTGTTTCTATCTTCTAGTATCTCATATGGCAGCCTTTTAGAAAATAATGTTTGTCATAGTCAACACCCATTAGCACAATGAATCTATTTTTCAGATAAGTAACCCAGTTCTCTTCATGGTACCTCATATTACATGCTTGTTTTATTCCGTCTTGTTCCCTCCTGAAGTGAAGTGTGGCACTCAGAAACGGACCCAGGAATCTGTGAAATCAATGGACAAATTTGAGATTACATACACTACATTCTGCTGCTTCTTTGTATTTGAAACCTACTCAAAGACTGATCACCTCCTTGGCTAAATAATACCCAGTGGCAGAGAGTCAGGAAAATTACAACAGGAAGATGAGACCATGTTTGACATCTTCTCTCTCTAAATCTTCCTTTTTCCTGTCCCTCTGGATGCTTCTAGCCCATTAAAATTTTCTTTTCTGTGTCCTATTGCAGCAGAAACCCAATCTTCTCTGTAGAATGTGGGTTAGTGTTGAGATAATTAGAAAAGTTAATCTCTCAGGCTTAGCTGGCAATGTTTCTCTGTCAGCATCAACCATAGAGCTGTGCACAAATTAGATGCTGTATACATTGCTTTAAATAAATGTCTTAACTTATGTAAAGTGCACATGTACTCAGAAAGCACTTAAAGGATGGCTAAAGAGGGAATATTCCAATTTGAAAAACACAGAGTTCCAAGCCACCTCTAGGACTGATATGTAGAAAGGACAGACATTTTCTAAACCAGTGCTATTCAAAATGTGGTCGCCTAATAGATATAGCAGCAGCATCTAGAAATTTAGTAGAAATGAAGACCCAAGGCCCCTCTCCAGACGTGAATCACAATCTCAAAAGGACGGGACCCAGAATTTTGTACAGAAAATTTTTATGCAAGATACAATTTGAGAAGATGCTTCTCAACCACGGTCCAGTCTCTTTCTCTGTCCCCTTCATGAGGCTCTGGCTTCCTATTGACTTGGCATCGAACATGATAACCTGAAAGAAGTGCGTGTTATTTTTAGCATTGTGTGTCTATAGTATTCACCATCTTCAATGTTAGCCTTAACTTCCACTTTCTTCTAAAGAACCTTCTCCCCGTTTACTGTTTGTGGACACATCCCACAATTAATTAGCTTCACACACACATTTGCAACGTTATTCAAACTTGAAAGCCAATTGTATCCTTCTTCATCTGTCAGGAATATATTTATATTTTAAAATAAACCCTAAAAACCCACCTTCTCCTTGACTTTCCTGACATACCTAGAAACCACACCGAGAAACAAACCTATTTTTGTATACCCTCATATCACATCATTCACAAATCTCTTGTGATCACTGCCACATTTTGCCATGTGTAATAAGTGTTCCTAGAAAACAGAGACAGGGGCAAAATTGTGTATGCTAATAGTTAACTAGATGGGATAATCATAAAGAAGCAGAGGTAAGGAGAAAAGGGAGGAAGATATAGGGAAAGAGAAGAAATTAAACTCAAGAGAGTGAATTCCTGACATGGGTACTGCTTGTTATCAAGTACAACTAATTGGTTTTTCTTGAGGAATCCTCCTCATAGAGCCCATATAAATGGCTGCATCTCAGGACTCTGTCCAGAGTGTAAAACAGAGAAATAATTATATACTGGCTCCTGTCTTCCACTGGTCAAAAGTTTGTTCTATGATGTGCTAATGCCCTCTTTCTTCTCAATTGCATTTGAGCGATTCTCTCTGCAGCTTGAACTGTAGCACTAACAGGAAAGCTCAGGGATGGGAGGTGAAAGGGGGCAGTGAGGACAGTACCCAACCACTGTCAGGTTCTGTCCATAAGAGATTAGTCTGAGCCCATTCAAAGCTGGCCGACTTCGTCGCAATTGGCAATCAAAGGTGGATGAAGGTCCCAGAAAGAGGTCATGCTGAGAGGATGTAAAGTGGTACTTAAAATGTCTGATAGAAATTGTATGTATCTCTGGCTTATCTGTCCATGGAGACCATTCTTGAGGTTAGACTTGGCATTTCATATTTTCACAGCTTCTAGTGTTTATTTTAAACATCAAAGGTCCTCCCTGAATGTGCTGCAGAAATGCAAGATTACCAGTGGCTTAAAAATGTTTGCTTAATTAATTGCACTGTAATTAATCAATTCTCTCTACATCAGGTATTTGCAGCATAGAAACTTACTCTATAAGGCAAGATTCTTTGCCTGTATTTTTTCACTGTGTTTCCCAAGGATCTAGAACAATACTTGGTACATAATGGGCATTCAAAAAAATTTGTTGAATGAATGAATCTCATCAAATTCCAAAGAAGAGAAGCACATGGTCTTGAACATACTCATAATTTGAAGAAGCCATTAATATCAATCATTAGAAAAGGTGAAAGGGGCATCTGTGACCTCGTCAGTTTTCCCCAGCTGTAAAATAGGAATAATTATAGGGCAGCGGAATTCACTATTACACAAAATTGGAAGCTGCTAGTTTAATTGTGCAGGACACTTGACCATAATAAGCCTTAGTCTCCTCATAGCCCTTATCTGTTAACTAGATTATACTGTAGACTAGTTTTTTTTTTTTTTTTTTTTTAACAGAAGTCAACATGAGACTCCAGAACAGTACTGGCCATCAACATCCAGCTTCAGATGTGAGAAGAAAGAGAGTACATGATAACAGGGAGGCTTTACGGGATATATACCATGTCTGCTATATTTCTCTGGCCAAAACTCGGCCACATGACCACACTTAATAGCAAGGGAGGTTGGCAAATATAGTTTCACTATTTGTCTGGACTGAAAGAAAAAATGCTTAGTGAATAAATAGCTAATTTAAGCCACCAGAATTAAATAGTTGATTTCACATTGGCTTCTTCCTGTCTGTGAAGTTTGTGGGATACATTTTTGCAAAGACATTCCATGTGTTCCATGTAATTTCTGATATAAGGTAATCTACTTGGAGGGAGGTGATAAGGAAGCTCAGAGTAAGTTTTCATTGCATAGGTGTATGTGTCAAACTATAATATTTAAAGCATATGGAGGTCTTTTTCAGATTTGGACAGAGGTGGGGGAGCACAAAGGAAGTGTGGTTATTCTAGGATCCACTATCAGACTTTCTTTGCAATAAAAAACTCCACATGCATGCCAGCTATTTTCATTTTGTGGGCAGTTGGGAGATGACTGCAGTGTCCTGGTACTGGGGCAAACAACCTGAACCCACAAAAGTTAGGGTGATCAATTGATCTGCAGTGCTAGCTTTGGCATATCTCCAGTAACCACTTTCTTATAGTATTTTATTTTACAAGTATTGTTAATAATAACAATGGTTCTCACTTAGTACATTAACTGGTAGTGCAACCTAGATTTAATAACAAAATGGCAAATTAATTCATATTACATTCCGTTAAGGAATATGAGATAAATCCATGAATGAAGTGAAATTAAGCTTTTCTGGCTCATCATATTTAATTTTAGAAAGTCATAACTTTATTTTATTCTAGGTGAAATGATTCGTAAGTAATTGTTTTCCTGACATACAAAATTTAGATTCAAAAGTACCACATTTTCATTTATTATGTTGTAATTATTTTGTATTAGAAACATCTTTAAATAATTATAGAGGCATTCATAAATCAATGAATGTTATGTACAGAGGGATTGCAAATGTATTATCGCTACAGCATCTTACTAACAAAATGCAAATTAAATTAATAATTAAGAGTTTAGTTTTCATATTTAGACTCCCTCAGGCAAATATTCTTCTAGTGTTTTGAAATTTTTAGATTATGAATGATGTGTAGAGTAAGTTTTACACTACCCATTTTCTTAAAGGTAGGTCCCTTGCTTTTTCTATAAAACCCTTCCAAACCTGCCTTGGAAACTCCACTTTTTATATAGTTCACAGATGATTCCTATGATTTATAACTCAGTAACATAAATATCTTTAGCAGCATTGCTCATATGGATGCATATTTTAAACTCTAACCTTATGTTCCTTTCTATGTTTTCTTTTAGAAAGCGGAAGAGGAAAAATTTCAAACAAACATTTTAATAACAATACATTTTTAGGAACCACTCATCTTCTGCTTTTAGGGATTTATTTTTTTCCTCTTCCACAGACCCCTCCCACCATAACATCTGCTCCCTCCACCTCCCCACTCCAATCAGCTCAACCAGTTATATTAAAATAAAAAGAAATTTATCACTAGATTTCTCTAGGTAGAAGCGAGATCCCTGCTCCTCTGAGAAATGGAGCACTCTACTCATCTTCACTCTTTGGCCACCAAGAATTCCATTGTCTTTTGTGTCAGATGCAAAACACAATCATGGTGATGGGGATCATCTAACGTATGAAAACTTTAACATAATATATTAAAAATTAAACTATTCTGCCCTCATATCCTCGTCTCATTTACTTCACGTATTTAGTATTACACTTCAATTTTCTAAGTTGCAAAATAAGTACCCAGAGTATGGATGTGTCATATACTTTTCTTTTTTTAAAAAAATTGAGTATTTAATAAGTGTGCAGTCAGCAGTAGTTGAATTGAACAGTTGTTAAATTGAGTAAATTTTTTCATGATTGTTTCAGTTTCTATAAACCCTTTGGTAGCAATTTTTTTTCCTATTGCAAAACAATACTCTGTATAGACTAAAAGTACTTTAGGGTATATATTCTTATACTATTCACATGATGATAAGCTTGACAGATCAGCTGCTATTGATTTGTTATAAAGTATTGAAAGAAATTCTCTTCTGTTTAAAAATTAATAAGGTGGTGTACTGGAAATATTTCCTCCAATATTAAAACACTATTGTAGGCAGCATGAGGAGATGAGTTCTTTGTGGCCCCGAATACTTTTACTTTAGAAAAGATGCCTGTGCTATGAAGAATCATCCTTTCAGCACTGCCTGTTGATTCCAATCTCACAGAATTAACATCAAGTACAGATTCTGTTTATATTTCTCTATAGGATTTTATGTGATTGTAAGAAGAAAGATAAATTATTTTGCAAAGCGTGTTTTATTTCAAGTTCTGGATGAAAGTAAATCCAATCATTTTAATTACAAATATTTTCAAATAAATTTGAAATAGAAAACATTCTAATATTCCTCCATATATGTACACACAAAAAAGTGTCACGAACTTAGTGTAATAGCTGGAGGTCTTCACTAGAGGAAAGAAATATTAATTTAAAATAAACTACTTTAATTCGTCTATTATTCACAACTGTTTATAAAACTATCATTGTGTCCCAGGCACTATACTAGACATAAGAATTATAAAATTTAAAGAGCTAGTCCAACTTTTAAGATTAAGGTGTAAGTAGGAAAAGGAGACACATAAGAAAACAAATTATAGCCCAGTATAACTGCAGGAGTAAAGATATATCCAGAGCACTTGGAGACAGCATGGAGGACAAGCATATAAGCCTGCCTTGGAGTCAAAGTTTTAAGACTGGAGAAGTGATTATAACTTTCAGAAGGTCTCCAAGTGGACTAGTCCATGCAGAGGTTAGAAGGAATATTCTAAGCAAATGGAGCAGCCAGTGTAAAGGTAGGAGGGAGCAAGATATGTTTAAGCAAATAAAGTTAGCTCAACTTTGCTGGGGGCAAAGGGTGGTGGTGGTATGCATTGAGGCTGGAAATGATGTTTGAAGAGCCTTGCATTTCAAACGACTGCTTCCCATGGGTATAAGTAATTCTTGCAGAGCTGTGAACATAGATATCTTATAATCAATGTGTGCAAGTAGGTATGCGTGCTTTAAAAATATCAGCTGGGACGCAGTGCAGAGAATGGGTTGGGGAGTTGTAGGAGTGGAAAGATTATGCACAGGGTGAGTTACATTGAGGCCATTATAGTTATCAAGAGCAGGAGAATAGAGATGCTTAGAAGGTTGAATTGAAAGAGCTTGTTGATTGCACAGATGTGAATAGAATAGAAAAGCGAGTATGAAATGACTCCTAGGTTCATACATGAGGTAACGGGGTACGTGGTGGTGCTATTACAGAAAGAAATAATGCAGATCTAGAAGCATGTGTGTGTGTGTACCTTTGTTGGAGGGTATGGATACAATATATGACTAAATCTTACAACATGGTTAAATGGTTTTCAGGATTTCAACTTTTTTTCTACAATGTATATGGTTTTGATAGTTTTTAAGCTCCAAATTAAACACATCCCCTTCACTCCCATACCAGGAAGAGTTCCGTCATTATTTCATCCTGTATCTAGGAGAGCCTATATGCCTAGCAATTCAGAACCATCTGTGTATGATAAAGTTATCGCTTCCAATCCTGCACATCTCTCGTTTCACCTAACCCTTTCTTGTCAACCATTTTCATCACTGTCATTGCTGTCTTGTCTCTAATCTCTAACTCTTTAAAAGAACACAGCTTCAAATTCCTCTTTCCAAATTTCTCCTGGTTCTCCTTTCATGATAGTCAAATAATATCAGTTAAAAGAACCGAAATATTTTCCCAACTTAGGGCATTTATGCTTTCAGCTGATGAAGCATCTCTTTTTTTTATCTAAAGCTTTACAGGTTTCCTACTTTCCCTCCTTCCCCTTTTTTTGGTATGAACATATTTCAGGGTTTTATCTTTCCTCTCTGTTCCTCTATCTCTTTTCACAGAAAAATTTATGAAGTGAAGAACTGAATTTAAATTTCTTAATTCAAATTCAGCCTCTGCTGAGCCTAACTTTTGTTCAAACATTTATCCTGCAAGGCACAATGTTTAATACTTCAGACCCAAGTTTTCTGCTGTATTTAAAAGGGGATAACACATATTCGTAGAGTGTTGAGAGAATTAAACGAAACACTGCATATATAAAGCACTTAGCATAGTTCCTGACAAGTGGTAAGTAGGACATATATGTTAGTTTTATTACAACTATTGTTATAAATAGTACCAGACACTTCAAGTCAAATAATTAGGAAATTTTTTGGTTGCTACACTTAGGTATAGTTTAGACTGATAATCTTAAGAGAGAGAGCTTTTTCATTTTTCATTTTAAGATTAACATTTGTTTGAGTTTGCTCAAAATAAGTGATATATTTCTTTAAATAGTGAAAACACTTGTAAAAACAAAACTGTAATAGGTTAATTTGAACCAGTTTTCTAATTCCCATGACTATTTTTATTATGTTTTCATTTCTCATAATCATATGGTCATAGAAAGAACAATCTGGAGTGTTAACCAAATTAATAGTACCCATAAAAATTGTTAATTTGGTGATGTGCTGATTTTATTATTAGTAGTTTTTAATAAAATACTCTCCAATGGATAGTAACACATTGCCTATAATTTTATGAAAATAATGTAATGCTCAGAAAACACACTGGCATTTTCTTTTGATTACAAATCAACGGGGTACCCTATAACTCAATAAAAAAGTTTTGTGGAATTCATGTTTTTTATGTTTGGATGTGCAACAAATACAATATTGATTTGTTGCCTACAGCGAATCATAATAACAAATACCAAAGGAAAAATGAAACTACGTGTCTCATTTTTCTTTCACTTCTTATATAAAGAAAAATAGCATTTGCATTAAAAAATAGAAAATAAGCATTAGTAATGTGGAATGGAAGACCTTAAAGATAAGAATATTACAAAGTACAGGCTGTTGGGCTAAAATGTAGTCTCTGACTAGAACAAATAGTGTCATGGAAAATTACTGTGGTCTCAAGGAGATTCACATATGAGATAGCTGAACCACTGCCAAGAATATCTAAAGAACATACAGAACAGGAAAATCACCATAAAAATAATGGACAAATAGAAATTTTCACCATAAAATTGAAATAAACACTATTTTTTTTCTACAAAGTTGTATTCAAAGAATGGTTGTTTAGTTCTTAGAAGAGAAAACTGCATAAATTTACTAATGTCAGATCATTGTCTACTAGTCTTTTATAAAAAAAAAAAAAAGGCAAAATCTGGTCATTCAGGGAAATTCTATCAATATAGTTACATACAATCTCTAAATTTTACCATGGAATTTATGAAAACTCTTGCTGTAGCCTTATAAATAATAAGAAATATTATATTCTTTGCAATAATTAGATTTTAATAATATAGTAATCAAAACTGATCATTAATGAGTCAATCAATTTAGTAAATGGAGGGTCTGTCTACAAATTTGTTTTATTCAATAGTTTATTCTTTAAAATTGTCATCAAAGTAATATGCAAATATTTAAGTTCTCATAGTACAAAGTAGTTTATGCTTACAAGCAGTAGATCCTACCCCATCTCTCTCCACTGCAAACACACTCCCTGGAAGCAATAATCTGTGATTTCAGTGTTTAAATTAATTGCTTCAATTTTCTCTAAATGATTGTTCATAGTACCACTTTTTGATGTTTTAACTTTAGCCATCATTTATTGCTTATTATGCTGTGGCTGTAAAGATTTAGCTTACTTAAAAATCTGCTTTATCTTCACCTCTTTTTAATAAAGTTACAGCACTACTTTACTTTTTATGTCTTTAAAGAATATTCTTTAAACCAAGGATTGACAAACTATGGCCTATAGGCCAAATCCAGCTTGCTGCCAGTTTTTGTAAATAGAGTTTTATTGAAGCACAGCCATATCCATCCGTTTAGGGTTCTCTACGGATAATTTCATACCACAATGCCTGGCCTGAGTAGTTGCAACAGAAACCGTATCACTTACGAAGCCTACAGTATTTACTATCTGGCCCTGTAAAGGAAAAAATTTGCTAACCTCTCATTTAAACTTCTGTTTCTTTAAGTTTTTGTTTTTCAATTTTAGACAGTATATACCATCCCTTTATTGCTAGATAAGTATATCAATACCTATAATCATTTATTTACCTCTCATACTTCTTCCACCAACCAACTTGTATGAACCATACTTTGACTTTTATATTGTCAAGATTGATGACATTCTACTCCATTATTATGACAAAGCTTCATAATTCATCTGTGAATTGAACCTAAACGTTAAAAACCAATACTTTTTTATATTATTATTGTGTGCATAATGCCCCGTACATACTTAAGTAGATATATACTTCAATATCTACTTCAATGAGATTTCCACTCTGCCACTCAAGAAAGCATATGCAAATAGATTCTCCTTTGTGACATTCCAACAGCTGGTCAAAGGTGTGCCATTTACTTTAAGTATAATCCATGATTGTGGTAGATATTATTCTAAGATGACCCCCAAGATCCTCAGGTCCTGGTGTACAGACTTTGAATAAGCCCCAGGACAATGAGGGTGATGGCTGTCAGTTCTGTGATTAGACTATGTTATATGGCACAATTGACATTAAGAAAGGGAAATTATCTGGGTGGACTTGGCTTCATCATGGGCCCCTTACATCTAGATTTTGATTTCAGATACAGAAGAAGCAGAGCAAGAAGTCAGAGACACATGTTCCTGCTGACCTAGGAAAAAGCAAACAGCTACATTGTGAAGGGCCAGTGAGGAGGGGCATCCTCTAGGAGCTGAGAGCTATCCCCTGCTGACAGCTGACAGCCAATAAGAAAACAGGGACCTCAGTCTTAAAAGCACAAATAAACAAATCTAGCTTGAAAAAAACAAACAAATAACAAAACAAACAAACAAAAAATTTAAATGAGTTTGGAAGGGGATTCTCCCCTATGGCCTTCAAACAAAAACTTAGTTCTACCGACACCTTGATTTTAGCCTTGTGATATCCTGAGCAAAGAACCTACCCTGTTCCAGATGCCCCACCCACAGAACTGTGAGATAATAAATGAATAGTATTTTAAGAAGCAGAGGTTGTGATAATTTGTTACATAGCAATAGATAATTATTCCAACATTCATGAACTGAGTTTGGAGAGTTGAAGAATCCCTGAAGATAGTCAGGATATTTTTCTCTATCCTTTTGAGGTGGTCTTAAGACATGACCACAAACACTTTGATACTCATCTTACAAAGGTTGGGTTTAATTTCTCTCCACTTGAATATGGGCTGATGTTCGTGACTTGCTCCTAATGAATTTAATGTAACCTAAGTGATGCTGTGTGACTTTAAAGGCTAGGTTTAAAAAGTGATAGATGTCAAAAAACAGAAATAGCCAAAATGTCTTTCAGCAGGATAATGGACAAAAAGTACAGATTTATACTTTGGAATGTTGTTTCATGATCAAATCAAATAAGCTATTAATTAATCCATACAACAACATGGATGAATCTTAAGTACATATTCCCAAGTGAAAAAAAAAATCAGTCCTGTGAGGCTGCATACAATATGATTGCATTGAAATGATATTCTGGAAAAGGGAAAACCATAGAGATGAAAATCTATCAATGGCACCAGGGCCATTGGGAAGGGAGAAAGTTGACTAAGATGAGTTGAAGAAGTGAAGATGTTTTTATGATTAAGGAATGATTCAAAATGATACTGTTTGACCTCTCCTTTTCTCAAAATCCACAGGACTTCAAGGACAAAGAATAAAGCTTAATAGATGAATTTAAAAAAAATCAACCAGGAATGCAGGAGATCCCAGGATAGAATGCAGACTGTGACAAAATAATCTAACTGTATTACAAATGTGTGATATAATCTCACTGAAAAGGGTGGAGAAAATAAATATTCAGCTAAATAACTTTGGAAATGACTGAAAACTGGAAGAATAAAGATGAGGAAACTATACATAAGCATTGGATTGTTCCTGCTAAAGTTGTTTGTCATGGGAGTACAGGTTAAGAATTCTGAAATTCTGCACATACATACTAGAATTGAACAATAAGTAAATAGATGGCAGGTGTAAGAAGTCAGGTTTTCTCTGTTGGAGTGAGCAGTTACAGAGAAGCAAGGAGAAAAGGCTGGAATGAAGCATAAGGTACCAGACTAGAATCAGAGATATTTGTAGGGACTTGTGTCTAGCTTAATATAGATATTGATAGATATATAAAAGCAAAATTATATATATGTGTGTATATATACATATGTATATATAATACACGTGTTAGTATGCATACATATATTTCCTTGCTCCATTTGCTGAGAAAGCCTAAAAGCAATGAGTACTCCAGTGTTCAGACCGTTTCTAACTCCATTCTCCAATAAAAGTAAGCAGGGCTCCTTTGAGAAATGTTTGGTTCTAGAGCTGGGAGAGAAAGTGTACAAGATGAATCTGGAGTATGTTGATGTGTTAAAATTTAGGGTATTGCTCAAAAAAACAAAACAATGGTGGTAATTCAAAGGAACCCTTTCTAACTGAAAAAATGCTTAATGGTCAAAGCTGAAAAAATGTGAGCAACAAAATGAATAAGATATTGAATTACAACCCAAAGTATAAAATAAATATCTGTGAGTCTGTACTACTATGACTGAAAACTAAATGAGAGAGAAGACAGAAATCTTCCATAGAGAAAAATGTCAAATAATTTAGGTAGATACTGCACCCTCAAGGAAGCAGAGCATGACTTCTCCTTCCTCACATATGGGCTGTGCTTAGTGACTTGTGTCCACATAATGTAGTATAGGAAGGAGAGAAATAAAATAACTTTACAATAGAGAAATCTGAAAAACAATACTTTAGCGAGGTGAATGAGGTTAATATCATCAGTGAGAAGATAAGTTCTCTTGCTATATTATATTGGGAACGGCACTTCACCTCTGTGGTCTTCCTCTCTACACCAGCATAACCCTAGTCTTACCATGAGAAAAATATCAGATAAACTCAAGTTGAAGGACATTCTGCAAAATACTACCAGTAATCCTCAAAAGATGTTAGAGAAAAAGGAATACAATCTAAATAAATGATGTCGTTTCTTTAATAATAATATATCAATATTGGTTGAGGAGTTACGATGAATATAATGGATTAATTTAAGATGTTAGGAATGGGGTAAACGAATGCAGGGTATGTAGGGACTCCGTACTATCTTTCTAACTTTTCTGTTAATCTTAATTCTAAGATAAAATACTTATTAGAAAAGAAAAATGGTAGAGTCTCTCTCTCTCTCTCTCTCGATATGTACCTTAGGAGGCCTGAGCTAACATGTAAGATGTCTAACTATCCCGAAGCCACTACGCTGGAAGGTTCACAGAGACCATAGAGAGATACAGAGATGCCTGAGGAAACCCAACTGTTCAGCACAGATTTTTTTTTCGTTTTCCCATTGCCCAGGCATGCAAGTGAGTGAGCTTTCCAAGGACTTTAACCCCAGCCTTTGAGCTGCCAGAGCTGACATGAGGTAGAACAGAGATGAGCTGAGCTTTGCCCCACCTGCAGATTTGTGAGTAAAATTAATGTCACTGTTGTTTGAAGCCATGTTTTTTAAAATTTAGCTTTTTCATTGACAAACAAAAATTGTATCTATTAGTGCACAACATGACGCACACATGATGTTTTGATATATGTATACATTGTGGAATGGCTACATCAAGCTGTTTCACATATTAATGAAGTCTCAAAATTTTGAAGTGGTCTGCCACACAGCACTAGATAAACGGAACTCCCCTGTTTTCTAAGATTTTACAATGATACATCTAGAAAGCATTTTTAAAGTATTATTCATTTGGTTCAATATTTGTTCAATATTTCAAAGTATTCAATTTTGGCTCAATTTTTTAAAGTATTACTCATTTTGTTCAATATTTGTCAAGCTCTTTTAGTTTAAGCATATCTACCATAGCTCTGGAAATATTCTTGTATTTTTTTAAAAATAATTTTATCTCCATTTTGTGTATGCTCCCTTCTCAGAACACTAATTCAGTGCTGAGTGTCTTAAATGAATACCTTCTCATTGTTATCTTTTTCCTATGATTATGTGTTTTAATATATATTTGAGGAATTCCTTTGACTTCATCTTCTAACAATTTTTCAATTACTAATTTTGTAATTAGTAATTATTTCTTTTCCCTTGATCCTTAATTTGGTGAGTAATGCTACTCTTTTATTTTGTGAATTACATATATGTATATATATACACACATATATATACAGATATATATATACACACACATACACACATACACATATAAATCTTTATAAGAATAAATTTCCCTTCTACTTCTTATATTACTTTTGTTTTCTTTCATATTTTAAAATGATACAATAAAATATTTGATTGATACCATTCCGCTCATAAATGGGTTTTGTTGACAGGTTGCTTTTGCCAAGCAGGATGCAGGGCTGAGTGTCAGTCACTGTGCCTAAAATTTTCTAAATACTAGAATATACTAGTTGCCCCATTTCTCACTAGGCAACTAAATTTATTCTGAGACTGATTTTCCTTTGGCTGTTTACTTTGTTGTATATATTTGCTTTGGTAGGTAATACTTGGCTTCTGGATTAGAGATGGAGAATTATTACAAACATAGGAACTTAATTATTCTTTCTCTTTCGGACCCACTTTTCACTCCAATCATCTGAGGTCACTTGCGTTATTGCCAGGGGCAGCCTAGTTTCCTCTTTACCTGCAGCCCACTCTGGATTCCATCAACTCATCTGTTTTTCATCTTTCAGAGATATTTTAAGCATCTGCTGATGTCTCACTTTCTATTATGCTTATGGTTGTAGGATTATATCATTTTCATTCATTTAACATCATTATAATGGCTATCAATGGATAGGAAATAAAAGTGTTCACTCTTGAATTAGAAGTTGACAACTTTATTAATGACCCAGGAAAGGATATTAATAAGATAAGATTTAAATGTTTATAGTGCATGAAATTGAAAAGGAAAGCTGAAGAATAAAAGCCAATTGTAAAGGCTAAATTCATTGCCAGGTATTATTATTATTACTGCTATTTTTGTTGCAATTGCTCTCATCATCATCATCATTATTCCAGATACATATTTATTTGCTATAACACAACCTAACTACTTTTCACTGTGTCCTCTGTTGCCATCCTAGGCTAAGTCACCATTATTTCTCACCTGGATTACTCCAAATGCCTAGTAAATGCTTCCATGCTTTTCCTATTATCCAGTGAAAACATGGTTATCAGAGTAATCTTTTAAAAATAAAAATCAGATCATAAAATGCTCCAATTGGTTTGCCAGTCTCTTAGAATAGAACCAAAATCTTGTAATGAGCTATAAGCCTATAAAACATACATCCTGCCTACATTTTGACTTCATCTCATATTTCTCCTCCTTCTTATATCCTATGCTCCAGACATTTTATCATTTGCTTTAATCACACTAGTTTTGGTTTAATTCCTTGAACTTGCCAAAGCACCCTTTACATGGATGGCTTTTGCTCATCATTTGTTTCACATCCAACCCCTTCCCATATCTAAGAGGCCTTCTTGATTACTGTACCTTATTAGAGCCTCCCTCCCAGTTAATCTGTGTAAATCTTGATCATTTTTTTAGTCTATATCTCTACGGACATTTTATATTTATATATTTGATTACATGTTTAGCATTCATCTCCCTCAGAAGAATGTAGGTTACCTGAGGAAAGGAATCTTTATTTTCACTGTACAGAACCATGGTCCTGATACCTAATAGGGACTCAGCATAACCGGTTGAATGATAGGTATTGCATCTCTTCTTATGAAAAGTATACAGACTTTGAAAGTTTAAATAACACCCAAATTCACACATCTGGTTAATGATAGAACTAAAGTCAATCAAAGTATTACTTAGGATTTGGAAAGTCCATAATTTTTTTTAAAGCATAATGGCTCAATATAAAATACATCTATGTTCAGCTCATTTAACTAAGGCAGGTATTGGTCTCTAAGAGGTGGCCCTCCTCAAGATGCAAGTCAGAGACCCAGGTCCTTTCCATTTGTGGCTCTCCATTCTCATTGCTGTATCTAGCCAACAAAATGGCAAAATGAGCATGGGATATTTTTATGAATCAAATGCAGAAGTGTTACATACACTCACATTCCACTAGCTAGAACTCAGTAATATAATTTATATAACTACATGTAACTGCAGGAAAGTTTGGGTAGTATGGTATTATGAGTTAAATTGTGCCTTGCAGGCAAAGATTTCATGAAGAAAATGCCGAAAGCAATTGCAACAAAAGCAAACATTGACAAATGGGATCTAATTAAACTAAAAAGCTTCTGCACAGCAAAAGAAACTATCATCACAGTGAACAGACAACCTACAGAATGGGAAAAAACTTTTGCAATCTATCCATGTGACAAAGATCTAATATCCATAGTCTACAAAAACTTAAACAAATTTACAAGAAAAAAACAACCCCATTAAAAACTGGACATAAGACATGAACAGACACTTCTCAAAAGAAGATATTTATGTGGCCAACAAACATGAAAAAAAGCTCTACATCACTGATCATTAGAGAAATGCAAATCCAAATCACAATGAGATACCATCTCCCACCAGTCAGAAGGGCTATTATTAAAAAGTCAAGAAACAACAGTTCTTGGAGAACTGGAGAAGCCACGGAGAAAAAGTAATGCTTTTACACATTTGATGGGAATTTAAATTAGTTCAAGCATTGCGGAAGACAGTGTGGTGATTCCTGAAAGATCTAGAAACAGAAACACCATTAGATCCAGCAATCCCATTACTGGGTGTATGTATACCCAAAGGAATATAAATCATTCTATTATAGAGACACATGCACATGTATGTTCACTGCAGCATTATGCACAATAGCGAAGGCATGGAATCAATCCAAATGCCCATCAATGACAGACTGGATAAAGAAACTGTGGTATATATACACCATGAAATACTATGCAGCCATAAAAAGGAACTAGATCATGTCCTTTGCAGGGACATGGATGGAACTGGAAGCTGTTATCCTCAGCAAACTAACACAGGAACAGAAAAGCAAACACTGCATGTTCTCACTTACAAGTGGGAGCTGAATGGTAAGAACACTAGGCGGAGGGAGAGCATCAGAAAAATTAGCTAATGGATGCTGGGCTTAATACCTAGGTGATGAGTTGACCTGTGCAGCAAACCACCATGGCACATGTTTACCTACGTAAGAAATCTGCACATCCAACAAATGTACCCCAGAACTTAAATAAAAGTTGAAGAAAAACTAATACATAATAAATAAAAAAATAAATAAAAAATAAATTGTGCCTTGCAAAAAATAACATTGAAATCCTAACATACAACACTTTAAAATGTGACCTTATTTGGACATAAGGTTATTGCAGATATTATTATTATAGTTATGTTAGGGTGAGGTCATACAACAGGAGGAAGGTTGGTCCCTAGTCCAGTATGACTGGTATCCTTAGAAGAAGATGGCCATGTAAACACACAAACAGAATGTGACATGATCATGGAGGCAGAGATTGGAGAGATGCACCTATAAGCTAAGAAATGCCAAAGACTGCTGCCAACCACCAGAAGCTAGGAGAGAGGCATGGAACAGCTTCTCCCTCATAGCCCTCAGAATGAACCACACCTGCCAATACCTTGATTGCAGACTTCTAACCTCTAGAACTGTGAAAGAATAAATTTCTGTTTCAAACCACCTAATGTATGCTTCTTTGTACAGCAGCTCTAGGAAACATCCATGTGACCTATATGTGTGCCCAGGAAGAAGAGGAAATGGATTTTGTTGAATGTTGAGCAGTTGTTTCCATACCAAATATGACTTCAAAATGTATGCTCTATGATGTTGCTAAAAAAGATGAATTTTAATAAATGAAAATTGATTTAAGTTCAAAATAAACATGCTAGCAGAAGAGTCAGGGGAAAACATGACTTTACAGCAGGACATGAGGGAACCAGCAGGAACCTGTGCTTGCCATGAGCTCTGTGTGAGTGACGCATGACATGAGAGGGATGAGATGATAGAAAACAGAAACAGATACCAGTGTGTCCAGAAAAGGCTTTGCTCTTTTTTTTTTCAATATAACCATACCAGAAATATTGTGCTTACAGCTGGAAACCTTAAAATAGGAGCTATGTAGATTCAGCAAAGCCTATACAGAGGAAACTATCTGAGGTGGAGAAGGAACTGAAAACTTTCCTCTATTAAGACTGGGTGTATGGACGGGCAATATTTTGCTCAGAGAATAAGCCATTCAATGAGTGATAGTTTTTTGCAAGTATTTTTTAAAAGAGAAACAGAGATAATCTTGTTTTATTTAAGCCCAAAAGGTGGAGCTAGGACAAATAAATTGCGATTAGAAAGACAGAATTTGACTCAAGATAAGAATGCACTTTGTAGCAATCAAAGTTTTCCCAAGGTGCACTATGTTAGCATCCAAAGCAACTAAGCTTCAATATTAGAGAAATGTTCAGAAAAGGCTCAAAAAGAGGAAGGACATCACGGTGTGAAGCAAGCATTGAAGGGCAAAGTGTATTAGCTCACTTCTATGCAGTCTTCTGCAGCCATTAACTTATTTTGGTAAGATTTTAGTGGAGTTCCTCAGTTTCACAGTTTCGTAGGTCAAGGTATGTTTACATGAAGGCCAAATTCTAGGATACAATGTGGTGAAGTATGAGAAACTCAGAGTTTGGAGCCCTGAAAACCTGGTTTTAAATCAGACTTTAGTGTTTCCTATGTGTAGGTCATTACCTGTAAGTAAAGGTTTACTAATAATGCAAAAATGTGTGGTTGAATCAGGGCTACAGCGAATTTGAGAATAGTTCTAGAGCCAAAATAGTAAATGTAAGGCTGTAGAAAAACTAATAGATGTAAACAGAGGCAGTTATCAAACCTCTCTGAGCCTCAGTTCCTATCTGTACAATGGAGCTACAGATACATACTCTACCTCCTCAGAAATATGTCAATAAAGTTAAATAAAAATGCATCCTTTCTAAAATATTAAACAAATGTCAGTTATGAGTAATTACATGGCTAATTAGAAGGGTTTTTGGTAAGTGTGTTAGTAGCTTGATTTTTGGCAAGCCTGCTGCAATAGTTGAATTGTTCATGTCTGTATTTTCCTTAGAGCAGATATTCATGGCACTTACAGCTTAGCAGAGAGATAGAAGTTCAATAAATTAACCAAATCATATCACAGTCATGAGCTGTCTCCTGATTTATTCTCTGCATCGATTTAGCTGGGAATCCTCTGCAGAATATTTTCGCAATTTCAACAGAATAGTAACTTTTCTTTTTTTTTTTTTTTTTTTTTTTTGAGACAGAGTCTTGCTCTGTCGCCCAGGCTGGAATGCAGTGGCGCTACCTCTGCTTACTGCAAGCTTCACCCCCCGGGTTCACACCATTCTCCTGCCTCAGCCTCCCTAGTAGCTGGGACTACAGGCGCCCGCCACCACACCTGGCTAATATTTTTGTATTTTTAGTAGAGATGGGGTTTCACCGTGTTAGCCGGGATGGTTTCGATCTCCTGACCTCACAATACGCCCGCCTCAGTCTCCCAAAGTGCAGGAACTTTTCTATATAAAAGAATAAAATGGTTAGTTGTTAGGTCAACAATTCAAAGGATTAGAAGGCTGAAAATGTTAAAGTGGCATAATTATACAGATTTAAGTAGAATGGGCCAATAAGATACATCCTTATTAATGTCCATTCAAGGAGATATAGAAGACACTCAAGGCATATGAGTTCGGAATTCCTGCATGTAGTGCCTTCATCACTCCAACCTTCCTCCTTCCTGAGAATATGACAGTTAAACTTGTCCTTTTTTTTTATTTTTATTTATTTTTATTTTTTTTTTTTGGTTTGTGCAACATTCCAGGGAAAAAGGGGCCATTTCATTAGGCCATTGTATGACATTGATCCTTGAGGATGTGGGAGAAAGTGCCTTCCAGATTGCACAAAAACAGGCTTATTCTAGTTTATAAGTATATACACAGTAACTTATGCAGTTGAACTTTCAATACAATGTTTTGTAGCTAAATCAGAGGAGCAGAATTATTTAATGGGGCCACGATTGTGGCTTGAGGCCATGTGCTCACATTTTAAAACTACATTTTCCCATTTTCATCTTACTAAGCTGGTACAAGTACAAAAAATTAATTTTAATGACAAAAATTGTTAACTATTTGGAATATTTTAGAGTTACTTGTTTAAAAATGGTATATTCTCTATTTAACAACTGGGCAAGTAATGATAATTGGTGTTGCAGTCTGCATCCAGCCAGGAAAATAGAAACTATTTAAAACTAAAAGAATCTGATGTAGCAAATTGATGATGGAAGAACTATTAATTCTGAGTGTGGTGAGGCAACCTCAAGATTAGCAATAAAAACATGCCTCCACTCCTAGTCTTAGGCTGGAAGAGATTTTACTGTAGTTCAGCAGCTGGAGTGACTCAATAGCAGTTGAAATAGTGGTACATTTTTTTTGATTCCTAATAGGAGCTGGAGCCATAGAAAAGACAAAGCTGCTGGAGATGCTTCCCGTGGGAGGAAGGTACAAAAATAAATACCCTGGCCTCTCCTTTTCTTCCATCCTCCAATCTCCTGCCAGTAACTTCTGTTGGGCAAACACAAGAAAAGCCAGCTAATTCAGGAGGCTAAGAATGCAATAGCTAGAATTCAGTCTCTGTGACACAGAGCTTAGCAGAAGAAAGCAGGGAATGGATCTGAGGGAAAGTCAGCCCAGTAGTGGCATGGATAGGTCTTCACGTGGATCCAACAGTCAAGTGTATTTGCTCAAAATTTAATTATCTATGCTGATGTGGGCAGGATCTTATTAAGAATTGTATTTTTAAAGATCTTTGGTAAATGAGAATGAAAAAAATGAAATCTTAGAAGAAAAATATAACATTTTAGCTTTGCTATCAGAAAAAAATATCAAAGGCAAGCAAACCATTGAATTTATGAACTTGTTCATCTTTACCTGGGTCCTTAGGGTAATCTATTTGTCTCAACTAATGTGGGGCCAGGTGTTAAAAACCTGATATTTATAGAGCTCCTGCACAGTAGCGATCTTTGTTTTTGCTAGTTGGTAGTTTCATTGTTTCTCCATGGACACCACCATGAAATGCACACTCTTTGCCACAGACAGCACTAGGATAGAGCAATATCAACTAATCCCAAGTTTATGGAAAACTTTATGGCATATATTCAGAGCACATGGCATCTTCATATTGAACAACAAAACAAACAAAAATTTAGGATTATGCCAGACCAAAACCATTATGACCACTAGAGACAAATTAAAAATGAAACCCCTATTAGATATTCCCTGTATATTGCTGCCTAATCTCAAAGCTTCTTGATGAAAATATATGGATGTTTTGCCTCCATGATGACAAATATCCAGATGTCTGGGAATAACCATAAGTTCCTTTAAATACTTTTTAACTTCCATCACTGTTTGGAGTGACAGCAACATAGCTAACATATGGAAATTACAGCTTGAATGACATAATGTGGCTAAGAACAAATACAACTGTTTTTTTTTGTTTTATTTTCATAGTTTTCTGTTTTTGTACTTATGGGCTGTACTGTATTTAGACAGATAATTTTTAAAATGTAGAAGAACAAAAGAATAAACTTCAATGCCATTGTAGTCAACCTTGAAAAACAATACCACGAAGCTCATCTCTTGACCCTCAAACCTTGGACTTTCATTTCTTTTTCCCTGGCCTCCTAGTGAGATCCCCTTTTCATTCTCTTGTTAGTTGATCAATGCATTATAGCTTTAATGCATTGAATACTACTTATTGAAAATTAAATACTATTGAGTTCTGTGCTAAGTATTTTACATATGTTTACTCTGTGGTAAGTGCTTGGAATCATGATATGGTGACCATTTTAGACGTAGGTGATATACTGTGAAAAATTATTCCCATTTTATGGAAGAGGAAACTGAGATTTAAGAAGTTCAGAGAAGTTATCCAAGATCATAAAATCTAGTAAATGTTTTCCTAGGTTCCAGATAGGAAGTCAGGCTTTACTGTCGATAATCTTAACAAGTATATGGCTCTGAGTCTCCAGCCTTTATGCTCTTTGTTTCTCTCTTTCTCAAGAAAGATTTTAATTAATTTATTTTCACTGAGGTATAGCTGTCTAATTAGCATCAATATGTAGTGAACTGTGGGTACTAATTTTCTTGCCTATCAAGCATTCTTATTCATTTTCCCTGGTTACAGACCTATCCTTTGGTCACTTGGAATAGAAATAAAACCTATGCCTGGCCAGTATGGTCACTCATGGTAAACTATAATCCAAGTAATAATTATTGGTCCATGCAGAGTACATGTGACACAAAGTAAATTAGATTACCGCTATAGGATTAATATATGAATAATAGAATAAAGGGAATGTTTCTTTGTCTCTCTCTCTCTCTCTCTGTCTCTGTCTATCTCTCTCTCTTTCATGATTATCAATAGGATGAGGTTGCTGGACATAGGAAAAACCCATTTACAGAAGAGAATGGAAGATATATGCAAAGAGAATGAAAAATAAATGGATAGAGAGAAGAGAGAGGGGGGAAAAAAGAGAAAGGCAAAAGAGAAAATCACCCGACGGCACTAAATCTCCAATTTCAATCCCTAAGGCTGGTTCCAGCAGATATTCCTTTTTTGTTGTTATTGTTCTTATTGCTTATGGGAATTTTAGTTCTATCTTTGATAATGCATGGAATTATGACAAATTATCCCTTGATATATAACTTATATTTATAAAAGATGTAAAGCCTTAAGCACATAATTCTCTAACGTGGTAACTCTCCGTGTTGATAAGACAACACTAAAGGCATGCCTTTGTGCTGGAGGGCTTACCTCTCACCACATATGCTTGCTGACTTCTACGCCTTATTGCTTGGGGCTCTTTTACTCCACTGAGCTCAATTCTCTGGACCAGTAGCCTCACATTGTGGATTCTGGGCTATTTTATTTGGTTGACATAATATGTAGGACTGGAATGCTTTTAGGTGGCATAGGGACTCTATTTATCCACAGTTCCTTACAAGCATTTTTTGAACACCTTGCCTGCATGACTTGTCCTGACCTTTAAGGCATTTAGTTTTATAATTCCTGTACTAGAAATTTTCTTGTCATCCGGCTTCTCCTTCAAAACATACCCATTTTACTCCCCAGTGCATCAAGACTTGACTCTCCTTTCCAAGGTGAAAACTTTTTTTTTTTCTGGTACATTAATCCATCTGAATATGTCAGCTGGTAATAATGTATGTTTTGTGGTTCCTTCCAGATAAGAGATATACAAATTAGAAGGTAAGAATATGAATGAACTGGAAACATCATGCCTGGATTCCATAGAGAGAATAAAACTTAAATTTCATCATAAAAATCAGCAAACCTGATTATCTAAAATAAATTAAATATAAAATTATTTCAGTTGGTACTCATTTTATAATTGTCAAGCGTGCAGCTGATAAGGTTAAGCAGCCTGCTACTAATGCTATGGATGGCAATCCCAAGCTCTAATCATTTTCTTCATAGATCAAACTTATTTGACAACCACTGTATGAGATCATTTTGAAATTAATTGAGTATTGAAAATATAAATCTTAAAAGTCAATAGTGTATTTGTGATGGAGACAGTGGAATGGGAATTGACTTTTTTAGTTTAACAAAATGGTGTTTAGGTGGTTCAAGGAGATGTAATGGAAATGAGTACTTGGACTTATCCAGTCTTCATTCAGATGAAAGCAATGAAAAGGCCAAGGGAAATAGCAGATCAGGATATTGGCAAAGGTATAATTGAAATCATAAATCATGGATTCTAAACTGGATTATGAGTGAAGTTAAATAAAACTAAGGTTAATTAGTTGAGAAAAGTAGAATACATAAAGAGATGGACTAATGAATAGATAGTAGGTTGGAAAGAAGGATGGGTAGATGAATGGAATAATTATCATCTAGAACAAATTCAGGCATTTGTCAATTGACATTATATGTGTCATTTTAAAAAACTGAAACAAAACTGAGATTTTTGTAGCAGAACTTTGAGAGAAAGCGAAGAATATTCTACATTTTTGACTGCCAAGGAGTTCTTTCTGTCAAGGCTCTAAACATTCAATATCAATTTCTACCGAAGAATATTTCCATCACTTTCTGTGGAAAAACCCTTGGCAAATTGTACTGAACACTTTAGCATGCTATATGGTATTTAATTATGGAACTTAATTTCAAATCACCTGCTTCTAGTCAGTTTTAAATGGGAACACTTCCTAAATGTGCTACATTTAATGCAATATCTACTAAGTTTCATACGGTGGTTTTCTCATTTCAGATAGACACAAAGCTGACATTGATTGAATCTGAATGGAGTTGGTTTTCTTTAATGAGATTATCTACATTCTTATACAAATGACATCTATTAAGTCTATAACTTGCTAGGTGGTATGGTAGATATTGGGAATAGAAATTTTAATAGGAAATTGTCTCAGATCTTTAGAGTCCAGGAGAAGAGACAAGCCTATGCCTTAATGAATAGCTGTAAGCAGAGTGCACTGGATTTCAAAATTCAGACCTGACTACCTACTGCAATAGAGAAGGTTCATAAAGTAGGCAACATTTGTGCTAGGTCATGATGGATATGCCAACAAGGAATAATGTGTGAGATATACACTGTGTTGATCAGAAAATATTGTGATCTACTTCTTTTGTCTTTTGGTAGAACATATCTACCACTTACCTATCTCTTCTCCTTTGGGTAGAACATATTTCTCCACTACATTGATATTGGGCTTGACTATGTGTCTTGCTTTAGTCAATGGAAGGGAGCAGTCATGATGCAAGCAGAGCCCATAAATGTGCTAGCATGTGGCCCCTTGCATTCGGTAATCTGCCAGAAAGAGAATATAGTCTGAATAGCTGCTGGTCCAGGAAGAATGAGGAGGCACACAAAGCTGACCTAATTCCAGCCTACCACCTGGAGCCAAGCCCAGCAGATCCCAGCTGAGCCCAGCCTGAATCAAAGCTGCCCCACACAACGCTTAAGTGAAAAACCAAAAATGTGTGTTGCCTTAAGACACTGCCCCGGGTTTTGAGGCAGATTTTTATGCCTTATTATGCCACATAGCTAAATAATACATAGGGAAAGCCTTGCTGCATAGAAAGACGAATACCATGTGAAGGAACGTAGCTATTACTTTGCTATGGTTACACTATGATTACACATTGAGTGACTATAAAAGAAAAGCAGGAGCTGGAAGGCACAGTTTGAGGGCCAATTATGAAACTGAAGAGTTGGACTGAATCTCATAGGCGACGAGATGTGATCAAAGTAATTCTTTTTCACAGAAGGAGTGACATAAGCATTCTCCACTGAGTTAATCTTGCAACTTTATCTGTGAGGATATCTACAAGCAAACTCACTCATTCAATAAATATTAATGAGCATCAACTATGTGTCGGATATTTTTGATACATTAGTGAATGAAAATAGATCTCTGCTCTGACCTCTTGGTGGAGGGAAATGGACAATAAACAATAGATCTAATAAATGATGTACATAATATATTAAAAAGTGATTAAGTGCCAAGGGAAAAAAATAACAAATAGCAGAGCATTGAAAAGAGGGTTGCAATTTTTAAAAGGCTAGTTGGGGTAGGTCTCAATGAGAAGGCAACACTATCTTGGAATCTGCAGTCAAATATTTTTCAAGACTGGCAGCTAACACAAAAAATACAAAAATTAGCTGGGAGTGGTGGCACACAACTGTAATCCCAGCTATTTGGGAGGCTGAGGCACAAGATTTGCTTGAACCCTGGAGGCGGAGGTTGCAGTAGTGAGTGGAGATCACATCACTGTACTCTGGCCTGGGTGATAGAGCGAGACTCTGTCAAAAAAAAAAAAAAAAAAAAAAAGACTGGCAGCTAACATGTGGCTATAAACATCTAACCAAAAAATTTATGTAAATAACTCTATAATTAAAAGTGTAAATTATTTCTTAGAAAAAGCTGGTGATTCATATAACTGGTAAAGCATCAGATACAGAGAAGTTGTAGGACGTCATGACTCCCACAATAACAGCAAAGATGTCTTTGTCAATATGTATGTGGTTCTATTCTGTGATAAAATGGTTCATGAATAGGCAGTGACTGCTGCTGGTGGGCCACCTGTCATCTTGTGATGAAACATATTTTCAGCACCATAATCTGAGTCTTCACTGGTGAGAAATGTTGGTTTATGTTCATCAAGGCGTGAAGCAGAACCTTGGCAATCCACTCCTACTCGGCCTTCTGGAAGGTATCTTCATGCTAGAGAATTCAAACACTGTGCCAGGCCCTTCTCCAGGAAACAGCTGAACCAACTCTGTTATGGTTTCAAGTTACATTTCATGTTAGGAAAGATGGCATAAAATTATTTGAATATTTCATAAAGGATGAAAATTCTTATTTTGCTTTACAGTGGACACAGCATGGATCACAATTATCTTCTTTTGTTTTGCTTTATTTTAAGTAGAATTATACTGGTGGTCACTGTACGATACAGATGTCGTGGTGTAATCTTTCCCTTTTTAAAATCTCTTGGCCTTTGCTCCATGAAAACCAAACCATGAAATTGAGCCATGTAAGGCATATTGTCCCCAGGCAGGGCCAGTCCTGACATATATAGGGGCTTGATGAGTACTGGAGGATTCAAGTTGGCATGCATCCCTGAGAAAGGAATCCTGTAATCTCTGTTCCATTTCTGAAATGAGTTTGAGGGAAGAAAAACTGATAGAAACTCCAGATAAATGTTGATTGCTTTCCAAATACAAACTGTATCCTCTTAACAACGATAATAATTTCTAAATAAAAACTATATCCCCAAACAAGCTTGGAAGTATTAATAATAGTCTCAAGTAATTGTCTCTACTGCCTTGGTAGGGTTAGAGAGAAGACATAGATCATGAAGACATGTCTGGGGCAGAGAGGGCCTAAGGAAGAACCACCAAGTTGCCATGACCCTAGAGTGCCACGGGAAAGCAAACATGGAGGGGCTTTCTGGTCGAGCTGTGCAAGATGAAGATGCAGTTATTTTGAAGTACACCCATTAGGAACACCAGCCTCTTGGCAGACACTAAAATAAAGATCACAAATGCCAAATAGGACAAGGTAAAGCTTAGTGAAGGCCACTTTGATGGGGCATGGGAGCCACCAAGCAGATGTCTGCCCCATGTCATGATGGCATATAGGTGCTTGAAATGTTCCAAGCTGGGGAGAAGACACAGGGAAAGGGAAATCTGGAATTGAGTAAATTTAAACCTGAAATGATTAATGATACCCTACAATGTATACATCTACTTAAAGTTAAAAACATTTAAATTTTCTGCTACCAAACATAATAACTCAAAGTAAAGATCCAGTTAAACTAAGGAAAAAGGCAAAGGTAGTTACATTTTTGTACACCTGAGTTTGTGGTTTGAAAATTTATATCTATTCCATTAGGAAATGCATAGTTGCAATCAGCACTTCAAAAATTTTATATCCCAGTTATCTATCAAAGGAGATGGCATCTATTCCACTAAAACAGATGAAAGGCATAAATTTTATCTATTGCACTAATTCTTCCTAGAAGGGCAACCTGTGCCTTAATAAAAATATTTTCCTGAAAAAAAATACATTGTTTCTTCTAATATCTGTCTTCAAGCATGATGGAAAGGGGCAAACATTTACTTATCAAAGACAGATATTCATATTTGTAATGCTACAGCACATATTCTAAGGACAACTCCCTACATAATTCGGAAACACAAACTATAGTCTTGTTGTATACATGGCATTCTCCCTGGTCACTATAAAGAGTGAATCTGATTCTTAGATTTTCTCACTTCCTCTAACTTGGAGGTTACCCATGGGCTGGAATGGCAGTCCTATACATTCCTTATTCTTCTGTCCCCCTGCTCTGCCTTTCTACAGGTACCTGTTGGAAGATTGACATTGTACATAATTAAGGCCTGAGATCTGGACAGCATCCATTCTAGTATAGCTCCCCAGAGTCCCAACTTTGACCAACAACAGAATTCCTCGGCTTCCACTTGGGAAGTTGTTCTCTGTCTCTGTCTTGGCACTTGTTCCCTATTTTTAAGTAAGAGATTATTCTTCACAAATCATCCTATGGATCACATTGATTCCCCAGGCCCATTCTATGCCAGCAGCTTCTTCACAGCTACAGTTCCTATAGAATACACACACATACACATACATATATGACTCTACAGATTGGATGTTTGGGGTTAGTGGGGAGTTAGGTCAGTTTTCACAGCAGTTATTATTTGCTTCCTTGTATTTCCTGGCTTTGTAATCAAACATAATACAAATGTTAATTCCTTCTTAAAAAATGATTGCTGTAGAAAAAAATTCAGTAAGCTTTCTAAATTCGCCCTACATTTGGCTAACAGCAAATGAAAATTCTCAAAGTCTCATTTCTCTTATTCATAAGCATAAATCAGTAGTCAACATTTCCACCCAAGAATGAAAAAAAACAAACAAACAAACTGGTTCTTAGACCGTTTTTCATTATTTTTAGAGTACCTAGGCATTTAACCAAAACAATACATGTTGGCTCAATTGCTATTTCTGTGTAGGTTTTAGTGAATCCTACATATTTAAGAGTTCAATTAAAACTGGTTTGGGGTTGTTTTAGAGGTAATAAACAACGGTTATGGAGTGCATCTCAATCAACTTAAATAATTAATGCAATAAGCAGTTTTCAAAATCTATCCCTTGATTTGGAAAACCATATACTAAGAATGCTACGTGATACTCCAATCCTCTAGATGAATTATGACTCTTTTCCTCAAAAATCTGCAGAAATTGTGTTGTTGCAAATACTATAGCTCCCCCCTATCTGCAGTTTTGCTTTAGGCAGTTTTAGTTACCTGAGGTCAACTGTGGGCTAAAAATATTAAACAGAAAATTCCAGAAATAAACAATTTATAATTTTTTAACTGTGTGCTATTCTGAGTAGCATGATAAAATATCACACTGTCCCGCTCTGTTCCTCCCAGGATGTGAATCATCCCTTTGTCCAGCGTTTCCATGCTGTCTACTCTACCTGACCCTTAGTTACTTAAGTTACCTCAGTTATCAGATCAACTATTTCAGTATCACACGGCTTGTATTCAAGTCACCCTTATTTAATAATGGCCCCAAAGCACAAGAGTAGTAATGCAAGCAACTTCGATATACCAAAAAGAAGCCAAACATATGTCAAAAGTAAGTTTTTAATCTCCTACTGTGGCTAATTTATAAGTTAAATTAGGTATATTTATCATAGGTCAATTGTCGTAGGTATGTATGTATAGGAAAAACATAGTATATACAGAATTAGGTACTATCTGCAGTTTCAGGCCTCCAGTGGAGGTCTTGAAATGTATCCCCCCTGGATAAAGGGGGACTATGGTAATATTTTGAGAAAAAGCCTGGGACTATTTTTTATTCTTCTTTTAAAAACCTTATTCTCTCTCTCTCCATATAAAGTTGTGTATACAGATATATACAAATCTATATACACACACACATATATTTTATATATACTGTGTGTGTGTATATTTTTTTTTCCTTGAGAAGGTAAAATAAGATTTTCTTACGTTTTCCTTGGAAAAAAGTATTTCAAACTATGATCTTTAGTGTTTTTCTTAGGCTATATTTTCTTTATTTCTGGTGCTCAATCTGGATGTCATTCCATGTTCTAGATTTTCAATTGGCTTCAAAATAATGTGGCTAAATTCTGCTTGAGAACTCCTTCTATATATCTAGGCAATGTTTGATTTCTTCCTTTATAACTTGAGCAGGAAGACTTGATGTCAATATTATCTATTTAGCCATTCAGGTGCTTGAGGAGGAAGTAAAGAATGTTAAGGCCACGAGCATCTGCCATTTGAAAAGTCTCCGCAGATTTTTCCCTGGAATTCTTGCAGTCCCTTTTTCAAGGGCCAGTTCTGCTGAAGAGGGAGTGTGTCATTTCTCACTTGTAAGTGTGGCCCTCAGGTATGCTACCTTATCAGGCACTCTGTAGGAAAGTCAACGAGAGAAGCAGCTTTTTATTTAATTTGGCTATTATAGCTTCTGATAAAATTAGTTGCAAGAAATTGTTCCTCAATCTTTTCTCTTTCCCTTCCTCCCTCCTTTCTTTCCTTCCTTCCTTTCTGTCTCTCTCCCTGGCCTCTTTTTCTTTCATCTTTCTTTTTTTCCTCAGCTACTTGTGCCCAACTTCTCCAGATCAGGAGTTTCTTTCAACAGTAGAAGTTGAGCCACTATGAGAAACCGAAGTTTACTATAAAAGAAATGATGAGATGTAAATTCCCGCTTTCCTTCCAGCCCCCTTGCTGAGGCTTTGGAGTACTGACAAGCAGCAGTGGAAAGGTTCTGAATGGAGCATTTCCAGCGTCTCCAGTATGTGTCCATCCTTTCACTCCCATGTTAAGCTACATTAGTGCTCACTCTCAGGTTTTCATTATATAATTATGCCTTCAAGGAAAACAATTGTGTCAAATCTAGGACTCTTCCCAGTTTACCAAAACTGCATCAAAACTGCAAGACTATCGACCAAGTTTCTTGTATGAGGCTGCATTGTACCCTGGTCTCAACAAGTGGGGATATTGTCCCCAAAATGTTAGTTTTTTGTTTTGTGTGTATACACAAACAGGAATGTATAAAATTATACATAGGTATTATATATACGTATGTATAAAATTAAATTTGGGGGAAACTGTTTGCAAGCTTGCACCTTTTCCAACTTCCCTGAATATAAATTCAGATGTTTTTAATTTTAAAAATTGTATGTTCAACTCATATTTTAAAATAATGATCCCTTTAGAAGGTACTTGAAATGAGATAGAACTGAATTTAAATCCCATTTGAGCCACTTGTATCAAATGGCAATGAGCAAGTTCTCAATTTAAAGAGCCTAAATTTTCCCATATATAAAATAGAGGTAATATTATACATCTGGAAAAGTTGTTGTGAAGATTAAATATAAAATATATAAAGCATCAGCGCTGAGTCTGGTAAATAAAAGGTACATAATGAATAAATAATACATTTATTTGAAGCTAGTTGTTTAAATTAGTTAAAATTTTAAGTTCTACTTTAAGTGATTATTTGAATCATGATTCCTAAAATAGAATACTCTATTTATAAATGGTTGTTTGATACATGTCCTCAATAACTATATTGAATGGTGTTATTTAAGTAAAGTGGGAACCAATTCTCTAAAGTCAAAGGAGACCAAACTTCCTTCTTCTTAAAAGAAAGCCTCTGTGAACACTGATCACAATGGCATTCTCAACCATTTCTCATGCTTTTCCTTTTCTCCTTCACAAACCTGCGGCAAATTAAAGAAAAAGTTCTGTGGTAATCTCCATGATTGTTCTCTCGCTTTTGTGTTGTAAATAATCATTCTGTATACTCAGCAATTAAAGTGGCCATGGATAATTGCAGGTACTGTAGAAATAAATCACTTTTTTAAGGAAAGGATTTTTGAAATAGCGTCATCCCTTTAATCCTGTAACTTGAGATTTATCAACTATAAAACTTGAGATTTATAATCTATTATTTTGTTATTAGTTTATAACTAATGTATAACTAAGTTATAAAATATATTTAAGTTATAAATATATAATAGTATTATAGTTTATAATGAGATTATTATTTTATTATTCCTTGGTGGTATGTACTGGATGCGTCTCTATTGGATATGCATGCTAGGTATCACCAAGGAATAATAAAATAATATTGTAGTAAAACTTTTTCTAACACAAGGTTTAAATTTCTTTTTATTACTATTTTAATGAAAATAGAAAAGCCTAGATCTTTTTCAGGATGCTATGAGGTAAACAATTCTTCATGTTCATGCTTTGCAGTAAACTTTTGAACAGTTTCTTTTAAATCAACCAAGAAAGGACTAACCCACCAACACAAAGGAGTTTATCGGATAATATATATTCTTTTCTTTAAAAAAGGCTTGTTTTCTGGGTTGATATTACTTTTGACTAACGTCGATCAAGAAAAATGGTTACTTTTTTCATAAAGTAGCCAGACTAAATGGCCACTTTATTCATACATTTTCTGCTGTCTCTGTGCAAAGAGAGATTACTTTGCCATTTCCTCTGCTGATCTGTAATTTGGTTTTACTGTGAAATAGCCTGAGAAATGGCACTGTCCCAGGAGCTGACTGAGCTGGTCCCTGCCTAGGACAGGAAGTCATCATCTAAGTCTAGAAGGAACTGAAAGAAGACAAAGAGTTGTGCTGACTCTTGTATCAACCTACAAATGCCAATTAAAGTAAGATGACCTTATTTAGCACTTTTTGCTACTGGCCACAGCTTCACAGGTCTTATTTTCAACCCGTAGCATGAAATAAGGTAGGGATCTTTTGTGAACATGTAATTCTTTGCTTGCTTTCACAAGTCAGGGAACATGGGTAAAGGAGAATAAGGAGGAATATTGAGCTTCAACAACCAGCTGGACTAGCTCTATTGTTACATCATTTCTATTTCTTTTTTGGCCTAATAAGCAAATCTCTATAATATATCGTAAAATGTTCAAGCTAAACTTTGTGTCTGTGAGACTTTTTATCTCAAGGTTTAGAGGTAGAATAGAGTAGTGATCAAGAGAAAAAAACTATTAAGTCAGACAGTCTGCATTCAAATCCCAGCCATACCTATTACTAGTTGTGTAACCACTAGCAAGTTACTCAATTCTTCTGTCTCTCAGTTTCCTGGCCTAAAAAATGAGGGATAAAATTATTACTTAACACAGAAGATTGTTTTGAGATTCAAATTAGATAATGTATTTAAAGTACTGAATTTCACAGGTTATACTCAATACATGCCATCTATTTTTATTATTAAATTAAAATACTCCAAAATTGGCTCAATGGAATATGTATCATAGTATCCATCTTCAAATACAGAATTTAAATTTCTAAGTCCATAGTACATGACGCATGAGGGGATACAAATATAACCTGTGAGCCTGAGAGCACCTGAATTCCAGAATTTTTGAGCTGAAATTCCTAAATAAGTGTTCCATTTTTATTTCTTTTTTCTATATTCACAGAAAAAAAATGTAGCATTGTGCTTTTGAGAGATTAATAGAAAAATCCCACATCACTCCTGTAGTGAAGGCCCAGTGAAATGCAAATTAAGTGACTTGCCCAGAATAGGGTTGCCAAATAAAATACAGAACTGCAGTTAAGTTTAAAATTTAGATCAACAGCAAATAATATTTTAGTATAGGTACGTCCTGTGAAATATTTGAAGCATATATATACTAAAAATAAATTCGAAGTTTTTTTAGAGTTAGGAGACTTTAACCGAAGGAGACCCCAAGAGTGAACTTTTTCTATCCTTACCAGCATGAGTATCAAGCATCAGAAGAATATCCAATATTCTGCTTCCTGATTAGGAGTCACTTAAAATACTAACTTGTCTCATAAACACAAAACCTGGACTAAAAATTCTAAACAGTTTTCATTTTCCAACCATAATAAATATTTACATTTAAACAATTATGTTTGCTATTTGTTTTGTCATTTAAAAGATACAATATGTTCAAGAATATCTCCCACGCATAGAATATGGGTGGGAGGGAGATCACCTCTAAAAGACAAATGGTAATACAAATCACTGTGCTTACATATTAACCGGTTCAAGAATGATATCATTAAAGGGTCTAAGGTGGCGTTTGCTTCAAAGATGATCTTATTTATAGAATGCCACGCCTGATGTGTCTATCAACAAACAAGCTGTTATTTACTTTTTGTAGCTTTTAATACCTTCTGGATCTACCATCACCTGCTCCACATTAATCTACATAACCTTCTTTTCTTCCATATCTCCCCTCCCTCCATAATCTCCCCTTCCTTGAAAACCCCCTCCTCTACCCCATTCTTCACCATCTCCCTCTTCTTACTCTCCCTCACTTGTCCCTCCTCCACGAATCTCCCCCTTTCACCACCCTAGCCACTCATCCCTCCCACCACCTGTTCTACCCTCCTCACCACCACCATCCTCACCACTCCCTTCACTATCTATTTACTTATTTACTTTTTTTAATAAGAGGGCATTTCAGAGAGTAGTGGTTCAATTACATGTGTAACTTCTTTCCTGTCAAGCACATATCTCATTGGCACCTTATTATCTGTGCATGCTATCCTCTTCCAAGTGGTTCCGCTACTTTTTCTAATTATCTTGGATGGATCTTCATGAGCAGCAAGGAGATGTACAAAGGTCATAGTTGTCATGGATGAAAAACCATAATTATTAGGCTGGTAAATTTTTGCTATGATTCAATAGCAAACACTTTGCTAAATTTTTCAATTTAGCAACATTCACATGTTTTCTGCAGAGATGTTTACTCATGTAGCACCATTCAATATGGTTATTGAGGAAAAATATCAACTAACCACTGATAAATAGAATATTCTAAGAATCATGGCACCAAATACTCAGTGACTTAAAATGAAACTTAAATTTATAACTAATTTAAACAAGTAGCTTCAAATTAATTATTTATTTATTCATTATGTACCATTATATGTCAAACATTGCTCTACATGCTTATATATGTTATGCCTAGTCTTCACAACATTTCCAGATGTATATCACCTCTACTTTATATGTGGGGAAACTTAGGTTCATTAAGTCCAGAGCTCCTCATCGCCTTTTGATACAAGTGGCTTAAATATGATTTAAACTTAAATCTATCTCATTTAAAGCACCTTCTAGAAAGGATTATTATTTAAAAATATGAGTTTAGCATACAATTTTTAAAAATCTGAATTCACACTTAAGGAAGTTGGGAGAAGAAAACTAATAATTTATGATGGAGAGTTAGATGGAGTTTGTTTGAAGTATCACAGAAATTTCCAAATGGAATAGTCTAGGTGGCCTTGGGGACTATAGGAGTGAAGCTTGAGTAGACTCAGGTAGATTTGAGAATCATCTGTTTAGTTATAATTTTTTGAAAGCTGGAGAATAGGTGGATAATGCCAGTGGAGAGGATGTAGAGAGTAGAGAAAGACAGACCAAGAGAGGAGCTGTGATGCCCTCATTTGGGGTGGGAAGAGGAAAAGTGGGCCAAGGCCTCAAATGAGAAGCCATAGTGGCAGGAGGACCATCTGGGCAATGTTACGTCGGGACAGGCAAGAAGGTGAGGTTATCAGAAAATAAGCCATCGGTATTGCTATGTCCTACAGGGAACCTGGGTAAGGTGAACTGTGAAAGGCAACAATCTTCAGTGGGCTGTGCTTCTCCAGGTAATACAGTAAAGGAAAAGGAGCAGGGGAGGTCAGGACACTGAAAACTTGTCTCCTATGTATATTTCCCAAGGCGTCCCAATGGTGAGATTTACCCATCCTAAAAGGGAGGACACTTATTAAGTTCTGCCTCTTAGGGTCAATTCTACTCAACAATAGGCCTTGGGTAATTTATGTTTGGCAACTACCAATCTTTCTGTGTTTACGTCAGTTTTCTTTTCTCCTATGTGCATAGGAGTAGAACACTCTCCTCTTTGTTGCAGGCATAGAGATATACTATTATTTGCTTCTCCTTTTCTGTGATTAACAGTGATCCTCTTTAATCATACTAATTATCTGTGCAATATTATTTCACTTTTCAAATTAAAAAGAACTGTCACCTCTACTTTTTTGGGATTTAATTTTTCAAAAATTACTCCATATTAGGTAATATTATCCCTATTTTATGAATAACTTTAAATGGAAACTGCATATTATGCATTCACTCTGTACCAGGAACTCTGCTAAGTATTGCATGCACTCAGTTTCATTTAGTTCTCATAAAACTAACAATAATAAATAAAAAAGGATAGTCAGTGTGGCAAAATCTTATGGTCGAATTTGAGTGATGGGAATATTGAGGTTCATTACACTGTTATTAACTTCATGAATATTTGAAATTTTTATGAAAAATTTGAAAATCCTGATAATTAGTGAATTTGAACACTTTTTCATGTACCTGTTGGCCATTTCTATGTCTTCTTTGGAGAAATATCTATACAGGTCCTTTGGCCATTTTAAAATCAGATTGCTTTATTGCTATTCAATTGCATGAATTCCTTGTATAGTTTGAATATTAACCTTTTATCAGATTATGATTTGCAAATATTTTCTCCCATTTCATAGATTTCAATTTCATTTTGTTGATCATTTTCTTTGCTGTACAGAAGCTTATTAATTAGATGTAGTTCCATTTACTTACTTATTTTTCTTGTTGCTTATGCTTTGGGGATCATATCCAAAAATATCATTGCCAAGATCAGCGTTATGGAGAATTTTCTCAATGTTTCCTTCAAAGAGGTTCATGGTTTTGAGGCTTACATTTCAAGTTAACTTTTTTGAGTGGTGTAAAATAGGGGTTCAATTTTATTCTTTTGCATGTGGATATCCAGTTTTCCCAACACTGTTTATCAAACAGACCTCACACCTGGGATGGCTGTTATCAAAAAGACAAGTGATAACAAGGGGCAGAAAGAAGTAAACAAAAGGGAATTCTTGTGCACTGTTGGCAGGAATGAAAATCAGTAAAGCTGCTATGGAAGACAGTATGGAGGTTCCTCAAAAAATTGAAAATACAATTATCATAGGATTCAGCAATCTCACTTCAGGATATATATTTGAGGGAAACAAAATTAGTATCTCAAAGAGGTATCTGCACTCCAATGTTTATTATAGATTTTTTCTTTATTTATTTAGAGACAGGGCCTTGCTCTGTCACCAAGTGTGGAGTGCAGTCGCAGCTCACTGTAGCCTTGAACTCCTTGGCTCATGTGATCCTCCCATGTCAGCCAGCTGAGTAGCTGAGACCACAGCCACACAACATCATGCCCAACTAATTTAGATGAGGTCTTACTATTTTTCCCTGGCTAGTCTCAAGCAATCCTCTCACCTCAGCCTCCCAAAGTGCTAGGATTATAGAGGTGAGACACAGCACCTAACCTCATTGTAGCAGTATTTACAAAAGCCAAGACATAGAAGCAACTCAAGTGTCTGTAGGTGGATGGATTAATAAAAATATTGTGGTATATTTATATAATGAAACATAATTCAGCCATAAGAAAGAAGAAAATCCTGTCACTTGTGACAGCATGGATGAACAATGAGGACATTATGCTAACTGAAATAAGTCAGACAGAGAAAGACAAATATGTGAAGCAGAATCAAACAGTGGTTACCACAGTCTGGGGAGAGAGAGAAAATGGGGAGATGTTGGTCAAAGGGTTAAATTTTTCAGTTTTAAAATGAATACGGTCTGGGGATTCAATGCACATTATGATGTCTATGGCTAGTACTACTGTACTGTATACTTGAAATTGTTAAGAGAGTAAATCTTAAATATTCTCTGTGCACACACACAGAAAAGACATTTGTGTAAGGTTTCTAAGAGTGCTACTTCAACACTAAAAAAAAAAATCAGTTATGAAGCCTATGTTGTTTCATTTTATAAATGGAGAAACTGAGACTCCGGGAAGTTGAATTACTTGGCCCCAGGTATTTATACCACAGGTATATCCCGTGGCAGTGTAAAACTGGGGAAATATGAAAAGAGGTAAATGCAATGTAATGATTAACTGACTGATATCATGGTCATAGACATCTTACGGCTTTTGTCCACAACTTCTAACACTAACAAATAGCCACTTTGCAAGCACAGGAATAATCAGTGACAAGCCAGGTGAGAGCGCAACTTTGATTCAAAGACTGCTTTTAACCAGTATGCCACAGCGCCTGTGTGCCCGAGACACCATTACTTACCTCATTTATGGTTCTCACAGCAGCCCTATAGGAAGAGCATTAATATCCCAGTCATACAGATACAGTGCAAGGAGATCAACTTGCAGATTAGCCAGTTAAAAAGTGACAGTCTAGTTTATTTCTGATATCAACCTTCTGGTTCTAGGACCAGTTTTCTTTCTCACTGAAGAAAACTCAGCACTTAGAAAGTTTACTTCAACCTGGCTCCAAGTCCTAATCTGTCACATAGAGCTATTTGACCCTACTAAATAATGTCCTTTTATGTTATTCTCATTAAACCATGGATTTTACATATCATCTTGAAAAAAATCACAAAATACTGATGGCAAAAGTTCTGCATATACTTACCCTCTGATATGATTTCATAGACTGGGTTAGAGGATAAATTTTTATTATGTGCCAAAATATAAAGAATTATACTAACCACTTCAAAAGTTCACAGCAGCATAAAACAGCTAGTAAGTCATAGATAAGCTGAAGATGCACTAATCTTCATGGTTTTTGTGTTTTTGCTATTCGAATTGGATATAGTTGAGCAAATTCGGTTAGATCAGATATACTTTATCTTATTCCACATAACTCTAGAGAGTATAATTAAAACCAGTGATGGGAAGATACTTTAGCTGCTTATGAGAAACCACTTCCTGACAATTCAGATGGCCAAAATAATAAGAAGTACTTCTATAAGGTGTAGCCACATCTCAAGTCAGTCACCATTTGCAGCAATATTGTAAAATAGCATTACATATCAATAGGCTAAAGGGCTAGATTTAAATACTCTCTGAACTTATTCCCAATTCCAAAATTTTGGGATTTTTCTAAATTAAACCCATACAGAATGAGGTGATATGGAAAGAGAAACAGATTGTCTGTGAAGAAGATTATACATGATGGAAGAGGTGGCCCTACTTTAAAATTCTTCTCTTTGAAGATCCCTTTGCCAATGTTAAAGCTGTTCTTTTAAACGTTTGATGGTGATTCCATATTAAATCATACAATATATATCCTTTGGAAGTAGAATAAAATTGTAATAATAAGCATATCGTAAGAGCACTGTAGTATATTTGAATATTGAGTATAGAGGGAAAAATTATAATCAGGTACTGTCAGCAAACGTGGAACGATCTGAATCTGTCCATTACTAATTATATATCAAAGTGTGTTTGTGTTGTGGTGAGAAATAAAAAAATGCAAATTTCATAGTTCTCATTTTAATATTAGTCATCTGACAGTTTCTCTAGGTTGATTTTATAGTGATTATGCTTACGGAAACGTACAGATGTTGAATTTGGTACATTTTTATTTACTATTGGTACAGCCTTTCTAATTAATTTCAAAGCAAATTTTTTTCTGATTTATTTTGAAAGAATAATTATTAACAAGAGCTCTAGAGGCACCTTTTTCAGGTCATTGCTTTTATTCTCTTTTAAGTAAGCATTAATAATTCAGTGGAAAGCAATGAAAAGGGGATTCAATGAGTTATTGGTGAGAAGAGAAAATTTTTAAAAAGCTAACTCATTCCTTTGCTAGTATTTTTAATTAGAAAGACAAGGAGACATTATGATTTTGCACTTTGTATAATGAAAACACCCAAGGCCAGGTGCAAAACTGGGGAAATATGAAGAGAGGTAAATATAATTCAACAATTAGCTGACTATGACGTTATGGTCATATTATGGCTTTTTTCACAACTGCTAACAAATAACCATTTTGCCGGTACAGGAAAGGAGAGCACCAGATGAGGGATATTAAGAACTCTGAATTTTCCAAATCTGGGAATTTTCAATCTTCCTAGCTACTGATGAGTTAAATGTCATTCTTTCTTTTTGAATGTTAAAATCACCCCCCACACAAAAACTCACTAATTTTGCATCATAGAGTACATTGAATTTTATTAGATTCAATGGAATTTTTATACTCTAATTTCATAAGTTAATATAAATAAAAAATGTACTGGTAAAGATGATCAAGACATTCGTTTAACATTAATTTATTCATTCAATTGATGTATATTCTGTATATTAAATTATTAGACAACTCTGTAAATAATTCTAATATACCCCCAGGTTTAGAAACCTCTGGCCTGTATAAAATAATACTATTCACGCTAACTAATCTTTTTTGGTATCTAAACAGAACGCTAAAACAACAACAGATGAATCCCTAATATTTTTCCTCTTCCTTCAATTTCTATTGCCATGACATCACATCTGGCTGGCACTTGCCCTAACTTCCACAGGAGCCTCCTGTCTTCCTTTTCTCTATTCTCTCTGTTTGGCAGTTAAAATACCCAGGTTACTAAGCCTCAATCCATACTCTGGAGTGACTCTTCAGAAGATCTAATCCAGGCCAGTGACTTCAATCACCACCTGGACAAAGACAACTCACACCTTTCTATGTCCAAGCCATATCTCTTTCCTGAGGTTCAGACTCATATATTTCACTGTTTAGCATATCTTGCAAATGATACACAAACGTATACAAACTCAACTTGTTTAAAATTACATGTATCTCCCTGACTCTTCTAATGCCCTGAAAACCTGCCCTATCTAAAATTCTACCCTATGTAAATTCTATCATTGACTCCTGCTTTACTCAGTGGACTACCCTTCTAGTCATTCCATAATCTGGGCCCATGAATCTTTCATTTTATTTATTTTTTTTTTTACTGAACTTTTTTTTCAATATCTCCTATTTAACACACATTTATCTACTTCCTTTTTCCACAACATTGTGTGTCTCCTCATCTCTCTGCCTTTCTGTATGTCGGTCCCTTGATCCGCATAGTCTTCCTCTCATTGTCAACATTCTTGCTGATGGCCAATGCCATGAAGTACTTTAATCAGACCCCAGGAAATAACCTTCCCATCTCTCTATATCATATTCTTCATAATAATTTGCAACATTCTGTCTTCAATTACAGTGAAATGTAAAGATATCTTACATAGTTAATGGTAGAAACTAGATTTCACTTTCGTGCAAACATGACACATCCTGCAATAGCTCTACGAACATATAAAACTCTAAATAAGTAGTTATAAAAGGAATTAATCATTCCACTCTCTGAAGCTGTATCTTGCTCTTAAAGGTAATTTGTTTTCCCAACTTCTCAGTGATTTTCTGGATATTTGTTTTTTAATATTTGAAAATCACTGAGCAGTTGGGAAAACAAATTACCTTTAAGAGTGAGACATAGCTCTATATATCTATATGTAATATAGAGATTGTAAATATTGAAAAATACAAAAAAAATCAAAAATGCCTATTATCCCATTACCCTTGGATGAACACTTTCAACATATAGTACATTTCCTTCTGAATCCTATTCCTCTGCTTATGTTTAGGTATTTTGTACAGTTTCACATTGCATAGAAGTTTTTATAATATACTTTGTGGTTTTTCGGCATACATTGTAGATTTTCACAATTTTTAAAGCAACCAACTTAGCACAACCCTATTAATCATAAGTATAGACATTAACAACGTTTCTCATGTTTTTAGAGTATGTGTTAGTAAACACCTAAAATACTCCAGAAATACTGTAGAGAAAGTGCAGATAAAGGCTTCAAGAAGAAATAAACTAAGTTCTGTTTATAGTCCTATTACTCAATGTGTATATGATTCAAGCTTAGGACCTGGAGGGTTCAGGAAATTTGTATTCATATTTCCAAGAATACAAAATAAAAGAAAATTATACTTGTGAAATAAGTGTGCTCTTTCGGTCATTCAAAAAATACTGAACAGTCAGTACCTTATTAAATACACAGTGAACAAGACATGCCAGGTGACTATCCTTAAGAAGCTTACATTCTAATTGGGGAAATGGTATGTGGTGAAACAAATAATTGAAATCATTATAGTTTGTCATAAGTGCTAAGAAGAAAAAAAGGTGCTGTCCTAGAGTATAGCAAGAAGAATCTACTTAAGAATGGATGATCAGAGAAAAGACCAGCTACAAGAAGAGCAGAGGAACTGCTCCTGACAGAGTAGAAAGCATAGAATGCTGAGAAAATACAGGGGGCGTTGTCTTCTAGTAAACAAAAGAAAGCTGGCCAGATTTACCAAAGTTAGCAATAAAGTGAAAGGTAGTGTGAGGGAGTTTGAAGAGATGGGCAGGACTTAGATCATAATGGGACATATTTCGATCTTAGCTATTTACTCAAAAGTATATTTGATATATTACACAATTTATAGATTATATATTTATAGATTACATAGAGATATATATTATATATACCATATATACATAGAATCTGTAAATATGTATTTATCATATACAAATATCTTAATATATATTTATATATTAATATGTAATTATAAATATATTTGTATATAACTATAATATATAAATATTATAGATTATATATTTATAGATTTATAACACATCAACTACAAAACCTCCTTAGACTTTGCAATTCCACCTATAACTTGTTTTTTGTATATATACATATATAAAGATAGAAGTTAAAATCCACAAGTCTGATTACAAATGAACACATTTTTAAATTCAATCATTTATATAGCTCACTATAAAAATACAGGTATTTTTAACTTTGGATAAAACAATGCAATTAATGCAGTAATGCTCTCCGAAATGTTGATCGAGTATGAACCACTGTTATTGCAAGGACAAGGACGTAAAATTCAAACATACTGGGGGAAATTTATACCCAATATCAATTACTGCTAGTCTATATTTTATCTTCTTTAAATAAAAATCATTGAAATAGGAATCCATAGAAATGGAAAATAAGTCTGAATATCACCTCAACAAATTACTTTGTAATTTATTACACTAACCCCATTGTGTTACATTGATGATTCTTAAATGTAGAGATTACTCTGTCAATTGTAAATTTAGAGGCCATTTCTTACCACTCAGACATTCCTTGGCTGCCTCTTGCCCCAGTATATTGCAGCTGAATTTTGAACCTGCCTGAAGCTTAGCAAACCTGGCCCAAATGTACTTAACACTAGTGCTATGGTAAACACCCTGTCTTCACAGAAGGTATTCTACACCACATACTTTCAGTATGGATTGAGAATTCCAATTGTTCAGAGTTCACTTATTTACATGAATTTGTGTCTGAAATCTACCCCTTTTCATGGAGAATTTTTGATGGCTAAATTCCTTAATAATCTAGCAAAGTCAAAATATGTGAACAAAAAATATTAATATATGGGTGACAATGGAAAATATAAAAATGGTATTTCTTTTTTAGTTTCTTAGTGTTCGAAAGATATTGGTACCTGGGAGGTAAACTTCCTTCAAATTAGGAATTTTTTTTTTTGTCTTTCAAAAAGAGATATAGCATTTGAAGTGGAACTTAAAAGATTCATATTTGTGGGTCAGCAAAAGCAAGAAAGAGAGACACATTATGGTTTCAGAGCCTCAAGGCTTGCAGATGTATGTAAATCCAGTAAAATTTAGACAAATATCTAGATGCAGTAAAAGCTAGCTGCTAAAATTATTTTGTGTCAGAAAATGAAAAACTAATTTCTAAGAAATTCAGCATAGCTGGAATTTTTTAAAGAAGGCTTGAGAAAACATCAAAAATAGACAGGATATTTTATACCTCAAAATTGAAGCAACAGAGACCTAAGCAACATATGAGCTTTGCAGAAATAATTCTTTGCCTATGGGAAAATGCAGAATATGATAGACTTGGTGTCCAAGGCTGCTTTGACTAGGAGATGGAGTAAACTTTCTGGAGGAAGTGGCGTTGAATAAGGACTTTTAAAGAAGAGAGAGGTATGTCTCATGTCTCTGTGAAAGAATGCTGGTAGGCATGTTTTGAAGAACTGAGCAATCATCCCTCATGGATCTCATGAGAAAAAAGGAAAAAAAGTAGAGGATTTGTGTTAAGTCTTAGGGTAGTTGAATATATAAAGTGAATTTTTTTAAATATTATTTTATCTTTAATAATTCACATATTGGACAGTGTTATTCCAAAATGGCATTCCTTTCTCAACAAGCATGTTTGGCATAATGTGCAAACAGCCAGAGCATTATGCCAGCGCTAGAATTGGATAAGTCAACCACTTACGATAAAATGGATTCAGGGTTTGGTGCCATGGCTCATGCCTTAATTCCAACACTTTGGGAGGCTGAAGTGGGAGGATTGCTTGAGGACAGAAACCACCCTTGGCAACAAAGTGAGACCCCCATCTCTACGAAAAAATAGCCAAGTATGGTGGCACACACCTGTGGTCCCAGCTGCTCAGGAGGCTGAAGCAAGAGGATCTCTTGAGCCCAGGAGCTGGTGGCTGCAGTGCGCTATGATTGCACCACTGCACTTTAGATTGGACAAAAAGAGTGAGATCCCATCTCTAAAAATAAAAATAAAACAAATAAATAAAATAATGGATTTGAAGCATTCCAAAGGCCGAAGGGTCTTAAACAACTGAGCACACTCAGTTGGTCTCCTGGCCTCAAAGACCAGATTCCAAGCACAGGTTCATGTTCTTGAAGTAGAAGCTCTGGGCCTTAACCCATGACTCCTGGTTTTTGTCTGTGCAATCTTAGGCAAGTCATTTAGCCTACTAATTGACCTCCTCATCTGAAAACAAGAGTAATGCCTACAAAATAGGGTTGATGAAAGCATCAAATATATATGTAGGTGGCCTGTGATGCTATTAATAACATCTAACAATTAATATGCTATTAAAATTATATTTGTCAAAGCAATTCTTGATTTTCACGTGGCTATCTATCACTACAGTATTTTTTAACTATACTCTCTTCTGTATCATTCATTTATATTTTGGAGCAAGCAATGAAAGTGGCCTGACACTTGAACATTAATGTTCCAGCCCTCCATTACATGCAACGTAGCAGTCTTCTTCATTACCAACACATGTAGGCCGAAAGGCTTACTATGTACTTTATATTTTATCTCTTATAGATCACATTTGTAAGTAGAAAAATTGAATTATCCTAGAGCAGTTTATGACAGCTTGTTTTCTGCTTTTTTGTTTTTTGTTATCTCCAGTAACACTCTGATTTCATGCCACACTGAAGCATAATTTAGCATATTCTTTGTAGCTTAAAAGTAGCTAAGCACCCCTCCCTCCCACCATCGACCCCAAAGCTAGCTGCCATTTTTCAGAGTCAGCCAGAAGTGTGATGAGCTTGCAACAAGCAGGATTCAGAGAGATAACATCAAAGAGTACACTCAGCATTACTGCACTGCATAACCCAAAGGAATGGCAAATGGCACATGAGCAGGAACTAATGGCTGATGTCTTATGGTGCATGACAGTGATTTTCCAATTGTAGGCCATATGGGTTTGGAGGTTATTATTTGGGAGATACATACCATCCATACACAGAAATTATAATTACCGCATTATTTCAGTCTCAAATTATTTAAACCAGCTTTATTTGATTTGCTTTTCATTTCTTCTGAGAGTTTATAAAATAGTTATCATAGATAAGTGTATGTGCACAAAAGTACATATATAAAAGAGAGAATTAGAACCATTTTCAGATTATATTTCTACACTGGTCAGTACATTAACCCAACACTAATTGGTTTCCAATCTCAGGACCAAAAGAAAAAATTTTATACTGAATTTAAATGCCAGGGTTTTTCTTCTCTCTTGCAGTGAAAGTTTTTCTGTTGGCAAATAGGAGAACATATGCATGCCTTCTGTAATGAGTGAATGCAGGAGGATTCACTAAAGCATCTTTTATCAAAATTGAACACAATTTTAACATTCACGAAATTACTATTAGTGGACTTATGGGTTTAACTCCTCTGAGGTAAATAAGCACTTTGATTCCATTTTAACTGTGAAAACATTTGCTAAGCGAGTCTACGACACTTCTCTGGATAGTATCTGCTTCATCTCCCTGAAGCTTCTGGGCTACATATAAATCTCTCTTTTCTATCATTTAGTGCTACATAAAATAATGCTAGTAGTGTTTGCCTGTCACTAAGTAATAATTTTAGAGAAAATAAAAATCAAGATAAATGTAAAACATACTTGAATAATTTATTTAGGAGAGGAAAAATAAAGGTTACTGTACACCCTGTTATTTTAGGTCCTCCCAACCAGCTCAACAATTACTTTCAGCCTTTCACTGTCACACACACACACACACACACACACACACACACCAGCCTCCTCCTATCCTGAGAATTTTATTTTAGTTTGCTACTTAATTTGAAGTATTCAATCAATGGAGGCTAAAGAATGTTTATGTGAGCTGGTGATTCTAATGCATATTTGATTTCTATTTTTATGGAAAAATCTGGACAAGTCAAGTTTCAGGTTTCTCTTTTATGAATTGAGTTTAGCAATTCTTTTGGCTAAGTTACATATCCTGAACTCTGTTACAGGTTTGTACACATACACACACACACACAAATGTTCCACATATCATAGCAAATTTATTAACATACATGAATTATTTTTTGTCATTAGACTATTATTGTTATTAGCATTCTTTTAAAATATTTTTTTCATTTTGGAAATAACAAACTGCATTATAAACATTAAAGAAAAGATAACATAAAAGAATTACCCATAATTTCCACGGACCAACCATTATAATCATTTTTATGTTTCTCCAATCTGAGACTAAAATTTGGATCTCAGTGTCTCCAAACTGTATTTTTTCTGCTGTGCCATCATCCACATGTTCTAGAATTTCAGCCCAGTTTAAATTACCAAAGCCTTCTCAACTTATCTTTGAAACCACTGAAGAGGTCTTACAAATATTCTCAAACCCCAAATTTGGGTAACCAGGAGGGATTCCACAGACCCAACAGTTCCTGGTCTGTGAGACGGCTTCTTTAGAAATGCACCGTTCCCCTCTCGCATTGACACTATTGCCATTGAGCCTGTTCCAAGCCTGCCAATAGCCGAAGCAGAAAAATACAGCATCATTGTATAGCTGACAATGCTTCCTGCTATTGCTGTCAAAGTTTCTGGCATCAACTTTGCTGAATCCACTCATGCTGATTTGCACTCTGAATCTCTCAGAGGGATTTTAGTAAAATGGCTAGGATTCTAGATTCCTCTTCCAAGATTAAGCACAAATCCATAAAGATGGGACTAATAGCATTGAGGATAATAGTGTTGGTGATGATACTGATGACCAAGCTAGTCATCATCAGTGGTGCTATATACAGAAGTAGTCCTTCCCTCCAGCATAGCCCACTGTCCTTGAGCCTCTTTTCCAGTTTAGGCAATTTGATGCCAGGCAGTATTTCAACAAAGGCAAGACCTATCGGAACTCTCAAGTAAGCACAAGTTAGGCTCATACCAGGACACTCCATTCTGTTGTATTCCACTCAGGAATACCATGTTTGAAGCACTGGGCTTGGGGCTAGGAATACAAAGTAAATAAAGTAGTTATAGTTTTATCCATATGAAGTTAATTATAGTTTTTTGTGGGAAGAGAAATAGTAAACAAATATTTGCAATATTGATAATGAATATTGTAGAAAGCAAAGTATAGGCTGCTATGTGAACCTATAGAAAGAGGATCTAATGTCAGGCATAAACTGCAAATCAGCTGTCATGTGTGAGTGTGTGATTGTGTATGCATGTGTGGGGTGTGTGCGTGTGTGTGTGTGTGTGTATATATATGTATATATATATGTATATATATGTATATATATATGTATATATATGTATATATATGTATATATATGTATATATAAAAAAAAAAAAAAAAAAAAAAAAAAAAAAAAAAAATAAATATATATATATATTTGCCCCAGGTATGAACATGGCATCACATAGAATGACTTCATGAATTTCAGTTGCCTACTCGGCCTCTGAAGGCAGCTGAGTTGGGAGTCCAGACCTAGTGAGTCAAAGAAGACAACACAGATGTAACATTTTGAGAATGAGGTGGAATTACCCATAAAATATGGGTGTGGGACATTGGAAAATAGTATTCTAGTAAGAAAAAAAGACCTATATATACAACAAATAATATTCACAGAAGTGTCAATAATAAAAATCATTTCTATCAGTCTCAGGCACTGGTCTAAGTACTTCATACACATTTTGTAATTTGGTCATTATATCAATGACATAAAGAAAATACTATTATTGCTTACCATTTTAGATGAAGAAACTCTGATTCAGAGGTCAAGTATGCTGAAGTTTATATACAGTCAGCCGATGGTTGTCTCAAGACATAAATTCATTTTTGTCAACTTTAGAGCATGAACTCTTAACCACTAACTACACCAATGTTTTTCAAACTGTGGGTTCTGATTCACTAAAGGGTCATGAAATCAATTTAGTGAACCAATTGCCAAGTATTTTTTTTGTAAATATTATAGAAAGAAATGGATACAAATAATAGAGTGCATTATAGCTAAAAAATATTGTTTGGTAAAACTTTTGTTTCAGTAAAATATGTGCATGAGGGTAATGTAAAAAGTAACTTAATTTTTTTGGAGTCAATAATGTTTGAGAAAGACAACATTATTCTTATTGACTTTCCAGCTCTGACACAGAAAAATAAAATGAAGCCTAATATCACTGTTGCATAGAACAAAGAAAGGACTATGAAAGATTTTTAGAAAGGTAGGTGGGACATGCATGATGAAAAATTGTGTATGTTGTGCTATAAATTTAAATTTAATCTAAGGGCAATGGGAAGATACTAAAAGATTTAGGTAAAAGAGTTATGTGGTATGTATTTTTCAAAGATCATTTTGAAATGAAGTGAAATTAAAAAACAGAAATATTAGTCAGGAAAACTGGAGAAGCAAAGTGATAAAGTGCCTTAGATAAAGGTGTGGCAGTGAATATAGGGAAAGATGGAAGGAGGATAGAGGTATTTTGGGGGAAGAACTGACAAAACAAGTATAGGATCATTTGCTTTGCTTTTATTTGTACTTTGTTAATTATAGACCCAATTTTTAACCTGCCCATTTGTCTAATCATGAAAATTATTTGATATAGTAAAATATTATTTAAGATTATTTTAAAAATATGTAATATTCAGAATCATTAATTATAATTTTACAACAAAAGTAATGCAAACTAAGAAATAAAATATGCACAAGAGTTTGTGTAGTAAAAACTAGAAATCAACACTGACGAAAAATGCTTGCATAAATGACATCTGTATTAACTATACGTATTATTCCTTTCTCAACTAGGTTGAGATAAAGGCTATATAGTTGCTCTGCTTTATGCAAAAATCACATAGACCTGATGTTCACGGCTGCATATAGGTTTGAATGGAATCAGAGACCAAAATTACAATTCTGTCTGGTAGTAACTTATATTACACTAACTTTAATTCAAAAAAAAACCAAACACCTAATTTTCTAAAACCCAAAAAAAGTGAGAGAGAGGAGAGTGAGAGAAGAGAGACAGAAAGGAAAAAGGAATGAAGAAAGGGAATGAAGAAAGGAAATAAAGAAAGGGAGGGAGGGAGAAAGGGAAGGAAAAGAGGAAAAAAGGAAAAAAAGAAAGGAAACTTTGTAAATAAGTCTATTATTTTAAGGCCAAAAAGGTCAGTACTAACCTAATTAAATAACTTTTTATTTTATCTTTTTTTGGTTAATTACTTAAATGCATGCTCTTATTTGCCTATATGGAACCAAAGAGCTTCTCAAAATCATAAGCGTTTTATATATCCTTAAAAAGCTTGGTTACTACACTTTATCCAATATAATTAAAACCAAAAATGATGACTATGCAATTTCTAGAATAGGGATAATAATACCTATATCATGGGCTTGTTCTGAGTACTGGGCAAATTTATGCTGCTAAAACAGTTTCTACATAATTAGTATTATGTAGGCATTTGAAAAAGAAAGGAAGCAAGATAAGAAGGGAGGATGGTTACTCATTGATATTTCTATTTCGAGAAATATTTTCAGGAAAAAAAATGTAGGTTTGTTTATTTAAAAGTTGCATTAACAATTGGAAGGGGTTGATTTGTATCAATGTGTTTCCAGAATTATAATGTTTTTAGTTTAAAAAAAAAAACTGTAGAAGAATGTTGGTACTGCTTCATCATTCTTTAAGGATAAGCCAGCACCTGTTAGCACTATTGGCGACATTGTTTTCGCCACCCATTTAGTATGCTGATAATTGATCCTGAAGCTCCTTACACTGGGAATACAATCTGCATGCCTAGAATGATCCTCTAGTTCTATGACTGTTTCACTAACTGAAATATTTTGAGTTACAAAATTATTATATTTCAGTGTATTAATCATGTTTAATACATTTATGTGGAAAATACGTTATCCACTTTTATTTCTCAAAATTATTTTTGTCTAAGGTTTTTTTCCGTTGTAAAAATAAGATTCTCCTTGTTTTTATTTACATTATGAGGCAAGAAGTCATACTAAAATAAAGACAAAGTAGAGAACTTTCACGTCAAAAAAGAAAGTTTGATAAATGAGCCTGACTAAAAGTAACTAGTTTTAAAGCAATGCCTACTGCTTCAATTTGAAGGAAGAAATAATGAATAAGTATCTCTACATGTATAAGTACATAAACATATTTATGTATGCATACACACATATATGCACATGTCCGCATTATGTGAATTTATATTAAAATTAGTCATTCATATTTTTATTAGTCTGGACAAACATGCAAATATAAATATACATATATAATCATAGATGAAATAAAAATGATAGTATCATGTAAATAATCTATACTTGCATAAAAACCATAAAGTGTTTTATCTTGAGATGTCAGTGAAAACTTAAGTCTCAGTCATGCAGATTTAGTCTCTTATTTTTTTAAATTAAACACAAAATAATAATAAACATCATCATTTTCTGAGTGGTAGCCATTATCAGGCATTTTACTAGAAGTTTTCAACATATTACCACATTATATCCTAAAGCAATTCAGTGATCCAGGTAAAATTATTTATTTTCAAGGTAGAAATAGTGAAGACCCATAAGTTACAACTGAAGTATAAAGTCTCTCACCCTAATTTTAAAATATATTTTGCATCATAATGGATATAGCATTTTTTCAGGCAGAGCTATTTGAAAATCCAAAGTTTATTGTCTTTTCTTCACAGTTGACTCCTGTTGATGATGATGAAGAAAGTGTCCTTTACGTTGTCTTCTGTTGCATTTTGTAATTGTACTAAATATACCATTTTATTACATGCAGATCCATTATCTATTTTTCTGTACCAAAGAATGCATCACACTTTTACATGTGAGTATCAAATAAATTGCCACATGTAATGATATTTCCTTGTGTATATATCTTTCCTCACCCAAAATACTGTATTTCCAATGTGGGCCAGAGACTATAAGCTGTAAAGTGAAGTCTATAGCACCTAGGTCAACGCAAAGGACACAGGTGTTCATTAAATACCCATTGTCTCATAAGATTATTTGTCAAGAATGTTACCAGAGGCATATAATAGTGTACCCAATCCTTCAGCATGAAATAATTTAGTAACTTTGGAGTATGTTTATTTAAATCAAGTAAATCTCTCTTCTCCTCAATGTTTAAATCATTTTTCTATTTAGGTATTAGTCAAGATTAATGGTATTATTTGTAACATTCATTAGCTTAACAGATACACTTTGTGAAGATCATAGAATTATTGATTTATATAGATATTTTCCAACTCCCTTAACACATTTTTCCAGCCAAATGCCATATTACATAGTATGTAAATATGAAAACTTTATGTAAAATATGCATCAAAAAATTGTACTTCTTGGTATTATTTAAAAAACAAAAATCATTACTCTAGAGTTGGTAAAATTTAATACACAAATTATCAATAAAGGGCAATTTATCACTGATAATTTTAAGTCATCATATAATGTAAGATTAGCTAAACAGAAGTAACTTAATTAATATTAAAACTTGTTCACATATGCTCACATATAATATATTAAGTGATACTTGTTTAAACATGTATTTTTTGCTGAGAGATCATAAAGTATATTTTTCTACATTCAAGGGAAGGACAAAACGAACAAATAGCATTATTAAAGATGAATGGAACTTTCAGATAAATGAGAAATTCAATGTGAGGTAATTTACTTTGAGAATAACTTTCATTTTTGTGTAGCTACGAAATCTCAGAGGTCTTCTGATGAAGAGGCCCTTTAAAACACTGCTGCCTTTTCTAGAATGTTAAATACTTGGACACGACCCAAAATAGTCCACATCCCTGTAAACTGAGAACAGGATTCATCATATACTAGGAATGCAGGAAAATGAGGCACAGAGAAGGAAAACACATATGGGATTTCACAGGGCACATTATGAGTCTAAGTTGCTCTTTGTATTCAAACTTAAGATAAAAATCCAGAGCTTACAAAATCAAAAGGCCTGAAACAATAACAAAAGCCATGAAGGGATTTTCAGGCTTCTTCCAGTTCTGGTATATTGAATCAGTTCAAATGAAGAAGATGGATATTTAATTGAGTAAAATTTCACTTTTATACAGCTCAAATTCTATATATAGAAAGTAAGGGGAAAGGCCAAATTTTTATTTAACTGACACTGTGCATGATTAAAGGACTCACTGAAATGATAAGCTTGACTTTATATATTATTCATACAAAGATAAGGCAATTAGGCATAAATACATACATATAAGTGCATGTTTTAGTCCTTCTCTCCGTCTCCCCACCCTCTCCTCTTTCTCTCGCTCTTTCTCTTTTTCTCTCTCTCTCACCCTGTCTCTCTCTCTCTGCCTCTCTCTTTGTCTATCTCTAAAACCTGTATAATGAATCTTAGAACTATTGAAACTGTAGCTTTCATGGATTCCAGTGCAAACATGATTGCCTCAGTCTTGAACATTTCGTTGTTTATAAACTATTTTCCCTATTATTTGTTTTGGGGACTATGTTACAGAGCGTTGAGTTTGGTAAAAACAAAAACTTAGATACAGTTTTACTGTTATGAACTGCTTTCAGTATATCAATTTCCAGAATCAAGGAAGAAATACAAGCTTGCTATAATGCCTGTCTTCCTGAAAAAGGCCTTTTACAAAATTTAACTACACCTGACAATAATTTACCATATCTTCCTGAGTGAAATTAAATATAAGAAAAAAAGCCCCTCTTGAAGAACTGCATTGCATATTTCACTTTTTTAAGGAATTTTAGATGTTGATCATTTATCCTAAAATGTTTGCTTGAAATATTTAGTTGTTTTGAATGACAAAAAATTACTTACTCCCTTCTTTGTATATAAATTAGTCTAAACAGAAATTACATAAAATTTCAAAAGATTCATTCAAATCTTTGTCTGTTACTTTTTGTTACGAACAGCAATTTTTTAAAAAGTAATATAATAATTTTGCATTCTGGTTATTATTCAATACAGAATTACCTATTACGTGTTGTCTCTGGGGAAGTATAAAGAAGAAAACATCACTCTGAAAGTCAAGACCAAAAAAAAGAAAGTAGAATAAACCATCACAATTCTTCTTCTCAAACATTTAGTTACTATGTGTTTTGAATTATATCCCACAACTTTCTCTCAAATTAACTCCCTCCCTGTGGTTCATTTATTTGTCCATTCATAGAACAATTTTGAGTGTCTCCCATGTTTTATGTGTTAAGCTATTGTCTGAGTACATGGAGATTAAATGAGTGGGTAGGCCTCACCCCCCAAAACATCTAGTAACTGTAGGAGACTTTCAAAAATTGGCAGTAAGAACATACTTGGAAAGATGATCATGGTAGAGGCCCATAGTTACAAATTTTCTCAAGAGCACCTCACTTTATCCAAGAAAGTTAACAAACTCTTCAAAGAAAAGATACGATTTAAAGTCTTTAATAGTAATTATTATTCAAGAAGTTTGAAATGTAAATTAAGAAAAAGATACTGAAATGACTCAAAGGTGCCAGCGAGTACGCCTCCATCAGAAAACTGAAAGAATTTCTATAATGCTGGTTAAGAGTGATCTCTTGAGGTTGCAGCAAAAGATTAGATGGAAATGTAAGTAGAATACAGATAATAAGGACCCTGGTAAATATCTAAAACTTTTGACTCTTACCTAACTGCAAAAAGGAGCCACTAAATGATTTTAAGCATTGTTAATAAGACTTGCATTTTAGAAATATCACTCTCACAGCTATGTGGCTGATAATCCAATTGGGGTCGGGGAAATTAATTAAAAAGCTGTTCTAGTATTCTAGAGAAATAAGGCAGGTCTGAGCTAATGAAATCTAGTTGAAATGGGGAGCAGAGGAAGGATCTGAATGCTATGTGGAACATAGAGAAGATAGGACTAGGTGACAGATAGGATGACATAAGAGAAAAAGAAGAGTTCAAGATTACCCTCAAATTTCCAACTTGGAACTGAATGAATGTGATATGATTCTTTAAGATAAGAAATATAAGGTTTGGAAGTGAGTTTGGGTTGAAATATGGTGAGTACAATTTTTGAAATATTATTAGGTCTGAAACCGTTTCATATAACTAGGTAAAAATGTTGATTAAGAAACTGAAAACACAGGTCTAGAACAGAAGACAAAAACGTCGGTTGGAGGGTGAGCATCTGTAATTGATAAAAAATATGTTTGTGAATAAGATCTGTGTGAGAATATTCAGAATAAAATAAGCAAAAAGCCACCATCACATTACATTTCCGTGTGTTAACTATACATTAAATTTATGTCAGAAACATTTCTTAAAAGAAAGGCAGAGAGAGAATAATGAACCCAAGCATTAGTTATATTGATTTTCCTATTGAGAATATCAGAGTGCATTGATATGGTCATTGACACACCCAAGAAGGAATAGTTTTAATTTCCATGTCTGTTAAGCCAGTACCTAAGTTCTCCTTCTCAGATGTTCTATTAAAGGTTCAGTGTCTGTCCTTTCATGTGTGATTTGGATTACCCATCTGCTATTTTATATAGAAGCAGAAATGAAATGGAGTGGCAAAATAACTTGTTGAAGTTCACCTAATATATTCAGATGAAAATCAGGCCTAAACATTAAATATGGTTGACATTACACTTATCATTATCGTGAGAAAACAAAATGAGTGAATCATATTAAATACTGCAATGTATCAGGATGTATATTTTAAAGGCCCCAGAGAATATGACTTGGTTATCTTTGGCTAAAATAACAAGAGCAAAGTCACTCCTATGTGCTGAACAATTCATTTCCTTTTGTTCCTAGGAACAAATTAATCTACATTTTCCAGTGTCTCTTGCAGTTAGATGGGTTCGAATGATTAAATTTTGTTTAATGCAGTGTAGGCGAAAGTGAAGTAAGTCACTTCCAAGCGGTATTAGTTTCCTGTTGCTACATAGGAAATTGCCACAAGCTTAGCAACATTAAAAAATACAAATTAGTCCAGGCGCAGTGGCTCACGCCTGTAATCCCAGCACTGTAGGAGGCCAAGGTGGGCAGATCACGAGGTCAAGAGATCAAGACCATCCTGGCCAACATGATGAAACCCTGTCTCTACTAAAAATACAAAAATTAGCTGGGCGTGGTGGTGCACCCCTGTAGTCCCAGCTACTCAGGAGGCTGAGGCAGGAGAATCGCTTGAACCTGGGAGGCAGGGGTTGCAGTGAGCAGAGATCGTGCCACTGCACTCCAACCTGGCGACAGAGCAAGATTCTGTCTCAAAAAAAAAAAAAAATACAAATTAGGCTGGGTGCAGTGGCTCACACCTGTAACAGATCACAAGGTCAGGAGTTCAAGACCAGCCTGGCCAATCTGGTGAAACCTCATCTCTACTAAAAATAAAAAAATTAGCCAGAAGCGGTGGTGCACACCTGTAGTCCCAGCTACTCGGAAGGCTGAGACAGGAGAATCACTTGAACCCGGGAGGCAGAGGTTGCAGTGAGCCAAGATTGTGCCATTGCACTCCAGCTTGGGTGACAGAGCAAGATTCCGTCTCAAAACAAAACAAAAACAAATTAGTTGTCTCACAGTTTCTTTAGGTCAGATTTTGGGGTATGGCATGACTGGATACTCTGCTCATCATGTCACAGGATATTGACAGGTTAGGGAGATGGTGCCTGTTGTTCTTACATGGAGTTCCAGGATGTTTCACGTTCATTGGTTGTTGGCAAAATTCATTTCCTGAAGCTGTAGGTTGAGATCCTAATTTCCCTACAAGCTGTCTGTCTGCTTCAGATTGCTCTCAGGTCTTTGTCAAGTAGCCCCTCTAGCTTCAATTCTTAATTTTCATTCTTCCATCTTAATTCATTTTTTCTTTTTACTTTTTTAAACTTTAATTTTAGGTTCAGGGTACATGTGAAGGTTTCTTATACAGGTAAACTCTTTGTCATGAGGGTTTGTTGTACAGATTATTTCATCAACCAGTTATGAAGCCTAATACTCAATAGTTATTTTTTCTGCCCATTTCCCTCCTCCATCCTCAATTAGGCCCTAGGGTCTGTTGTTCCTTTCTTTGTTTTAATGAGTTCTCATCACTTAGCTCCGACTTATAATTGAGAACATATTGTATTTTGTTTTCTGTCCTTGTGTAAGTTTCCTAAGGATAATCACCTCCAGCTTGATCCATGTTCCTGTAAAAGACAAGACCTCATTCTTTTTGTGGCTGCATAGTATTCCATGGTATAGAATGTACCATATTTTCTTTATCCAGTCTATCATTGATGGGCATTTAGGTGGATTCCATGTCTTTGCTATTGTGAATAGTGCTGCAGTAAACATGTGTGTGCATGTGTCTTTACAGTAGAGTGATTTATAATCCTTTGGGTATATACTCAGTAATGAGATTGCTGGGTCAAATGGTAGTTCTGTTTTTAGCTCTTTGAGGACTTACCATACTGCTTTCCACAATGGTTAAAATAATTTAGACTCACAGGAACAGTGTATAAGTGCTCCCTTTTCTCTGCAGCCTTGCCAGCATCTGTTACTTTTTTACTTTTTAATAGTAGCCATTCTGACTAGTGTGAGATGATAGCTCACTGCGGTTTCAACTTGCATTTCTCTAATGTGCAGTGATCCTGAGCTTTATAAAATATGCTTATTGGCCACATGAATGTCTTCTCTTGAAAAAGTGTCTGTTCATGTCCTTTGCTCACATTTTAAGGAGGTTATTTGTTTTTCTCTTGTTAATTTAAGCTCTTTATAGATGCTGGATATTAGACATCTCTGTCAGATGCATAGTCTGCAAATATTTTCTCCTATTCTGTGGGTTGTCTGTTCACTCTGTTGATAGTTTTTTTTAGCTGTCCAGAAGCTCTTAAATTTAATGAGATCCCATTTGTCAATTTTTGCTTTTGTTGCAATTGCTTTTGATGTCTTTGTCATGAAATCTTTGCCCATTCCTATGTCCAGGATGGTATTGCCTACGTTGTCTTCCAGAGTTTTTGTAGTTTTGGGTTTTACATGTAAGTATTTTATCTTAAATCTTGATGTGAATTAATTCACATCAATTCTCTCTCATCTTGGCTCTCTGATTTCCAGTCTCTGACCAAGTCTTATGTAATTGGATCAGGCCCACTTGGATAAGCTCTCTTTCTAAAAGTCAACTGTGCCAAATAGCATAGCCTAAGCACAGGAGTCAAATATCTCGTAATCAAAAAGTGTGTATACCAGGGAGTGGGGAATCTTAGAGACCATCTCAGAATTCTGCCTACCAAACTAACTGATCCATAAAATATCTCATGGGCCTTCCATTCACTTTCTCTTTCCTGCCTTCTGGCAGATGCAGAAACCCAGTGGAATCCTCTGAGGCCTTGAAAGATAGTGGACCCACCAGATGGAAGGACCATAGGTCCCTAAATGAGTATCGCTACCATCTACTCTCCCATCCCCCACCTTCTTGCATTGCTCTGGGAATGAGCAAGAAATAAGCCTTTATTGCATTAAATTTCTGGAGTCTTTGTTACAGAAGAAAGCCTATTTTGGCTAATACATAAATAGGTATCAAATAATAATGGGATAATATGGTGATATATATTAAGAGCTTGCTGTTTTACAGCTTTTTATGTAGTCCTTCCTTTCCCTCATAATTAAGGTAGCATCTCTCACTTTCTATATGTGGTGGCCTCGAGCACAAAGCTTGATTTGGAGCCAAGCTAAATAGATTTTTTAAATTAAATGCAGATAGTAGTTTTAAGGTTAATGTGCTTTTGATGTGCAATATGCAGCCTTTGTTAGAATAAAAAATGTTACTGTTGGAATTACAGATAACTGGCCTCTGCATATCAAGAACAAAGTTGTGAGGTTCAAGATACAGGCTATGAATCATGCATCAGAGATTAGTGAAATACATTAGTTTTACTCACCTAAAAGGAGAAAAAGTATGATTGCAGAGGGAAGGAGGAAGATAGAGGGGAATGTAGTGTGATACTGTCCAGGTTTCTGAGAATTAGAGAGACCACATCCCTGGAGAAAATGAAATCCTCGTAGAGAACCCCCCTGTGCCACAGGAGGTTGAAATTGTCAAGAACTACAGCTGATGGAGGTGCTTAGGTGCATGCACCAGAATCAGTGGTGGAAAAGCACCTAAGAGTTCTAAAGCATTCTCTAAAATAATCAGCTGGCTGACAAATTTGTAGGAACTGAGAGTGAGGACAGGGACCCACAGCACATGGGAATTTGACCAGTAGAGGCTAAGGCTGGGAAAGCGAAAACAAAAGTTGATGCTGAAAACCAGGCAAGACCAATGACACCTTGGTAGAAGCTTCTAAAAATGGATGATGGCACTCATTGAAGACCCTCCCCAGGTAACAGAATAATATGTTAAGTACCTCCCCCATTATAATTTACATCACCTCCAGGGAGAGGGGGAGAAAATAAAGGAAATGAAGAAGTACAGATTAATTTAATTTGAGTCTTCCATTTTTAACCTGGAAGTCACTAGTCTTATGAATTGTCAATATCAGACTTTCCACAACTAGCTAGACTAGAGGCCCAAATAGAGGCCCAAATTGAGTCAGTATGGAGAAATATGTAAAATAACATCTATGAAGACAAGATGTAATATTTTCCCTAAATGACTTGATGGAATACTTTTTAATTTATGTATCAATAGCTACTGATAATAAAAAAAGAAGGAAGAGAAAGAAAGAAAGAAAGAAAGAAAGAAAGAAAGAAAGAAAGAAAGAAAGACTTCCCAAATAAAAACCTTCTAACTTAATAAAGGAGACCTACTGAAGCATAGTGATTTTATGGCTTCCTTTTCTTCTAACTCTTCCCTTAGATTTTATCCTCTGCCACCTTTGTAGCATACTCCAAAACCCATTCTGAAGAAATCTCATCTAGCAGTGATGTCAAGAAGATGGTAGAATAGGAGCTCTTTGGCTTCATCCTGCAACCACAGAAATCCAACTAGCAACTACCCACAGTCAAGGCTATCATTGTAAATACCCCAGATCTTAGAAATCAGACTGATACACTCTCTTAGACTATAGAACCAAGAAAGCTGCTATTGAATGATAAAATGAATGGCTCTCTTTGACTGTGCTACCCCTCCTCCAAGCTGGCACAACACCAGATAATTCCTCTGGACTCTCGGTTTCTACAATGGGAAAAGTAAGTTGGAGGCAGACATTCTGCTCCACCACTGTTTTAGGACTGTTCACGGGAGGCTAACTCCTGTCTCATTCCAAAAGAAGCATTAGAAATACTAGCAGGGCTAGACTCCCTGGGGTCAGTTAGAAAAAAAAAAAACTGAAAGTGGGGCTCACAGTGACCAATGCACAGTTCTTGGTGGATTTTCTACATTCCAGCCAACAGCAATGCCACCCCAAATAACTAGCCAATAGCATTGCACTGCAGGAAACATGATTCAGGGGTCTTTTAGGATTAAACCCCTAACCAATTTTCCCACAGAGCCTGGATACTCTTATTAGGTCTTCCCTAGATCAAGAGGTAGCTGTAAGTAAGCAATTACCCATAAAGGGAACATCTGACCCCACTCAACTCAAGAGGGTGGTCCAACTAAGTTCATATGTTTCCATTAAGTATTCAAAGCATGGAGGCAATTGCAGGTCAGTAATTACCCACAGAGGGAGCATCTGGCCCCACTCAACGCCAACCACAGTGTGGGGGCTTTACCAAATCTTGGTGCTTTGCATAGGTATACCCTAGGCCAGGAGGCAAGCCCAAGTCTACACCTATCTGTGGAGCACAGCCTCTGGCCCTGCTCATGTTGTATGGCCAAGCAGCAACCCAGAGACCTCATCCAGCCTCAGAACCCATCATATAGAAATGCCCAAGTACAGATTCTAAACAACAATACCACCCATTCAAGGAAGACAGCCTGCAACCCTGTTCAAACAGAGATGATTAGAGACCAGCCAGCATTCCCATCTGACAACAAAGTTCAGTCAGTGGTTTCAGTGGACCATGGAGCACAACCAGCAATACCATTTAACCTCAGATCACAGAAATGATCCAGCCCAACTAGAAAACCTGACACCAAAGTCTGCTTTTTCATGGTTGCTACTAGTCAAACCATACAAAATCCCAGGCTAAACTAAATAGTAAAGGCCTATCACCACCAAAGAACATCTGCAAAGGCCAGAGAAGACAGACATTTATCAAATGTACAGGCATAAATTTAAGGACACAAGGATTACGAAAACCCAGGGAAATATAATACTACCAAAAGGAAATAATAAATCTCCAGTAATGGACCCAGAAAAAATGAAGATCTATAAAATGACAAATAATTTAGAATAATCCTCTTAAAGAAATTTAAGAAACTATAAGAAAATACAAATAGAAAATTAAAATTTGGAGAACAATTTAGAACAAAAATGAGAAATTTGAAAAAGAAATAGAAGTAATAAAAAAGAAATAGAAGTAATACAGTCATGGAGATTAAAATATAATAACTGAACTAAAAAATTCACTAGAAAGCTTTAATAGCCGACTTAAGCAAAAGAATCAGTGAGGTCTAAAGCAGAACATTTCAAATTATCTAATTAGAGGAACAAAAAGAAAAAGTATATAATAAAAAAGAATGAAGAAGGCCTACAGGAATTATGGGATGCCATCAAGTGAACTAACCTTCAAATAATAAGAGGTCCTCATGGAGATAAGAGGTAAAAAGACTAGAGAGCATATTTCAAGAAAATAATGATGGAAAATTTCAAAATTCTGGGGAAATATTACTACAGGAAGCTCAGAGGTCACAATCAAACTCAACCCAAGGAGGACTTTACCAACACATACCATAAGCAAATTACAACAAATCAAAGAAATAAAAATACTGAAAGAAGCAAAAGATAAGAAATACATCACATTGAAGACAGCTGTAATATGGTTTTCAGCACATTTCTCAGAAGAAACCCTACAGACCAGGAGAGAGAAGGATGATATATTTAAGGTGCTGGTAGAAAAAATGAACAAACAAACAAACAAAAATGAATAAAAAACCTGCCCCAAGAACACTTTATCCACAAATATACCCCTCAAAAATGAGGGAGAAGTAAAAACTTTTTACAATAAACAAAAGCTAAGGGAGCCCATCACCACCAGACCTGTTTTACAGAAACTGTCGGAGGGAATTCTTTAAGCTGAAATGAATGACTATTAATTAATAGCATAAAATAAGTAAAAAACTTGATGACATAAATCATATGTAGTCATACTAACTCTAATACTGTAAGGGTGCCATGTAAAACAATTTTATCCCTACTAGTGGGGTTAAAAGACAAATCTATTAAGAACAACTGTAGCTATAACAAATTATTAAGGGATAAAAAATATAAAAACAAATATAAATTGTAACATCAAAATCATAAAAGATGGGGAAGAGTGAAAGTATTGTTTTTGAATACTATTAAAAGCAAGTTGTTATCAATTTAAAGTAGCCTGTTATAAGGATAAGATATTTTATGTAAGCATTATGGTAAACACAAAGCAAAAACCTATTGTAGTTGCACAGACTATAAAAAGAAAGAATGCAAAGCAAACAACCATAGAAAACCATGCAACCACAGAGGGGAGGAGGAAGATAGAGGGGAATGTAGTGTGATACTGTCACTACAATATCACAATAGCAATAGCAAGACAGAAAGAAACAAAAGACCTACAAAACAATCAGAAAACCAATTATGAAATGGCAATAGCAGATTCTTACCTATCAGTAATTGCCTTGAGTGTAAATGGATTAAAATCCCCTATAAAAGATAGAGTGGCAGACTGGATTTCAAAAAATACCAGATCCAACCATATGTTGCTTATAGGAGATTCATTACTAGTAAGAACACACATAGATTGAAAGGAATGGAATAAAAAGAATGGGAAAAGATATTCCATGCAAATAGAAACCAAAGGGGAGAAGAGGTGTCTATAATTACATCACACAAAATAGACTTTAAGTCAGAAACTATAAAAAGAGACAAAGAAAGTCATTAAATAATGCTAAAGGAGTTAATTTTCCAAGAAGACATCATAATTGTAAATATATATGCACCCAACACTGGAACATCTAAATATATAAAGCAATGATTTAATAATCTAAAAGGAGAGATGGGCTACAAGATTATAATAATAGGCCACTTCAGTACCCCACTTTCAATATATAGATGGAAAATCAGTAAAGAAATATTGTACTTCAATTATAGTGTAGACCAAATGGACCTAATATGCATGTACAAAGCATTCTATCTGATAGCATCAGAATATATATTCTTCTTAAGTGCACATAGAACATTCTCCAGATAGATTATATGTTAGGCCACAAAACAATTCTTAATAAATTTAAGAAGACTGAAATCTTATGAAATATTTACTTGGATAACAATGGCATGAAATGAGGAATCAATAATGAGAAATCTTCAAAAATACACAAATATGTGGAAATTAAACAACATGCTCCTAAACAACCAATAGGTCACAAAAGAAATCAAATAACAAATTAAAAAAATACCTTGAGACAAACTAAAATGGAAACATAACATGCCGAAACATAGAATGCAGCAAAAAGTAGTTCTAAGAGGAAAATCTATAGTGATCAATGAAAAAAAATCACAAATACTCTAATGTTATACCTCAAAAAAACTAGAAAAATAGAAAAAGAACAAAGTAACCTCAAATTTAACAGAAGGAAGGAAATAACAAAGATTATAGCTGAAATAAATGAAATGAGACTAGAGAAATAATTTAACTAAGAGTTGGTTTTTTTTGAAAAGATAAAATTGACAAACCCTTAGCTAGACTAGGGAAGAAGAGAGACTACTCAAATAAATGAGATGATAAATGAAAGAGGAGACATTGCAATTGATATAACCAAAATACAAATCATTATAAGAAACTATTGTAAAAAATTATATGTCAACAAATCAGATAATCTAGAAGAAATGGATAAATTTCTAAACTAATAAAACCTACCAACACTGAATCACAAAGAAATTGAAAATCTGAATAGACCAATAATGAGCAAGAAGACTGAATGTGTAATAAAAAGTCTCCTCTCAAGTCCAGAACTGATTAGCTTTACTGTTGTATTATACCAAACATTTAAAGAAGAACTAATGTCAATTCTTTTCAAACTCTTTCAAAAAAAAATCAAAGTAAAGCTAATAATTCCAAACTTATTTTATGAAGTTAGCATTACCCTGATAAGAGCCAGATAAGGACACTGCAAGAAAAGAAATATATATAGGCCAATATCCTTGCTAAACATAGATGCAAAAATCTGCAAACAAAATGTTATATAACTGAATTCAAAAACATATTAAAAGAAAAATTCACTATGATCAATTGGGATTTACCCCTACAATGCAATAATTTTTTAACATATGCAAATCAATAAATGTGATACAGTACATTAACAAAATAAAGGATAAAAATCTCATGATCATCTTAACAGATGCAGAAAAAGCATTTGACATAATTCAATACCCTTTCTTGATGAAAACTCTGAACAGATTAGGTATAGAGAAAATGTACTTCAACCCAACAAAAGCCACATACGATAAACCCTTAGCTAATGTCATGTTCAAGGTTGAAAAGTTGAATGCTCTTACTTCAAGATTAGAAACAAGACAAGGATCTCACCATCTCGCCATTTCTTTTCAACATAGTACTGGAAGTCCTAGCCAGGACAATTAGGCAAAAGAAAGAAATAGAAGTGAACTTGTCTCTTTTTGCTGAAAACATGATCCTACATAGAGAAGACACTACAGACTCCACTAGAAAACTGTTAGAACTCGTAAATTAATTCAGTAAAGTTACGTGATACCAAATCAACATATAAAAATCTGTAGTGTTTCTGTTTCTATTTACTAACAACAAACTGTCTAAAAAGGAAATTAAGAAAAAAAAACCATTTTCCATGGCAAAATTTAAATACTTAGGCATAAATTTACCTAAGGAGGCAAAAGACCTGTGTTCTGAAAACTATAAAACACTGATAAAAGAAACTAAAGAAAACACAAATGAATGAAAAGATATTTTGTGTTCATGGATTGGAAAAAATAAAATTGTGAAAATGTCTATACTACTCAAAGCAATCTAAAGATTCAAAGCAATCCCCATCAAAATTTCAATAGCATTTTTCACTGAAATGGAAAAAGCCATCCTTAACTGCATATGGAACCACAAAAGACTCTGAATAGCCAAAACAATACAATATTGAATAGAAAGAACAAAGCCAGACACATCATAGTCTTTGATTTCAAAACATATTATAAAGCAAGTATAATCAAACAGCATCATCCTAGCATAAAACAGACACATAGACCAATGTAACAGGATAGAAAAACCAGAAATAAACCTACACATTTACTGTCAACTGATTTTTGACACAGATGCCAAGAACACATAATAGAGAAAAGGCAGTATCTTCAGTAAGTGGGATTGGGAAAATTAGATATCTACATACAGAAGAATGAAATTAGACACTTGTACTACATAGAAGAGTCAACTCAAAAATAGATGCTTAAATATAAACCTGAAACTGTAAAACTTCTATAAGAAAACATAGGAGAAAAGCTCCACAACATTGCTCTGGGCAATGATTTTTCAGATAAGATCCCAAAAGCACAGGTGACAAAAGCAAAAATAGATGAGATAGCATCAAACTAAAAAGCTTCTGCACAGCAAAGGGAACAATTAACAAAGCAAAAAAACAATTCACAGCAAGGGAGAAAATATTTATGAACCATATGTCTTAGTTCATTTTTGTTTTGCTCTAAAGGAATACCTGAAGCTGGGAAATTTATAAAGAAAAGAGATTTCTTTGCATCACAGTTCTGCAGTGTGTACGAGAAGCATGGTGCCAGCATCTGCTTCTGGTTAGGGCATCAGGCTGCCTCCACTCATGGTGGAAGGCAAAGCAGAGCTGATGTGTGCAAGGACCAAAATGAAGCATGAGAGTGGAGAGAGGTACCAGGCTCTTTTTAACAACAAGCTCTTGTGGGAACTAGCAGAGTGGAAGCGAACAAAGTGAAAATGCACTACCGCTCCCAGTCAGGGCATTAATCTATTCACGGGGAATCCTTTCCCATAACCCAAACACCTCCCACTAGGCCCTGCGTTCCAACATCGCCACACTGGGGCTTAAATTTCAGCATGAGATTTGGAGGGAACAAACATCCAAATATACTCTAGCACCATACATCTAATAGGGGCTAATATCCAAAAATTATAAAAAACTCAACTCAATGGCAAGAAAAACAACCCAATGTTTGGGTTGACAACATGCATTAATTTTTTTAAAGTAGGCAAAGTCCATAATAGATGTTTCTCAAAAGACATACAAATGGTCAATAGAAATGTGGAAAAATGCTTAGCATTACTAATCATTAGGGAAATGCAAATTAAAACCACAATGCGGTATCACCTCACACCTGTTAGGATGTTTTTTCTCCAAAAGATGAAAGAAATAAATGTTAGAGAGGATGCATAGAGATGGATTGCTTACAGTGTTGGTAGAAATGTAAATTAGTAAAGCGCTTATGGAAAATAGTTTGGAGGTTCCTCAGAAAATTAAAAATAGAACTACCATATGACTCAGTAACCCTACTTCTGCATATATGCCCAAAGGAACTGAAATCAATATGTCGAAGGGATATTTGCACTCACATGTTTATTGCAGCATTATTCACAATAACCAAGATGTGGAATCAACCTAAGTGTCCATCAACGGATGAATGGATGAAAAACGTGGTATACATGCACAATAGAATACTATGCAGCCTTTAAAAAGGGGGAAACCATCTCATTTGTGACACCATGGATGAATCTGGAGGACATTATGCTAAGTAAAATAAGCCAGGCAAAGTAAGGCAAATACCATATGATTTCACTTATATGTGGAATCTAATGAAGTTAAACTTCCAGAAGTAGAGAGTAGAATGTATTGCACAAAAGTTACTGGGGAAAGGGAATTTAAGAATGTAGGCACTGTGACCGGGCATGGTAACCCATAGAATGATGGTTAGCAGAGGTTGGAGGGTTATAGAGTAAGGGAATGAGGAGTTGTTGGTTAAAAAATATAGTTTCAGATAGATAAGAGAAATAAGTTTGGAGAGGTATTGTACAGGAGGGTGAGTATAATCCATAATAATGTGTTATATATTTCAAAATAACTGAGTAAATTTCAAATGTCTCATCATAAAAAATGGTAATCAAGGTTATGGATATGTTAATTAGATTGATTTAATCTTGCCACATTGTGAAAATATATTGAAACATCACATTGTATCCCATAAATGTGTGTAATTATAATTTTTCTCTTTTTTTATTATACTTTAAGTTCTAGGGCACATGTGCACAACAATTATAATTTTTCAATCAAAAATAATATTAATGATAGTTTTAAGTCAAAAAATGAAATTAGAAAAAAATAAAGAAATCTTGCTCACATCCATGTCATACATTATTGACTGCTAAATCCCTGCTTCACCTCAGTCTTTCTTCAGAGTTCCACGCCTACATTTTCAAATCATTACTGCAGAAATTTGTCAAACACTTCTTTATCTTGTAGGAAGCTCCAAATCAACACACATCCCTTGCCCCATTTGCAACTCCTTTTGCTTTTTCTACCTTCACTCACTGAAATAAAAATCTAAACTTTGACTGAGATTTCTCTTCCATCCCTTCACCTTTACTACTTTTATGAATTCTACTTCCTCAGTCTCTCCCTTCTGCCTCTTCATCTCATTCTCCATTGACTTTGTCTATTATCAGTTTCACTAATGTATTTGTAGGATTATGGCAATAAGCCTCTATGTAAGGCTTGGTTACCTTGTTCCCCAGACTCCATACCCAACTCTACCTCAGTTCATTCTCCATAAATTTTCTCAGAATAATATTCCTAAATGCAATCCAACCATGTCACTTTTCTACTTTAACTTGCTCAGAAGCTTTCTTTCAGGATAAAGCCCATGATACATCCTTCAAGGCCCTTCATGGTCTGCCTTTGACTAAATTTGAAACTCTATCCTCCTTTTCTCAACTTAGTGACCTATAAAAGAATGCCCTGAATGACATCTGTTCTTTAAGGCCTCTGTATTTTTTACTAGCAATACAGTGCCTACATTCTTTTTTTTTTTTTTTTTTTTTTTTGAGATGTAGTCTCCCCTGATCGCCCAGGCTGGAGTGCAGTGGCAGGATCTCAGCTCACTTCAACTGATGCCTCCCGGGTTCAAGCAATTATCCCATTCCAGCCTCCTGAGTAGCTGGAATTACAGGCACTACATGCAGTTATAACGTTTCAAATATGAAAGTTGTATTTGATAGACATATTTGAAATGACTGGAAAAGACGTAATTATGGTAAGAAGGGAACCCATGGGTGCCTGTAATTCCAGCTACTTGGGAGGCTGAAGTGGGAGAATTGCTTGAACCCGGGAGGCATCGGTTGAAGTGAGCCGAGATCCTGCCACTGCACTCCAGCCTGGGCGATCAGGGGAGACTCCATCTCAAAAAAAAAAAATAATGTAGTCACTGTATTGCCAGTAAAAAATACAGAGGCCTTAAAGAACAGATGTCATTCAGGGCACTCTCTGTAGGTCACTAGGTTGAGAAAAGGAGGATAGAGTTTCAAATTTAGTCAAAGGCAGATCATGAAGGGCCTTGAAGGGTGTATCATGGGCTTTATCCTGAAAGAAAGCTTCTGAGCAAGTTAAAGTAGAAAAGTGACATGGTCGGATTGCATTTAGGAATATTATTCTGGAAAAAATTATGGAGAATGAACTGAGGTAGAGGTGGCCTCCCAAAGTGCTGGGATTACAGGCGTCAGCCACCACACCTGGCCACAGTGCCTACATTCTTAAACTCCCTTTCTCCAGTTAACTTTTGTCCAATGCATTAATTCTTATTTATCTTTGAAGATTCACTTCAAGCATTACATCCTCTGGAATTTTTTTTTTCCTGAAAACTATCATCTAGAGGAAAGACTACAAAAATTATCCTCCCCCTTACTCAGTCACCACCAAGAAGAACATCTGGTGATTATCTGTTAGTATGGGCTATAATTCCCTGTTAAAGTCATTCATTTATTTTTTCTTTTAGATAATGATGGATAGATTGGTAGTATTGGTAGTATACTTCTCTTATGACATTCTATACTCATTTTCCAAAGTTCATTTTTGTTTCTCTTATTTTTTTCCAGTCATCTTTATTTCACTTCAGTTCCCTTCTCACCATAATTACCTCTTTTCCAGTCATTTCAAATATGTCTATCAAATACAACTTTCATATTTGAAAAGTTATAACTGCATGTAGTGTTTCCTAATTCTTCTCCAGAATACCTGCTCCAATTTACAACTCCAGCAGCAGTGCATTGGTGTCTTTGTACATACAGGTTAAAATTTCTTCTGTGTTTTAGCCACTGCAAATAGTTTTTCCCACTTGTGGTTTTATCTTTAATATCTCTCCTAGAAGGTAAGTCTTCGATTGTGATAAAATCACACCCTTCAGTTTTTCTCCTTGTTGTTTGTACTTTTTGGAGTCTTGTTTAGGATACACTTCCTCATCCAAAAATACTCTGGTGACTTCGTCATCCAGATGCTCAAAATTCTGCCAATATACACCCTTTTTACTCATTTATTTTTCTCCTGCCCTTCTCCCCTATCATCCCCAGTTAATCCTTTCCTATTCCTTCTGGGAGTGTTCTGCTATTTAATCTCCAGCTCACTATTTTTTTTTTTTACTGTATATATTTTGTTGTTCAACCGATTCATTGTTTTTAAAAATTTATTCATTTCAGACATTTCCCAAAATGCCTGCACATTTTCTTGAAAATATGTTTTACTTCATGTTTTAATCGTTTATCTGTTGAATGTATTTATAATTCCAAGTTTAAATTTTTTATTATTTCTATTGCATTTGTTTTGCCTTTAAGGTAACACTTTTTCCAATAGTGATTTTTATTGCATTGTGTTTAAGCTTCTCAGTAACTAGGAACTTGCATTTTATTCGATCTATCAATTGCTTTGACTGATCTTTGTTATTCAGAAGAGTGACAAAAACCTGGGTTGCAACTTGTGCGCCTCTTGGTGAAAAGAGATAATTATCGCTTTGTATCATAGACTCATAGCCCTTCCAGCCTTGTCTCACTGCCAGGGAAATTGTAGTAACTCTCACTCTGTCATTGCTTTCGTCCTGGCCCCTTACTTTCTGTTCTTATTAGCTCATGCAGTAGGGAAAAAGGGTTGAGATGCAAGAATGTTCAGGAACTCCTCAGGCTGTGCCTGCTCACAGATAGAGGACCTCCGCCACAACCAGTCTACAGTTCTCCCTTTACTTACCTCAGAGTGGGTGTTTTTATATTCCTGCCCATAGAATTGAGGGCTTAGGGAAAGAAAAGAGGCACAAAAAGGAAGGCCAACTCATCTTGCATTTTATTTGAGGCTCCTGGCCTTCCCTAATTTGAAAACTTCCCTACCTCCAACTACCCTGGTTCCATGAAGATATGAACACCTTTGGTCTCTCCAAGATTTTTCAGTTTTTTATTTGTGGTTGAGTAGAGTTTCTCTATTACTTTATACACTCCAGGGAGCACAATTCACATTGCATTGTGTATTTCAGGAGGTATCATTTATTAAGAATAAAATGTGAATAATGCTCACCAGAATTTTGCAATGTGTGACTTGACTGCAAATTCATCAACCTTTCTTTCTGTCCAGTGACTGGTTCTACAGAGCAATGTAGGACCCTGTCATAGCTCACCATGTTGTCCAGAAGCAGAATAAACCACCAGTTTTTACATATAACACTCCCTAACTTTCTACATATGGCTAGAAAGTTAGGGAGTGTTATATGTAAAAACCTTCCTTACACCTTATACAAAAATTAATTCAAGATGGATTAAAGACTTAAATGTTAGACCTAAAACCATTAAAATCCTACAAGAAAACCTAGGCAATACCATTCAGGACATAGGCGTGGGCAAGGACTTCATGCCTAAAACACCAAAAGCAATGGCAACAAAAGCCAAAATTGACAAATGGGACCTAATTAAACTAAAGAGCTTCTGCACAGCAAAAGAAACTACCATCAGAGTGAACAGGCAACCTACAGAATAGGAGAAAATTTTTGCAACCTACTCATCTGACAAAGGGCTAATATCCAGAATCTACAATGAACTCAAACAAATTTACAAGAAAAAAACAAACAACCCCATCAAAAAGTGGGCAAAGGACATGAACAGACACTTCTCAAAAGAAGACATTTATGCAGCCAAAAAACACATGAAGAAATGCTCATCATCACTGGCCATCAGAGAAATGCAAATCAAAACCACAGTGAGATACCATCTCATACCAGTTAGAATGGCCATCATTAAAAAATCAGGAAACAACAGGTGCTGGAGAGGATGTGGAGAACTAGGAACACTTTTACACTGTTGGTGGGACTATAAACTAGTTCAATCATTGTGGAAGTCAGTGTGGCGATTCCTCAGGGATCTAGAACTAGAAATACCATTTGACCCAGCCATCCCATTACTGGGTATATACCCAAAGGACTATAAATCATGCTTCTATAAAGACACATGCACACATACGTTTATTGCGGCACTATTCACAATAGCAAAGAGTTGGGACCAACCCAAATGTCCAACAATGATAGACCGGATTAAGAAAATGTGGCACATATACACCATGGAATACTATGCAGCCATAAAAAATGAGATGAGTTCATGTCCTTTGTAGGGACATGGATGAAACTGGAAAACATCATTCTCAGTAAACTATCGCAAGGACAAAAAACCAAACACCGCATGTTCTCACTCATAGGTGGGAATTGAACAATGAGAACTCATGGACACAGGAAGGGGAACATCACACTCCGGGGACTGTTGTGGGGTTGGGGGAGGTGGGAGGGAGAGCATTAGGAGATATAGCTAATGCTAAATGACGAGTTAATGGGTGCAGGAAATCAACATGGCACATGGATACATATGTAACAAACCTGCGCATTGTGCACATGTACCCTAAAACCTAAAGTATAATAAAAAAATAAAAATAAAAAAATAAAAAATAAATAAACACTCCCTAACTACTGACAGTTTCTTTAGAATGGAGACTATTTCAGTCATGACTCCATACCCAGCATACACTCAGTGTCTGGCACATACCACACACTTAAGAACGATTTGTTAAATGTATTTGTTAAATGAAATAGAAAGAAAAGGAAAAGCAATTTACTTGAGAGACATCGGAGAGAGGCAGAGACAGAGAAAAACTGACAGAAAATAAAGAAGGAAATAGAGATGGGGTAACTGAGAAATTTAGAGTGAATAATACTGCTGGAAAATTACGCTCGGTTTTACTACCATTCAACGAACCTCATAACAAGTCGTTTTTCTCAAACATATTCACAGGACGTGTTTGTTATCAACTGTCAGCCAAAACAAGTAGCATCTCATATCAATCTCTAATTGCAAAGAACCAATAAAAATCTACAACTTTTCTCATAACTGACTTATAACAAGGTTTCAAAATAACATTCAGATTGTCAAGAACTACTGACTTCAGTATCATTATACCACGTATTTTTCCCTTGGAATAGAATTTAATTCAGTGATGTGCACATCAGTGAAAACGATTACTAAAAGTTAAATTTGTTGTTTGTTATTGTTTAAATCACAAAAACAAAAAGTTCATCTGTCTGGGGTAAATACTCTTCTGGCTGTAAATATGGCCTCCCTAACATCGGACCATCATCACTCATGCTCTGAATCTATAACCATACAGACACTATAATTTAGAGGACTATTGACAGAGCAGACTTCTCATGGAAAATCAGTACAGTTTGTGTTTAATATGCAAATCTTGATTCTTCTGGTTTATACAGTTGTTACACTGGATTTCTTATCACTCTTGGAAATGAGAGGATGCAGAAAGATGGATTTCATACAGTGTTGGTAGCAATGTAAATTAGTGTAGCCATTATGGAAAACAGTATGGAGGTTCTTCAGAAAATTAAAAGTAGAACTACTCATTAAGCACAAGCATATACTTTTTGGCTTTAAATCATAAAAAAAACCCACAGCTTTTAAACGAAAACTTTAGAAGCATGAGGCAAAAATGCACCAGAACAAATCCAGAGGAGTTTCAGTTCCAAAATAACCTCAATATAAGAACGCTTTATCTAGAACATGGGCTGGAAGAGAGTATGGCAAGTAGCAGTGTGCAAAATTCAAGCTGCCAGTTCACCACGTGGTTATAAAACATTCCATCTGAACACAGGGAAAAGATTTGTATCATCTGTTCTACAGGGTAGTAGAGGAAGAAGAAGGTTATAGAATTGCATCTGCCTTAAGTATCCAATAGTTTTGAATCAGGGGAAAAATTGATTAAAAGCTACCTATGGGGGAAAGAAAAAGGTTTTCTAAATTAATATTAATTGAAGTTAAGTCATAGGAGAATATTGTTTTGGGGGTTTAATGCCTATCTAATTTCACTCTTTATTTAATAAGCTCTTGGTCATTTCTTCTTAATTCGTTTTTAGAAAATGATATTACCTATGTACATTTTCCTGTAGGAAAGAGATGTAACCAAACCACATACATTTTATTCAGAATTTTCAGAGAGATTCAATTTTTTGTTATTATCAGACAAACCCATTTATTGAAATTGTGGTTTATATTTCAGGTAAATACAGTACAGAGACATAGGAGAGCAGTCAGCATTAATCAATTTTCTGTTCTGCCTTAAGTTGGAATAAACATTCCTGAGTGATGTGAAGAAACCGCACTTTATAAGAGAAAGACGAGATCCAGATTTTTTTTTGTTTTTATCTTCAAATCTTGTCAGATTTACCCAACTAAAAATTCTTTCTTTAAACCAAAACAGATACGGAATCCTAGTACATATATTTAAATTCTGATAGCTTTATCAAAACATGACTTCCTTCTTTTCTTCCTTCATTGAAATGGGGTCTCAGGCAGTTGCCTTCTTTAAGTCCGTTTCTGTTGATTTAACGACAAATGATTTCCATCATATTGTGCTCATAGCAGCCCTCAGAATAAAAATCTTTTCCTTCCAAGCTCTTCCAATTATGTGATACAAACATGTATATTTGTATTCATGTACACAAGTAGATAGATATCATTTTATTTTTTTAAGTCTACTAAACTGTGATAGAAAGCAAAAAGCACAATATAACCTAAGCACAATATTGGCTTAAAATGAAAGAGTGTGAAGAAAATTTATCACAACCTGATTCTTACAAATAACCTTACATGAGTTTGTAAGCACTGGCAGAAAAATACTTTAAGTAGAAAAGTTAGGGAGCTTAGGCCAGGTGCGGTGGCTCACACCTGTAATCCCAGCACTTTGGGAGGCCAAGGCGGGTGGATCAAGAAGCCAGGAGATCGAGACCATCCTGGCTAACACGGTGAAATTCCGTCTCTACTAAAAAATACAAAAAAATGAGCCAGGCATGATGGCAGGTGCCCGTAGTGCCAGCTACTCAGGAGGCTGAGACAGGAGAATGGCGTGAACCTGAGAGGTGGAGCTTGCAGTGCGCTGATATGGCCCCACCGCACTCCGGCCTGGGTGACAGGGCAAGACTCCGTCATCTCAAAAAAAAAAAAAAAAAAAAAGAAAAAGAAAAGTTGGGGAGCTTAGAAACCTATATTCTTTGTGTGTGTGTGTGTGTCTCTGTTATGTCTATATTTATGAATTGATTTACCCAAAGACATCATGTTTTAAATATAAATTATGAATATGTTATTATTTGAGATTACTAAGTATGTAGTCTAAAGAATGTGAAACAGGAAGGATTGTGAAGATTAGAACCCTGTTTGCATGAAGTATACAACTTCATGTGATTATTTGGTACATTTTAAATTTGAAAAAAAATTAAGAGTATAAATTTTTGAAAAAGTTAAAAAGCAAATAAAATTTTAAAATGTTTGCCTAAAATCTAACAGAAAAAGTTACTGCTATATCAGTGTCATATAGAATTCATTTTTAAAATATTACAAAATTAAAAGCTATATACATGTTTAAAGAAGAAAGATCCAAACATTTAAATCACATGATTGGAATACAAATCATTATAATGATTATAATGATGCTATACCTACTTTCATTTCTCTTACTCTTTTTCTTTCTTAATGACTGAATATTCATATTCACCATAGTGTGATGAGATCGTCTCTTACACTGTTGGAGGGACTGTGACTTGTGATACACGGTCTGGAAATCAGTCAAGGGTCTCAAAAATCATCATACATTTTGATTTATAATTTTGCTTTAAGAAATGTTTTTATAAATATGAAAAATACAGACAAAAAGTATTTTATAAAACATTCATGCCAGCCTTATTTGTATTAGCAAAACTTTCAACAGATAAAACATTAAATCATAGAGGAATTGTTGATTGAATTTTGAGACATCTAACTGATAGAATATCATGGGATATTCAATCGATCCAATATATGTTTTTGAAAAAATTGTAATGACACAGGTAAATGTTTGCAATATATCATCAAGTAAAAAAAAAGCAAATGTGTAAAATATTATTGAAAACATACGGGCTAACTCTGACCCTGTAGAATATATTTTTTCATCTCTAAAATGCAGAAAAATATTATTTTATCTAGTTCATAATCTTACAGTGTGTATTAACTAAGATAGTACATATGAACTAACTGATTCTAGAACTTACACATGGTGAATCTTATGTAAATATCAGCTGCTGTTGTTAAAAGGTTAGCTTTTATTGGAGTATTAAGTCAGAAACAGGGTAGAAGGGAATTCTGTTCTTATTCAAAGAGTTCAAAGAAGTCTTTTCTTTCTCTGTATCTGCAGAAATCAATGATAACAAAAAATTTCAAATTTATGAAAGGGAAAGTAAAAAGTTTATCTTCCTGTTTCCCAGTAATGAATGAATTGACATTATCAACATGGCCAAGACAATCAAACATCAGGTCTATCAGGTCTCGAATGGAGTACCAGTTGACAGCTGTGTTCACTAGCCAAAAGTAGAGTGAAAAGAGCCAGTTATCCATACATTGGGTCTAGCACCAGCCTCTGTGTATTTAGTTCCTCGTGATAGCCGCCTGAATGCTCTCTACTGCGTGGGCCCTTCGGTGTCTGTCACAAGAGTAGGTTACACTATTTCCAAGCCAATAGGGAAGTAAAATTGTGCCAAGGGGCCTGTCAGAGGCTCAGAAGTCACCTGAGAGGAGGCAAAGCTAAAAAATAGAATCCAAGGTTCTATTGGAGAGAGATGGATGCTCACATCAATGAATTGATGAAGGAAAGAGAGACACACAGAGAGAGAGAACAAATGAATGTCCTCACATGATGAGGTGGGTTTGGTTTGATATTTAGCATGCACATAAGTTTTCTAATACTTCCCAAATTTTGAGCCCTTTTGCTTGTTTACTAAAATATCTCTTAGCCAAGTATTGTATTCCTTATTTTACATATGTGGAACTTGATGTTCAGTAAATTTAAATGACTCAATGCCTCAGCTACTAAATGCAGTAGCAAGGATTCAAAGAGATGCCTTGATTCTTCCAGTTTTCTCTTAACCCCCAGCATACTATAAATGTAGCTTACCTTCACTGGGCTCACAGATTGCAGTTCAGCAGTTTAGTTCACAATTTAAAGACATCTCCACATCCCTATAACATCTAAAAAGCTAATGCCCAGCCTCGCAGTATTACAGTACAATAGAGAGAGGCATAGATGTTCATTCTCTGTTGTGATAATTCTACAATGATGCATTTTACATGAAGCTTTCTCATTCACATCTACTTGAAGGAACTATTTCTGAAACTGCTTTCTTCTTGGAATGGGGTTAACAGAGTCCATCCCAGTCTGGAAGAATATAATGGTTAACAGAGTCCGTCCCAATCTGGGAGAATATAATGAGATCACAGGGTCAAATTCCAATGCCCCATTGAAAACAAATAAATGAAAAAAAATCTACAGAGTTACAGTTCTGATTCCACATATATACATTAATTTTTAAGCATCTCATTTTCTTCTAAGATCACTTAACAGTTTTCTTCATCAATAATATTGGTGGGTAATTACTTTTCATTTGTTTAACTTAAAAAAATTAAGATTTTTTTCCCAAATTAACAGAAGCAAACTTCAAGCTTCCACTTGTAGAAAGACCAGCATTAAGTAGCAGCTTTTTCAGCTCACACTCATTGAAGTTGTGATCACATTAGGTTTCATTTTCTAGCCTCAACACCATTACATCAAGTACCATTATATCAAGTACCATAACACATATAGGACATAGGTATTTAGCTCTGACTTGAAATAAACATATTGTGATTGATCCAAGAATAGTTTAATTGAAAGCAGAATTATGGTAGTAGACTTGGAAATGGTATGTTGGAGTTGTCTACACAGTCATTCCGTCTTTTAAATATCTTTTTTCAATTTCTCCCTGCCCATTTCAAACTAGTATTTATTATGTTTTCAATGTCCCCTTTTTCTATAATATAATAAAGCCCACTAGAAGATAAACGTATAACATTTGAAGTTGAGGTTATATGAACTCTATATAAGGATAGTCAAAATACTTTTCAGTTAGAGTCAATGAAAAAGGAATTGTTTTAGTGGGCCAGAAGGTTTTAAAGGGTGATTTCAATGGTCAGAGCCAGTTATATCATTCTTTATAAATAGCAAGGGAATTGTTATTAGAATAGCTCATCTCAAACTGAGACCACCTTCCTAGGTCTGCAGCATCCCGACAAGAGTACTTTTTATCAATTTTTATTTTGATGAACATCTAAAAATAATTTATTCATCTTGTGGATTATCTGATGGTCCTATTTTAATCAAATATCTCAAAAGAATTTCAGCATTCACATTTCTTATAATTGAGCCCAAAGCTGAAGGAACAAACATTTTGCGATATTTTGATTTTATAAATAGGTATTAGGTAATTGAACTACCACACAGCACCTGGTAAACTTGAACAGCAATGACAAAACACATGCTATGGCAGGCCTTGTAGTCATGTTTGAGAGAATTTATCACACTTTATTACAAATAAGTGTAGCAATAAATATGCAACAGAATTTTTCTTTTTTTTAAGAAAATCAACATCAGGCATTCATTTAATTCCAATTAAATGCTATAATATTCAAATAAACAGGAAAGCTTTCCAGAATTATCAAGTGATATTTCATCAAACAGGTACTTAAGAATTTCTCACCATCATTTTTACTTGTTTTATTTAAGTAGGCAGTCTGGTGGACCTGAACTAACAAGCAGGGTCTTAAGGTTTTAAACGATATTTTGACAGTATAACTAGGCAAGCCAGTATTTTCTGCATTGATATTATTAAATTCAAAATATAGAAATAGATTAAATATAGACCCAGAGCTGAGATGCTGCCTTCCACCATAAGCATGACATGGTGAAGAAGCCACTGGAAAGCATTCCAGACACCTGGGATCTAGTCACAGAACTTTCTCTCACTGTGCTATTTTGAGGACACTATTTAACCTCCCTAAGCCTTAGTTTCAAAACCATTAAAGTGGCAGGACCTAAGATTATTTCGCATGTCTCTTCAAATTCTAACATGCTATGCAAAGAGAAGCCCTAGGCATCTGATGTAAATTGATGCATAACATTTTTAGTTCTCCAAAATATGTAAACTCCATGAATAGTGTATTTTTTGTCATATTCCAACAGAGTATTATTAATCTTCAAATTGAAGAATATGGTGAGTGATTCCAATTAAGTAAATACCTAAAAAAGCACAGAAAATTCATTAACCACTATTCATTGACCAAAATTCATTAACCACTATTCATTAACCACTATTATTTGAAGACTATGTTCCAGTAATCTTCTGAGAGCGTACATAATAGGTATAATCATAAATATTTTAATATGGTAGGTACTTCATTAACCATTAAATTGTTTGATAAAACTTTAAACAGTAGTTATTTCAAACAAGAAACATCCATGTAAACTTGATGAAGACAATATATGCATGTCTTGGTGTATTCAAGTGATAGAGATGAGTTACTGTGTTTATGTTGATGAATACTCAAAGTTTCTAGGTCCTCTGGGACATTAATTAATTAGAAAACAAACTCTTACTATTTTTATGAATAGCTTATCACAGGACATGCTTCCAAAATACTTCTTCCTTTTTGTATAAAAAAATACATGACTATAGACCAGTGGTTCTCATTCAGGAGCAATTTTGTCCTCCAAGGGATATTTGGCAGTGTCTGGAGACATTTCTGGTTGTTACAAACTGGGAGTGGGGTGGGGGAGTGCTGCTGGCATCTAGTGGGTAGAGACTAAGGATACTGCTAAACATCCTACAATGCACAGCCCCCCATGACAAAGAACTGTCTGTCTCCAAATGTAAATAATGCCAAGATTGAGAAACCCTGATGTAAACTGCAAGTCTCCATTCACTTCTGTGTCAAGTCTATCAAAAAGTCAGATACTTTTTTGTGCTTCCTCCCCTTACAAATCATGAACTTAAGGCTTGTATTCAACTAATAAAATTTTTCTTTGTATTTTTCTGTTTCACTCTATAAGTCTCAAATATATAAAGAAATAAAAATATTTAAAGTGCTAATATAGGGAACTATTTCTGTTATTTGGCAGATTTAATGATTTTATTATATTATAAAAATTAAGCCTAGAAAAGGCTTAATTTTTTTAGATTACTCTCAATATCATTCTACGCTTTTGACTACTCAGTTGAAGAAGCCAATGCAATCTTTCTTATTCCACTGTCGTTTTTCAGTGTGTGTACATTGGGGTTGCCAAGGGTTCTAAAAAAGATTATTTGGGAGTATTAGGGTTAAGGAAGACTTTGTGTTGATGTTTAAAATGTGTTGTACGTGCTTATATTTATGCCTAGGTTTGTTCTACATGATTTCCCTTTTTAATTTTAAATTGGACAAATCACTGTTGGTTAAATTTAACTAATTTTTCATTAGCGTTTCCATTTTCTGAAGGCGTCCCAAATCAGTATCTGGGTAGACCATAATGGAGACCTGTTGGTGGCTCTATAATTATTCTTGCAGGATTGCAGCGCCACCTACAGGGATCCATGTGCATATCATTATTTGACCAACAGCGCTCCTAGCATTCACTAACGTACATATAGCCCAAAGGACAAACAGAAAAGTCTAGAAAATGAAATAAAACAAAATTAATAAAAACCCAAGGGAAGTGCTCACATTGTATCATGTGTCTTTTCAGTATGTACTTAACTGAGGCCTTCTGAAATCAACTAATTTCTTGATTTCCAACTCCACAGGTAAATATTACTTTTCTGGATTATTTTAACAAATTACTACATCTTTAAAATAAGAAAACTATACCTTTATTTAAGAGAAAAGTTTTGAAAAGAAATGAATAAGTGTTGAATGATACTGAATTTTGAAAAATCAGTATGAAATTGTATAGATTTGACTGGTCTGGAATTTTTAAAAAAATAAAACAAATCATTAAACAAATATCAAAACAAAAAGTTAATTGTATGATGCTTTTGTTTTCCTTTTGCTATTCTCTTAAAAAAATAGGTTTATTCAACTGTGGACCTTCTTTCTGTTGTTGGCAAAAGTCAGAATTTTCTAGATTTAAAACTCAAACTACCTATTTTGAATAATGATAACAAGTATCAAGTTCATGGTTTTGTCTCCTAAGTTTCTTTTAATTATGCATGTGGACTTTACTAATGGAAAACTGTTATACTCACCTGTCAGCACTGTGAGAACTTTTAAAAGAGTCCAAGGCCGATTTGAACCAATACAGCAGTGAGAATGTGGAAAATAAGTCTCTTGATGGGAGGTGGGGTGGGGAGGGAGGGAAGTAGAAGAAGTATAAAAGAAAACATGTAGTTGCTCAGCAAGGAAGAAGCTGACATTCAAAATTCTGTCCCCGATCTCCTGTGGAGGGAACACTTAACTCCTGTTGGCCCAGTTTTTACACAGGCCAGAGAGGTAAACTTTGGTAATTGCATCATTAAAATCTGTCTGCCCACTCTGTATGTGCCATGCAATTGCACTCTTTGATGAAGTGGAAGAGGCATTGCTATAAATCTTTGTCATGAATAGAATGTTCATTGGTTCCTCTGGAAATTTTATGTAACATGGATTAAAACCAGGCCTTGTCTGTTCCTATCAGGGAAGAAAAAGTAGGAGGAGTAGAAGGTATTTTTAGAGTAAAGACCAGCCAAGCAAATTAAATCAGACCATTAAGCTTAATGGGGTTTGAGAGACCAAGGGGCAATTACTAGTTCAAAATAATGACCTTCAATCCAACATGAAGGAAATATGTAATAGCAGAACTAACTCCCTCTCCTCTCTCTCTCTTGAGCTTTTAACCAGAAGGGCAGAAGGAATGGAGGTGGTAAGAGGTCAATAATCAACTAAAATGACCATGCTGTTTAGTTATATAGCTTACATATGTATTATTCCAATAATATTAATTTCCTCCATTAGGATTAAAATAGCACATCAAAAGATAGTCATATGAAGCTTTCTAAGAACCCAGATAAAATAATTCTCAAAAAGTTGGCCCTGAAGGGATTTACAACTATTTATAGTCTGAAAGAGGCCCACTGGCTGTGAATAAATTGAAAGCTGTTGGGGGTAGTGTCATGAAAATAATTAAAATAACTAAATGACTTTCATAGGATGATATCAGTTTTAAGAGTTGTAAGGGAAACCTTATTCTTTCTCTGTTCTGTTGTGCTGAAATAGGGTATATAAGACAGATTAGGATGTACAATTAAGGGAATTTTTTTAAATCCCCCAACATGAGCAGGTTGGAAGCAGAATTATGACCTCATGTTTATTTTCAAGATGGAGATCTACCTATATGTTCATGTTCTAATTTATTTTTATGTAGTTAAGTGTTACTTAAATGTAGTGAATATAAAACCAAACCACTGAATGAAACCACCTTCATATGCAACATTGCTTTAATAACCTTAATATCTAGTTTAGGTCATGGTGACTTATGACTTGCAATATAGATTTCATGTAGAAATATTTATATAATGTTATTGCTATACAGTTTTGTAATATATAAGTAGAAATGTTTTTCTCACTTCACTTTTGTCAACTTCAGCATTAAAAATAATCTACTTGATACCCGTTAAGTGAGAAAATACAATATTAATTTCATACATTTTAAGTTGTGTAAGTCTATATTTTTGCATAACCCTGGGAGCTGCTTATAAATAAATAGATTGAAAGATTTTATGATTCAAAAGAGCAAAATCTCTTTTTAAAAAGAAATATATCAGAAGGAAAATCAACATAAAATAATTATACAGTCTTTGCTTGGGGAACAAATTTTATGTTTCAAATAATGTAAGCAAAATTTACAGAGACTAACATGCTAACTTGTCACATGACTTGGAATACATTGGAAGTTATATCAAATTCTGGAACACCATTGATAAGAAAAATAAAATGCTGTTAAACATTCGATGCTACACATGAAAATGCTTTACTATCATTTAACATCTTAGTCTAAAAAGTGCATCTTAAGAAAAATAAGTATGTTTCAACCATTTTTCTGGACCTCTTCTTTAAGATAGATTTTTAGAAGCCAGTCATGTTATTTTACTAAAACATATTATCTTTGATTCAATCCTCTAAAAATGTATTTTCAAACATCTCTTCTATAAATATTCTGAGCTATAAAATGCTTTAAATAAAAAGAGAACAAGAAGAGTTATTGTTTACTGAGTAACAAAATCACTTTCTATTAGAAATAAGATTTTACTTCATTTATCTCAGTCTAAATAAAAAATAGTACAGAGACTAAAGGCAGCATGGTCTAGTGACTGAGCTTCAGTCTTGGCTATGCTATCTTTTATCTGATAACTGGTATGGAGAATTATTTACCCCCACTGAGTCCTAGTTTCCCTATCTTAAAAATGATAATAATAGTAACAACAAAAACAACAATACCTATATCATGGAGTAGTTTTGTGTACGAGCTGACAAACATGTATAAAGGCCTAGTGTACTGTCTGACATGATAGATAATTAGTAGAAGAGGTCCCTCAACATGGGGAAATACATATAAATCCCAATTTTTATCCACAAATTGTGTATTCTTAGATATCTCTTCATAAAGATTTATTCTGTATAATATAGATAACAACATGCAAATGCTTATCAAAAGTTCTAGTGCATGCCAGTGCTGCTTTGGTTAGGCCAGTATCTTGGTTGGAACAAGCTACACAATGTGTGGTAGCAACTCCAAAACCATTAAGACTGAATAGGTTAAAATGTATTTCACTGTCATTTGGAGTAACCATGAGCCCTCTGGCTCTCCAGGATAGCTCGCTTCCAAGGGCTGATACAAGCATTTACACAGATTCTATATTTTAGCATACAACCTAGAACACTTGGCCTTCAGAATCAAGGTAGAAGAGAAAGAGGGAATAAGTCACACATGCCTTGAGGTACTTTTGATTGAAAGTGACACATGTCTCTCTATACTCAGAACTGGTGGCATGGCCACCACTGAACTACAAGGGAGTTTGGGAAATGAGTACTGTATCAGGAATATTCAGTGAACTGTATTGTCTCTGGGATGTTGAAAAAACAATAAAATCATCAACAAAGATATTTAACGTATTGTACATATTTTAACAGTTATGATCTTTTTTCTTTTGTTATTTTATTCTATTTTACTTTAACTTCTGGGATACATGTGCTGAACGTGCAGGTTTGTTACATGGGTATACATGTACTATGGTGGTTTGCTGCACCTATCAACCCATCATCTAGCTTTTAAGCCCCACACGCATTAGGTATTTGTCCTAATACTCTCCCTCCCCTTTCTTTCCACCTCCCAACAGGCCCCAGTGTGTAATGTTCCCCTCCCTGTGTCCATGTGTTCTCATCTCCTCACCAGCATCTATTGTTTCCAGACGTTTTAATGATTACCATTCTAACTGGCATGAGATGATATCTCACTGTGGTTTTGATTTGCATTTCTCCAATGACCAGTGATAATGAGCTTTTTTTTCATATGTTTTTTGGCCACATAATGTCTTCTTTTGAGAGGTGTCTGTTCATATCCTTTGTCCAGTTTTTGATGGGGTTGTTTTTTTCTTGTAAATTTGTTTAAGTTTCTTGTAGATTCTGGATATTACACCTTGGTCAGATGGGTAGATTGCAAAATTTTTCTCTCGTTCTGTAGGTTGCCTGTTCACTCTGATGATAGTTTCCTTTGCTGAGCAGAAGCTCTTTATTTTAATTAGATCCCATTTGTCAATTTTGGCTTTTGTTGCAATTGCTTTTGATGTTTTAGTCATGAAGTCTTTGCCCATGCCTGTGTCCTGAATGGTATTGCCTAGGTGTTCTTCTAGGGTTTTTATGGTTTTAGGTTTTATGTTTAAGTCTTTAATCCATCTAGAATTAATTTTTGGATAAGGTGTAAGGAAGGGGTTCAGTTTCTGTTTTCTGCATATGGCTAGCCAGTTTTCCCAACACCATTTATTAAATAGGGACTCCTTTCCCCATTGCTTTTTTTTTTTGTCAGGTTTGTCGAAGATCAGATGGTTGTGGATCTGTGGTGTTAATTCTGAGGCTTCTGTTCTGTTCCATTGGTCTATATATCTGGTTTGGTACCAGTATCATGCTGTTTGGGTTACTGAAGCCTTGTAGTATAGTTTGAAGTCAGGTAGCATGATGCCTCTAGCTTTGTTCTTTTTGCTTAGGCTTGTCTTGGCTATATGGGCCCTTTTATGGTTCCGTATGAAATTTAAAGTAGTTTTGCCTGGTTCTATGTAGAAAGTAAATGGTATCTTGATAAGAATAGCATTGAATCTATAAATTACTTTGGGTAATATGGCCACTTTTATGATATTGATTATTCCTATGATCTATTTTTAAGTATTTAGAAGATGAGGAGTGAACATGTTCTTTATGTGTTCTATTTCTTTAGAATTTTAACCTTTCATAGCATTTTTATACATACCCACTTTTAAAATATGGGTGCAAATTAAAAAATGTTCTGTAACAGTAACAAATTTTGTTTTATAGTTCTGATTTGAAACTAGCTTTTATCTTTCATAGTAGATAGACACAGCAAGATTAATGGTAATATTTGTACTAAAACCTTACATAAGCTTATTAAAAGAAAGCTGAAACTGGATCCCTTCCTTACATCTTATACAAAAATTAATTCAAGATGGATTAAAGACTTACATGTTAGACCTAAAACCATAAAAACCCTAGAAGAAAACCTAGGCATTACCATTCAGGACATAGGCATGGGCAAGGACTTCATGTCTAAAATACCAAAAGCAATGGCAACAAAAGCCAAAATTGACAAATGGGATCTAATTAAACTAAAGAGCTTCTGCATAGCAAAAGAAACTACCATCAGAGTGAACAGGCAACCTACAAAATGGAAGAAAATTTTCGCAACCTACTCATCTGACAAAGGGCTAATATCCAGAATCTACAATGAACTCAAACAAATTTACAAGAAAAAAACAAACAACCCCATCAAAAAGTGGGCAAAGGACATGAACAGACACTTCTCAAAAGAAGACATTTATGCAGCCAAAAAACATGAAAAAATGCTCATCATCACTGGCCATCAGAGAAATGCAAATCAAAACCACAACGAGATACCATCTCACACCAGTTAGAATGGCAATCATTAAGTCAGGAAACAACAGGTGCTGGAGAGGATGTGGAGAAACAGGAACACTTTTACACTGTTGGTGGGACTGTAAACTAGTTCAACCATTGTGGAAGTCAGTGTGGCAATTCTTCAGGGATCTAGAACTAGAAATACCATTTGACCCAGCCATCCCATTACTGGGTATATACCCAAAGGACTATAAATCATGCTGCTATAAAGACACATACACACGTATGTTTATCACGGCACTATTCACAATAGCAAAGACTTGGAACCAACCCAAATGTCCAACAACGATAGACTGGATTAAGAAAATGTGGCACATATACACCATGGAATACTATACAGCCATAAAAAATAATAAGTTCATGTTCTTTGTAGGGACATGGAAGAAACTGGAAATCATCACTCTCAGTAAACTATCACAAGGACAAAAAAACCAAACACCTCATGTTCTCACTCATAGGTGGGAACTGAACAATGAGAACACATGGACACAGGAAGGGGAACATCACACTCTGGGGACTGTTGTGGGGTGGGGGGAGGGGGGAGGGATAGCATGAGATATACCTAATGCTAAATGACGAGTTAATGGGTGCAGCACACCAACATGACACATGTATACATATGTAACAAACCTGCACATTGTGCACATGTACCCTAAAACTTAAAGTATAATAATAAAATAAAATAAAGAAGGAAGACTGAAAAAAATAAAATAAAATAAAAATAAAATCATTATTGTGCATTTAGTGACAGAGCTCTTGGAGGTTTCAGACATGGATTTTAAAATATGTATCTCTCTTATGCATATGTAAAAGAGAAAATATAAACAAAATAAAAATTTGAAGACAAAAAAAAGTGTCTAATAACAATTAAACACCAAAGTAACAAAAAGAGTTCCTTTTGTTGATAGATGATGAAGCCAAAGCTTATCAGAGAAGAGTCATTATGCATCATTATATAAATCTAAAAATAATATTTTTCATGGGTCAGTGAGGTTATTTTGAAAATTACAAGAGTAGCTTTTGTTAAAAAAAATTGTCAAGATAAGTACCTCTGAGGCTTACATTTTCTATGATGATTCTTTGTTGACAGAAAAAATGTCTGCATCATTCTTCTCCAAAATGAAATAAAATTTCAAGAGAGTATATCCTAATAACAGAGAGGTGTGATGGTATCATAATTTCATGGAGCACTAATATAAATTCAGGCAAAATTGATCTCCCGTGCTTTATCTATTAAGCAACATTTGGGAATATGGTTTCTTTCAGTTGAAATTCTGAGTAAAAAGTTCACCACAGTTGGTTTGACCAGATCTATATCGTGTACGTGCTTTGAACTGTATGCTATCATGCCAGTACTCCATCTTTAATTGAGAAGACACTTCAGTGGCAAAAACTTGCAGCTACTTCTTCATGTGTGTAATTTTCTCTGGCACTGGAGACTGTCTATGCCTCAGTTTGCCAGAGGAGCTCTTAAAAATGGGAAAATTTTAACCAATTAACATTATTTATACTCACTGACAAGTATCCAATGTACCTTAGCTGGTTCACTAAAGGTGTTACCAAAAAGGGGTCCCGATCCAGACCCCAAGAAAGGGTTTTCATTCAAAAAGAATTCGAGGCAGAGACCATAAAGTGAAAGCAAGTTTATCAGAAAAATAAAAGAATAAAGAATGACTACTCCATAGGTAGAGCAGCAGCTTGGGCTGCTCGACTGATAATACTTAATAGTTATTTATTGATTATATGCTAAACAATGGGTGGATTATTCAGGAGTTTTCCAAGAAACAGGTGGGCAATTCCCAAAACTGAGGGTTCCTCCCCTTTTTAGACTATGCAGGGTAACTTCCTGACATTTCCGTGGCATTTGCAAACTATCATGGTGCTGGTGGGAGTGTCTTTTAGGCATGCTAATGCATTACAGTTAGTGTATAATGAGCAGTGAGGACAACCAGAAGTCACTTTCATGATCATCTTGTTTTTGGTGGGATTTGGGGCTGGCTTCCTCACTGAAACCTGTTTTATCAACAAGGTCTTTGTGACCTGGATCTTGTGCTGACCTCCTCTCTCTTCCTGTGACTTAGAATGCCTAACCTACTGGGAATGCAGCCCAATAGGTCTCAGCCTCAGTTTACCTAGCTCCTGTTCAAGACAGAGTCACCCTGGTTCAAATGCCTCTGACACAGTGACAGGAGTTTTAAAGTCAGGTGTTTTAAACTCAATTTGTCAGCTACTATTACCAGCTGTTGTATAAAGCTTCGCCTCTATCTGTATGTCCAGGTTTAGCTCCTGAGAAAGTAGGATACGCACCAAATGTAATTTTGACTTTAGTGTCTATAGGGACAAGTAAATCACACAGGCTTCACCCTTACCAGAAAGGACTCCATCTTACTCAAGAGATTCTTAGGTACACTGTTGAAACCTAGAGGGTGGTACAAACATTTCTTATTTGTCCCATGTGGCTGCCCTTTGGTTATGCCAAAGTCCCTTTTGATTAAGCATTCAAAGTGCCCTTTATATTCCTATTTTCCCTCCCCTCCTATTTTTTTTACATCTTCCATTTCTCTCATACTTCTCCATCTCTACCCACACACAAGCACACACCTGCATGGGTTCCTGGCTTCCACTGGGCATCACTGTCACTGAGATACTATTAACTATATCAGCAAGGTCAAGTCTTGTTTCGCTCTGGTGCACCATTTGCTTTAGAGTGAAATGAATGTAAGGTAAACTTTTGGCTTCACTAATATGAATTACTTCTCTCAGCATTATTCTGATGCATTATTACCTTAAAATCTATTCTTATCTTGCAGAAGACCTAAAGAGACCATGTGAACACTTTCAAGTCCTTCGAATGAAATGAAGAGAAACAGGATGAAGGAAAAAGGAAATTGGCTCACAACTATCCTCCTCCCACTAATTACCTATGACTTAAGGCCTTGGAATCAAGTCATTTTTCAGGACCCAAGAGCTATTGGCCCAAATATCTGGCAGTTAATCCTAACACATTTTATTTTATCATCAGATTCAATGTTTAATCTTCCTAAGATGCCAAAGTGATTAGTGATTATGACTCAGTACAAATGTGCTTAAATTACCAAAAATTTGAATTTTACACATTTTTTATTAACAGAGAAGCTGAGACTAAGCTGATATTTCCTGTACCAACACTAAAAGCCAACTATCTGGAAGTATTCATTAAAAGGAAGAGATGATCATTTTTCTTAACAATTGCATACCAAATCCAAATTAAACAATTTGCTCATTTATTTTTCCTGTTTCCTGCTCTATATTTCAATTCCTCTTATTTAGGAGTCTGTATTTACTCATAACTCTTAGCAATCATTAAATAAAACATAACATAAATAGAAAAGTAAGTCTGACATATTATACTTCAAAGTCAGAAATAATATGCTAAATTTACTTTCCAAGTTCTCCTTGAAAGGATTCAATAAATCATTCTAAGAGTTATTTTAGGAGTATTGACTGAAGAGCATGGCTTTAATTTTCAGCTTTTAACCATAGCATAGAGGATCCTACAGGGATGTTGCTAACTCCTCAAGTGCCTTACCTGGACTGGAGAGTGGGGAGGAGAATATAGACCAAATAAAAACTAACTTTGTGTGCATTCATCTTACTGGTTTATCATTCGTTTCACAGATAATAATCAACAATGTACAGAATAAATTTCTCTGTTGGGAGTTTTAATTGGTTGAAGAAAAACAGTCTCTAAGGATCTTATCAGTATTTGGAAAATACAAATACGTCAAGTTTATACATTGACTCTACCAGTTCCACTTCTTCACATTACTTTAATTTCTACACACACACACACACACACACACACTTAATTTTTAACTTTTCTATAGTCCTAAAAGTCAACGGCAAAAATTTTTCAAATATGAGAAGTCCATAAAAATGTTTAAATGCTGGTAATGGTTAAAATTAACAGACAAATCAATGGAAAAGAATAAATAGTCTAGAAATGGCTTCACTTACAGGAAAGTCATATATTATTAAGAACTTGACAAGTGTGGAAGGACAGGATTATTAATTATTGAATAAATGATGTTTGAAAAACTGGTTATCTTTTTTTTTTAAAAAGTAAAAGTAAATTTAGACCATTATCACAGTGTTACCAAATAAAAGTTGATTGAGGTAAACATAAAAGTTACAGAAAAATTGGAAGAAAACAGAAATCAAAAAGTATCAAATGTCAGGAATGGCATGGTATCTACAAGCAATGAGAAACAAACTAAATAAAAGATAAACAGCTTTGCATACACACAAACAAATTAAAATTTTTGAATGTCAAAAAATATAAGGTAAAAGATGAAATATTGGGAATGAATTTTAGGAAGTTTTACAAAGAAAATATATGCATTTCAGGCAAATAAACAAGAGGAACACCAGACTAACATGAGTAACCGCATAAATAGATCATGCATGATTAAAAATAAAATACAGGTTAGGCATGCCTAATGCAGAAATCCAAAATCTAAAATGCCCCAAAATTCAAAACTTTTTGAGCACCAAAATGATGCCATAGGTGGAAAATTCCACACATAAGTACAATCAATAAGTGTGGATACTTCCACACCTAAGTACCATCTTTGCTTCATGCACAAAATTATTAAAAATATTGTACACAATTACCTTCCGGCTATATGTGTAAGATGTATATAAAACATAAATGAATTCTGTGTTTAGACTTGGGTCCTATCCCCAAGAGTTCTGATTATACAAATATTCCAAAATCAAAAAAAAAATCTGAAATTGGAAATGCTTCTGGTCCCAACCATTTTGAATAAGGAATACTCAACCTGTAATATAAAGTACCTAGTGATAAAAGAAAATAAAAATAGTCTAAGTTCATCCACCTGTACTTTTAGATTATATGTAAAAATATTAACACTGTATATACAGAACTCAATACATCATTTACCTCCTTGCTATATAAACAAAGGCCAAGAATTTAATTAAAGAAGTGGAAGGCTTAAGAGAGGTGGCGTTTAGAGAAATATGGGGGTGCTTTTTTCTTACTTCCAGAGTAGTAAGAAGTAATTTAAAGGAACAATTTAGAATCTTTAATGTGATTTCCCTAAGTTGAGGGACAATGGAGGGTGAAGGGGTGGTCTCCTGAAGGAGCTTCTGATAAACCCGAGATACCTAAATGGAAAGAATGTGGCTGAAAGGACCTGAAATAGCACTGTAGAACAACTCTCTCACTGACAGAGTGAGAGGTGTTTGTAAGGCATGTGATGGGAAATTGCTGGAGGGCTTGGTGCAGGGAGGTGAAGTGATCTGATTTATGTTTTTAAAAGCTTGCTCAGGCTGAGGAGTAGACTAATGATAATAGTAATTGTAATGGTTAACTTTTTGTGTTCACTGGACTTGGCCATTGAGTGCCTAGACATTTGTCAGACTATTCTGAGTGTGTCTCTGAGGGTGTTTCTGAATGAGATCAACATTTGAATCAACAGACTGAGTAAAGAAGACTGCCCTCCCAAGTGTGGGTGAATATCACTTAATCAATTGAAGATCCGAACAGAACGAAAGGGCTAAGAAGGAATGCCTGATTTCTCACTGCTTGAGTTGGACCATTAGTCTTTTCCTCTCTTCAGACTTTGTATTATTCTATTTTCATACTGCTATAGATAACTGCCTGCAACTGGGTAATTTATAAAGGAAAGAGGTTTAATTGACTCATAGTTCTGCATGGCTGGGGAGGCCTCAGAAAACTTACAATCATGGCAGAAGGTAAAAGGGAAGTAAGGCACCCTCTTCACAAGGAGGGAGAAGTGCTGAGCAAAAGGGAAAGAGTCCCTTATAAAACCATCAGATCTCATGAGAACTCACTATCAGGAGAACAGCATGGGAGAAACTGCCCCCATGATTCAATTGCCTCCACCTCATCTCTTCCTTGACAAGTGGGGATTACGGGGATCACAGTTCAAGATGAGACTTGGGTCGGGACACAAAGGCTAGCTGTGTCAGACTTGAACTGAAAAATTAGCTCTTTTTGAGTCTTGAGCCTGCTATCCTTTAGACTGGAACTACACCATCAGCTCTCCTGGGTCTCTAGCTTGCAGACTACAGATTTGGGGACTTTTTATCCCTCATAATCGTGTGAACCATTCCTTTTACTAACTCTCTCTCTTCTTGGTTCTGCTTTTCTTGTGAACCTAATATAGTAAAAATAACAATATTATTAATATTAACATTGAGTGTTTTTTGTACTAGATGCTATCCAAATCTTTATATTTAGATATGTCAATCTATGTAATCCCCACAACTCTAATAAAAGTCATTATTATGGTCACTATTTTAGATATGAAGAAACTGACACAACTAATTAGAGGTCGGGTCCAAGATTTTCATTTATACAGTCTACTTCCAGCACTTGCTCTTTGAGCCCCTATACTTCATACTCCAGAGTGACTCCAAACAAAGAGTATGGGTGAGTACAATAGTGGAATCAGAGAGACCATGGCAAGGATCTTGTCAGCTAGACAAGAAATTAAGTGACTGGGACTAGGTTTGGAGCAAATTCAAAGCATATTTTAGAGGTGCAGTATGAGAGACAAGTCTCAAAAACACCAATGGATGATGTAGGGGTAAAAGTTAACTGAGATTTTTGGAGTTAATTTAATACTCCAACATACTTAAATTCTCCTGTCTTGTATGTTAAGTTTGTTTATAATCTATTATAATTTTAACCATTTTCACATTTCATTTTAATATTTAAAATTTTATGTATTCATTTAAAATTATATCTATGTATAGGTATATACATACACACATATATATTTCATTTGAAATTACATGCACACTTTTTATGTGGTTTATGTGTATTTTTACTGAGTCTATAGTTATCAAATTCTCAAAAAGGCTGTGCCATCATGAAAGTTTAAAAGCATGAATTTTTAAAAAGTTTCTATCAGGAGTCACTAGCATGCAATATAAATGCATAAACTCCATCAAAGCCAAAAAAAACTATCTGGTAATGTTCTTGAGTGGAACCTTGATTACTGGAAATAAAAGTTGCTTCCAGCTTCTGGGACAGAGAAGATATTAAATGTAGTGGCCTTTATTAAGACAGAAAGTGGTGTGGAGGAGAAGGTTCAGACAGGGATAGGAGGATTGGTACAAAGAATCAGGAGTTGTGATTTAAACATTCTGCGTTTGAAAGGGCTTTATACTTCTAAGCAGAGATCCTGACTAAGTGGTTTCATGTAAGAATCTGGAGTTCAAGGGAGGGTACAATGCTGGAGAGTAAATTTGAGGATTATCATGCTATGTATAATATTTAAAGCCAAGACACTAGAAATGAAACTGGGAGGAGTGTTTAAATAAAAAACAGAAGGCAGCTCATAACCAAGTCATTCCAATATCTGAAGCTTGGAAATAGGAGGCAAAATTAGCAGAGGACAGTGAAAAGGAGTGGATATAAAGGTCAGATAAAAATCAGGAAATATTGGTATTTCAAAAGCCAAGAGAAGA